>NC_133570.1:6875000-7500000 GCF_048773025.1 Camelus bactrianus | reverse complement strand
AATTCAAAGTCAACTCTCCAGAGATATTTTTTGGAACTTCTGGCTTCCCTGGGGTCAGTTCAACTCCAGGGTTTTTCTCAGGTCTTCTGTTTAGCCTGTATTCTTTTTATCCAACCCATCGCACAAAAGAACTTCAAACCCAGTTTTTACCTAGACTTGTAACAAATGTGCAAGTTGAGTTCCAGAAAGAGGAGATGGATTGGTCAAGTTTGTTTTCTGACTCAGCACTTTTATGGAGCAGTGACTGTTAGCCAGGCATGGCTCTAGAGGCCGGGGACACGGCAGAGACAAAGACCAAAATCGCAGCCATCGTGGAGTTGGTATTCTAGGGAGGAGACAGATGCTTAACCCATAAATAAATTCAAATATCTAATTTAAAACTGTGGTGAGTGCTTTGAAAGAGAACAGAGTGTCGTGAAGAAGAGTAACAGGGTAGACTTCAATTTTGGGAAATCCACACCAGAACGTGATATTTAAATTTGACTTCTGCTGCCAGGAGCCAGGGGCAATTGAGAGGGGAGGAAATTTCCAGCCTTTCAACCTTGGCAACGTACTTCCCCAGAGAGGAATAATCTGCCCATTTTAGTAAATGTTTGCTCTGCAGGATACAGCACAGCACAGTGGTCTAGGATCAGACTCCTGGGTTCAAGTCCTCACTCTTCCCTCTTCTTTAGTTTCTACTTTCTTAGTCCCATAGAGTTGTTATAAGCATTTAATGAGATAATAGAAATAAAGCTATTGGTACAGTGCCTGGCAACTAGTCAGTCCTCAAAAAATACTAATTGTTATTGTTAAAGGCTCTGATAAGTTCTGCGACCAAGAAATGTATTTAACTAGGCTCGTTCTCTGGCTATAGAAACTTTCTGTAGCAGAATATTGTATATTCCACTATATATTTAGGGAAAATTTTCTTCAGCTATTATTGGAAGCGGTGGGGAGCAGACACTCTTCCTTGCTTACCCCAGATCCATTTGCCATCTTTTTTCTTGCTAACAGAACTCTATGCTCAAGATTTGGCCAAAGAACTTTTGATCTCAAAGAAAGTAGGCCAGTAGACGTGGGTATTTTAGCTTGTTCTGGTCAATGACATGTATAGCGTCTCCCAGTGATACTGCTTCCCTGATAAGTAGAGAGGCTACCTGGCTCTGTCGCTGCCGTCTTGGGAACAAGACAGGAAAGTTACAGAATCACAGAAAGAACATCACAATCCTGAGAGTCCAGCTCCTGAACAACCCTGCAACTACCTATTCCCAAACTCTTTGTTACAAGAGAAAAACAGTCCCCGACTGGTTTAAGCTCCTGCTAATGGTTTCCTGTCACCTGCAGCCTAAAGCATTCCTCATGAACCCAAGGGTCCCAGCCCTCTGTTCAAAATTAAGGTCAGCCTGGTTTTCTTCATCTGTATTAATACCCACTCGTTCACCCTGACGACAATCTCTGGGCATTGTACAGGCAGAACCATTCCCTTCCCTGGGGCCTGTTCCTCCTGTAAAACCATGACTCACTGCAGAGGCTCTTTTTGGCCTCACACCTTCATTCCAGAGTGGATTCCATGATCCATCCCTCTTTGTCTTCCTTGTCTCTCCTGTCTATTTTTGTCCTTTGTAAAAACGCTCTAGCCCCTGGCCAGGATACTGAAGTATTAGCACACACTCCCGCTTAATCCCTCAGGCTCCTGTTTCCTTGTCCAAAGTCACCCAGGAGAATAGGGCAAACCTAGCTTCCTCTTTCTGACTTTACCTGGGGAAACAGAACTGCTGCATTGTGTGTCCCAACCCCCAGAGTCTCTCCTGTTCTCCTCACCACACATAACTCAAGTTCCTTCTTTCTGTCTCAGATCTCAGAGGGTACCTACAAAGGATTCCATGGCGCATGGCATACACACACCACTCCCCTCATCCAGCACCCATGGCAGACATTGCTAATCAATCACAGTACTCTTTCCTATTGAGCCAGGATGGCCATGCTCAATTGAAGTTAGTAGGGGAGATCTTTAACCTCTCTGACATAGATGGTGATGAGGGATAAAGAGTGATGTCCTCACCCAACTCAAGAAGATTGCCCCTGATACCTGTTACTGTGATGCTCTCTTAGTCAGCCAGAGGAACCCAGCTAGCCAGAAACCTTGGACAGGTAGGGGTGGGTGTCAAGACCCCTGACTTCAGCTCCCAGAGATATTGCATAGGAAGTTTGCCCAGGCCTTTTACATGTATGATCTGGACTCACTCCAGGACCATCCGCAGTCCCTTTTGAATTCAGTTCCATGGAATAAGTCTATAGCGATCACCTACTGTGTGCCAGGACTGAAGGCCCTGGAAAGATGAATGAATCCTGGCCTCTGCCTTGAAGGTTCTAGAGGCAGAGACAGACTCACAAAATGATAAGCAGATGCAGTGAATGCTGCAATCAAGCATCATTCAGTCATTCAACAAATGCTGATTGAATGCCTACTACGTGCTGGGTGCTGGGGGAAGATGGTGAGCAAGATGGGCACTATCTCCACCCTGTGGAGGTACAGCCCAAGCAGGGAGTCAGATGCTCATCAAACAATCAGACAAAGAAGCGTGAAATGCGACGGTAGTAAGTGAGGGAGAGAGGAAACCAGTGCTGGAGACCTTCATCTGAGGAGTGAGGGAAGAATGAACAGACCAGTGGTTCTCTAATGGAGACAATTTTGTGCCTCACTCCCCTGCACCAGGGGACATGCTGCAATGTCTGGCAACATCTTTGACATGACATGGTGGCATCTAATGGGAAGAGGCCAGGGGTGCTTCTCAACATCCCCCAGTGTACAGGTCAGCTCCCAGCAACAAAGAATTATCTGGCCCCAAATGTCAAAGGTACTGATGACATCACTCTTTATCCCCCACCTTCAACCATGTGAAAGAGGTCAAGGGTGTCAGCTCATCTTCCCTGACAACTCCATTCATGCATGGCCATCCCGGCTCAGTAAGAGAGAATGCTGTGATTGATTAGCAATGTCTGCCACCGGTAGTGCATTAGGGAGTGGTGTATGCATGACATGTGCCTTGTGTCTGCTATTCCTCCTTTGTAGGTGTTCTCTGAGACCTGAGAGAAAGAAAGTTCTAAGGGCATGTGTGGTGACATTGAGAAACCCTGATCTAGACAAAGAGGGAAAGGAAGTAGGGTCCAGACTGATGGAAAAGTCTTTATCCTAAGAGAGTGGGCAGCAATTTAAAAGTATGGGTGGAGACAACCGACTTTGTAAGGGTCCCTCTGGCTGCCATGTGGCAACAGCCTGAGAACACCAAGGACAGGAAGCAAACAGCTGCTGGGGTCACCCAGGTAAGTGGTTACAAAGATATGATCAGGACAGCTGTGTACCCACTGCCAGCCTAAGCTGAGGGAGGGGAAGACTTGACAGGAATTCAAAGATGAAGTTTGGAATTCTGGTTGCCATTTTGGGGCTGGACTAATACTGAATTCTAAATACTGAAGTAAGACTATATTTGGGACTGGATGACCATAGGGATGTCTTTTAGCTAAGAGTGAGCAGAAAAGCCATGCACAGAAAAGTCGATTCTTCATCCTAGGGCAGGCATAGATTTCCCCAGGAACTAGGATTTATGAAGACATTGGAAAGCAAAACAAAGCTGCGTTTTGTTCAATGTTATCTCAATCCAGCTTCACAGCCCCCATGAGGCTGTTGGTGTTCTTACCCAACCCATTTCACAGATGAAAAGAGGGAGGTTCAGTAAGGAAGAGCCACTTGCCCTTCATCATCCAGGCAGCAAGCGGCAGAGGTGGCATTCTATCCCAGGCCTGACTCCAAGTGACCCTCCTTTCCCAAGGCCAGGCCAGGAGACAGTGCAGGGAAAGGCAGAGGGTGGCAGGGGGACTTCAGCACCCTCAATGTCCTCAGTCTCTTCACTGGCAGGGAACCCATCTCTCCTATCTTAATAATTCCCTAGGTCAGTGGCTCTCAACTGGGGAGAATTGGCCCCCACCCCAATGGGACAGTTGGCAGTGTCTGGAGACACTTTTGGTTGTCATAGTCTGGGAGGGGGTTGCTACTGGAATCTACTGGGTGGAGGCCAGGGATGCTGCTCAACATCCCGCCCCCCATCCCACAGCAAAGAACGATCTGCCCCCAGATGTCACGACAGAGCCGAGGCTGAGAATCCTGCTGCAGAACCAAGGTCCCGTGAATGCCCACGGCTGTGCTGGGAAGGGGCAGGGGTCCACCCCTGCAAAGCTGTGTGTTAGCCGAAGACATGCTGAAAGGTCCTTCACTCAAGAACCTCAGGTCGGATGACTAATGAGCCAGGAGCGCAGCCTTTATACAGCTCCAGAGCAAGGCCTTAGTGATGGTTTCGCTGTCACGGGCCCTCGGTCTCTGCAAAGGGGGCTCAGACAGGCGGACAGGGGAGTGCGGAAAAGCTGATGGTGGAGGTCAGGGCAGCAGCTGTTGCTGGAATCTGGGCCTCACCGAGAGGAACAATGCTCCCGGAATGCCAGGCACGCCACCAAGACAGCTGAGCCTGCGGGGCGGGCGGGCGTGGGCAGCGGGCATCTGAAGGGCACCAGTAAAAATGGAATTGTCTGGGTGCCTCAGTCCCCCCACGCAGGCAAGACAGATGACCGAGGGCTAAAAATACCAGGAGACAAAAAGCCACCAGAGGGTTGTCTGGCTCACTGGAGCTGGCTCTGACCTCTGGGCTTCCTAGGGGTGATGAGTGCTGGGAATCAGATCCCCAGGCCCCCAGACCAGAATATCAGGGTGAGGCAGATCCCTGCAGAGTCTGACATCCTGGGCTCAGATCTGTCAGGCACTAGGAGGAGGTCCCTGGGAAGTGATTGCACTTCTCTGAGCTCTGAGCCTCAGTTTCCTCATCTGGAAAATGGGCCTAATACTAGTACCTCCCTCACAGTGTTGTTGTGAGGATGAAATCGGGTGATGGGTAAAGTACTGAGCACAGCACCTGTCACACCGGGGGCTCTAGGTAAGTGGGACAATTTGATTTCTCTGGGGATCTCAGTTTGGTGAGCTCACGATGCAGTGACTGGGCGGTGGCCACAGTGGGCAGGCCTGCTTTCTCCAGGCCTTATTACCTACCCTCAAGGATGCAGCACAGGCCTTGAGATCCCCGCCAGGACCCAGCACATGCCAGCTCGTACTCGGTCAGCTTGTGTGTGTCCCTCCTCCACCGTGAAGCTGTCACTGAAGGCAGGAACAACTCAACAAAGGAAGCAGCCAAATGTCACAGATCATCTTCCCCCAAGAGCTCTGCCCGAGGGGCTTGGAAGGGGAGGTGGGGCTGGAGTCTGAAATGAGGCTGGAAAGGTAACCGGTAAATAACTAGCCACCCCACACACACAGGCACACCCTCGTGGCGCACACATTCTGTGCCTGGCGCTGCGCGAAGCCATTCACATGAATTGCGTGAGTTACCAGGAGGATGGCACCTGGGACGGTGCCTGGCACAGAGGAAGCACACCATAACGTTAGTGACTATCGTTAGCATCACAATGGTCTGGTTTCACTTTAAAAGCAATCTTTGAAAGTCAGCTTATTGTTTCCTCCGTTTATAAGAAAGGAATCTCAGGTTTAGGGCAGTTAAGTCACACGTCCAGGGCCCCAGTCAGAGAAGTGGGGGGCTGACCTAGAACCCAGCTTGCAATCACCATACCATTCTGGTAGTTCAGGGGCAAGTGGCAAAAGACCCTAAGTGCTGGGCCAAGGAAGGGAGGTTTCCTCCGCAGGTAGTGGGGAGCCAGCGAGAGTTCTGGAACACGTGTTGGTCATCATCAGAGCTGGGCATGAGGGAAAGCACCGCAGTGGGGTACGCGGAAGGCAGGGGTGGAAAGGCTAGAGAAGAGAGGTCCCGAACAAACCGAGATCTACTACCACAGGCCAGACCTGGGGCAGATGCAGGGGAAATGGATTTGCAAGACAAGACAAGAGGCAGGATAGAAAGACTTTTTTACCAATGGAGCAGAATCAAGACGGCTGAGGATTTTGCTCTGGGTGAAGAGAGCAGTGAGGTCGTTAATGGACAAAGGCTTTGGTGGAGCAAGAAGAGAGGAAACAAATTCGTACTTGAATATATTACCTCTTTTACCCCCACCTCCCTGGACACAGGTGACAGGCAGCGCTCAGGAATAAGAGCTGACACTTACTGACACTCGCTGCGTGCCCAGCGGTGTTCCAGCGCTCGGCAAGCGTGAGTTAGCTCGTTCAAACCTCACACAAGTGCTTGGAACACTTGGAAATAAGCACCTCTATCACCCCCGTGTCACAGGTGAGGAAATCGGGACTCGGGTTGCTGATGCTGCTGGTCCAAGTTGCACTCAGTACACAGTAGGTGCCCCTTCAATGTGGCCACCCCATCCCCTCTGGGCACAAAGCCTGTCCAGTCAGTCTGACTTGCTGGAGAAGCCGCCTTCCCCACTTGGTGGCTCTCGCTGACGCCTGGGAGCCCTGACACGCGGAGATAGGAGCTATCACTTGGTGACAGAGCCCATCAGCCACCTGGCTTTGGACTGGCAGGGCCTGGTATGCCTTTGTTCTATCGGGAGACGGCTGACTTCACCACCCTCCTTAAAGGGGCATTATGCCCAAGGCAAGCCCACCCGCTAAGCCAGTTTGCTTCCAGTGGCATCACAGGAGCACAGACAGGCACTTTCCTATGCCCGATTCTGTCCTAAATATTCATGTGTTACTAGATTAACTCTTTAATTCACTGATATTAATATATGTATGCATTTGATCCACTGGAGAGTTTTATAAAACAACCATACAGAGAAGGGTTTCCTTTCTACCTTACAAGGTGGGATATAAAGGCTTAGACTTGAAATCCAGGAGCTAAAGAGGAAAAAGTACTTACAAAGGAAACGAATTTAAAAATACCCCCACCCAGAGCTGGATTAAAACCTTTGAAAGACTTAGAAATGGAAAAAGCGCTGACTCCCACCACCTCATCTGAAATGCAAGATAAAAACAGGACGACATGGTCAAACCAGCGTAAGAACATCCCACGATGTTCTGATTTTCCCCCATGGTGACTATTTTCATCCTCTTTAAAAATATATCTAATCCTTTTCCCAAAAAAGTACATTGGGTTTTCCTTTGTTCTGTTCTTGGCACCCCTGCTCAGCTGGTGCTCCAAGCATGTATCGAGTGTGTCTGCGGCGTGACCTGGCTCTGCCACCAGCCTTTTGCTCAGCCACAGATGGGAGGACACGCATCCTGTCCCCATCGGTGAGGAAGGGCGGCGGACTGCTTGAAAGGTCTCCAAGGCACATCGTGGAGTAGAAAGGTCCAGGTGGCTGGTGTGTGTGCGTGTGTATGTGTGATGTGTGATGTGTGTGTGTGTGTGTGTGTGTGTGTAAAATGATACCATTAATATGAAAAAGCATATTAGTATGTGCACGTATGTATGTATGCGGTATGATATTAATGTGAAAACTTGTATTTGTGTGTGAAAATGAGAGCAACTAAGAGAGAGGGCCAGAGGGAGAGAGAGGAAGCTGAGATGCAATCCTGGATTAGATCATGGAACAGAAACAATGACAATGGTGGAAAAGCCAGTGAAATCCAGTAAGTTTGGAGTTGAGTCAACAGTAATGTACCAATGTTAGTTTCTTAGTTTTGACCAATGTCCCATGGTAACGGAAGGTGTCAACGTAAGGAGAAACTGGACGAGGGGGAAAGGGGAACTCTGCAACTTTTCTCTAAATTCTAAAATTGAATTTTTATTTTAAAAAAGTCTGGAAAGAATTTTCTGAAGTTCTAGAAAGGGCAAAACTAATCTTTGGTGCTAGAGGGAAAAAAAAAAAGGTGAAATATTTTGTGTATTGACCTGGGTGATGGTGACGTAGTGCGTGCAGATGAAAAATTCATCTTAAGAGGTGTGTGCCTTACTACAGGTGTATCTCAGTTTTAAAAAAGCAAAGAATTAAAAATACATCAAGCCACAAACACTGATTCCCTGAAGGGAGGAGGTGGCTGAAATGATAGAAAGGAAGATTTTTTAGTCAAAATATTTCTGTAACATTTTAAACTATTCTATAGGAAGAAGGTACACATTCACATTGTACTAATTTAACTTTTCACAGAGATGCACATGGAGAGAGGCACTGATCATAAAAGTACAGCTCGATGAATCTTTGCAAACATAACACATCTGTGTAACCAGCACCCAGAGCCATAAAAAAGAATAAAATAATGCCATTTGCAGCAACATGGATGGACCTGGAGATTGTCACACTAAGTGAAGTCAGCCAGAAAAAGAAAGAAAAATACCATATGATATCACTTATATGTGGTATCTTTAAAAGTGGCACAAATGAACTTATTTACAAAACAGAAACAGACTCACAGACAGAAAACAAACTTATGGTTATGGTGGGCCGGGGGGAAGATGAGGAGGGATAAAATGAGAGTTCGAGATTTATAGATACTAACTGCTACATATAAAATAAACAACAAGTTTCTTCTGTATACCACAGGGAACTATACTCAGTATCTTGTAGTAACCTATAGTGAAAAGGAACATGAAAAGTAACGTATGTATGTACATGTATGACTGAAACATTATGCTGTACACCAGAAATTGAGACAACGTTGTAAACTGACTATACTTAAAAAAAAAAAAAGATACAGAACATTCCCAGTGCCCCAGAAGACCCTCCAATTACTCACTGTTTATCTCAAATTCCAATTTAACTGGGCATTTTATATATATATATATATATTTTTTTTTTTTTTTTTTTTTTTTTTTTTTTTTGCTAAACCTGGTAACCCCACCATAGAGGTCCCTCAGTTACTACCCCACACTGTCCAGATCCCTCACAGCACATTCTCATTTTGCTTTTTCATCCATATACTGTTTTGAAATTCAGAATGTTAATATTTACCTTAGAAAAGTATCAGGAGCAATGATCGGCAAAGTGGGAATCAAAGGCTTAGAAGAATCCAAAGTCTCCTCATCTGCCTCCCCTCATTCCAAGCCCCCGTCTATCCACTGAAAACAGTCAACCCAAAGGCATCGAGTCCAAGTTCAAATGGGGACTTTGACTCTGAGACACTCCAGTAGAGACTCCAAATGATCAGTGCAAAGAGGACTGTCCCTTCAAGGATTCCCCTCCAACCAGTCAGACCACGTTTTCCAGGCCTGGGAAAAGGTGAGAAACTTCCTGGCCCCAAGTGGGGTTCCAGGTCTAACAGTCAAGCACCCCAAAACAATCACAGTGGCTAACATTTATCACAGGCTCACCATGCGTCACCCTATTTAATCCTCAGGACAACCCCATAAGGTGATGCATTATTAACCCCATTTTACAGATGAGGAAACTGAGACTCAGAGAAGAGGAATAACCTGCCTGAGATCACACAGCTGGCCTGGAGCCAAACCTTGCTCTTTTCCAATTCCAAAGCCCTGAGCAGCCACATCAGGACATCTCAGGGAGCATCAAAAGCACATATTCCTCCTGTCCTTGATCTGGCAGAAGATGATTCCTTGTGGGACCTGGGGTCTGAGGGCCACAGCCCCGTGTTCTCTAACTCCTTGCTTCCAGTGTTGCCAAGGAGAAGTCTGATGTTAGTTAGATTTTTTTTCCACCGGAGCTGTGTTCTTTCTGCCTAGAATGTGTCAGACTTTCTCTTAATCCCGGGAGTTTGTGAATTTTGCCAGGATATACCTTGATGTATGTTTTTTCCCTCATCCATCCAGCATGGAGCTTGGGAGTCTTTCAGTTGACAGATTTTGTTCTCACTTCAGCTGAAGAAAATTTTCTTGTATTACTTATTTACTTTTGGCCTCTCCTTCTGGAATGTTCATGATTTGCATTTTTTTTCCTTATTTTTCTCCAAGATATTCCCTGCAAATCATCCTCCAGGCCACTATGTGGATTGCAACCAGGACTTTTTTGAGTAATTCATCTACTTAAGTTCAGAAATCAGGTCTTAAAGCTCTAGGAAGTCATATTTTTGTTTCACTGGCATTTCCCTATGTTTGTTAACTTTTATTTTATGTAGTAAACCAACATATGGGCTTTGAAAAATAATGAAATTAATACACTGCTACATTTTCAATAGAAGATAACTGTTATATACAGTTGAATATAAAGTCCTGCTTTTCTCAAATTGAAGCTTAGAATGTGTGTATCTCCCCTTACGTGAACGAAGTTTTACTAACATACATCAGGCCCTTAGAACAGGACCCTGTGTGTGGTGGGGGGCACCAATAAGTATTTAAGTAATTCATGTCTTTTGAAATTGGGGTCAAAAATCATTCTTGCTTAAAAACAGTTATACACCTATAAGCATTGTTT
Source organism: Camelus bactrianus (assembly GCF_048773025.1). NCBI lineage: Eukaryota > Metazoa > Chordata > Mammalia > Artiodactyla > Camelidae > Camelus > Camelus bactrianus. The sequence goes on along the minus strand of NC_133570.1, from coordinate 7,489,704 downwards.
AACATATTTTCCCCTCTCCTCATACCTTCTTTGAAATCTGTCAATGGATAATTTCTAAAACTACCATTCAATAAAATTGGCCTTTTTTTGTGTACATGAATTTTATACGCTTAAGTGTTATTGTTGTAATTAACATTAATCCACTCCTGGTCTGCTTCCTCCCGTGCTCACAAGATGTGGGAGGCAGCTCCCCAAAGATGTCCATGTCCTAATCCTCAGCCGTGATGATGATGTTACCTTCTGTGGCAAAGGGGACTCTGCGATGCGATTAAAAATCCGGAGGTGGGGAGATTATCCTGGATTACCCAGGTGGGCCCACTGCAGTCACAGGGGTCCTCGGAAGATGGACAGGAGACAGGAGGATCAGAGAGACTGAAGTCAGAGTCGGGAGCCATGCGGCCCCCAGCTGAGGAGCGCGGGCAAGCACTAGAAGCTGGGAAAGGCAAGGAATGGACTCGCCACTGGAGCCTCCAGAGAGAATGCAGCCCTGCATTTTTGACTTCTGATCGCCAGAGCTGCGAGATTAATAAACCAGGGCTGCCTTAAGCCACCAAATTTATGGTAATATTTTTACAGCTGCAATAGGAAGCTGATGAACTAGGTTTGTTCTCCCGTTGTTCTGCAAGTTCCTATTCTGATCGTCCTGCGCAATGCTCTTCTCTCTGGCGTCTGAGTCCCTCAGGTGGGCAGTTATTTTTCTCTCTGGCTCCATGGAACTCTGGTCTGGGTGCTGGACACTGCTTAGTGGTAAGCATCCCACCGGCAGTAGCAAGGCCTCGGGCCCTGGGGGGCACGTTCGCAGGCGAGGTGCCGTAGCCTCGAGGACAGAGAGGCCTCAGCACACCCATGAAGCTGCCCCCCGCAACGTACTCTTGAAGGCCGATGCTGAATCATACCCCTGAATGTCCACGCAGGCCCAAATCCAAGTCTTCCCAGAGGGCCACCCCCAGGGCCTTGTCCCAGGGCTGTGGGGGGCTCCCTAGTAGCGACCCAATTCACTGACAAGAAGGGGTATCTGGGTCTCCAGTTTTCTCAACAGAACCCAAGGCCTAACCCAGCCTGTGGGCCCAAGTCCTGACAGCCATGTGGCTCCACACCCTTCTCAGGCTGCCACGTTCCCAGAATCCCCCTGAGACACACAATCTCATCTAATCAATCTTCCCAACAGTCTTATGGGGATGTGTGTACTAGTCTAGTCTCCATTTTCCAGATGAGGAAACTGAGGCCCTGAGAGGTTTAGTGCCCTGACTGAGACCCCACCCCTCTGTCTATGGAGCCAGAACTCTCCCTCCAGCACCTTCTCCCAAAGGCCCAGTTGAATAAAATTCATTTGCGGACGACCGGGTTGTAGGATGCCCGTCAGAAGCACCACCTGCCTCTGGACGGCCTGAGCCCACCCTAACCCTTGAGCGGGGGCTCCCCAGCCCCACCACGCCCTCTGCTCATCCGCTGTGGCTGCAACAGCCTTTTCACTTGGCCACTTATAGCTCCTGACTGCTTGCTCAAGCGTTTTAACGAAAATCCATGGTGTGCCTATTAGCTACGGAAACATTTGTTCTGGTGTTGTCAGAGACTCTTGGACAGAAAAGATCTTTTGACCTGTCCGTGTGCACATGTGTGTGTATGAGTGTGGGCGTGTGTGTGTGCCTATGAACAAACAGGAAAACACATCTTTTGTTATTGAAGATTCTTTAAGAAGAGGCTCCGGAATAATTCTAACCTAAGTATGGCTGGAAAGAGGAAAAATTCCACATCTCTTCTTTTTTTTTTCTGTCTTGGCAATAAATAATTCTTGGGTCTGTACCCCCAAAATTGAAACATTCTGTTCACCTGAGAAGGGAAGTGAGTAATGGATGCCATTTACTGAGGAACTCCCTGGACCCCACCTCCCTTCGCCCTCTGGAAAACCTTATAAGGAAAGTCTTTTTAATGTTCCCACTTTATTTGCTCAGAGAGGTGAAGTCACTTGCCCAAGGTCACACAGAGCCTAGTTCAAATGCAATTTCATCTGACTTCCCAGCCTCAGGGCTAAATCACTCCACTCTACTGCCTCAAACCACCTAAGGTTGAAAGGAAATGTTGTAACAATCCCCTCTCAGGCCCTTGACAAGGAAAGCAAAGCCTGTGTTACTTGTTTAACTACTTTGTTCATTCCCGGGGGCCAAGGAGCTTCCAGCAACAACCACGAAGGTTTCAGCACCTCAGCACGTATCTGTGGATGGATTTGGTTGATAAGATCTTGTTCCAGTGAGATGCTTGCTGGCCTCGCTCCCAAATCAGGACATCGCTGGACACCAGCAGCCCCGGGGGCTGTTAGACAACTCCCTACTGCTCCCCTCGCCTCTGGAATGAAATCCCAAAGACACACCACGCGATCTCCCCTGCCCACCTTGCTGACCTCACCTTGTACCCCGTCTTTCTGCGCCTCAAAGATTCCCAGTTCATCCTCCTTTGAGGTTCTTTGTGTCCCTGCAGCCAGTGCACTCTCCTCTGGTCTCTGCTCAGAGAAGTGCCCCCAGCCCAGGCGAGGCAGCTCCCAGCCAGCAGCTCCCACCTCTCTATTTCATCCCTACATAATATCTGTCATCACCTGGAATGATCTGGGCTGTGCAGTTGTTTATTTTTGTCCATCTTACCCCTTGCACGTAGTGTTGCTCAGGGTGTCTCCCCCACACCAGTACCGCGCCAGGCATACAGTGGGGCTCCACAGAGAGGGGTGAATGCTGGCTTGGCCGTCGGCCCTGTGGCTACACCACCAGGATGGCTGAGAGAATGTTTTACTTCTTAAGAGGCATGAACTCTGGAGCCCAGTACTCGCGGCCATAAATAAGGCACAACTTGACTCCAAGCCCTGACTTCTGACTCCTTGGATCCCAAGGCTGCCTGCGAGGCCACAGGAGGAAAACCATCCAAAGAGGGATTAACAACTACAGTGTCTTGGGCTCTGAGAGCAAGCTGTCTTTCCCAAGGCCCTTTTTTTCCCCAAGAGCATAGATTATGGAGGCAAATGGTCTCAGATCCACTCCCAGCTTCATCACCACATGATCCCAGGCGTGATCACTTTGCCTCCAAGCCTCAGTTTCCTCATCTGTGAAATAGGGACATAGAAAATAAGGTGTCTCTACCACACAGGACGATTGATTCGAAATTTAAATATGAGCACGAGACGTGTACCAGTGCTGAGCACGTGGCAAGGGCTTGGTAAGTGAGAGCTGTTGTTGCTTTAGTCAGTCAGCAAATGTTTGCTGAGCAGCTGCTGTGTGGCAGTCACAAGCTAGGAGCCGGGGAGAGAGTGGTGAGGGAAATAAAGAGGACCCACCCTCCTGAGCCAACTGTCCACTGACACTTAACAAATAAGTAAGTGAATTGCAGAGTTTGTTAGAAAGTGATAAATGCTGGGGAGAAAAACAAAGCAGAGAAAGGACTCTGGAGGGCAGGGGGTGAATGGCTATTTTAGTTTATTATCTTTCAGTATTTCTTTTTTGTTTTTTGTGGGGAGGTTGGTAATTAGGTTTGTTTGTTTTAATGGAGGTACTGAGGATTGAACCCTGGACCTTGTGCATGCTAAGCACACACTCCACCACTGAGCTGTACCCTCCCCTGAATGGCTATTTTAAATAGGGTGGTGGGGAGGCCTCACTGAGAAGATGACATTTGAGCAAAAACCTGAAGGAGGTGAGGGAGGGAGCCTGGCAGATGTCTAATGGAAAAGCATTCCAGGCAGAGGGAACTGCAGGTGCAAAGGCCCTGAGGTGGGATTCATGCCTGATCATGCTGGAGAATTTTAACAGTCTCCTCTCTTTGCCATTTTCTTTCTCAAAATTGACAAGCACAAGTGTCGGCCGCACAAGCGCAGCAGAAAGCATGCAGCATCTCTCCCCGTGAACCGGCCGCCCGTCTCTTTAACCTTGAATGCCTTTTTGGGTCTCACGTGTCACCGGGTGGCGAGTGAGCTGCCCTTACTTCAGAAGAACGGCATGGGGTGGGGGGGCCTTAGGTGGTGTCCGCCTCACCTACTACTGCCAAAAGTGGTCATGGGGTTATTTTTAAACTTGAGGAGGAAGTATTTATTGTTCCCAGGCCGAGGAGAGCTGAGCAGCCTGTGGGATTCTTCTGGGGGAGCAGTGCTGAGTCCTTCCCACCATGGTGAGTATGGAGGGCTCCTGGAGGTGAGTGATGCTGGGTGGCGAGGAGGGGACGCCACCTACAAGCAAAGGACCAAAGAGGGGAGGGGGAGAAAGGCGGCTTTCAAGGGGCCCAGACCCTGGTGGAAAAAGCACTCCTTGCTGTGTGCACACAGAGGAACCCCAATCAATGCCCAGATAAGCCACAAATAACAGCAGCTCCCGGGGACTCGCAAAAACAAAATAAGAGAGTTGGCTTTTTTATGGCTTGTCTACTGACCTCTGGAGGAATCAATAACTCCCAGGGCTTGCAAAATGGGATTGAACGCTTTTAAGGATCAAATTGTAATTCTTTTCTCTTGTTCAGGCAGCTGGGGAAAAGACTCTTTTTGTTTTCACCTTTTGAACTTGCAAATTTAAAACCTTTCTCCCTCTGTTGTTGGGTGAGGTGCCCCCTCCCAAAGCAGGAAGCCCCGGATCAGGGTCAGTGCAGCATTGTGGTTTGAAGCACAGACTTTGGAGTCAGTCTGCCCCAGTTCAACTCCGGCTCTGCCTTTTTGTGACTGTGTGACCTTGGGTAAATGACCCAACCTCTCTGGGCCTGGCCTGTAAAATGGCGATGGTAATAATAGCCTCGACTTGACAGAGCAGTTATAAGGATTAAATGCAATAACATATGCAGTGTTCAAGCGCCCGCTGTAACTGAAGTCAGAAGTGGGTGGGGGAAATGTTAACTCGCTCTTCTCTGCTCCGTTAGCATAATGCAAGGACAGAACATTTAGAGAGGAGATCCTGCTGCCATTTGGATCAAGGGAAAATCGAGGGGGACAGAGCACTTGGGTTTTAACACCCTGAAAAAGTGTTATTTCATCTCCACATTCCTCATGGTTTAGTGAGCCTGACTTGTTTTTTTCCCCTCCAATCAACCCTCCTTCTGTGCGTTACTGAACTTTTTGTAAAGTGCAATCCGGGGCCTCCATCCCCAGAGACACACCTCCACCCTCCACCCCCTCCTCTAGTTTGCAAAGGAGCTGCTGCAAGACCTACAATCTCTCACGATCCACCAGAGCTGGGGTGCTTTTGAGAAACTTTATTCCGTGTCCTTTTACCTTTTTATCTTTCCAGCATCACTATTTTGAGATGAGTGGGGACACCACACCCCATTTCACAGATGAGCAGCTGAAGCTTATCCAGAGATGGGACCTGATCCGCTTTTCTAATTGCCAGCTTCTGACCCTTCTAATTGATGCTTTTTTTACCCCCCAGTCGCCTAAGAAAGCCAAGAAGAGAGCCGAGGGCGCCAATTCCAATGTGTTCTCCATGTTTGAACAGACCCAGATCCAGGAATTTAAGGAGGTGGGTGCAGCTGTGGAATCATCCGCCCCAGTGGAGATTCCCACGGTCTGAAAGAGCCTTTCCCTTATTCCGTTTCCCTGCAGGGACCTCTCAGTTCGGTGTTTTTATCCTCCAAACAAAACCCCCAAATTGAATCTGAACATGTGTGTGAACGACTTAAAGAAATTATTTTAAATAACCTTTGCTGATCATCAAAGTGAAGCATGTGTCTTATTGAAAATGTAGGAAAGAATTTCAAGAATGCACAAAGAATAAAACGACCTACAATTTTACCACCCAGAGATTATCAGTTCACATTTTGGAATACACCCTTCCAGTTATTTTTGTTACATATCAACATATTTGTTAAACAAAGTTACCATTTTCTGTGTATGCTGACTGGTACCTGCTGTTTTTCTTTGAGCAATTCAGTACCAACATTTTCCATCATTTCTTTAAACCACTTCCTACGGTTGGATGTTAACGTTGAGAAGGTTTTACTATTATAAATAACTCATCTTTGCTTGTATCTCTGGTCATTTCCTTGAGGGTAACTCCTTAAAAGCAGAACAGTTGGATTAAAGGAACTTAAAAGAGAAAGGAACTAAACGCAAGTACAACCACTGGTCCAAACTGCCTTCCAGAAATGCTGTGCTCAATCTGACCCCCATCAGCTCCAAGAGGAGAAAGAGCCTTTCCCCCACGTCTCCACCAACACTGAGTATTCATGTCTAAAATATTATTTTTGCCAGTCCAAGAGATGAAAAAAAAGCATCTTAGATTTTAAATTTTACAGTCCTCAATGGCTGAATGCTAACTGGGTCTGAAACACTATCATAATCGCTGCCTTAGTGAGCAAACCAAAGTACCAGTTAGTCAAAATTAAGCAACTGCCCGCAGGCTCAGAAGGACAGACTTGGAATTAATTTTCCAGCAGTCGTGATGGCTCACATTAAGTCATCCACACTCTTGTTCAGCCCTTTGGAGGAAAATATGTAAACACTGTGCTGAAGAGGCCACTGTGATTTGTATGAAAGGGGAAACCATTTGGGGCTTCCAGTGGGACACTTGCCCCATTTGTCCCCATCAACATTTGGATCACAGGAACGCTATACCCCATAGGCCGCCAGGGGAAGAGGAATTCCTGGGACAAAATGTCATATATGAACTTGAAATGGACACCTTCCATGGTGAAGACTACACTCTCCCTTCTCCCTCACTGGGTCCCAACCTCTGGAATGAGATCAGCTGTGAGGGGCGTGGGCTGGGGGTGCAAATACTTTCAGGAACCAGCTGCAAAAAGAACTCAAAAAATGTAGACATGATACATCATTTGTAAAATACCTGGGCATTTACAAAGCTCTTGGAGTCTCCCTGGGAGCCAGCTGGAGATTAAAGATTAAAGATCAGCTGGCTCCATTTCACAGATAACGTGAACTTTCGGGTTGGAGGACAGAGGGGACTCCAGTTTGTAACTTTTTTTTTTTCAGTAACAACTTTCTAAAGATATAATTCACATACCATGTATTCACCCTTTTCAAGTAAGTATACAATTCAGTGGTTATTTAATATAGTCACAGAATTTTGCAGCCATCATCACTACCTAATTTTAGAACATTTTCATCGCCCCCAAAAGAAACCTCATATCCATTAGCAGTCACTTCCCCTCCCCCCCTCCCCCAGGCCCTGCCAACCACTGATCTATTTTTTGTCTCTATGGATTTGCCTATTCTGGACGTTTCATAGAAATGGAATCATACAATATGTGGTCTTTTGTGTCTGATGTCTTTCACTTAGCATCATATTTCAAGGTTCATCCGCACTGTGGCACATGTCAGAACTTCCTTTCCTCTTATTGCTAAATAATATTCCATCATGGGGATAGACCACATTTTGTTTATCCATTTCTCAGCTGATGGACGCATGGGTTTGTGTTTGTGTGGACATGTGTTCTCATTCCTCTTGGGAACACACTGAGGAGTTGAATTGCTGGATCCTATGGTAACTCTAGGCCTGACATTTTGAGGAACTGCTAGCCTGTTTATCTAATGTCCTTTGACGCTCCTTGAAATCCTTTGACGCTCCCCTGAATCCCACTTCCCCCAGCCCTTGGCACAATCTCTTGGGCTCCTCCCCGCAAGTTCTCCTGGGCTGACCAGCCAAATTCCTCCCTCTCACAGGCCTTCACCATCATGGACCAGAACAGGGATGGCTTCATAGACAAGAACGATCTGAGGGACACCTTCGCTGCTCTTGGTATGTTGCCCCCTCCACACCTGCAGGAGAGTCTTCTTACCCTCCCCTCATGAGGGGCAGGAGGTGGGACCACCAAAACGGTCAAGAGCGTGTCATTGTCAAAGAAATAGCTCGGCCAGGATTGGCCTTTAAGACAAATTTCAGAGGGTAGGAAAGAAGTGTTTAGTCTTTGAGTGTCTTCACATATCTTTTCTTTATCTTTTAAAATAATTTTGTGTGTGGTTTTGAATGCAATGGCAATTCACAATAGAAAACTTGGAAAATTCAGAAAAGTATAAAGGCGAAAACAACACTGGCCATTAGGCCACATTCCACTGTTAACATCTCAGCCCCTAAGTTTCTTCTAGGCATGTCTTTGTGTGTGTGTGTGTGTTTAATAAAAGGAATCATTCTATTTTAGTTTCAGTTTTTTAAATTTAACATCTTAATAGGGTGAGCATGAGTGCATGGAGCTGTTTCAAAACATACCTGTCCAAGCTGCCAACACTAACCTCTCCTCCACTCCTATCCCCAGAACTCATGGCCGTGAACAGCTGTGCAGGTTGTGCACTGCACAAGTATACAGAGTACTATTCATGTTTGTAGCCACCACAGATTTCTACATTTAAAACATAAATTATCTTAAGAAGGGGTGGCTTTTTCTGATTTACACGGGGTATTATACGGGCTTGTGGCAGTGGCTAGAGCAGGTATATCACAATCCCCAAGGGTTACAACAGATACAATTTGGAAAAGTTCTTTCAGGTAATTCTACTCCGTCTTTCCCACCTCCAAGTGAGAAGGGCTAATTTATAATATGAGCATTTCCCATTTGAGTAAAATATTAAAATACCTGTATAAAATGCTCCAGATTCTGAAGACACTTTTAAGAATAACTAAACCCTCTTTGGGTTGCTTCCAATTGTCTGGCTATTATAAATAACACTTTCGAGAACATCTTCTCATGTGACTCTTTGGCCCCATCTGCTCTGTCTCTGATTATTCCTAGACTAGATTCCTTGAAGTGGGATTACAAGGGCAAATGCCAGTGTCCTGATAGCTGTTTCTGTCCCAGCTCGGAATTGCTGAGTGTGTGTTTCCTGCACTAGGGCGTGTGAACGTGAAAAATGAGGAAATTGATGAAATGCTCAAGGAGGCTCCAGGTCCAATTAACTTTACAGTGTTCCTACAGATGTTTGGGGAGAAACTTAAGGGTAAGCTCATGTGAATATCTGTGCATCTACAGCCGTATGCATACACCTGTGTTTGTGTATCTGTGTGGGCATGTCTTGTCTGTTTTTATGTGTCTTCATTTTTGGGCATGAATTAAAATGCTAGGAGAACATGCAGGGGGTGGCAGACTAAAATCGGGGTGGGGGGGAGGAGTAAAAACAGCAGTTAACAGTGCTCCAAGGCTTACCCTGGTCCAGACTCATGCTAAGCACTTTACATGCACTATATGCATTACCACATACTTCACCGCATCTAGGAGGTAGGGTCTATTCTTATCCCAGTCTACAGATAGGGAACTGAGACTCAGAGACAGAAAGCCACGTGCCTGTGGCCACACAGCTAACAAATGCTGGAGTCAGGATTTGAGTCCCAGTCTTTCTAAGTTTGGATCCATGTTTGACCTTGGGTTTGCTCAGAAGTAACTGGACTCTCAACCCACTCTTTCAAAACACCAAGGCTCAGGGCTCAGAAGAAGGCAGGGTCTTTCCTCCTTAACAGAGGTTCCCAGCCATCCGTGGCACATTTCAACCCCATCTTCTGTTTCAGGGGCAGACCCAGAGGAGACCATTCTCAACGCGTTCAAAGTGTTTGACCCTGAAGGCAAAGGGGTGCTCAGGGCCGATTAGTGAGTGGGGTCTGCGGGGGAGGACATGAGGGCTCCTCGCTTTTCCCCAACCCCCTTCACATACCTGGTGCCAATACCTGCATGTCTATCTCTGCAGCGTCAAGGAGATGCTGACCACACAGGCCGAGAGGTTTTCCAAGGAGGAGGTAACCGGGCCCTTTGGACACTCTCTGCACCCCAGCTCCTGGCCTCACCCTTCTGGGGACTCCCTCGCTCTCTCTTATATAAAACACCCCCGAACCCACACTGAGAGAGAATCTTCTCTTGTTTACTGAGCCCGTCTCAATCACCCTGTGAGGTAGGGACGAATATTATGGTCATTTTACAGATGGGGAAACTGAGGCCCAGGGAAATAAACTCACTTGCCTAAAAGGACAACACTGAGAAAGGCCAAGACCGGATTCAAACCTAGGTCTGCCTGATCCATAATGTATGGAGACCTGGTAAAAGCATCAGTTTCCTGTTGGAGTAAGTAAGGCTGGCAGGCAGGGTCACTGCATACTGTTGTGTAGGTTGCACACTGCACAGCCCTCCTGGACACAGTTCTAAGATATATTGTAGAGTATTTATTTGTTGCAATAGTTTTCCAGCAGATGGCAGTAAAGTGTCTATAATATAATTTGTTTTAAAATCAGAATATATGCCTTTTTCTGGCAGGTGGCAGTAACGTGCCTGGAAGAAGGGGCACTACTGCTAATTCACCAAACATCCTGTATGAACAAGCAACTGTCTTGTCAACATTACTAATGAACCTTAATGAGTCTATTTAAAATAGCCCCTTGGAGCCTCTCAGGCCTGATTCTGTCAAGTTCCACATTTTACTAAAAATTTTATTTAGATTTTCCCCTCAAAACTCAATCAGTTGAAAGAGCCTGACTTTCTACTCCCACCAGCTTTGTGACTTTGGACAAGCTCCTTAATCTCACTGTGCCTCAATTTTCCCATCTGTAAAGTGGGGGCAATAACAGAGTCTACCTCATAGTACACTGTGAGGATCAGGTGAGTTCTCATGCATAAAGTGCTGACATGTGATAAGGCAATCTAAGTGTTACCCACATTTTAAAATAATTAGTCAATACTTTTTAAATGTGGAAACTGCCTGTTAAAAAATGTTAGATTTCCAGTTTTCCTCAAAGAATCAAATTTCCCAGAGTCTGACCTCCTTGCCCACATGGCCACATTTGGCTGGCCCTGAGCAGCTGCCACCTCTATAGATGGACTGTGTCTCCATTTAGCCACAGGCCCCACCAGGCCCATCCTGCTCCCTGCCATAACCTGCCCTGCCCCTTTGCACACCTGGGTTTGTAATCCCAGGTTCCCCATCACAGCTTGAGCTCCCAGGAACATCCCTGCAGGGTGGCCCTTGGGGTCAGCACCCGTGGAAGAGCAAGGACAGTCAAGGAAGCAGGAGGGCACAGAGGGAGATGTCCACCACACCCCGTGTCCTCCACCCGGCCGCCTCTACACTCAGGCCTGCCCGGCATGCAGCCCTCCCTCCCACTGCCCCTCCACCTTGTCCTCAGCACATGTTGCTGGTTCGTTGCAGATTGAACAGATGTTCGCCGCCTTCCCCCCTGATGTAACTGGCAACCTGGACTACAAGAACCTCGTGCACATCATCACCCACGGAGAAGAGAAGGACTAAGCGGGGGCTCCCTGCCCAGCCCTGAGCTTGCCTTTGGGTAGGTTGTGGGGGCGTCCCTGCCCTCCTCTCGCTTTGCCCAGTAATGCCGCCACCCCTGCCCCTGGCCTGTGGGCTGTGTGGCTGCCTCACTTATCCACCTCCATCTTCTTTGCAGCCTGGATGCCTTATAGATACCACGTGGCCACATAGCCTACAGATGGAAATCCATCCAGAGGTCATGTTCAAATAAACAGACGTCGTCTATTTGTTTATGGTGTTTCTCTGACAGAAGAGCCTTGAGTAAGGAAGACCCTTTGCTAGTTCCCATGAAGGTGTTGTCTGAGCCAGTGATGGCCCTGCTGTCATTGTTGAATCTTAGTCACTCTTTATTTAAAATAGACCTTCACAGCCACTCAGGACTATTTCTATCAAGGGCCAAATTGTACTGGAATGTTAACTAAAGGACCACAACTCTTTCTTCCAAAGAGTTCAAGCACTGGTAGAGCCTAGCTTCCATGCCACCCTTTCCCTTAGGACATCACTGGAATGTTTCTCCCCTAGGTGTGCTTAGACAGGCCCCAGGACAAGCTAAGAAGAGGAAGCCTCACATGCACGCTAAGAATATGGCTTATTTGGCAAAAAAAATCACAATCATGAATTGTACGAGGTTAATTTCTAATTTCAGATAAAGTAGAAGCTGTCTGTATTCCTATCCTGGCAAATAGAGGGAGGGATACAGATGCATACAGGTACTGATTCTGTCCCTGCCCAGGGTCTAAGAACTAGGCCTAGGTGTGAGTTGACTCTTGATTTTGAGTGATCAAAGTCATTGTTGAAGCACTGAGGTCTGTTTTGGCTGCAAGAATCCCAACTTAGGAGACAAATGGGTTCACATAACTGAGAAGTCCAAGGGCTTCAGGCATAGCTACATCAAACAGTGCCATCTAAACCTGAGGAGGACTCTCCGCTGCTTCGCTTCCTCTCATGCTGCTCTGCTCTCAGTGGTGGCAGAATGGTTACCAGCAGCTCCTGGCTCCTGTCTATCCCCTCAGCAATCCCAGTGGAAAGAGGGTACCTCTCTCTCCCAGATCCACACAAGTAACAGAACAGGGCCCTTGGGACTCCTGAACCAACTCTGAAACAAGTGCAGTGCTCTGATTGGCAGACCTGCTCACGATATTAACCCTCGCACCTGGGTTGAAATCAGTCCTTTCCAAACCATGTGGCCAGAGGGTGAGAGGGGCCATTCCCCAAAGGAAAATCCAGAAGCCTTTCAGGAAGAAGACGGAGTGGATGTCAGTACTCTAAGTTCTCAAGAGCATCCCAAGAACCCAGGACACAGCCAAAGTGAATGATGTGTTGGAGATAGAGCTGAAATTGGGGGTGAGAGTGACAGCTGGGGTCACCTAGAGGGAACGAGGAGGTCTGGGGGTTGGAGAAGCCAGACCTGAAGCGAGTTTTCCAGGCTCAAGAATAACCACAGAGCCCCTGCAGGGGGAGTTCAGGGTCAGCTCTATCTGTACGACCAACAACATCACTCTTGACTGCTGGGAAATGGAATCCCTTTCAAAGCCAACAACAAGCTGGGCAGGCAGGGACTTGGGGTGCCCCCAACCCCGTGATGGCCTGCTATGATCCGCACCCTGTGACGATTCATGTCTCTTGCATCCAAAACCTGTGATTTGGGACTCCTGCAGACACGCAGCCAGGCCTGGGAGAGGACCCAGCTCAGGGCCCTCAAGTGGAGTTTGTGTTTCAGGGTAAGAGGCTCTGGACACAGCCCTACAGACACACTCATGCATGAGACACACACACACACACACACAGATACAGACTCAGGATCTCCGTGGTTCCCGGGTCCCACCTATGAGCATCTGCTACATCCTGTATGGTTCTGGGGTGTGATCAGTATTTTGGCTCCCACGTGGCCCCTACACTTTACCTGGTGGGCCATGGTGAGGGGTGACCTCTGCTGGTCACCATCTCAGGGATTCTTGAGGGCCATGGTGACCTCACACTACTCCTGCCCCCTGTGCCAGCTTTGGAACTCAACCCTTCTGCCTCTACCCTCTCCTGGGGTGGCTCCATCACCCAAGTTTCTTAGTAATGAGTGTGAAAAGGCACTGGGGTTACAGAACAAAACATTTATTCTCCCTGGTTATGGTATAAATGTGGCCCCAACCATCTCAGACCATTAACTTCTTCTTGGGCCTCAGATCGTCCCTTTTTTCAGGCACACTCTCCACGTGTACTTCTCTGTTTCGAGACTCTTTTGCAGCGTGATTGCTGAGCACCAGCTGCCGAAGGCTGCTGTGGTCCAGGGGCTGGTCCACTGTGCCAAAGACAGGATTTGTGTGAGGAGTTTGGAAATCAAACCCAGCACAGCGGTGGAGGAGGCGGTGGGGGTGGGGTGGGGTGGTTTCTTCCCAGGAACACTGCCCCTCTGCCTCATTCAAGGATGTCCAAGCTTTGTAAGGTACCCCTCCACAGTGCTGGGGTTTGGAGTGTGACCATTCTCTAAGTTCAGGGAGGGAGAGGATAGGTGGAGATGTACTGCTCAAGGATGCCCAGACAATAACTGTTTTTTTCTCTTAGATGAAGATGTGAAGCTGAGTTTGGTTTGATACCAAGGAGACAAGGCCATTGTGTGCAGTTGACCAGGATGTAGACTGCACAAAGACACCTGGTAGAAACAGGGCTGAAATCCATCCCCCTACTTGATTGCGAAGCCATGTCCACCCAGCAGGGGCTCCTTTTCCTAATTAACCTGCCCAGAGTGGGTGCCTCTTCTAATTCATGCCTACAAGCCATAGAGGCTAGTGGGCTAAGAGAACCCAGTGTTTATCAACATTCCGTTGAACGGAAGTGAAGACATCATCTGTACGTCCCTGACCTTGTGAGGATAGCGTTACCAACAGCTATGCCCTGCCACTCTCCTCTTTTAGGAACATGAAGAGCCAGGGGAAGCTGTGCTAAGGTGGCTGACACCAGCCCCAGCTTTCACTCCTGCTAAGTTTCAGTTGCCTTGCATAAAACAAACAAGTGGTGTGTGTGCACCTGCCCGTCTATGTGTGCACACGCATTGGCACACCTGCACACTTGAAATACTGCTCAGAGAAGTGGGGCTGCTTTTTAAAAAAAAAACAATTTTTTTCTCCAAATACCAAAGTCACGCAAGGTCATTGTAAAAGAAAATTCTAAGCAATACAAGTTGTTTAACTTAGAAATGCAAAGTTCTCTGCAAACCACCACCCAGAAATACCCACCGTTAAGTCAGCCTACACATCCTCTTCATTTTATATGTATAATCAGGATACTGTCCTCCTTCCCGCCCTCCCTTCCTCCTCTTTCTTATCCTCCTTCTCCTTCCTCTTCTCCCCACCCCCCTCTTAAATATCAGGGTTGTGAAGGGCTGTCCTGTGCATTGCAGGATTTTTAGCAGCATTCCTGGCCACTACATGCCATACATACGTGTGTCGGTTTATAACACCCTATTGCATTCTTTTTAATGGTTGCATAGTATTCCATCCATGGATGGGTGAACTGTAACTTATTTAACCACTCTACTGGGTGAGCATTTCAGTCATTTCCAGTTCCACCATCCTCCCACTTTCACCTTTGACCCTCGAATAAATTTTTCTCTGAAGGACCCACCTCCACAAGAAAGACTATAGACTCAAGGTGTGTAACTGAAACTGTGGATAATCTTTAGTTAAATCCATTTCACCTGTAACGTGCCATCACTAATCAAGGTCGCTTTAATTATTGCTGCAAAAGACTGGGTTGTTCTCCAAACTGCAGGTAGCCTAGACAATAAGATGTCTGCCTGAGCTGTTTCCCAAGAACTTGGAGTCAGCTGCATCCACTTCAGCTGAGCCAGGAGTCAGCAATGTCTAGCTCCAGCTAGGCTGGTTAACACTGGATGGAAACAGCGACCCTTCAACTGGGCATGCACGAGGGAGACTCGGTGACCTCTTGAACGTGCAGAGCACTGTAGCTGAGTTAAGCCAGTGCACAGACCAATGATCACCGCACCTTTTCCCAATCACTGCTTCCCGCGCTCCCCACGCCGCAGACCACCCTTCTTTTTTTCTTTATTCTGTAAGTACCCCGAGCGCCTTGCTTTTGGGGAGGCGGGAGTTGAGATTTGTTCTCCCACCTCCTCTCCTTGCTTGGCTGCCTCGCGAATAACCCTTCTCTGCGCTGCAAACCTCGGCATCTCAGCATCTGGCTTGCCACACATCGCGAAACACGAAACCTGGTTCAGTGACATATCCATTTGGCGACAACCGAGGTGTTACCCAGTGGACCTGATGGGCCCAGGAGGCTCAGAAAGAAGGGGAAACTGGGGCTTGGCACCGCGGACCCTCTCCTGCACACGCTTCCTAGCAACTTGCGCAGATCCGGGGAGAAAGAGAACTCACCTTCATCCAACTTGTCACTAAAGGGGTCAGCCCCGAGCACCGGGGGGGTGACCTTGATGGGTTCTGCAAGCTTGAGGAGGGCGGAGCCGCCCCAGAAGGGGTTGATGAAGGGTGGCGGGATATCGGCCTCTGCCACTTCCATATCCAGGATCCGCTTGTAGGATTCTAACAGCAGCAGGTCATTGGTCTTCTTTTCAATGATGGCTGGAAAAAAACAAGTAGAACCAAGACGGCTGCCAACAGCCCCGGGTCCCTGGGGAGCGAAACGTGGCGCCCCCTGCTGGAGAGGAAGGGAAGGACAGGGAGCGGGGGCGGGTCCTGAGATCCTGCAAGAACAAGGGCTTTCTCTTGGGTTACACCGCGCGTTCGCAAAGAGGGCAGTATCACCCACAGGGGGCACAACTTGGTTCTTGAGCAGAACAATCTCTTTAGTGGACAAGGCACAGATATGCATACAGGACATAAACAGTTACATGGTGTATATCGACAGTATTAAAATTCCTCGAGGAGGGGCAGGTAGGAAAAGAGCGTCTAAATGGTTCCTTAGGGGGCAGTCATGAAAAGAAGACTGAGAAACACTGGGTTCTACCAAAAATTAGCGGAGCCATGGGCAAGCTCCACCTTAAACGGCTGATTTGTTTTTTCCTCAGTGCTTTCCCTGAGTTTGAGGGAGCTGTCCTTCCCACTGTGCTTCATGCAGCCCAAGCCCTGGGCAATGAGTACCTCATGAGCTTCCCCGACTGACACCGCTTCACTAATGTTGTCACAACCCATTGCTGGGGGAACTAAGCACATCCTGTGTGACCCCCACTCCCACCCCCAGGAGAGAACCCCTGGAAGCTTTCTCCTGGGTTCCTCCAGACTTCACCCCATGACCCCCCTTTCCTTTGCTGATTTTGCTTTGTATCCTGCTATAACAAATCATAGCCATGAATATGACTCTCTGCTGAACCCGTGAGCCTGCCAAGTGAATCCCTGAAACTAGTGGGCAGGAGGTACTGGGACTCTCCCAAACACAGATTGTGTTAAGAACCTTAGGTTTCATTCTAAGAACAGTGGAAGCCTTTCATCTTAAATTGCCGTGATCTCTGTAGGTGCATCCTGCCCCTCTATCCTGAGCTCAAGAACTATGCCTGGAAATGTGTGTTACAGTTAACAGGCATTTGCTACATGCCAGGCATTGCTTTGAGCACTTTATTTCTTCCTTTCCAGTCTGTATGCCTTTTGTCTCTTTTTACTGCCTTATTGCGTTAGCTAGGACCACCAACACAATACTGAAGAGGAGTTATAAGAGCAGGAATCCTTGCCTTGTTCCTGGTCTTAGAAGAAAAGCATTGTTTTTTCACCATTAAGTATGAGGTTAGCTGTAGCTGTTTTTACAGATGCCCTTTATCAGGTAAGAAAGTTTCCTTCTAGTTCTAGCTTGTTGGGAGTTTTTATCATGAGTGGATGTTGAATTTTGTCAAATACCTCTTCTGCATCTATTGAGATGATCATGTGTTTTTCCCCTAAGAACTACTCATTTATTTAACACCCCCCAAAAACGTCATGAGGTAGATTCTGGGTTTACCCCTCTTTTTTTTTTTGGATGAAAAAACTGAAGCACAGAGAGGTTCAGAAAGTTGCCCAAAGTCACACAGCTAACAAGAATAGAACCAAGATTTAAACCCAAGCAGGCCGGCTCTAGTGCCCACATGCTTCACCACCAGGCTCACTACCTCCTACTGGCACAAGTCCTCGTGCCTTGTCACAGGGAGCCCTGGAAATCATTGCTCAGAGTCTAGCGGGCGCCGGCATAACTCACCGAGGTACTGCGGGAGGTTGGTATCTGTGATTTTCCCCATCTCCCCTAACTGCACCAGGATCTTGGTGGCATCACAATCTATCTTCTTAAACAGATTCTCCACCGAGTTCTTGAGATACTCCAAGGTCTTGCTGATCTCCTTGTAGTTGTTCTCGTACAAATCTGCCTCCTCCTTGGTCTTCTTTAGCTTCTCCTGGTGGCAGACCCCAGTTCCCATCCAGGTCAGCCTGGCCGCCACCCTGGCCTCAGCCCACTATGAGGACTTTCAGTGGGGATGAGGAGGGCTTGGGACCCTCCGGGGCCAGAGTCTCCAAGCTGCCGGTTTTCAAACCTCTAATGGGGGTGCAAGATGAATTTAATGGGCTTCAATCTACATTTTAAAAAAATGAAATAAAATAGAACAGAAAAGGAAGAGAAAATACTAGGATACATTGCAGGTAGTGAGGGTAAATACTGCTTAAGGTAAGTTTTGTTTCACTTACACACGTGCAGGTGTGTCTACATGTGTACTGGATTACAGTGTTTTCAGAAAGCTGGTGACTCATTTTTTAAAAATTGTGGTCCACAGGAGGAAACACATTTTACATTGCTGCCTAATACATGCATACATACATGTGTGTATTTATCTAATCAAATGAAATTAAAGTTCACAAATCGATTTTCTTTTTGTGTGTTCTAATATATTCTATGCTGTTCTGTTCTGTTCTGTCTTGTTATTTTTAAATGCTGATTGCAATCCAACAAACCAGTTTCACCAGTTTAAATCACATTGCTAGAGCCCAGTGGTTCTCAAAGTGGGTGCCCAGGACCAGCAGCATCAGCTTCACGAGGTGGGGGGGGGGTGCTTGTTAGAAATGCAAATTCTTGGGCTCCAGTCCAGACTGATTGAACCAGGGCTCTGGGGGTGGGCCCAGCAACCTGTCTTTTAGTGGACTTCCAGGTGATTCTGACTCATGATAAAGTATGAGAACCCTCTGTGATTTGGGCTTCACATTGGTATCACCTGGGAGTGTTAAACTATTTGCTGCCCAGACCCCAGCCTCAGAGATTCAGACATCTTGGTCTGGGATGCAGCCTGGGCATCGGGAATTTGAAAGCCTCCAAGGCGATTCTGACTTGCAGCCCAGCCTGAGCATCGCTGCTCGGGGATGAGGGCTTCAACCGCTGCCTCTCCCTCTGAGTTCTCAGCTTGCAAAGGTGACCTGGGCCCTGAAAGGACCAGCCCCATCCACACAGTCTCTGTGCCATCCCAAATAAGGATCCCAAAGGGCCCTCTCCACACCCACATTTTCCAGGTGAGGAAACTGAGGCTCTGAGGAACACAGCCAGGAGAGGGAAGACATGATTTGTAATGTCTCTCAACCACCACCAGGCAGCTTCCTCTGTCCCAGCCACTGGAATATTCAGTTCCCGGGGCTGCATCTCCTCATATGACAGCAAGAGCTGCCCTCTCCTTCTAAAGGTGCACTAGAAGATCACATGCTTAAAAAAAATTATTAAAGCCTGATGTGGGTATTTATTTTTTGACCGTTTATCATCAGAAGTGACACCTGTCATACTTAAACTCTAAGTATTACCCATTTCTTGCTCCTCTTGCAGCTTCACGAAGCATGGGGATGACCTCTCCATAGCTTGTTTTTTTTGGGGGGGGGTAGGGGGAGGAGGTAATTAGGTTTAAAAGCCTGATGTCATGTTGATATCACATATCCAGCACCTAAAATGTTCCAGCCATTTTATACACATCATCTTAACTGCTCACAATGGCCCCAGTTTTCAGATGACGAATATTTGAGGTCAGAGAAGAAAAGTGAAGTTGTATTCAGCCCCCCTGAGTTGTCTACATACCTGACCTTGGGCTCAGCTCTACTTGGGCAATTATTTAGTAATAAGGAGATGGTAATTTGAGGCTTTACTGACTTCTGTGGAAAACAGCAACAATAATTATAGCTGCATTTACAGCTCTGCCCTGCAGGGTGCCATGCGTGTAATGCATGATTTTATTCAAACTGCACAGTCCTACAAAGTGAGTCAATTATTATCCCCGTATTGTAGGTGAGAAAAGTGAGGCTCAGAGAGGTTAAGTCACTTTGTCAAAGTCACACAGCTAGGAAGCAACACTTCTGAGAGTCATACCCAAGCGTTTGTTCCCAAGGCCTGATTGCTTAACTCCTGTGCAAAACTCTCCTGTTAATCCCACCACCGATCCCACCACTTCTCCCAGAGGGGATGGTGAAATGGAGGATGAGTGGAAAGGTTCCAAGAACAGAGGAGGCAGAAGTGACCTTTAGCAGGGGGTAAGAAAAGTGGGCTCTCATGATTACAATTAAATTCTCTTAGAGTATTTGCATTTGAAAAGAGGCCTCTAGGATTCATGCTAAAGCCAAAGGAACAAAGAGCTGCTGGCGGACTTCAGGCAGAGGTGGGGGAGATGCTGGCAGTTGCCTGGTTGGCCTCCCCAAGCTGTGTCCCTCTTTAGGCTTTCAAAACCCTGAGATGCAGAGCAGCACCAGTCCCAATCCGAAGGAAGCATTCGGATGCTGGATGGCCTTGAGCTGAGAATATGGGACCCCAGGCATGTGTCCAGCCTGGGGAGGGTCCCCCTGGACTTGAACCCTGCCAAGAGTCTATTTTCCCCAGTCCCGGGTCCTGGGAGAGGTGGCTGAGCCAGAGAGGCTCAATGGGTAGCTTGTGCTTTGCTGCCCTCCAGTGGCCGACGAGAGAATGGCACCACCATCCCTGTTGATCATCTGCATGCCAAGAACAGAAATAAGTCACAGAGAAAAGAAGGGATGTGACCCGGGAGTGCAGTTCCTGGGCCAGGAACTACTGGATTAGAACAGGGCTTTGTAGTCAAGCTCTCTGGGCTTATTCTTTGTCAGACATTTGCTATCCATTCTCCCCTTAAGCCTTAATAACAAAACGCTGACTGTATTTGGTGCCAGCTAAAAGTTGTATTTCCAACCCTGCTTTGCAATAGGGATGGCCAGTGAGATGTAAATACAGAAGTCATAAGACCTTTTAATCTGGCTAACTCAGTTAGTAAGGCCTTTTTTCACTTTCCCATTTTGTTCCTGCTTGGAATGTATCTGTGATGGCTGGACCATTGGCAGCCATTATACAACCCAGAGGCATCCTTGGGAATGTAAGCCACACACTAAAGATGGCAAAACAGAAAGGAGGAGCCTGGCCTACTGATGATGTCATGACCAGCCTTGAAGTGCTTATCTCCAGACTCATGTATTAACAAAGTAGAGAAACTTCTATCTTGCTTTGGCCACTGTTATTTTGGGTCACTGTTATTAGCAGCTGAATACAATGCAAAGCTCATATAGTATCCCAGCTCCATGATGTTGGGCTTTACCTCTCTGAACCTCACTTTCCTCATCTGTAAAATGGAAAGATCACAGCACTTATTTCATAGGGCTGTTGTGGGCTTTCAATGAGACAGTGCAAACAAACCACTTAGCCTAGTGCCTGGTCTATAGTAGTTGCTCAAGAAATGTTTGTAATTACTATTATTGATTGAGAACAGGCCACAGCCAGGAAAAGGGGGAGAGAGAAGAAAAGACTGAGGCAGAGATCTATCTGGAATTTGCTAGTCTAGGATGAAGCTACAGGCACAAGGGCCTGGGATAGGCTTCCTGAAGTGGCGGAGTCTTTAAAAATGGACTAAGAAGGCCCTGATGGACAAAATTCTGCAGCACCATCTATAGCAGAGGCTGCCTGTGACAAAGTGTCAGGACATGTCAAGACATGACCCAGGTCAGTAGTCATGGGGCAGGTATCCTGCTCCTCCTGAGAATCAACTGACAGGTGGCCTGACAGGCAACAGCGACTCCCGCGTACCTCCCTCCCTCCCTCCCCACCGCCGTCTTACCTCCAGCTCTGTCAGGATGGAGTGGTTGTCATCATGGGACGATTTCTGCTGGGATCGCAACTGGATGATCTCATTCTGCTCAGGAGAGAACCAGACCATAAGGAAAAGTGAGTGCTCCCCTCCCCACCACACCTAGAAACGTGCCATCGCCTCAAGGAGGTGATGAGGATTTAAATGACCCATTTCGAGGAGCCCCAGAACCCCCAGGCCTCTCTTATGCCCATGAAGTTTCTTTCTGATGATTCTTTTTTTTTTTTTTTTTTTTTTGATGATTCTTAATTAAAAGGAGAATGAGGGCAGCAGAGGGTGGGTGGTTCTTCCCTTCTGGGGAACTGCCTATAGTCAATAGAATTTGCTGCAATGGCAGCAATGTCCTATCTGCACCGTCCGGAACTATAGCCACCAGCCACACGTGGGCATGGAGCACTTGCAATGTGCCTATTTCCACTAATGAATGAATTTTTAAATTTAATTTAAATTAAACGTAAATCTCCTCCCACGTGCCTGGTGGCCACCATAATGGATAGGCAGCTCCACAGCAGAGGTTCTCAAACGTTGGCACGAATCAGAATCGCCTGGGGGTTTGTGAAAACATAGATGGATGGGGCCCACCCCAGAGATGCTGATCCAGGAGGTCTGGGTGGGGCCCAAGAATCTGCATTTCTCACAAGTTCCCAGGAGATGCTGCTGCTGCTGGTCCAGGGACCAGGCTTGAGAACTCCTGGGCTAGAACATTATGTCCAAATATAAAAGGCACACACCTTTCGATGGGGGCAATTTCATCTCTAGGAACCTGTCCTTTGGAAATAGTGGGACACGTGGGCAAAGGGGGCCACTCAAGGTTGTCTTTTGTGTTATTATTTATAATGCTCCCCACCCCATTAGGGACAGACCAAATGTCTACTGGTAGGGGATTGGTTAAATAAATGATGGTACATTTATGTCACAGGGGGAAAGAGTCTCAAATAAAAATATGGTTTAAATGCAGGTTCCTGGCCTGTTCTCAGCGCACCTAGGTTTTGTAGGTATGGAATAGGGCCCGAAATAATCGGCTGTTTGACAAGCATTTTGTGGTACCACTACAGAGCATCAGGGTCTCCAGAAACCACTAAAAAGAACACAGAGGATGTTGGCAGGTGTCTATGATGAATTGTTGGGAGAAAATGTTTACAAAACAGCACGAAATTCTTAGTATAATCCCAGTACTGTAAGTGGGCATCTGGGTGTGTGTGTGTGTGTGTGTGTGCGCGTGCGTGCAGGCACATGCTTGGGGACACACTGTCTTCATAAGCAATGTCACCAAAACATTAATGGACATTATCTCCGAGTGGTGACATTTTAGTGACCTGTATCTTTTCTTTATATTTTTCTGAATTACATTCTCCCACAGTTCTGCAACTTAAAAAAAGAGTTCAGCCTATAATGAAAAAGAATCTGAAAAAAAAGATGCATAAGTATAATAAAATAACACAACATTGTAAATCAATTGTACTTCAATTAAAAAGAGAGAGAGAGAGAACTCAAAAGCTACTATTCTGGTCCAAACAGCATTCTAAAGATGGGGAAACTGAAGCCCAGAGGAGGCAGGTACTCGCCCATCCTTCATCAGACACACTCGTCCTAATGCCAGAGGCAGGTTGTGTAGCTAAGAAAGGGCACCACCAAGATGAATGAGACAGATCAAGGCCAATTCAGTTCAGGAAACATTTCCCAGTCAGGTCACTTTCCGACTGACGTGCTCGCATCCCTCTGCTCTAGCTGTTCTCTGTCATTGCACTGGGATTAGTAAGGTGCTCCCCCCCCCCCCCCCGGAAAATGAGAATTCAGGATCCTGCCCACTCCCAGGTCCCAAATGAACCAATCCTTCCATCCTCTTCCTTCCCATCTTTTGCCCTTCGAAAACCTTTCCTGCAATACTGAAGATTGCCACCAGAGGGTAGTGGTGAGACGCCTAAAGAAGGGATCGCAAACCCAAAGGCCAGCAGGGCTCCGTCGGCCTCAGACCGCTTGGCCTCTGAGAAGCAAATCAGACCCAGCGGGTCTCAGCTGCGGATGAGGGCGAGTGTGGCCTGACTGGCTTAAAGGGGCAGCCGCACTCAGCTGCCCGCGGGAAAGTGGGCCGGAGTTATCAGATCTGATTTTCCAAGAGAAACCAGAAATCCATTTTCACGTGGAATGACCTGATTTTTAAAATGTTGGCAACTAACGAATTTTAAAACTTGGGTATGAGGAAGACCAAGCAACAGAAGAATGAAGGCTGCATTCATCCAGTTTATGGCCTCCAACCCCACCTCTCTAGGGCGGGAGAAGTCAGATATTAGAATTCTAATTGCTTTTAACTTAAACAAAACAAAACAAAACAAAACAAAACAAAACCTTTATCCTAATTTGAGCAGAGGTGCCCCAAGAAGGCAAAATATAAGGTCCCAGGCACCCCCTCCAATCACCTATCCCACCCCACCCCCACCCCCTTCACCCAGGACCGCTCCATTTCATCTGTTTTGTAAGCTGGTGTCTCCCCATAACCTGGGTTTAAACAAAAAGTCCTGTAGCTTTTTAATAAAAGTTTGGAAACTACTGCTCCAGTCCAAGGATGTCATTCTGCAGATGGGGAGACTGGAGCCCAGAGAGGGCGGGAGTTTGGCCATCTTTCCTCAGACACACTTGTCCTCATACCAGAGACAGGCTGTGCAGCTAAAGCAGAAAGGAGGGTTCCCTCAAGGTGACTGGGAAGGTCAAGGTCAATTACTGTTGGGGAGCCATTTCCTGGTGACTTCCACTGTGTGTGTGCAGGGCCGTCCTGGGCTTTGGGAAGGCAGCGGGTGTATAAGAGGGTGCCTGTCCTCTGAAGACGGACTTCCAGAAGAGAGGCAGAGGCAGAAGCTCCTCTCCCCTCTGCCCTCCAGCTGGGCTTGGACCCAGCCAGTGGGAGATGCCAGCTGGAGACTGGACAGTGGAGGGAGGGTGAGGGTGTGCGTACGCATACTTGTCCCCCCTCTTGACAGGTCACTAGTTTGGCCACATGCCTCCAGGAAAGACACACAGACAGCCTTCTCCACACCGCTGTCTCCTGATTCCAGACACTCCTCCCTCCGCTCACAGGTTCTGGAGCTCAGCTGTGCTGTTCTGCACTCTTCCTTCTTAATTTCCTTAGGCTTTTGTAAATTGGCCCTTTTTAAAAAACCCTCAATTTACCCATTTTGGACGTGCCATCTGTTTGCCATTACAGCCCTGACAGGACCACCTCCATTTCCACGTGCCACCTGTGCTATTACTATCACTATTACCATCTATTAGTTTCTTCAAATTGACCACATTATTATTATGTTTATCATTATTTGTTTACTGTTAATACTTATCACCACTAAGGAATCATCTCCATTGACTCACCATGCTCTGCAGGCTATATTTTTCCTAATCCTTATTAAAAGTAGTTCATCACCGGGGGAGGGTATAGCTCAGCAGTAGAGCCCGTGCTTAGGAGGCACAAGGTCCTGGGTTCAATCCCCAGTGCCTCCATTAAAAAAAAATTAGTTCATCACTAGCAAATTAAAATGTTTTCACCTGTATTCTAGCTACTGTGGACTTGGCCATGGCCCCACACTCAGGAAGCAGTGACACTGCAAAAGGAAGTGTCTCCCCTTGTCATATAAACAGAGAGCAGGGACCTCAGAGGGAAGTGCAATGAATTCCCAGAGGAGGTGACATTTGTGCAGGGTCAGGACTAATGAGCAGTATTTCTAAAAAAAATCAGGGGGTGGGGAGGCCTCAGAGGAGGGAAATGCAGGGGCAGTTGGGATGCGCAGCTGCCGAGAGTGCCCTGGGGGTTGTGATGGGAACTGAGCTGTAAGGGGCAGGTTGCAGCCAAATTTTGAAGGGACTAGAGTGTCACACCAAGGAGTTTAGACTCTCTCCTGTGCAGACAGTCCCAAAGGCTGTTTATGTGTGTCCAGGGGAGTAAGTAGCCCCGGGGAGCCAATTAAGTTTGGGAAATTACGGGTTCAACAAAGGTAAACGGGTTCTTTACTGCAGGACTTGTCAGAGCCTTGGCTATGCTCATGTATCTTAAGTCTCTACAAGATCCATTGACCATCTCTCCTCAATTCTGTGAAGCTGTTGATTAACAGAGGTCAGCAAGCTTTTAAGGCAAAGGGCCAAACAGTTGCTATTTCGGGCTTTGCAGGCTACAGACGGTCTGCCTTGCATACGCTTCTCTTTTTCTTATAACCCTTTAAAAATGTGAAAAACCATTCTTAGCTCATGGGTTATACAAAATCAGGCCAAAGGCCACATCTGGCGATGGCTATAGTTTACTAAACTCTGGATTATAAAATGTACTGTGGATTCTGAATGTCACTTACTGGGGGTGAGGGGCCATGAACACATTAAGTGTATGTATCCATTGAAAGACAAATACCGATTTCAGGAAGGTTAAAATGTCGGCGGGGGAGAACCCTAGGAGAACACGGTGTTTCCCAGACTGATCTGACTCGAGGCCCTTTTTCCTGCAGAGCATCTCAAGGAGTGGTCTGAGGATCCCGCTGTGGGGAAGGCTGCTGTGGGAACGGCTGGGCCCCTGTCCAGGAGAGAAGAGGTGCCCCAACCTGGATCCTCTCCGTCTTCTTGTGCATCATCTCCATGTCGTTGTTGAGCTCCGTGACATACGTGAACCGAGCGAAGTTCTTCTCCTCCTTGGCCAGAAACTCCTCGATGAGCTGATTCAGGTTCCCATTCTTTGTCAGCTTCAGCAGCCGGAGGTGAGCCACCTCGTAGCTCTCAAAACTCTCGCTCTTGTTCTTCTTCCCTTGCTGCTTTGTCTTGAGAGCTAGAAAAGGAGGAACCACAACGATGCGTCGGAAAGGAGAGCTGCTCAGAGCAGCACCAGGCGAAGGGATGCGCCAGGCAGCGGGATGCGCCCGCATCGTTATCACTGCACCTCCGGGAGGGGCTTGACTTTCCCAGAGACGGGACGGGCAGGAGCCTCCTTCTTTCGCCGTTTCACAAATATCTAACTGAGCGTCTGCTACGTGCCAGACACTGCACTGGGCTCTGTGGATACAACATCCTTGTCCTACGGAGCTTTTGTGGAGGAATTGGCCACAAAGAGAAAAGAAAAAGAGACATCCAAGTAAGAAAAAGAAATCCAGTAATTACCATTGTGGCCCCTGCAATGGAGGAGATGTAAAAGGTGCTGTGATGGGGAGGGGGTGGGGGGAGCTGGGTGGCCAGGGGAGGCTTCTCCAAGGAGGTGAAAAAATGAGCAGGATGAGGGCCAAGGAAGCCCTGTTGGCAGAGGGCCTTAGGCAGGCTCAGAGCTTGGCAAATTCAAGGAATTAGAATCAGGAAAGGTCTCCAAGACTTGCTCTCCAGCCTGATACATGCAACAGCCCCACTTCTCCTGAACCCAGTCTTGTCTCTCTGATTTGGCCTCCACAGGTGATCAGAAGGGTCCCTCTAGGTCTTCTTAGGCACCCCTAAGAAGGGGTGTGTGGCTCCCCACTGTCCTTGGGATGAAGCTGAAGTTTCTCGGCATCATTTAAGATCTGGTCCCCTCTACCCCTCAGTGCCTTGTCACTGTCAGAGGCAGTCACCACTCTGCCTAAATCCCCTGTTGCCTTCTCACCACACTTACAATCAATGCTGAGCTCCCCTGTGCAGCCTACAAGGGCCTCTGTGATCTGACTCCTTCACCAACTCCAATCTCATCTCCTACTACTCTCCTGCTGGCATCAACTGATTCCAGCCACACTGGCCTCCTCTCTGTTCTAGAAAGATGCCAACCTCACTCCCACCTCAGGGCCTTTGCATTTGCAGTTCCCTCTGCCTGGGATGCGCTTCTCCCAGGACTCCACGTGGCTGGTTCCCTTGTGTCATTCAAGTCTCTGCCCAAATGTCACCTCCTCTGAGAGGCCCACCCTGACCACCTAGATAAAGCAGCCCCTGGTCACTCTGTCAATTACCCTGTTCTGTTTTCTTCATCACGCTCATGGGCTCCTAAGAGATCAAAGTCTGCATTTGCCTATTTGTTGTCTTCCCTGACGGGAGGTCAGCTCCGGGAGGGCAGGATCTCTGTCTTATTCCCTGCTGTCTCCCGACACACAGCCTGGTTCCTGGCACACAGTCAGTCCCGCAGGAGTAGCCTCTGCCTTCAGACAGAACCTTCAGAGTTTTCTCCAGTTTCGCCTCTGTGCTCCACTAAGCACATTCCTGCCTCTGGGCCTTTGTTTCTGCCTGGATTCCTCACCCTCACAACTGGATTTTTTTTCATCCTTTAGATCACAGCCTGAACACCTCCTCCTCAGAGACCCTCCTCGGCCCCCCTATCCAAGAGAGGTCCCCCAGTTACCTTTCCTTCTCAACCCCTTGTTTTCTTCCTTCAAAGGTTCTATTACAACTTGAAGTGTTTGTATTTGTCTATTTGCTTGTTTTTTCTGTCTCCACATGAGGAACGTAAACTCCATGACATCAGCGCTTAACATTGTCTTGGTCACTACTCCATCTCCGGTCCCCAACATGGTGCCCACTTCAGGGTAGGCAATCATTAAAATGTGTTGGAAGACTAGGAATGCATCAGCTGGTTGGATGAAGGAAGGAAGTAACTGATCCTGAAGAACATACCCCTGCAGAGTCACAGGCAGAGCTGTTTGAAACAGGAGGAGCCTGGAGGCTGGGAGAGACAATGGAAGCTGCTAGAGGGAATGTGATGGGGGAGATGATAGGCCTGAGCCAGTGAGAAGAGGAAAGATGGATGCACGATTCAACAGGGGTGTCAGAGAATGAGAGGAACTCCTGACTGACTCCACCGTTTGGGTCTTCGATGCTTAGTGGAATCTTGAGGCTGCTCAGTGGATTAGGGTAAAGAAGAGGATGGTAGTAGGGACCTCAGGCTTTGGGGGACAAACACATTCGGGATGGGGTCCTGGATCTGTTACTTACATTGCAGAAGACCTTGGCTGTATCCATGTACCCACTCTGAGCTGCAATGTCCTCACCTGCCAACTAGGGGTATTAATAATAATGTCTGCCTTTTGGAGATATTGTGAGGGCTAAATGGAACTCATGCATGCCAAACATGGAGAATGGAAGCTGGCATGAGCCTGTGGCTCAATAAAAGGATGGAAGGATGGATGAATTGGTAGATGGAGGATGGAGGGATGGGATGATGGATGGAGGGATGGAAAGATGGATGGATGGAGGATGGAAGGATGGGTGGATGGAGGATGAAGGGATGGAGAGACGGATGGATGGAGGATGGAAGGATGGAGGGATAAGTGGACAGAAGATCCAAAGGTGGTTTTTGTTATATTCGAGAGTGACAGTTGGGGTTTCTTAGAAACACACTTCTAACCATACAGTCCCAAATGATAAGGCAGGAAGAGACAGAAGGGGCTGAAAGAACAAAGAACAAATGCAGCTGCACAGGGGGCTCTCTAAAGAGCTCAGATCTTTCGATCTGTTCAGGAGAGAGTTAACATAGCAGCCCTGAGACTGCTCTCCCCTTAGAAAGGGCTGCTTGCAAGGCTGGCCCTTGGCCTTCATCTGGGACCTTAAATGGTAAACAGTTCCCTATACTGACATAAAACTATCCGTAGATGGTCAGAGTGGCTGCTGTGCCTAGACTGTACAGATGGTGTGGCTTACACCGAACACCTGCCTTCCTTCTGGGGGGCTGGAATTGTGGTGTGTGCTAGGGACAGATGCGTACGTGACCAGCCCCAGTAGGAATCTTGGGCACCGAGTCTCTAATGGGCTCCCAGGCAGACAGCTCTTCACATGTGCTGTCGTAAGTGGACGCTGGAGGAACTAAGCGTGTCTTACGTGACTCCCCTGGCAGAATATCCCAGAAGCTCGGGCCTGGTTTCCTTTAGATTTCACCGCACGCACCTTTCATCTTTGCCGATTTTTCTGTGTCGCTACATCACAGCCACGTGTGCAACCACATGCTGGGTCCTGTGAGTCCTCCTAGAGAATCACCAAACCTGGGGGAGGTCTCGGGGACCCTGACACACGAGTTCCTCCTCTAAACAATGGAAGCAGAGCCACAAAGTGAGGATACATTCTGCAGGTTTCGAGTGACAGATGAAACACAAGGCACCCAGTTAAATTTGAATTTCAGATGAACAATATATTTTTAAAGGTATAAATATGTCCCAATTGTAGATAAAGCACAAATAATTTTTTAGTATAAGTATGTCTCAAACTACTGCATGGGACTATAATTTTATTGTTTATCTGAAATTTTTAACTAGGCATCTTGTATTTTGATTTGCTAAATTTGGTGACCCTACTAACAGGAGACTTGGGCACTGTCAGTTGAGAGAGAGAGAAAGAGAACCTGGACAGTGTTACCTTCTTCCTCTTCGGCCTGTTCCTCAAACTCAGTACGATCATTCAGCTTGATGAGCAGGAAGGACTTGAGCTTGGTTTTGTGAGCATAGAGACGCTCCAGCTCTCGGATCTCCAGGTTGTACTGAGAGATGTCCTTCTGCTGGCGGTCCTTCATGGCCGCCATTCGAGCCATGGCTTCCAGCCTGGGCAGGTGGGACAAGAGGCTGAGTGTCCAGAGGCTCCTTGCTTCCCCTCCCCTCTCCCCACCTCTCCCTACCAGTCCAGACGGACTTCCTGCCTGGTCAATGACCATCACTTCTTTTAATCATGACATTTCTGGGAGTGGAGGAACATCCCTCCTTACCTGAACGACAGGAGCTGACAGCTCTAGACCACCCCCAGGAAGTGGTTTCCCATCACCATCATTATCACCACCACCATCACCATCATCACGATTACCATCAGCATCACCACTTGTCAAATACTGTCCCGGACACTCCCTTATGTACATATATCATTTACTCCTCACTACCACCCAAAGAGGTCCTACAACAATGTGGTAGTGATGGGGCCAGTGTTCAAACCTAGATCTCTCTGACTCCAAAATGTGTACTCATCACAGCTAAACTGTATGCCTCTTGCCCCTCTGGGTGTGAAGGCAGGAGACAGTCCTGACTGAGATGGCCCTTGGGCTAGAGGCAGGGGCACCTGGAGGAGATGGCAGAGTGTAGGGGTTTGAATCTCATCTCCATCATATCTGCCATTTACCTGAATCTCAGGTCAGTATTTCAGCTTCTTTAAGCCTCCATTTCCTGGTCTGTAAAATGGGGATAATAACTCCTAGGGCTGTTGTGAGGGTTGAAATACTACCCAGAGCGTCTAGCATCATGCTTGGCAGACGCACAATCAGTGCCCAGAGTCAGTATGATGATGATTTAAGGTTCCCGAGGACATAAGCACAGGGGGTAGAGGTGGCCCAGAGCAGAAAGCTCAGCAGGGGGCTAAGAGACATTGTTGCCCCAGGGTCTCCCGAGCCCACCTCTGGTCGTAGGCCTGCGCAGACTGCTCAATGGCCACATTCATTGTTTTCTTCTGCATCAACAGGCGCCAATGGAGCTGCTGGTAGACGTTGTCATAAGCAGCCTTCTCATACTGCAGGTCCTCAATCTCCTTCCGGAGCCTAGCGTTGGTGGTCAGCAACTTGTCAAAGTGTACAGTGACCTATGAGGAGGGCAGTGCTTCACGACAAGGCCCACTCTGGGGGCATGAGTCAAGCTTCCAGAAGGCAGCCAGAGGGTTGAAAGGTCTTCCCCTCACCTCCCACCGCACACCCACAGAGCAATGGTTGGAGGCGGGGTGAGAGGCTTGAGTTGGCTACCAATTAGCTAAGTGGCCTTTGACAAGTTCTTTTATCCTGGATTTCAAGTTTATCAACTGGTTTTATGCCTAACTTCTAGTTTTCAGCAATTACAAGGGAGAGAAGAACAAGCTAAGTGACACCATGAGGGAACAATCAGCCAAGTCTTGGATCACGGCATATTCTGGAACCCTGAAATAACCTTTAGAGACAGCTCCCTAATCAACTACGAGGCACAGCCAGACGTGGTTAGGGAAGAGGAGAAAGGGGACCAGTCTGAGATAACAAAAAGCAGACCGCTAAGAAATGAAAGAGGGGACATTACTACAGACCTTACAGAAATAAGAATTATAAGGGAATATAGTAGGAACAACTATATACCAACAAATTAAGATAAACTTAGATGAAATGGACAAATTCCTAGAAAGAAGCAAACTACTGAACTGACTCAGGAAGAAACAGAAAATCTGAACAGACCTGTCAAAAAAAGTAGACCTCTGTGGACAAGTCATCATGAAAGCATGCATGCGTTTATTAATTCATTCAATCAACAGATGCTTGCTGAGCACCTACTCTGAGCCTCACACTGTGCCAGGCATCATGATTCTTAAACCAAGGGGACTTCAGCCTCACTGGAGTTGTTAAGAAAGTGCAGATGCCTGGGGCCAAGCCCTGGAAGTTCTGATTCAGTGAATTTGGAGGAGACCCAGGAATCTGCATTTTAACACACATCCTAGGCATGGCTGCATATCACCGTATCTGGATATTTAAAAGACATGGCCCTGCCCTTGGGCAGCTTTCAGGCTACTGAGGGAATGCAGAGAGAGGTCAGGTCCAGTTAGCTTCAACCATGGCTGGTTAAAGCCTGGTAGTCAGTTCTGGGAAAGAGCTTTCCTCTTAGTAATAGTAAGGCTTTCCTCCTAATCAATGCACTCTCCTCTCCTGGCTCGTGTTGTAAGAGTGACAATTTCACAAGTCAGACTGGAATGTGTGGTGTGTACTTGCCCAGCATTCCTTCTCCCCTTCTTTTTGCTTTTCCAGGAGAACCACTTCTCCCCAACTCTCAGTCCACATAGTTAGATAGGGCTGCCCTCCCCTGACTTGAGGTGGGTGGTACAAGGAGATTTATGTGACTTAAGTCCAGGTACTCCATTCTTCCAATCACAATGATCGATTCAGGGGTGAGCACATGACCCAAGTTCGCCCAATGGAAACCCTCGCTGGGACTTGTGATTGAACCCTTAGGAAAGAGACACTTCTCTACCATGCTTGTTCATGTTGTGGGCAGCCCAAGAATGAAATCCACTCCGAGGAGCAATGGAGAAGGCGTCCTAAAGACATATTTGAAGCACCTAGATCCAGCGATGCCTGAGGCTCAACTTCTCTCTCTGAATTTTTCAATTCTATCACGAATACATTTCCTTTTTTTTTTTTTTTTTTTTTTTTTTGGCTTAAGCCAGTTTGCAATATAGAGAATCCTGCTTAATGCTAAAGTCATTGTAAATTGAAGGTGATCAGGAAACACCAGTTTTCTCTTCACCAAGTTATGCATGTTGATGCCTAATATTTCTTAGAGACACAAACAACTGCCATCAAGAGGCACTGGCTCTAGGAGAAGCATGAGCAGATTGACATAGGGGAGAAGAGTCTAATATTCTGCCTGATGAAAGGTCATATTTGAGCTGCTTCTTGAAAGCAAGCAGGAGTTTTTGAAGCAGGGAAGTATGAACAGGCATCCCAGGAGTGGTTGAGGGGACAAGAGCATGTGCTAAGGTGTGGAGATTGAGAAGGAGAAAGGCTTCTCAGGCCACAGCGGGATAAGAGTGGATGGACACAAGTGGGTGGTAAGTCTAAACAGCTGCCTGGCCCGTGTGCCCACCATCAGTTCACCTTCTCCTGAGTCAACCAATGAAATGGGTATGTTCCGCTAATGGTGTCACAGACATCCCTCTTAGCAAAGGGAAGCAGAGCTATTTCCAGAGCTGCAGAGAACACCTTACATACAAGATTCAAACGGGTTTCCAAAATGTGGATCTGTTTTCGCAGTTTCCGAGGGTTATTGGCCTCCTGCATTTTTGCGAATATTTGTTTTTGGTTTATAATTTTTTTTTCCATCTGAACAATCTGGGGGAAAAAAAGAGAGAGAGGAAAAACCCAGCTGTGTTAATATCTGTATGACTACAAATGCAACAGCTCACTAACTCAAGTGTGCTAAAACAAAAACTGCAGTGTTCTTTCTTTTCCTGGAATTTAATTTCTCTCTTGGGTGTATGCTCAATTCAACTTAATCTTAGCCAGTTTAGGGTAAAATGAGGCAATTTATAGAGTTTTTACTCTCACCAGTGCATGTAAATTTCACCCATCTGTGGGTGAAAATTTCACCTAACCCTAAAGCCTTGGTTTCCGGCAGAAATGGCATGCTCCTCCAAGAAGCCTTCTGTGACCTTGTTTTTATTTTTTTTCATTCTTGCAATGATGGGGACACTAGAGGCACTTAACTGGCAGATGATGAGATGTCACACCCCTGCAACATCTAAGCCATCACCAGACATCCAAGAATTGTCCCCCATCCCTTGTGACTTTCCAGTGCCCCTCTGGATGTTTGGCAGGTGAAAAACCTCTCTATAATTTTCTGTACCAAGAATCAAACTTTTACATACACGGTATTTTTCATTCAGTCCTAATAGACACTTAATTATCCAGGAATGTAGTCACTGTATAAATCAAGAGATGTTTGCTGATTTATTTGGAATTTTACCAAGAGTTGGCTGCTGTTTTGGAAATCATGTTACTGGCACAATCTGGGTCATGTTCTTTGAGTTTTGACTACAACAAGCCCCAATCAGTCTACAGCGTGGAATCTTCAGTGATTCTGCATATGAATAATACTGGCCTCTGAATGCATCTTTTAGACCAGGGGTCTGCAAACTAAGGCCCTGGGCCAAATCTGGCCCACTGCCTGTTTTTACAAAGTTCTATTGGCACAGAGTCATCTGCATTGTCTATGGCTGCTTTCCTGCTAAGAAGGCAGAGTGGAGTAGTTGCATCACAGACCATGCGGCCTGCAAAGCCAAAATATTTCCTCTCAGGCCCTGTGCAGAAGAATTTCCTGGCTCTGGTATTGGTGAGTCAGGCCAGAACATTCACATATTGAAACACATATAATTTTAGTATAAATAACTTCCCTTTATTTCTCCTTTATATTACCGTTAGGGCATCATATTGATTTAAAAGAAGTAAGGGTAAAGGATTACATCATTGATGAATTTCACTTCAGGATTGTAAAGGAGGTATTACAAAATAGTTGCTGTTAAAATAGAGTGTTGGCATTTGAGTGAAAGAAATCGGACGTGAAGTGCACACACTTGACAAGGCCAAATGGCTGAATGGCCCAGTTCCTGTCCTGGAATTGAGATGAGGGAGGTTAAGCGCTTGGAGTGATGAATAGAAAGTTTGTCAGTGAGCTGGAGCAAGGAACCCCGATGCAGAGCTTGGGCTGATGAGTTCTGGGAGCAGCTGCATCTGGGATCTTGTGTCAGCATCTCTGAGTTTTCATTCCCTTCACTTGCCCCCAGGCCTTCAGGAAATTTACACAGCTATGACCATGAAAAAATTGTATACACACACACACACACACACACACACATATATACACATGTATATATATATACACACATATATACATATACATACATATACATCATACATACATACTAGGCCTTGCAAATTGTGACCAGGCAGGTGGTATAAAAGAATAAAGTGGGCCAGCTCTAAGATAATATGAGGTGGTAGAAACTGTAGCAAACTGGAGCACGTACACTCTGCCTTAAGGGGCAGCAGCTTGTATCAGTTAGGAACACATGCAACTACAAATTACAGAAAGCCCAACTAAACAGTGGTTTAAACAAATTATAGTTTATCTTTCTTTCATAATACATTGCTGGCTTAAGTTCAGTAACTCAAGGAAGTAAGCACAATATCTCTGTAATTCACCTGGCCGCTCCCTTATAGTCAAAAGATGGCTGCCACTGCACCAGCCTTCACAGTCATGTTCCAGGAAGGAAAGTAGAGGAAGCAATATGGATGAAGGGTAAGACCTGTATCTGGAAAGCAAGACTTTCCCTGCCCCGTCCCCCAATAGACTTCTTATGTTTCATTGTCTATCTTTAGCTGCAAGGGAAGATGGGAAATGTAGCTTTTTAGCTGGGTACATGCTCATCCGGAATAAAGTCCAGTGACTTTAGGAAGACACAGAGAATGGGTAAAAGAGTTGGCAGTGTCACCCATAACACTATTTAATTACAGATCCTCCAAGGAAATTCTAGCCTGATGTTGCTAGATGTTCCAGTTTTTTAAAAGAGAAATCAGATATCTAAGTTTTTACATGAAATCTCCCGATTTTTAACACATTAGGCCAAAGCATTCCGGTTGTCAGGCTTAGTCTGTCCTGAAGGTCACAAATCTACTCACATATTTAGGGCCATGGAGGAACCACAGTAAACTGATGAACAATGGTTTTTAGGCAGCAAGAGAAGCAGAAGACAGAAGAATGCTCCAGAACCAGGCAGCTGGCAGAGCTGACAACAGCCAGCACTGTGGCTGACCCATCACAGGTATTCTGGGGCCCCACCCCAGAAGATTGATCCAAGCCAACCATGATAATTCTAACCACTCTTCCTATAATTTATTTATTCCTGGATAGGCAGAACTAAACCAGTTGGAGCCTCTGAGGTGAGAAGGGATGTCTGGTAGGGAAGTGTCTGGAAGAAGTTTTCTCATTCCTAAAAGAAAGTCATAGGAAGACATGGCCTATCTTCTCTGGAGGATATTGTTCTATCTGGATGTGGTGCCTGGAATTGCTGCTGCTCTATTGCCCCCAAGGGACAGAGACAAATACCTTGATAACCTATTTGAGCTGCTGAATCAACCAACCTTGAAGCTCCTATTATCTTTATACTTACTGTTATATGAGATAAAAACATTTTCTTATTGCCAATAACCTACTCAGGGAAGGTGGGCTCTGCCCCAGACCCAAGGGATAAATATCATTGGTCCACATTGAGGGTTGGAAAACTTTTTCTTAAAGGGTCAAACAATAAATTTTTTAGGCTTTGAGGACTGGAAACAAGAGACTATTATGTAGGTATTCATATAACCATTTAAAAAGTAAACTTTTAAGATGTAAAAAACATTCTTCGCTGGAGGGCTGTAAACAAACAGACCAGGCTTGGTGCTTGACCTGTAATCTGTTGCCCTTGGTCTATCCCAAATCAGTCATGGAAATTCCATTTCCCTTTGCCAGTGAGTGGCCAAGAAATGGGCATATACCCTAGCTCTGGCCAATGAGAGAAAACCTGCTGAAAGGATTTTGTGAAATAGTCTCTCTCTTGTAAGAAGACAATATCATGTACGAAAACCTCCCGTCCCTTCTCCATATCTTTGAATACGATTACATGAGAAGTTATACCAGCTACGCTTTTGCAGCCATCTTGTGACCATGAGGGGAAGGCAGACCAAGAGGATTAGAGAGAAGAAGAACAACCCACCACTGTAGAGCTGCTAAACCATCCCTAGGATGGCCTATTTCCAGACAGACATCTTATAACATGAGGAAAAACAAAGCTCTGTTCTTCCAGCTGCTTTCAGTCAAGAAGTCTGTTACTTGCAGCCCAACACGTTCTCAGACAAGATGGTGGCTCAGAAGATCGGGCATCAAGGGAACCACTGGCTCTCACACAAACTGGTGAAGTGTATGAATGCTACTTATGATCAATATTAGCCAGGCTTTAGACTTTAGCATGAACACACGAACACACACACACACACACACACACACACACACACACTCCCCACCAAATTCCCTAAGAGCAAAAACAAATTGCCTCATCAGCGCTGACAAAGTCAGGTTCAAGTCAGGTTCCTGTTCTACTTTGTTGTCCTCTCCTGTCCTAAGCACCGGCAGCACCCTCAACACAAACCCCCACCAGCTCTCTTATGAAATAAAACAAATGACTTGTTTTAATATGTCCCATATATTAGGCGTGGCATCACCTGCTTTGAAGGGATGCCTGCCCCTGCCTGAGTTGACCCCCAGAGTCCTCGGGCTCCAGTTCCTTGTCAAAGGAAGCCGTGACCTCAGCTCTTGTGATTAAATTCAGAGTCTATTCCCTTTGACACCTTTGTGTTAGATGTTGCTTTTGTGATGCTGAAAGTAATTAGGCTTCAGCCCAGTGGGAGACATTATTCAAGGCTGTGGCTGATAGGGGAAATGCATCGCCTACACAAGATGTCCAGCATGAAGGCATCGGCTTATTAATTACTTAGTGAGGCCAAGCAGGCCCCAGTGACAACCCTGCCTCCAGTGAGCCATTAAAAGGATGAAACTCTGGGCATTGTGTGGTGGCAGCAGCAGGAGAGGGTCCTGGGAGCTGCCTGCACGGGGATGGAATTGGGCCAAGAGGGTTTCTGTGTTGGGCAGTGAGTGCCATTTTCTTTGGAGGATTCCTAAACTAGGTTACCTTTCTTAATGTTTCTGAGGATCCATGTCCCCATTTTTCTTCAACTTCCCTCTTCCTTGGCTTTTATTGCCTCCTTCCTCATTCATTCACATATTCACTCATTCATTCATTCATCAATGCTTATTAAACCCCTGCTCTCTGCCAGATGATAACCAAGACAAAGTGGTCCCTGCCCTCAGGGAACTTACAGTCTAGGGCTGGAAACAAGCCAGGAAGCGTGATGCTTTAGGAGCTGGGAGATAGAAGGTATTTTGGATACATGCAGTAGGGGCATCTAGCAGGAGAAGATAAAGGGACGACTATCCAGCAGGAATGGCATTTGAGCTGAGACCTGAAGAGTGAATGGGAGTTCCCCCAAGCAAAGGGGATAGGGCACTCCAGGCAGAGGGAACAGCATGTGCAAAGGCCTGGAAGTGAGAGACAGCAGTGTGGGCCCATGAAGGCAGCCAGTGTGGATGGAACACAGAGGAGGAGGTGGCAGGAGAGAAGGTGGAAGAGGCAGGAGAGGCTGATGCAGCAGAGCCGGCAACTACACCAGGGAGTTTGGCCTTTATCGCGAGAACAGCAGAAAATTACTGAAGAGCTTGAGGCAGAGGGAAGGTGTATGAGATTTCCAGATTCAGTCAGTCAGTAAATATTTATTGAGGACCTACTATGTGCTGGGCACTGGGATAGGCACAGGGGATATAATAGGGAACAAAACAGACATGGTCCTTGTCTTAAAGGAGGTGACAGGTTAGGGAGACGTTAGACAACACCGGTGTTAAGGCATAATTACCACTGTGCAAGGTGCTGTGAAGGAGATGCTGTGTGGGGTGCTGTGAGAGGATAACGGGGTGTGCTGGGATTGCCTGTTTGCTCCCCGAGATCCACTCTCCATCCTGCTCTGTGCCCCAGGAAGCTGACTGGGAAGGATCCACAATGGCTCCC
This sequence comes from Camelus bactrianus, assembly GCF_048773025.1. Classification (NCBI taxonomy): domain Eukaryota; kingdom Metazoa; phylum Chordata; class Mammalia; order Artiodactyla; family Camelidae; genus Camelus; species Camelus bactrianus. The sequence goes on along the minus strand of NC_133570.1, from coordinate 7,451,290 downwards.
TTGTCCTGGGGGCCAGCAAGGGAGAAGAGAGAGAGGTTGGGGTATTTACTCCCCCTGTTTTGCTCCCTGTCTCAGGTTTCAGAGTGCCCTACTCTTCTGAGAACCCTACTGAGTGTGCTATTTGTTCCTGGCCAGGAACTTAATCCAAGGGGGATATAGTTTAAACTGGAGAGAGGGCATAGAAAAGGCCTCCCTGAGAAAGTCACTTTTAGGCTGAGATAAACAACTAGATCAGCAAAGATCAGCAACTAGGATGAGGCAGTAGGGGAGCATGTACAAAGGCCCTGCGGTGAGAAAAGGCTTGGCATTATTTGGGGAAAAAAAGTCTTTTGCAGCTGGGATGAGAAGAGATAAGGCAGGAATGACATGGGATGAGGTCAGAGAAGTAGGCAGGGGCTAGGTCACGCAGGGCCTTCCAAACCATAGAAAGGGATTAACACTGTCCAGCAAATGTATCCAGCTCTTTGCCTTCTGGATCCATGAGGGCTGCACTGCCTAGAGCCTTTTATGAATGGGTACAGTTGACTATTTGGGGTGTGAGTATGGGTATTTGAGGTATCTGTGGGTTTGGTAGACTATCTTGAGCCAATGACTCAGGAGCAGAAGTGACACACGTCACCGGAGCATTCAATTGGCAGTGTGAGACCCTCAGTATCTCACTTCTTTTCTACCACAACACCAGGCAATGTTCAAGATGGGGGCTATCCCATCAGCCTGGCCCTAGGGTGAGGGGATATAAGAGCCCTTAGCCAATCCATAATAGAGTTAAACCATGAGTGATAAAGAAACCTTTATTATTTTAAACCACTGAGTTGAGAAGAGGGGATATTTGTTACTGCAACATAACCTAACCTCTCCTGACTGATACAGTAAGGATCTAGGCATTTATTCCAAGTGTAATAGGGAGGCACTGGAGTGGAGAAATGGGTTAATAGAGCTCGGAGATCAGGGTTACAGTGGTGGTGGAGACAGTGACCACAGTAACTTTAGAAAGGCAACCATGGGAGGTACAGTAGTGGGGGTGGGGGTGTGGAGGAGAAGGGTCTGTCAGATCTGGCCTAGGACATCATGGGCACTTCCCCACTTCTTCCCTTTGCTCCATGTTCTGGTTAAACCTTTAAGAGAAAGACCACACCTTCTCATCCAGTTCAGCCAACAGCATTTTCATTGATTTAATCAGGGCCTCATAGTCCTCCTTGGTTTGCAGCAGAAGACGCAGCTCCATGTAGTTTTTCTCATTCAGATCCAAGTTCCTGGAGGACTTGATGAGATTCAAAAGCAGAGTGATCTCATCCTGCTCCTCCTGCAGGGTCTTGATTTCCTTGCTGTTGGGAAAGCAGCGTGTGATTAACCCTGAGCCCAAGTTTACCCAGATCAGACGCTCCAGGCCCCTTGGCCATGAGAGGAAACTCAGAGAGGTGCTTTCTACCCCAGCAAGTGGAAGGGACTTGCCTAAGGTCTCCAATTCAGGTCTGGAACTCAAATGGCCTTCAACCCAGTTCACTTCCACTGCTCCACCCTTCTCTGAGGGTTGTTTTTTTTTTTTCCCCTCTCCTGGGAACAGTTTGCAGCTGTGCCTGTCAAAACCCATTACCTAGACATGGTGGGAGCCCCCAGGTTCTTTTTTGCCAGCAGCTCACTAGCATCTGTCTGATTTTGCAGACTCTCTAGACTTTACAGTCAATTATCTCCAGTAATGAGAGGCAAACCCATCAGGCACGATTTTTCGACTATGCAACACAGAGATGCAGTCACCTCCCACCCCCACCAGCTTCTCTACTCGGGTGCTAATGATTTATTAAGTTAGTTGCCATGAGACTCCTTTCTCTCCCTCTGTCTACTCTGGAGAAGAGATGGGGTGGGGGATGTGGGCAAATGGGAATTTCGAAAAGAGAAAAGAAGACTTGGATGACTGCACAGCAACTGATCAACGGGAAATGGTACAGAGGCTGAGTTCTTGGCACAGTCTGGGCGGCTGAGCACCCCCTGCTCAGTGCGGTTTGCAGACTAGCTGCCACAGCATCCTTTGGAAGCTTGGAGAAATGCAGAAGCTCGGGCTCCAACCCAGGACCTATTGAATCAGAATCTGCTTTGTAACAAGATCATCAAGTGACCTGTATGCACTTTAAAGTTTTGGAAGTGCCACTCTGGAATAGCAAAGAATGTTCTAGGGCAGGGGTCTACAAAGCTTTGTCTATAAAGGGCCAAAGAGTAAATATTTTTTAGGTTTTGTGGTCCAGAGGTTCTCTGTTACAACTACTCAGCAAAGCAACCATGGGAAACACATAAATGAATAGTTATGACTGTGCTCCAACAAAATTTTATTTACAAAAACAGGCAGCCAGCCAGACTTGGCCCCTGGGTCACCAATGGCTGACTGCTGCTCTAAGGCAGCTCTGTCTGATAGACTGTTTTACAGTGATAGTAATGTTCTCTAGCCGTGCTGTCTGAGCGTCCACCAGGCACGTGTGGTGTTGAGCACCTGAAATGTGGCTAGTGCAAATGGAGAAGTGAATTTCTAATTTTATTTATTTTAATTAATTGCAAATGTAAATGGCCACATGTTGCTAGGGACCACTGGTGTGCACACCCAGTTCCAGAGCATCTTCTCTCCTCAACCTGACCATTGGGACTTTTTTCCCCCTCTTAAGCCCCTCTTGGGAGAGGTCTTTGTTAAGGTGGAGAGAAAAGAGAGTGGGATAGTCCATCTGAGTTGGGCTTTCTAGGGGTGGAGGTGGAGTGGTAAAAGCAAAATGAAGGTTTGTCTGTCTTGTAGGCAGGGCTGGGACTGCAGTGAGGGGAATGAGACACCTCAAAAGTTAAGGAAGTCTTCACTCTCAGGTGGTATAGGTGCAGGATCAGTGCTGGGAAAAAGCACCTCCTTAACTATTGTGCCCTAAGCACCTCGCTCACCCCACCCCTCTTACTTACAGGTGTTTATCTCCACTCTTCCACTCCCCTCCCCTTCAGTTCCACCACAGTGAAACCAGACCAAATGGATCGAGGTATGGTAAAGTGGGGTGCAGAAGGGTAAGAAAGACTCAAGGAAAACTGCCAGAGACACACCAGGAAGGAGGCATTTCCTGATGCCCACCAAGGGTAGACTGTGAATCAGGGTTGCTGGGCACCGATGTGCAGGTTGTGGACTGCACAACCCAAAGGAGCACCTTCTGCTTGAAAACTGATCACTGATTTGTTGATTTATTACACTTTTCTGGAAGGTACTTTGTCTTGTTCTGACAAAATCCCTAAGTAATGACAATGTTTCCAACAGATGGCAGTAAAGGGTCTTGAGAAAGGATGCCTTTCTCACATGAAGATCCCATAGGGAATAGCAGTGGCTCTGAGTGAGTCAAATCCATGGAGAATCTAAAGAACCCCTTTTCCTTATCCTTTGAACTTCACGCATCATCTAACAGTAAAATTCTTTCTAATAACAGGCAGTTGCTGCTTGTATAAACATTATGGATGTGGTTAAGGAATCATATACCCTTGGCCAGAATCTAAGAATGCCTGTTTAATGTTTATTCAGCCCCAGGGAACACCTTTCTGTTGCCCAAAGAAACTATACACATCATAATTTCTAGGGCAACCTAATTTCAAATATTCAATCTTGCAGATCCCATAAGGACGCACAAGCAGGAAATGTCTTTTGGGGTGTTCATGGCTTGGTGATTTCCCCTTCTCTGGGAACTCCCCGCCGTCACTGCTAGAACCTGTGGGAAGAGTACCCAGAGCTATTTTTTGTTATATGGCCCACCCCCTCGCAGCAGCTAATTGGACTAGACGTAGACACTGGACCGAAGCTAAACCAATCAGATTCTCCCTCTCCTGGCAATTTTGGGATTGGAACTGGTTAAGGACATTCTCTCTGTGTGGCCCTTGGTAGCTCAAGAATTGAAGGCAGCCACCTCCCACCAGCCAGGGCTGAGATTTAGAGAAGGAGGGGCAAAACCCATGTGATGAAAAAAACAGGAACCAGAAATGGCTTCTCGTTTGGGTCCTTCCCTGAGACATGGGTGCCCTGTTCCCTCTGGAGTCCCTGAGACACCCTGGATTCTGAGAATAAGCCTCTTTTCCCCGCTGAAGCTATCCCAAGTGGGTCCCAGCCCCAGAGGCCACGTGAGAAGGCAAGCCCCGTAAACCCAAACCTGACATTTCCTCCAAGTTCACAAGTACAAAACTCTGGCCAACACTTACTGCTGGTTCATGATCTCCTGCTGAGAGCGGAAGTTAAAGGACTTCCGACTGTCCACCATCTTCCGGAACTGCTGCCTCAGCTTCTGAAGCTCCACCTCCGCCAGCTGCTCTTTGGTCTTCTCCGAAGGTTCCTGGGAATTTTCGGAGTCTTTTCTCCTGTGCTTCTTCTGGGTGAGATGGGGTGGGTATTAAGCACAAGTTAGGTGACTAGAAAAACTCACATTTCAGCTCAAGGGTGGAGGGCAGGACGGGGTACTAGGGGCAGGGATGAAGTTGGAAGACCACCCTTGGGTGATGATGTTAACTGCTTATGTGTTACATGGAAAACCCACCCTGGGTTGCCAGGGTGGAGAGGAAGCTGGGCCTCATTATTGCATACTGAAGAGGCAGCCTTGCTGTGTGACCTTGGATGAATCACTTAACATCTCTGAGTCTACAGTCTCTCGTCTATATAATGGATGCGCACAGATTGTTGTCAGGATGAGATGAGCTAATACATACAACGGATTGCATAATGCCTGACCCCACAGGAAGCCCTCTGTACACAGGAGCTCTTATTACCTACCATCGGCATCTTGAAGGGATTATGCTTTCCCTCTGCTCAGACACTGTACCCAGGGAGGGCAAAGCCAGCAAGTGTTCCTCTCTCTCTTTCTCTGTGATGCCCTGTCCACAGTGGTGAAAGGAAGAGAACTTGTGAGCCACCCCTGCTGGCGGTGCAGGACCCAGCAGCACCCTCTCCCTTCCCCACCCCCCAGAGACCTTCCTCCTCCCACAGCTTGGCACATGAGGAGGACACGGCAGATGGCTGCCCGGGTGTGAGAAGAGGGGTTTTTTTTTCAGCGATGTTTGCCTGAAACCTGTTCCTCTCACGATTTATTATTAGGAGTTGGGCAGATGGTTCTGGCGAGTGTCAGTTACCCTCTTGCTCCCTGTGTTCCCAAAGAAGAGGGGCAAAATGGCGTCAGGGCAGTGTATCCCCATGAGGTTACAGCGAAATTCGCCCTCCTGCAGCTGTGGGGGCACCCCCCCACACACACCTTTTTAAAGCAGGATCCAGTGATACTGAGAGGCACTGGGTATTCGGAGGAGGAACCAATGTTAACCCTGAGCCCTACAGGCCTGTAAGATCCACTGCACCCCGACTCCCAGACCCCTAAAACAGAAACCTCCAGCTTGGCCATGCGCTGAGGGGTCCTACAGTGCAGCGGTTTAAAGCGTGGCTGAGTCAGTCACCAGTTCTCAGCAAAAATCCCTCCTTGGCCACTTGTGAACTTTGGGCAAGTCATTTCCGTTCTCTCAGCCCTGCTTTCTTCATGTGGAAAATAGGAGAAATTCTGGAAGCCACCTCACGTGTTGTTCAGCTTATAAGGCACTAAGCCTGGCACAAGGTTAAGTGCTCAGTCAACAGTGGCTGTTATGATACGGTAGGATATGGGTTTTTTCACATGGTGAAGGTCCACTGTAAAAAATATTTATGTGGGCTTCTGGGGCACCCAGCACTCCTCTATCCCATGGTAACAATACGTGGAATTTCCCATGGGAAGCCACCCCCCCCCCACTCCTGGTCATGTTTTGCAAACCTGGGGTGGCCCCAACCCCACCAGCTTCAGGACTGATACCATGGACGGGCCAGAGTGCAAGATCCTTGGACAGTCTACATAATCCCAGCCTCCTGGCCTGAGTGATACGTTCAGGAATGGGCACATGACCCCAGCTAGTCCAAGCAGAGTGAGCAGTGGGATTTAAGCTTGCACACTCAGGAAGAGAGAAACTCCGTTCCCTGTTGCACTTTAACCTAAGTGAATGAGGTCAAGAGTGGCTGGCAGCCGTCTTGCCTCTGCAGGGAGCCTGAGAATAAAGCTGTCATGGAGGAGAAAAGACAAAATGGAGAGAGATAGAAACTTGGGGGACATCATCTGAACCCCCTGGATAGAGCCAAGCCTGAAGATACCTCTGGGTCATGTCCAATTACATGAATCAACATATTCTCTTAAAGCAATCCGAGATGAGTTCTCGTGCCTGAAGTACCTAGATCTATTTAGCACACAAACTAATCCCCTACTGTGTGCTAAACTGAATTCAGTGATAAGTCACCTTCAAGGTGCTAGGAACCCTGCCCAGGGTAAAAGAGTGGGAAGAGCTGCAAAAGGAGATGATTTTCAATTTGGGTTTTGAAGGATTAATAGGAGTTTACCACGCAGAGAAGAAAAGTGGGGAAGGAATTTGTAGTGAGAGGACGGCCTGGGCAAAGGTTGGGAGGCAAGCGAATAAAAGGAGTGTTCAGAGACTGATGTGTGGTCTAGTGTAGGTGGCAGCAGCCACTGGAAGTAACTGCCAAAAAAGTTTGGAAAAGCTGGGATAATCCTTAAAAGCAGGGCTGAAAGGAGATCAGCCTATAAGAGATGAGTTAATTGCCTCCCATCAGCCACTTCTCCTATGAATAGTTGTTGCTAAGGTAGCTGACTGGCCAAGGGTTACACATCCCAGCTCCTCCTGAATCCAGGCAGGGCCATGAATTCTCACCAATGGGGTGCGAGCAGAAAAGTGAGTCACTTCCAGACCATGACTTTTTAAGAAGCGGATGTACATTTCCATCTTCTCTTCCCCCATGTGACATTTGTGGGAGGCAGAGCCATAAATGGGCAGAGACACAAGGCAGGTCCCCTAAATCACCTTGTGGAAGAAGTCACCTGCCAACAATGAATATCCTTATTCAACCGTTAGAGAAAAGAGAAATTGTTGTGTTAAGCCAATGAAATGTGGAGATATCTTTGTTACAGCTGCTAGCATGACTCTAAGAACACTCTAACTTCCTCCTTCCTAACAGGACTCTGACTTTATCCCTCCTCAATGTGCCCAGTCTGAGAAGATGAATTATGATTGGTTCCCACTAATCATAGTAACCCCATTTCCCTTTGTCAATGATTGGTCAAAAGATGAGCATGTGACCCAGATTTGGCCAATGAGATGTAAGAAGTCTATTCCTAGTCCTTTGTGACAAAAAAGAACTTGTCCATTTTCCCCTCTTTTGCTTTTAGACATTATTGTGAAGGCACGATGAGTGGTGCTGGAGCAACCATCCTGTGACTGCAAGGAGAAATATCAGTGTCACACTAAAGAGAACAAAGACAAAATATGGGGGGAAATTGAAGTCCTTACTGACACTGTTTGCCACTGCCCCATTCTTGGAACTGCCCACCTCTAGGCTCATTCAGTGAAATAGGGTCACTGTTGTTTAAGGCACCCTTTTCAAAGACTTTGTTCCTTGCAGCCTAGGGCATTCCTGTCTTACCTGATCTTGAAAATGATTCTCAAGCTGCTAGGTGATAGGACAGTAGTGGCTGAGAAAGTAAGAACCCTTGGCATTTCCCTGATATGTTCTAGAGGGTTTGGGAACTAACTGAATTTTGGTAAATCATATTTGAAGGAAAAAATCTAATGTTGAAAAATTCCCACAGGCAGGGAACTTGGGGTAAAGACAATGGTTCCATAGCTTGATTTTTTCTGGAAGAGCCTTCAAGGTAGGGGTAGGTGTTATAACAGGATTTATTAGACTGATAAGGTTTGGGCAAAGGATACTCACTTTGGGGCCTCTCTCAACTCTAGAATTTTGTGCAGCTCTAATTTCGTATGATCCAGGAGCTTTTCTATGTTCAAGGGCTCTTTTGATCCTAAGTGGATCCGTAATACACCTTTTTAGAAGCATGATTAAAGTATACTTGACATTCACTGACAATGTGATTTTATTTCTCTTATCCTCAGTCCCCTCATCTGTAGAATGCGGATACTCACCCCTACCCTCAGCATAAAATAACATATATAAAGCTCTGGCACATAACAGATGTTTGATGAATGTAGCTTGTCTGTGAACCAGCTTTTCAAGTATCAGTTTATCTTGCCCTTGAGTTAGTTGGCTGTGCTGATTTTCCCCAGGAGCTGGAAGCTCCATCAACTCCCACCCATTCCCTGATAGACACACACACACACACACACACACACACACACACACACACACACACATGCAGAACCAGGCTCCGCTGGGACACTGGCTTTTCTCCAGTTCCAGATACCAACTCGGGCCTTTCCCTTTCTGTGCCCTCTGGGCTGGGCCCACTCTGTCCCCTGGGAACAGATCCATCCCCATTCTCACAGCTGGGCCTTCAAAGAGCCCTGCAGGAGTCCTGGTCCCTGGCACACCACCCTCTCATTCTCGGTTCTCAAACTTGAGGCCCACAGGGCAAATTCAACCTGCCTTCAGCTCTGTTTAGCAGGCAGTGTTTTAAAGTGTGAATATGGGTCATGCACTCAAACTCTCCTGGCTGCAGGCCCCATTCCTCCTCATGGCCTAGCTCCTCCTCCCCCCAGTTCCCACATTTCCTGTAACAGCCTGGAGCCAGCAGGAATTTGAGTATGCAGTTCTTGGGAGAAGTCTCAAAACTGCCAGCTTGTCTATGCATTGGAAAGTGCTGAAAAGTCCAGGGGTCCAGGCCAGGAAGCATCGGGAAAGTGTCTCTCGCTCCCTGTGCTTCAGTCTACCCACTACAGTCTGTAGTCCTGGGCACATGACAAGCTCTTAACACATACTATCTGACAGAGTGCAGTCTCCTCCCGGGCTATTATCTTTACCGTCTAATATGTAATTAGCTGGGGTGGAGGAGGCCAGCTCCTTCTCTGCTGCTGAATTTTAACATCTCGCTTTAAAAGAAAAGCCTGGCCCCTGAAGAGCTCTGCAGGATCCCTGGGACAGGTCACTGTAAGTGCCAGGTCTGAGAGAGGAGGATCCTGTGGGAAAACAAGAAAACAAAAAAACAACGAAGCCAGGGCTTCCTAACCTGATGGAATGTTAAACGTATGCCTAGAGCACTAACCAAGCAAGAGTGCAGAAACACATACACATTTTTATAAATTGGGGTCGTTTATGGGGTAAATGGAAGTTTGTTGGAGTTATTTTACGCGCTGTAATTTATTTATGTTTAATTGAAGGGGGCTAGGATATTTTCCAGCTTTAGGGTCCGCTAAACGTCCTAAGGGGCCAGGGGCAACCACCACGTCTTTGCATTTCCCAGCAGGGGGCGCTGTGGATCAGCAGGCGCGGCTGCACGGGCGGCGAAACTTACCAGGGGCGGCCTGCAGGGCCGCTCCCACCGCGTGTCCGACGGCGGCCGCGGCTGCGCGTCTGACGGCGCCGGCAGGACTGCTTGCTGCGCCGCTGCGCTGCGCCAACCCCCAGCCCCACGTCTGGGCGTTCTCGGACCCCTGGAACGGGCGCCTTTGTGACTCGCACAGACGGGGCATTCTCCCCTGGAAGGTGCTGGGAGGGTGCAGGACTCTTTAGTGAGGACTCGAGCAGCTGAGGGGTGTTGGGGGTGACACACCCCTCAGCGACACCCCTCCTACGCGACCCCCCTGCCAGACTAGCCAAACCCTCACGCCGCTAACTTCTTAACTCAATCAACGCTCTCCTTCCCTGACTCGGCCATTCACACCGCCATTCAGTCGCCATCCTGTCTCCTCTCTCATTCACTGGCATCTCCTCCCCACTGTCTTCTTACTCCCCCTCTCACACTCACGCGTACTTACAGCAACTGCTGGGCACACACTTTACACGCACTGACTAAGGAACCCAATTCCTCCTGCTCTGCAAAAAAGAGAAATAACTTGAGACAGCTACCCACCAGTGCAGGGGAATTTGTCCATCAATTTTCTTTAGGAGCACCCACCCCCACCCTCTGTGAGCATGACATGGGGCACCCCTCTCTGACCCAGGTCACCTGTCACTCCTGGCGTGAGCATTTTTCACCGACCTTACCAAGTTTGATCATTTAAAGATAAACATTTTTTATATATATATACAAAGGGCACTGAAACACAAGCTGACCATTTCCCCTGGGGCTAAACTCAAGAAGCAGCCACACAGCTGAAGGGAAATGACTAGGAGTACTGGTTTTCCAGGGTAATTTTGATGCCCATGATTTTCACCTTACCTCCATCCCCTTGAGTGAATTGTGCCTCAGCCTTACTAAGATCTCCATTCTCTCATCCCTAAACTCTTGGGACAAGATACGTTTTAGAACTTACTGTATTTTTTGGTTTCAGAAAGCTAATATGGTGCACAAGGAAGCATGTTGCCCCTGCTGGCAACCATGAGGGAAGTTAGTGTGATGGTATATTTTACATGTGGGATTTGGGCAACATGTCAAAACCAAACACATTTCTGCAAAGAAACATGATTATTAATGAAAAGTAGAATAAATAAAGATCATTAGCAGCCTCATGTCAAGCCTTGATGATTCACAAAAAGTGTTTTGGGACAAGTGTTACCATCCTTATTTTACAGATGAGGAAACAGGCTTGGAGAAACAGTGACTTTTGCAGTAAGTGGGGGAGCCAGGATTTGAACCCAGGATTTGGCTGTCTGTCTCTAGAGACCCATGCTTTACCGCAGTCCTGAGTAAAACCACAGCTCCAAACCTGAGAAGTTCTTCTGGAAGTTGATATGTACCAACTCTCTGATATTTAAAAGGCTGTTGTAGCCCTCAGCTCCATATATAGCCCAGTGACTCATACATTTCAAGTGTCAACCACTGAAAAATGATTAAGTTCAATTAGGTTCAGGACTTGTTAAAAATAGGCTTTCGTCAGAAGAATTTACTCTCTCTGCCTTTATGGGCACAGATCTCAGCAGCCCCCATGCAGGGAAGTGCAAGGCTTTCTAAATTAGAACATGCCAGAATCAATTCTGCTAAAGAGATCTTCAGCTTCATCAGCAAGGCTTGGAGCAGAGTGAGATGCCAGCTTGCCAAAACGATGAGCCAGTGGTGAGAAATGTTGGCAACAGCAGAGTCTACAGAATGGAGGAGGAAATTAGACTCAGGCTGCAGAGGGGCTGGGCAAAGGCATTTGGCCACAGACCAAGAAGCTGATTGTCCCAGTGTCTTCTTGACAATAAGGATCAGAAAGCCATCCAAAAAAACTCAAAATGATTTTTTTTTTTTTTTTTTTTTTGCTCTCCAGCATCTGTTCCCCCTTCCCTCTTCCTAGCAGATTCCAACTTGTTCAGGTAACCATCCCTCTGCCATCCAGCCTAGCTCGCCAGAAGAAACTGATTTTCACACACATCTCCAAGACAGACCTCAGTTACCCTCAGCCCATCACAGTCTTCCCATCCTCCTTGCCAATGACTGGATCCAGAACCTAATTTTAAGCCAATCTGTGCGTAGCATTCTCATGGAGACTGCAACTGGTCCAGAAACAGGCACATAAACTGACAGTGGCCTAATCAGACAGAAAGGAAGGATTTAAAGTCCAGGGTTGGAGGGGAGATGCTTTTTTCTAGCTCCATGGATGGCAACAAGGAAGTATGTCACCTTGTTGTTGCTGGCAGCCCTCCTGTAACCATAAGGGAAGGCAGTGTGAGATCAAAGCCAACACATTATGGAAGGAAGAGCCTACAGAGAATTGTAGAACAGTATAGATGGAACTCTGATCATACCATACCTGAAATCCTCCATGGGGCTGCACTTCTTATTAAAGGAATTAATACATTTTCTTATTGTTTAAGCCAATCTGGATTACAATTTCTATGACTTGCCACCAAGAGCATGCTAAATTATATGACTATCATGCTTGTTGCAAGTAAGCTGGAGGCAGATCCCCATGAGGAACAAGAACCAAGAACCAGAAAACTGTCAGAAATTAAGGCAGCTCCTCTCTCTGGAATCACCTGGTCTCTCAACCTGGCCTCTTATTTTTAAAGACAAATTTCTCTTCCCCTCAGCTTGCTTCTTATGAATTCCCATTTTGAAGCCCAGAAAGTAATCGATGTCTTCTTAACCTCAGCTTCCTAGGAAAGAGAATCCAATTTGGCCAGTCTAGGTTTGATGTCCACTGTTGGGCCAGCGGGCCATTATCAGGTGGCACAATAGCACCTCCACAGGGACTTTGAACATAATTCTCAAAAAAAAAAAAAAGGGTGGGGCACAGTCATATAATGGAAAGAACACTGGACAAGGTGTTAGGATATCCAGGTTCCAGTCCTGGCTCTGCCTCTGATTTGCTGTGTGCTCTTAGGAAAGTCAGTTGACTTCTCTGAGCCTTAATTTCTTCAGGCTGCCAGGGCCAAATTGTGAGCTTTAAAGCTTGAAAGGATTGTAAAATATTTCATCCCACCTCTGGCATTGAAAATAAAAACAGTACTAATCCATAAGATAAGGGCCGGGCAGTCTGACAGGATTTTGCCATGATGCTTTTTTAAATGAAATAACAAATCATTTTGGAAAAACAATACTTTGGGGTGTCCCTACTTTACTGGTGCCCTCGGTACTGTCTTCTTTTGTCTGGGTAACTCGGTAGAGGCTACCTGCTCCAGCCCTGTTCCATCTCTTTCAGCCCTGATCTCTGTGTTGGTAGCACGTGGTGTTACCCAACCCTCCCTTCTGCAATGGCTGATTGGATGAGATTAGAACTCCTCACCCAGGTTAGACTAATCAGAGCTTCTTTCCCAGGCAACAGAATTTGGACACAAAATTCCCTGGGAAACAAAAGACTGTTAGGTGTTGGGTGCCAGAGCCAAGAAATTGTGTTAAGTCAGGGCTGGGCAGCCATTTTTCACCAAGTATATGGACTGCTCAAAGCCCTTCCCTCACGCCTTCCTTACTAATAAAATCCTGGGTTGTGTTCCAGAATTGAGTGGAGAACACTGAACCTCACAGAAACCGAGCCCAATCCGAGGTCTTAGGGTGGCCAATGAGATGAGAGGGGAAGTCCTCTGGGGGATTCAAGGACAGAGATGCTGGCTGAATGGTCAATGCACAGAGTCCCTGGTGTAAGCTGAAGTGCCTGGGCCCGGGGAGCCAGGGGATCTGAGTTCTAGTTCCTGTTGCACAGACGCAAACCCACCCAAGAATCCGTGGACTGCCTAACTGCCTGCAATGATCTTGGTATCTGCCTAAACCAGTGTCTGTCGTTTGCAATCAAAAACTGTCCTATACAAAAGAGCGAGCATTGCTGGTATTCAGAGTTTCGGATTCCTCCCTGATAGGATCCAGAAGTGCCCTTCTCCTGGCCTCCCTTCCCCTGAAGCCAGAGTCACCGATTAGAATCTCAGTGGCAGACTTCTGAGATAAGGAGTGACAAGGAATCTGTACATCCTTCAGAAAGGAATGCAGCCTCACACAGCAAGAGCTATAAATATGTTTATCCGCCTCAACCCAGGAAACCTAAATCTGGAGATTCAGCCTAAGAAAACAAGTCAATAGCAAAAAAAAAAAAAAAAGTCCATAGACACAGAGATGCCCACTGTAACATTACCTCTACAGGAGAATGAACCTGTGCTACTGGGAGTCAGAATCCAGGTTCTCTGGTGGAGGGGAGGGAGCAAAATTGGAGCAGGGAATCAGGGGGCTTCCAGGGTGCTGAGGAAGCTCCGTTTCTTGATCTAGTTACATGGATGAGCTCACTTGTGAAAATTCATCAAGCTGTGCACTGCTGACACATACACTGTACATATGTATACTGCACTGCAATAAAACAGTTCTCTACAAAGAAGAATAAGAGAAGGATTTTTAAAGTAAATTGTGGCAGATCTATGAATGGAACATTTTGGAGTACTGAAAAACAGTTATAAAAGAAAACCACATCTTTTGGGCATATGCATAGTATTACTCATTCTCCAGCCTCCCCTGTGTCTCCAGAAGTGGACAGTATGGCCCACATCACCCCTTGCCCTCTGGCTTCTGACTGGGTGTAGCCAATGAGAGGGACCAGCAGGAGACAGAAGGCAGGGGGAGAGGGAGGTGGGGCATTTCTTTCAAACTCTCCTGGCTTCGGCTTCCCGGCTCTGGCGGTGGCTGCGCACGTCCCCGGCCCCAGGCTCTGTCTGGACGCCTCTCCCCAGCTCCTGCCCTCGCGGGGCTTCAGGCACACCAGCTCCTTCCTCAGCCTCTTCTTGCCTTTACTGTGGTAATGGCTTCCCTCAGTGCTAATCTCTCTGCGTCACAGCCTCCCTTCTCTGATCCCCTGACCCTGCCCACACTCTGACAGCAGTCCCTTCTTTACAGTCCCGTGAGCCATCTGAACCGGATTCTGCTGTCTTCTGGGGCCCTGACTGTCGCAGCCCCTCCCCCACCTTCCCCTGTGACAATCAAGTGACCTTCCCAGATTCAGTGCTGCAGAGTCCGTGCCCTCTGGAAGGGATGGGAACCAGCCTGGGAGTGAAGCCAGCATTCATTTCAATTTGGCACCAGGAGCGGTGCCAAATGCTTCCATCTTTTTGAACAAGTGAATGGGGCCTCCCTCCCCCACAACGTCCCCACAAGCGCTGTCTCCCTCTCCCTGGCAGGGTCCCAACAGGCAAAGAACAGGTAGAGCGAGCTGAGCTGGGAGAGAGCTGAGAGGGAAGAGAAGACTCCTCCTGAGGTGTATGCACCTGCTGGGCCACTCTGGGCTGCTCTGAGGAACAACGGTCTCCTCTTCACGGGGAAACTGAGGCTGCAAGTGGCAGACGTTGCCATTTGCCTCCCCAATATCTACTCTCTCCTCCCCTCCTTTTCTTCCTTTTATTGGGGGTAACAGCTCCCCGTGAACTGGAGCTGGCCTTGTGACTTGCTTTGACCCACAGAATGCTGCAGAAGTGACGCTGTACCAGTTCCAGGGGTAGGACTGAAGAAGGCCTGGCAGCCTCCACTTTGGCCCTGGAAGTCAGCCACGGTGAAAGTCATTTGAATTCTCAGAGACCACCATGCTGTGAGGAAGCCCAGGCTGGCCATGTGAAGAGGCCACAAGGAAGGGCACCAAGGCCCTAAATGTGGGAATGACGCTTTCTTGGACCTTCCAGCCCAGCCCAGCTGCCAGCTGAAGGCAGTTCAGTGGATTGGTCCCAGCCAACGTCATGTGGGACAGAAAAGCCATCCAGCAGTACTCATGTCAACCACAGAAGCGTAAGAAACAATACCTTGTTTTAAGCCACTAAGTTTTGGCAGGCTTGGTAACACAGAAATAGATAACTGAAGTACCTTTCCTCTTGCTGGGATGCTGTCGTGCGGGCCTTTGATGCCGGGAGCTGAGTCAGCTTCCTGGGACTACGTGGAAAGACATCACCAACATGCTGAGCAGAAAAAAAGGCAAAAGACAGAAAAAGTCTGGGTCTTGGATGATACTGTTGAGTTGACAAACTGAAGCTGGAAGTTTCCTCCTCAAGACTTCTTGTTAGGTCAAGACTGAACAGAACATCTTATTTCTTAAGTCTCTATTAATCAGTTCTTTTGTTACTGGCTGCTGAACTCACTCTAACTGATACAATAGATTGGTTGCAAATATCCAGCAATATGGTACTTGCAGGGCACTGTGGTAAGCATGTCTTTTTATTCTGATGCGTTGTTTGACATCTTGGAGCCCTGCTGACATTGGGAGGACTGCCTCTCCCAAGGTCAGCTAATTCCTAGAGAGAGCAGACAGCTCATCTGGGAGTGAAACTTTTACCTGCAAACCAACCAATCCAAAGTCCACACCCCCAACCACCTCCTTTATCAAGCTCTTAGCTCCAGGCTGATGTCCCTCTGCCCTAATCACCCCAGGGCAAGGTACCAGACAACTGGGGAAGGAACTCACACCCCCAGAGCCTGGTGGAATTAATCAAATGAGCTAATTCTAAACCTCAGACTGCTTACCCTGCCTTGCCCGTTCCTTCCTGCAGAAACCATAGTACAGCCTCCTGCCCACCTCTCCCCCCACCCCCGCCTCCTAGCTGACCCTGGTGCATCCCCATATGTGGCCCTCCCCACAGTGAAATAATAGAAGTGTATATTGGTCTCCAGTCCCCCCCACCCACCCCAGTTCCTAGCACAGAGTTCCTAAAACCCTTGGAATTTCCTAAGTGATAAGAGCACTGGGAGCATCTTCTGTCCTAACGTTTGATCTTCAATCCCAGTTCCTGACACAGAGTTCCTAAATCCTTTGGAATTTCCTGGATGATAGGACTCTTTTGCTCTAATGAGGTGACTCATGGTAGGCTCTTGGATGGGGTCTGGTCACCAGAAAAACCCTAAGCCATGATCAGAAGCTTGGAATTTTCAGCCTCACCTCCCATTCTCCGGAGGGAGTGGGGCTGAAGATGGCCTTAACGATCAGTCATGCCTCTGTGAGGAAGCCTCCATAAAAATCCCCCAAAGTATGGGTTCTGAAGAGCTTCCTGGTTGAATACATGGAGGTGAGGGAGGGTGACCCACTCAGAGAGGGCGCGGAGTGCTGTGCCCCTCCCCTCACACCTTGCTCTCTGCGTCTCCTCCATCTGGATGTTCCTGAGTCAGATCCTTTATTATATAATAAACTGGTAAATGTAAGTCAGTGTTTCTCTGAGTTCTGTGAGCTGTTCTAGCAAATAATCGAATCCAAGGGGGAGGCAGCCATGGGAATCTCTGATTTATAGCCAAGTTGGAGAGAAGCTGTAGGTAACCTGGGGACCTATGACTCAGCGATTGGCATCTGAAGCGGGGGTGGGGGGGGGAGCAGTCTCATGGGACTGAATGCTTAACCTGTGGTATGTGGGGCTGATTCCAGGAAGAGAGAATCAGAATTAAGTTACATTGTAGGACACCCAGCTGGCATCAGAGAGGATTGCTTGGTATGGGAAAACCCCCACACGACTGGTGATATTGTGACAGTGTGAGAGTAAAGGAGGAACACAGGAGAAGTGAGTCTTCCCTGAACACTCCTGTCTGTGGTGCCACCTGTTTCTGGGGATCTGAGAGTAGAAACGTCTCGCTTCATGGCAGTCAGTTCCGGGTCTGTGTGTCTCACCACATCTGGCTGAAACAAGTCCCAGGTACCCTTGAAACAGTCACCTAGTCTGGTGCCTGGTGCCTGGTGCCTGGGGTGCCTGAGGGCATCAGCCAACCAGTCATCACTAATATTGTGCAGAAGACACAAAAGACACAGCTCAGACCTCTAAGGGCTTATATTCTAACTGGGGGATCCCCATATCTGCTGGGACAAGACTCAAGTGGCTACTGTCCCAAGCACAGACCAGGGTCCCCTGAATGTTGAGTCGGGGCAGAGCCCTGGGAGAGCTCAGGCTCCCAGGCTCCCAAATCCTGGGCACCACCTCCCTTCCTTGGACCGTTCTGAGCCAGACTAGGGCTGAGCAAGGGGCAGTTTGAGGCTGCTGGAAGGTGAAAAGAGTTGGACTGGCCAGACTGGAGTGGGCTCCCGAGGGCAGATCCTCGGAGAGTTTTCTGGACTGCTGAGCCCCAGATCTGGGCTGCCCTTCAGAGAAGCTGCAACCTTGAGTGGGAGGCGGGGTTTGTCAGTTAAAGGGGCTGAGCCTGTTTAAATACCTGCTTTTCCTTGTCTCCCCTCCCTCAGGTTTCTGGAATGGGAGCAAGAAGGGACACCCCACAGATTATAGAGGTGAAGAATTTGGGCTTCAGTCTGACACACTCGGGTGCAAATCTCAGCTTCACCTCTCACAGCTCTGTACCCTGAGGCAAGTCACGTCCCCTTTCTGAGCCTCAGTTTCTCTTCTGAGAAACAGGGGTAATAACTACCTACCTCGTGGACTATCTGCAAATCAGCGCGTAGACTAGCACATGTAAATGTGTAATAACTTTCTGGTTATTATTTAGGAAAATCTAATTAGGGACCTGATTAGGATTTGACTGTCAGGAGGGAGAGCTGAGTTTCATTTCTGCGTCTTTCCAAGGACTCACTAGAAGATAGTACTATTGGTCATAAATATTCACTGCTCATCCCATGTTGAACTCAGATGTGGTCACATGACTACCGTGGCCAATGAAATGTGGACAGAAGAGATGTATCATTTCCGGGCAGAAGCTTTAAGAGCTAGTCTGTGGTCCACCAGGCTCTCTCCCCTGTGCCACAATGCCTGGCAATTTCCAGGTAGGCTGCTCCCTCCCTTGGGTCTCAGAATGAGCTCAGCTCCATCGTGGACATGGAGTGTATGGGTCAGGTTGGCTGACATGAAAACAGAAACCACAGCAGTCATTTTAACAGAACTAGAATGGATGTTGGAGGGCTGAAAAGCGAAGGAGAGAAACGAGACAACTCAGAGACGCTCAGGAAGCAGCAACTGTCCCCAGGGCCGGTGGACAAAGGATGAAGGTTGGAGTGTCAGAACCCAGATCCTTGGAGAAGAAGGGCCTTGGAGCTGGGACTCCAACCTCTGAGTGGGGAGTGCTCAGCACTTGTGGGGACACAAGGAGGCTGGTTCCAGGGGTGTGTGTAAAAAGCCCAGAGACTGGCACCAGTGTCTACTGCCAGGATGCAGAAGTGTTGCTTGGGTGACCTTCACCTGAACAGAAAACAAAAGGAAGGAAGAATTAAGACCTTTCTCTTTCCTCCAGCCTGCCCCCTATTGGCAGAGGCTAACAGGAGCAGCTGACAAAGGAGGCATGTGGCTGGCAGGGTCCCAGCCCCAGCATCACAGAGCAGAGTACAGAAGGGTAGCTTTGGAGCTGGGAGACAGCAGCTTATTAACTAGCACATGGAGTGAGAGTAAGAAATAAACATTTGTTTTAAGCTGTTGAGGTACTGGGACTATTTGTTACTTAGCATAGCCTAGTCCATCCTGACTATCCTGCAGCTTAGCCCCAAGCCTGAATCCTAAGTCCCTTCCAAATACAATGTGGGTCTTTCCTTCTTACTTCTTTACCTCCTTACCTGTCTTGTATCAAATGTCTTCCCTTTCTAAGAGGTTCTAGAAGCCTCTAAACCCCTAAACATTAATCCCCTTAGAGAGGCAGAACTCCTAGTCCTTGGCAAAAGGAAGAAAGAGAGGTGAAGAAACTTGTTCAAGGTCACACAGTGCATTACCTGTACAACTCAGATTTGACCTCAGGATTCCTTACTCCCAAACCTGGTTGGTTGCCTTGGGGAAATTGCTGTTAAAAACAATAACAATAATAACAGATACCCAGACCCCAAGCCAGGAGATTCAGGAAGTCTGAGGATGTCTAACAACAGTGATAATGTGAAAACATCTATCGAGCACTTTCTTCACACCAGGCACGGTTTTAAGTACCTTACGTACATGACTTCATTTAATCCTCATAACAAACCTATGAAGTCTGTGTTATTCTTTGCCCATTCTACAGATGAAGAAACAGAGGCACTTCTCTACAACAAATGGGAAATTCAAGGTTGGGGAGTATCCGATTCTTTCAGGAATTGCAAATTATTTGGCCCACAGTGGCCAACAGTTAAAAATCAGGAACATTCATGCAAAAGGAAATAGAGTACAGTGCTTAAGAGCAGAATGCTGGAGCCAGACTGACCAGGTTTGAAACCAGGGTGATCAACAGTCCTCGTCCTCCCAGACTGAAGAGTTTCCTGGGGCATGAGACTTCCAGTGCTAAAACTAGAACGCTTGGTCACCCTATATTCCAGTTCTACTACTCACTAGTGTGTAACTCTAGGGCAAGTCATGTGACCCTCATACCTCAGTTTCCTCATCTGTAAAATGGGATAATAAGCCTCTACCTCACAACATTTACTCAGTACTTAAGGTGTTTCTAAATTGCCTAAGTGTTTGCTATTAATATGGTTATTGTTGGGGAGGGTACAGCGCAGTGGTAGAGTGTGTGCTTAGCATGCATGAGGTCCTGGGTTCAATCCCAAGTATCTCTATTTTAAAAAAAAAAAAGAAGAAAATATGATTATTAAAACTTGGATTTCCAAATTTACTTCCTTTGAAAGATTGGAAGACCTGACAATGAAGGACTTATATTCTTATTTATGTAGCAAACATTTATATATAGTGCTTTTTACTACATACCAGGAACTGTTTTAGGCATTTGCAAACATTTATTCATTCAGAACATCTCTATAAAGTGGGTTTTATTATTGTCCAGTTTTACAGATGAGGAAACTGAGGCACGGGGAGAGGAAGTGACTTGCTCAACATTACACAACAAGTAAGAGGCAGAGCTAGGATCCAAATCCAGCCTGTCTGGCTCTATTCAGCAACCATCAACTGGCACTGGATCTTAACTGGCCCCTTGGGAAGGGCATGAACTCCCTGAATTTTCTTTCTCCTTGATTTTTATCTCCATTACTCCCAGACCCCTTTGAGCTCCATGTTTTCTGTCCCCCACATCCCAGGGGGTCTCAACCGCAATGGTAGCTTTTCTAAATGATTCCAGGGAATGAGTCTGAGGTCACTAAGACCAGCTTTCATTTTCTGGGTCCCAGGCTTTCTCGAAAATCGTCCTCTCCTCCAAGAGATTTAGATTAATCCCCTAATCCAGTGGCTCAGGATCAGGCGGACAGTCAGGTCACCTGCTTCAGCCTAGCCAGACTGGATTACCGCCGTGACCCCAAAATTCACTCATGCACACCTGCTCCTGAGACGTTTGCTGATTAATAACAGCAGGGACTTTGTGGATGGCATGTCTTTCACCTCCTGGGAGCCTCTCTGGCTTGAACATGGAGGCTGTCTGATGTCGAGCTGTACATAAATATGCATCTCTGCACCCTTGGTCCCCATCCCCTCAGCTACCCACCCTGAATCTGCATCATCTGAGAGTTTCACCAGACTCCACAGAATTTAATGTCCCAGAAAATAAAAGCTGATAGAGTCAATGGTCATCCAATTAAAGAATTTGAGAGCTGCCAGAATGTTCAGAAATCATCCGGGTCAGGGTCATGTAATGAATGTCTGTCGAGTTTTCCTGCCCTCTTGTGCTAAGAGCATCCCAGTTTCCCCTTTGACGTTTATCCCTTGACCTTTCCCAGTCTGTGAGGTTTGCAGGGGGTACCCCCATGCTGCCTGGATGTAGGTGGCCTGGCCAATGGGAGCTGTATTCCTCTCCCTATAGCCTGGCTCTGTCTCAAGGCTACAGCTTTCTCCAGGTTCCAAAGCAGCCTTTCCCCTCACTCCTTCAGGCCCAGAGCTCCCTGCTCCTGCCAGTCCTAGGAGCGTCATCACCCGCTGCTTGTTCCCTTTTCCCAGCCCACAGCTGTGTTACAAGCCCTTCACTAATGCTCATCAGTTACCCCCACGTCCCCTGTGGGACCCTATTCAATTGACATCCCTGCAGATGGATTCACCAGCAGCCCTTTTGAGAGCTGAGCACCCCTCTAAACCCCTCAAATCTGTTTCCTCAGCCGCCTTCACCTCTTTGCCCCAGGCCCAAGGACTCACCTGCTTCCCTCTCATTGAAAATCCTACTGCCACGCTCTTTCTTTTAGGGTCACCCTCCTCACACTTAGTTTCAGAGTGGGTTTCAATCTCCCCGCAACCCTCACCCTTACGGCTCTGGGTAACTTTCACCATGAACGAGGCACTGTGCTCCGGATTTTCACACGCATGAAAATGAACTCATTTGCTACCTATCCCTGCAGAAAAATCCACATAGGGAAGTTACACAGCTTAAGCACTCTCCCAAAGTTCAAACCGTTTTTCCAGGCTTGGCAAATCGGTGGAAGGCAGGAGGTCATGGTGGTTACAGGCTTGGACTGTGGAGTCAGACAGACCTGAGCTCAAACCCTACCTCTGCCGTGTGCTAGCTGTGTGACTTGGGCAAATGACTCAACCTCTCTGGGCCTTGTTTCTTCATCCAGGCACACGGGACGTCACACACCGCCAGGAGGTAACCATTCACGCCGGCGCCCCTGGGGGCGCCATTTTCACAGGCTACGGAGTGGACGCCACCCCCGGCTTCCGGCAAGGACAACGCGGCCTCCAAGGGCTGCTGAGTCTGCGTTCACTGCGGCAGCGGCAAGCAGTCGGCAGTCAACCCAATAACCCTCCTCCGTTTCACAGGTCAGGGAACGGAGGTTCCGAGAGGTTGAATGGTCTGTCCCGAGTCACGCATTAAACGAGTGACTGAGTCAGGATTTGACTTCAGAGCGTCTTTTCTCCCAGAGCCCGCGCGCTCCGCATCCGCCGGCGCGTCTCGCCGGAGACCTCCCGCCGCGAGAGCCGCTACCCCGCGCGCCTCCGCAGCCACAGTCCGCCCCGTCTCCCTCGGGCACCCCTGCCGCCTCCAGGGAGCTTTCCCTGCGGTGCCAATGGTTGCCTCCCCTCTCTCCTTCCCTCACCGCGGCGTAGCTCCATGCAGACGCTCGCTTTGTTCTTAGTCGTCCCCGTCTGGCCACCTCAAAGGCCATTCCAAACGCCAGCTCGGGCGTCTCCAACTCTAGGCGCGGCAAACACTTGGTTCTTCGCGGGGAATCCTCTGGCAGACATTCCTAATCAATCCCGGCACACTTTCCCACAGACCGGGCTGCCGCAGTCCAGGCAGGCAGCCATTACTAATTGATTCAAGCCATCTGTCAAGAAAGAAAAAACAAACCGCATTTGCTATTCCTTCCAGAGATTATAATCTCCTTGAGAGCAGAAGTAGCGTTTTAATCTGCTCTGCTCACTTCCTGTCCCAAAATAGCAATAGGTTTTCATGTATTAAGAACTCAGGAAAGTTTTGTGGTTAAAAAATTTGGCTTTCTTTTCTACTAGTATGTGACTTTGGATGAGCCCTTCATCTAACATCAAACGGAAATGGAAGCTCAGAAAAACGAAGGGACTTGCCCAAGGTCACAGAGCTGGTAAGAAAGGCAACACACAGTTATGTCAAACAGAGACAACAACATCTTCGCTATATGTTATTAGAGACGTGGATCTACATGAAATTCTTAGCACACTGCTTGGCACCTGATATGAACTCAATAACGCCAGACTTCTTTTGTACCAAAGGGACTGGCTCTGTTCCCTGGCCCCAGCCTTACATAAAACTGTTCTCTGGGGCTCTCTGGCCAGAATCCTTCCTTGACAGGAGAACATAGAAGGCCCCAGAAACCCTTGGCTTAATCAACTTGTGAGAATGCACCCTCTGGAATACTGGGACAGAGTAATTGAGTACTTTCTGGAACCCTAGGCTGGATTCAGGAGCATGAGTTCATACTTCTGCCCAGTTTGCTCAGCAGAGAAGCCAAAATAAAAATACTGATCCCAAAATGTCCCTCTGTCTTCCCAGCTCCCTCCCCATGGCCCACAGCAAGCTGGTGGATAGTAAGGATCTTCCCAGCCTGTTGTGCAACCCTGGGCTGTCACACCACGGAAGCTGAGGGAAGGCAGGGACCCAGGAGGCTGGGCCTGGCTCTGAAACAGACAACTTCTTGTGGGACATAGCTAGACACGGAAGGCACGACCACTGATGGAGTCTTTCTTACCTTCCCTGTCTTTCTTTTCTTGTTTTTGTTTTTGGCAGAGGAAGTAATTAGGTTTACTTATTTTTAGAGGAGGTACTGGGGATTGAACCCAGGACCTCGTATATGCCAAACATGCATTCTGGCACTTGAGCTATATCCTCCCCTCTTTCTTTTTTTTTTCTTCCTTCCTTCCTTCCTTCCTTCCTTCCTTTCTTTTTCTTTCTTTCTTTCTTTCTTTCTTTCTTTCTTTCTTTCTTTCTTTCTTTCTTTCTTTCTTTCTTTCTTTCTTTTTCTTTCTTTCTCTTTCTTTCTTTCTTTTCTTTCTTTCTTTCTTTCTCTTTCTTTCTTTCTTCCTTTCTTCCTTTCCTTCCTTTTCTTTCTTCCTTCTTTCTTTTTCTTCCTAACCTGCTTATAACCTACTGATGGAAACAAATTCTGGAGCCATGGGACCAAATCCTGGCTCCACCAGTTACTAGTTCTGTGATCTTGGACAAGTTGCTCAAATTCTCTGTGCCTCAGTTTCCTCATTTATAAAATGGGGATAATAATAGTACTGACCCTCACAGTACAGTCTCATAGTCCTTGGCCTCATGGAACCTACAGTCTGGGAGGGGAGAGCAACATTAAATAAATAATTATACAATTAATTGATAATTATTCTTGCCAAAGGGCAGGGTAATCAGGGAATGTTTCCCATGCAATTGTGGCCTATCTATTATTGTCTCTTCCACTAGCTTGTAAACTTCAAGAAGGCTGGGGTCATGTATATTTTATTTACTAATGTTTATCTAGCATTGGGAGTCACTCAGTAACTATATTTGGCTCAATGGATGAATGAATAAAGTGACTTTCCACTGGAGACCAAAAGGATGAGTAGGAGTAAACCAAGTGAAGAGAGTGGATGGAAGAGTATCCTAGGCAGAGGGAACAGCATATGCAAAGGCCCTGTGACTGGAAAGGGGTTGGAATGTTTGAGGAAATGAAGCACGGATGGTATGTCTGGAAAAAGCGGAGTGACAAGGAGTGTGTGGCAGGCTGCCCAGGGCCTTGGGAGCGCCATAGTGGATTTTCTCCACCAAGTGCCCAGCCAGGGATATAATAGGGGCTGAGCTAGGGTGTCAGAGAGGCCTGAGTTCAAATACCAGCTTCTACATTTTCTGGCTGCATGACAAACCAATTAACCTCCATGAGCCCTAGATCTTCTTGCAAAAGGGACATAATAATTGTAACCTATTGCATGGGGGCTAGGGAGGCTTATAGACTGTACAGCACTGAACGCAGTGCCTGGCAGACAGGTAGGGCTCAAGAAATGTAGCTGTAGTCAGAATATTAACATCATTATGATTGACCCAGGTCTCTTTCATTGTCCCTGCAGCTGATTCTTCCACATAAAGAGGGTCCCCATTTCCAGGCCCTCCCAAGGACATAGTTGTCCCTGCTTTCCTGATGTCCTGTTCCCACAGACCCTCCTGGGGCTGTTCTCCTTGAAGTTCCTGCAGCCAAGACTGAGGAAATAATTCCCTTGGCTCAGGGCAGAATCTGCATCCATGTTGCTAGGCAACCAATCCCTATCCAGATGCCAGCTGCAGCCTGGACAGAGGGATGAACGTCAGCACTCTCAGGAGGGCCTCCTGGGGCGCTGCCAGGACCACAGGCTGCAACCAGAGCTGTGTCAGGAGAAAGCCAAGACAGATGGCTCACTGAGAGTCAGTACACAGAAGTGGAAAGCCAGTGGGGTCAAGGGCAAACCCAAAAGCATTCAGACCCCAGCTCTACAATTTACCAGCTCTGCAGCCTTGATAAAGTGAATGAGCCTCTCTGAGCATCCGCTTGCTCATCTCAGCAATGGGATACAGACCTAACTATGAATTCATCATGAGAATTACATGGGATGATGTGTATGAAAATGCCCAGCACACAGTAGGTGCTCAAAGAATCTTGAAATACGGTCTTCTGTCAACCTAGTTACCTACTAGTCCAGTGTCTCTTGGCACTACTGACTTAAAAAAAAAAAACTTATTGGCATATAGTTCCCATATCTTACAATTCACCCATTTAAAGTGTAAAATTCAGTGTTTTTTGGTATACTCACAGAGTTGTGCAACCATCACCACAATCAATTTTAGAACATTTACATCACCCAAAAAGAAACGCCATACCTATTCGCAGTCACTTCCTGGACCCCCTCCCCCCAGCCCCTGGCTACCAGTCATCTGCTTTCTGTCTTTATGGATTTGCCTGTTCTAGAGATTTCATACAAATGGAACAGGATGTGGTTTTGTGTCTGACTTCTTTCACTTAGCATACTGTATTCAAGGGTCATTCATTTTGTGGCGTGTATCAGTACTTCATTCTTCTTTATGGCTGAATAATAGTCCATTGTAAGGACAGACCACATTTTGTTTGTCCGTTCATCAGTTGAAGGAAATTATTTGGGGTTGTTTCTACTTTTTGGCCAATGTGAATAATGCTGCTGTGAACATTCATGCACAAGTTTTTGCGTGTTCAGCCAGACAAGTCTTTGTGGTGGATTCTGTCCTGAGCATTATAGGAGGCTTACCAGCATCCATGGCTTCTATCCACTGGATGCCAGTAGTACCCATGACCTTGGGCTGTGACAACCAAAAATATCTCCAGACTTTGCCCACTGTCCCCTGGGAGACCCCATCACCCTGGTCAAGGACCATTGCACCAACTCTCCCTGAGCAGTTCCCCAAGCTTGTTCCCTGAGCGGAAGTACCAGGAGATGCTCTGAGGAAAATTACCTTCTGTGGTCAACCCAATTTAGGCAAAGACATACAGTCCACCTGCCTCGCTCCTGTCTCTGGAAATTTCTGGTGCGTATTAGCATTTTCAAGGCTCCCAGAAAATCTGCACAGCAATAGAAGTACAAGCTGTGGGATGTTGTGCAACTCAACCTTTCCCAAATTGACTTGGCCAAAGAACCCTTTTCTAATCTTCACCGAACACCCATGACAGCAGCTCTGGGGGACATTCCTCAGACGTGTCCTCCCCTCTGACAACACTGGTTTGCTTGCCACTTTCTTGAGCACACTCTGCACGTTTCAGCCACAGAAACTCTGCTCATATTGTGTCCCCAGTGTTGCAGAACTGTCCCCACCAGGGGACAAATCATGATTAGTCACAGCCAATCCCATTTCTCTCTGCCAACAATTGGTGTAGGTGTGGACATGTGGCCAGTCTTGGCCAATGAACTAAAGGTAGAAATTTCTAGAAAATATTTTTCTACTTGACAAAGAACTGGTCAAAAAGAAAGCTCTTATCCACTGAGTTGCAACTTCATACTTGGGATGCTGTTTTGCCTGGGGCATGTGGCAGCCATCTTGGTAACATGAAGGCACGAGGATAGGAAAGTTGGCAACACGCAGATGATGACCTGCCAGACAGGTGAAGGAAACTGGTGTCCTTGGTTGCATTGCTGAGCTGCTGAATCAACACTGCCCAACCCGCCCTGGACTTCTTGATCTGTGAGATAATGAATCTGTCAAAACTTATAACCAATGCATGCCCACTAATACCCCTTGAACCAATTGGCTTTTGCTGAATAGCAAAACACCCCAAAACTTAACAGCTTTAAACAACAAACATTTATTATTTCTCCTGACTCTATGAGTTGGCTGGGTAGTTCTGGCCTGGGCTGGCTCAGCTGGGACTGGAAGATCTAGAGGTCCTCTGGAGACACATGTCCAGCAGTTGGCTCGATGACCAGGCACCCCTCATCATCAGTGGGCCAGCCTGGCTCCTGCATACCGTGATGACTGCAGGGTTCCCAGCAGCAAGAGGCAACAAGCCCCAAAGCACAAGTGCGTTTCTTACTTGCATCATGTTTGCTAGCATCTAACAGACCAAAAGAACTCACACGGCGAAGGCCAGCTTTGAGGGCTGGAGAAATGGACTCTACTTCTTGAGAAGAGGGACAGCAATGCCACAATGACAGGGGTGAGCAGACAGGAATGGGAGGGACTTGGGGCTCCGTTGCAATCCCCCATACCTCTTACTTCTCAGTAACATCTGCAGAATGAATGAGTGAATTCCCTCAGCCCTGCACTGCCCCTGGCCTCAAATCCCCACCCGAGACCTCTCTTCTCACCCAGATCCTCCTCAGACAGGCCAGGCAGAGAAGGCCTATGGGAGACGACATGGGATTCGGCTCCCAGCTCCCCTGCGCCATGGCAGCACCTGTCCTGTGGGGTTATATGATGCACCCCACAATTACAGTTCAGTTGGTTGAGTCACACCAATGTAGGCTCGAATCCTAGCTCTGCCACCATGTTTAATATTGAAGTCAGCTTGAGAAATAAAAATAGCTTAAAGAAGAAAGAAGCTCATTTCCCTCTGATGAAAAAGTCCAGACCAGGCCTGGTTATGGTGGTCAGCAGTATAAGGGACCCAGGGTCCTCCCAGCTAAATGCACCTTCAGTCAGGACCTACCACACAGTCCAAGACGGTGGCATTTATGTCCCAGACAGCAGACTAAAAGAAGGGACAAAGAAGCCACAGCAAAGAGTATATTTGCCATCTCTTAGGGAGAGTTCTCTGGAATCCTCACGTCCTTTCACCATCATTCAGTCACATGTCCACATCTGCATGCAGAGGAGGCTGGGAAATTCCAGGTGGCCATGTTTCCTGATGAAAATTGGGTTATTTTTACTTTAGATGAGGATGACTTTAGAATGGATGTTGGGGGACACACAGCAGTGCTTGCCACAGCTCCAGGCCTCAGTTTCCTCTTCTGTGAGTTGGGGGTATCAAGCTCTGCCTCATAAGGTCCTTGTGAGGATTAATTAAGTAAATGGGAATAAAGAGCTTAGTCAACTGGCAATAAATGTGGGCGATTATGATGATTAGTAAAATGTCGTGATAGCAAACAAGCAGGAAAAAAAGAAGTCGGTGTTTTCTGTGCCAAGTAGGGGTGTGCCCAGGTTCAATCAGGTTCATTGATTGGGTAAATGACAGGGAGCTGCTGCCCCGGAGAGAAGTCAGAGGTGAATTCATGCCTCCCTTTGCCTCCAGGAAGTGAGCCAAAGTCCTCACGAACAATTTGTGCTCTTAAGAAACCAAAGGTGGCCCTTGAATTAACCCACACAATCCATGTGTTTTTCCAACCTTTTTCCAGGAGCCTGGGTAAAGAGGGGCCTGATCTCCTCAGAAACTGGGCGGGGTCTGAAGATGGTAAATAGGGGTGGGGAGTGAGTGGGCACTGCAGACTGAGGAGACCTGGGCAGGACTGGAATCCTTTCCAGGGGGAGTTTAGTGCTTGGACGCTGAATTCTAACAGGTCGTCTCCTTCTCAGGTGCAGGGAGAGATTTTCTTGGAACGGGGGAGTTTTTATTTCTGATTTCAAAATTAGCAAATTGTCTTGGATCCCAACAAGCTGTCCCAAGTATCCGACAGGACCAGGAGCACGCTGGGATTCCACTGGGGGGTTCCCATGATCTAGTCTGCACCAGGGGCTTGTTAAACATGCAGGTGGCAGAGGCCGGCCCCAAGAATTTGGAATCTGTAGGTCAAGGTGGAAACAGGAATCTCATTTTTCAATACAGTAAAAAAAACAAACAAACAAAAAAAAAACCACATTTCTACAGGATACATGATGTGCTGTATTTATGGCAAGCAGTGAGAGATAAGTGATATCACCTTTCTGAGCCTCAATCGCCCCATCTGTAAAATGGAGCTAATGATGTTTCACCCAGGGGAACAGCTGTGGGGACTGAATGAGCAAATTCACCCAAGCGCCCAGCACCTTGCCTACATGTTGTGCCTGTGGAGGAGATAGTTACTGTTTTCTGCTGGCCTAGTCTTGACCCCTCTGTCCCCTTTTGCTTCCCAGCAGCCCACCTCCCACCCCAAACCAGCAGCCCTCTTGCAGACCTTGCTGGGACTCAAAGCCGGGAGAAATTAAAAGCCTAGTAGGTTCCCTTTGGATTCTACCAGCTGAGCAACCCAGGCAATTAAATAATCTATTGGATTTGAGTTCTGAGCAAATCAGATCTTTAAAAAAAAAGTCCCAAACTCTAAACCCCACTGAGGAGCTAAATCTGGTATCCCACAAAGCTATTTTTTAAAAAGTCCTTTGAGCATCGGCATTATTGAGAGGTCAGAGTTGTGTGTATTTGCATCTTGGGCTGCCCAATCCTCTCAAAGTGCTCAAGGTCGAGGGAGATGTTAAAAATACAGATTCCCCAGACAAATGCCGACTGAACTTCAAAATGTCAAGGTCATGAATGACAATTAAAAAAAAAAAAAAAAGCTGAGAACTGTTTCAGATTAAAAGGGACCAAAAAAAAAAAAAAAAAAAAAGACTAAAAAGGCCTGTGTGATTCTGGATTTTTTTTTAATGGGGGGGAGGGACAATTAGGGAAATTTGTCGCATACTGTGGATTAGATAATAGTATTACATCAATGCTAAGTATCTTGAATTTGATAACTACGGTGCAGTTATGTAAGAGAACTTCCTTCTTCTTAGGAGGTAACACAGATAAAGAGGCATATTTACAGCTTCTCAAACGATTCAGAAAAAAAGTACTATCATATTTATACATGGAAAGAGAAAAACAAAGCAAATGGAGCAAAGGGTATACTTGAATCTTTTGCACTATCCTTGCAACTTTTCCATTAAGAGTGGAATTATTTCCAAGTGAAAAGTTTTTTTAACTGCAGATTCCTGCATCACATTCCCCCCTTCCTGGAGAGCCAGCTCTTTGGATCTTTGGAAGGACCCAAGAATCTGCATTTTTAGCAAGCTCACCAAGGAATTCTGGCACACAGGAAGCCTGACTGTCACTGCAGCTCCGCAGAAAGCTGTGGCCTTCTTTCCCAGTCAGAGGGCAGAAGCGCAGCCCCTACAGTTTTGACCTTCCTTTCCCCACCTGCTCTAGGCAACAATCAAGGAGCTACTAATTGAGGGTTTTGCAAACCAACAGCATGAGAAGTGCCTCCAGAATTTTGCCGAGAGCAGAGCTTTCTCTGAGCCTCTGGCCCACTTAGAACTACAGGACTTAAAATACAATTTGCTAAACACAATCTGCTGGGAAGGGGAGACAGAAGAAATAAAATGAGAGTAAAGAAGGAGCCTTCCAAGACAGGCTAAAGGGGCACCTGGGGGACCAGAGGGCTCCTATGTGTGTTTCACCAGGGGTAATGACGACATCACTTGGCTTTAATCCTCCTTAATCATTTTCATTTGGAGACATTGACAGCAGCTGCCATTTCTTAACGCATGGGAGGCACCAACAGCTCAGCTCAGCGTTGGTGTTTAAGTATGCCAGGGGACTGTCTCACCAAGACAGGACTGCCTCTCACAAGTGGATCCTTGGAAAAAGCGACTACACCCCAAAAGGCAATTAGGAGGAAAACAACTTGGGCAGAAGAACAACCCAGACTCGCCAGAGGCTTGCAAACTGCTTTGACCAGAACCCACAATAAGAAATACATTTGCATCACAATCTGGTTCACTCTAACACACACACACACACACACACAATGACAGACGTGAAATGCTGCATCCTCATCCCAGGAAAGCTTTATTGCCCCAGCTTCTGGGAGTGCTGTCTGCAGAGAGCTTCCAGCTATCAGCCCCTTGGACCGAGTCCCTGCCTCATCTTCAGGGAGCCACTTCGCCCAAGGTCACCCCTCTTCCCTGAGGTGGTTCATGTACCATGAAGGCAGGATAAAAGCCTGCCCATCTTGGCCGAACTCAGAACAATTCTGAGGAGCCATTTTAACTCCTAGATTCCCTGTGGAGTTAGTCAAGGTCATTGCTGGACCTTCATCCCTGTTTGACCTCCCCTTGCCCACTCCTGTTTCTTTCCCCTTCCTTCCACAGGAGTTATCTCAGGGACGCCTCCTCCATAAACCTTCCAAACACTAAATTCTGTCTCAGGGTCTGCTTCCTTAGAGAATCCAAACTTGGACTCACATAATTAAAACAAGAGTTCTGCAGAAACAATATTTATCCTTTCTATGTGTTGTGCATTCTTATATTATCTATGTTATTTTATTTTTTTAAATGTTGGTTATGACCCAATAAGTTGATTTCATGACTCAGCCATGGTTGAAAATGCTAGTCTGGACTATGTGCATGAAGCATGGAGGATGGTCAGTGTGTCCTTTGGGCTGTCCTTAGCTGCAAGTAAAAGAATGCCTAACTAAACATGGATTAGATAATAGAGGTTTTCTTTTTACATAACAACAGATTTGTCAATAAGTGGTTCCAGAGTTTGTTCATGACTCACACCTTCATCAGAGTCCCAGGTTCTTTCCATATTTCTTTTCCATCATCCTTGACATGTCAGCCATGTCTCCTCATAGTCACAAGATGGCTGCCATTGCTCCAGGTGTCATGTCCTTATACAACCACCTCCAAAGGGGTAGGAAGCATCACTTCACACGTTTCTTTCAATTCAGGAAGAAAAAAATTCTGCAGAAGCCCAGGAGCAGACTTCCCCTTATTTCTCATTGGCCAGAACTGGGTCACTGTTTATGTCTAAATCAGTCTTTGCCATCCAATACCTAAAGTTCCACCAGCAAAGACATAAAGTCCAGTGAAGTTTGATAAATAACCAACAAGATCTGCCATAGCCTATGTCAGGTACCCCATTCAGCCCTTATTTCCTTCTAGAGTCCAATGTCAAAGACCCTGAAGTGGGGTCATTGATCTCTGGCAGATTCACAGCGATCTGACCACCACACTGCATCTCAGACCCACACCACATGTCACTAGTTGATCATAGCAATCTTTCCCACTGAGCAGGTATGTGATCTCACAATATGTCCCAACAAAATACTCCATGCACCTTTTAGAATTAAAACCTGAGATAAAATCTGGTTCTTGCCCTGGCCTTTAGACCAGAGGATAACAATAGGAGCTGATATAAGAGAGGATTAACCAGTTGTTGCTCTGTATTTTCAGAACACTCTTCACTTGAAATATTTCTTCCTTCCCTTGGCCTATGTAAATCCCACTTGTCCCTCAAAGAGGTCCGACTCAAGCCTGACTCCTCCAGAAAGTCTCCCTGGGTATCCCAATCTTGGGTAACCCACTGATCAATCCTAACATCACTCAGAGTGGGATAACCAGACATTGTGTGCCTGCTGATGCGATGTAGTGGAAGTATCCCTAGGAAATATTCTTGCCAAAAAAACCAACCTGAATCAAATCCAGCCTCGAGATTAACTACCAATTTACAATGGGGACCAGCATTAAATGATGCATGGGATATAATTATCTAGAATGTAATGTAATGACACATGAAATATTAAAGTCTGGAATGTCAGAAACTAAAGAACCAATGACCTACTGTCTTATCCAGTAAATGACATTTTAAAAAGGAGCAGAAATTGTGTAAGATTTGTAGCAGTTATCTGTTTGCCACAATATTATTATGTAATAAGCCATACTAGAACACAGTGTAAACCACATTAAAATAACAATGTATTATTGTTCATAGGTTTGTTGTCAGATGGGCAGTTCTTCTGGGCTGGTCCAGCTTCAGCTGATCTGGGCTGGGCTGGCTCATGCTTTTATGGTAAGCTGTCTGTAACACCCATCAGACACTCATTAATCTCTCTTTGTAACCAAATGAAAGCAGGTCTCAGGCTCCAGGGCCCTTGGCGGGAACAAGATACAGCAAGAATTTCGTATCGTGGTTTGATTTTTATTGCATTTATGTTTTACTATTACCTTCTCTGTACCTCGAGTGAGGCTGCTTTCCTATTTATGGATAGTGACACCAAGTTCCCTTTTTAAATAAATGAAGGTCACAAAGAGTGAGTTTTAAGTGATTAAATCAATGATGTTACAGATGGTAAAACATTTTGGCTAAAACTGTGAAGGTGGTGGTTCTCATTAAGGTCAGCTACCCTCCTCCAGGAAACAATTCTAAATCTCATTGGCTTTTTCTAATAAAGTTCTGTTTCTCAAGTCACAGCCCAGTAGGGCAGTGGGGACATCTGTTCCCCAGGGACCCACGCTCCTTCTAGCTAATGGCTCTGAGACCCTCCAGGCCTTGAAGTCCACCATTAGACCTTTCGCATTTAGCTGGCAGACTAGAGAAATGAGAACAAATCTTCAGTGTCACATGGAAGGATTTGGGGTCAAGGCCTGAACATACATGCTTCACTTCAGCCCACATTCTACTGGCTAGAACTTGTCACATGGTCCTGCCTCCAGCAAGACAGGCAGGAGATGTAGCCATACGCTCGGGAAGAAGGGAGTTTGGTGAACATTTAGCATGACCTTTGCCACAGCGTCCCTCAAATGACTAAAATTTGAGAAAAGTCACTCTAAAAAGATGAAGCCCAAACTCCTCAGCGTGGCACAGAAAGGACTTTAGGATCTTGGCTGTTGTGGTCAAGGTTCAATCAGAGAAGTGTGATGAACACTGTAGAGGAAAAGATTACAGGGACAAGACTGGACACATCACGGGAGCTGGTAGAGGATCTATTCAGTGGGATTGTCTCCGTGTCACTGAAATCAGATGTCTAGGACGTGCTGGCATGAATGAGAGCGAGGATAAACTGGAACCTGGGGGGATGAACTTGGAGCCACAGGAACAGCTGAGAGGACCGATTGGCACCCGTGTCCCCAGTGCCTGGGGCCCTGCATCAACCTTCAGAGCATAGAAAACACGGCTTTGGTTTCATGGCCACCTTCCAAGACTCACACAGATTTCTCCTGTGGCCCGTGATAGCCAGAACCATACAGGGAAGGTAATCCTGGAAAACAGGTTCTAGCCCAGCTGGACCCAGTACAAGCCACTTCATGGATCCATGGGACACGCTCAACCCCCACCACTGCCCAGCTCACGCCTTCCACTCCAGCTACACCAACTGCAGTTGACCCTTGAACAACACGGGTTTGAACATCGAGTGTCTGTCTACTTATACATGAATGTTTTTCAGTATATACATGCTATAGCGCTACAGGATCCAAGATCGGTTAAATCTGCAGATGAGCACTGTGGATTCAGAGGGTCAACTGTAAAGTTATAGGCAAATTTTCAGCTGCGTGGGGGGTTAGGCACGCCTAACCCTCACGCTGTTCAAGGGTCAACTGTACTTGCATCCTTTCAACTATACCAGACGTTTCCTCACTTTATCCATTCTGTTCTGGCTCCCTGGGATGTTCTTTCCTGTCGTCATCTAATACCCACCTCTTCCTCAGCCTTCAAGATCTGGTCAGATGTCACCTCCTCCAGGAAGCCTTCCCAGACAGAGAGGGAGAGTGCTGGAGCCATAAATACGGGAAGGGGTTGTACAAAATGCCATGCGATCCATGTCTGTAAGCCTTGAAATCGTCCCTAAAGCTGCTAAATGCACTAAATGCTGAGTGTGACTTGATTTCTTTTCAAAAATAGCAGTGAGGCTGGGCTTCTCATCTGGGTTTGACTCACGGTGGAAATGAGACAGCTCACACAGGCACAAGAGCCCGGAGACAGGGAGAAGAATGGGGAAGAGAGAAGCGAGAGGGAATAAGATACAGGAATGGGCAGAAATTGTGGGGAGACATGATGCTGCCCCAGAATCGGAATTTGGATTTATGATGTTTACCCAGATCTCTAAA
This sequence comes from Camelus bactrianus, assembly GCF_048773025.1. Lineage (NCBI taxonomy): Eukaryota > Metazoa > Chordata > Mammalia > Artiodactyla > Camelidae > Camelus > Camelus bactrianus. The sequence goes on along the minus strand of NC_133570.1, from coordinate 7,416,341 downwards.
GGCGGAGGAGCAACATGTTGTGCAGGTGTGGTAGCTTGAATTATTGACCTCAAGTCTTCACTCCCTCCCTTCATATAGCCTTGAAGGGCCTGAAAGTGAGGCAAGTGTATTTCCCTTTCCTGTGGATATTGGACTTGGACTTGGCCATACAATATCTTTTATCAGCCAATAGAATATAGGCAGAAGGGATGTGCTATTTCTGAGCCAAGGTGGTAGGAAACCTTACATGTGTCTACTCTCCCCCTTGCCTTTCTGCTGTTCACCCCAAAGGAACATACCTGAGTCATTGCTGAGCCAAAGAGGGTTAAAGACATGTAGAAGAAACATGTGGAATATACTTCAACTCATCTGCAATCAGGAGCCAAGCCCCAGATTATTCCCGCAGACTTAGAGTTCACTCTAGACTAGTGAGCAAGAAAATAGATGTTTGCTGTTGTTGGTTTTAAATAGCTGAAGTGAGATATCATTCACATACTGTAAAATTCACCCATTTAAATGGTACAATTCAATGGCTTTTTGGCAGATTCGCCGTTGTGCAGCCATCACTACGATCAATTTTAGGATATTTTCATCCACCCGAAAGGAAATCGCATATCCAATGCATTAGCGCCCTTTCCCCTGTTTGTTGTTACACAGCGTTATTGTGGCGATAGCTCACATACACACAGGTACAAGAAATGTGTCCAGTGTTAGCAATTTCAAGCAATTTCAAAATTTCACATTCTCCTTACAGAAGTTCAGGATGAGAAAGATTTGTGTGCATACATCCACAAAGACGTCCCTACACACATACACACTATCATACACATGCTCAGACATACTTCCACATCACACACGTCTACAAATGTATCACACACTCACACTCAGACATAGACCCAAACTCATTGCCACTAACACAAAGACATATAGACTCATGTGTACAAGCTTGTACAAATTACAAGCTTGAAGACACATTCACCCAGACAGCAATTTCCCAACCCCCAGTCGTTCAAATGACTCATCACAATTTTTTCCATATCTGCATAGCACATATGCTTTTATTTCCTTAATTTTTTCTTTGAATGACTCATATTTTTATTTAAATAGTTTTTTTTAAAAAGTGCTATAAATAGATGGTCCTCATCCTTCCCATGTGCTCTTGCCCCTTCTTTCCACCACACCCAAACCTACCCATTATAAGCATAAGAGGGGGACTGAGCGCCACCTCCTCCAGGAAGCCCCCCTGACTGTTCAGTAACACAGACCCTGCATTTAGAAGGACCTCCTGCTTACTTGAATACTCTACTGTCAGTATCTGGGAATTTATAATAATTTATTAAGTATAATCATAATGTATTTTCATTTTGCACTGGGACCCACAAATTCTGTAGCCTCTTCTGTCCCTGACCACAGAGTATCCCAGCTCCTCCACTGAACTGTGAGCTGACCCAGGGGAGGTCACACATCACACAGCCCAGACCTCAGAGTCCAGACAGGTGGGAGTTTGACTCTCAGCCCTATGTACCAGCTGGGTAACCTTGGGCCAGCCTGCCCTGACATACAGAGCACCCAGGACAAGAGGCCAAACGGAGGCCCACAGGCCGTGTGTCTAAAAATCTTCATGGTAAAAAATCAAGCTTACAAATTCTCAAATAAAATATATTCTTACCTTCTATTTTAATAAATATAACTTCATTAAAATAAAGTCAACAAATACGTGTAAAACTATGGCAAAATTTGTCTGAAAATTGGCAAAATATCAAAGATGACAGAATTAAATTATGGTTGTGTATGTCTGGATGTTGTATTGATGTGCCAGTTATTTCTAAATGAATGATTCAGAAAGACATATGTAATTAATAAATTGCTATATAGTTATTCCACAAAATTTATTTTTCTTGCCTGCATTTTAGCAAAATCACTCATCATGCTGTTATAATCAAGACCTTTACAGAATTTGTGTGCTATTGGCAGTAATAATCTAAAGGGATAAAAAAATTGAAATTATATCTAAGGACACAAAGCTTGAATATATTTTCATCCAAAATGCATACTAAATTTTTAAAAATTAACAAAATTATTTCAGATGTTTTATAAAGTTATTTTTCTTGTAAAGTATTTTATTCATTTCTTTCTGTTCAAATTAAATGATTTATTTAAAATAAAAAGGTAAAACACATGGTAAAATTAGAAATAAAATTTTAAAATAAATGGTTTAAATAAAGCTACAAATGTTAACTTTTAAATTTAATTAAATACCAACAAATAATTTTTAAAAACCTGCTAACAATCCTTGAGTTCAGTGTCTGATAGTCATGAAAAGAAACATACCGCCTTTCACACATTTTACATCTAGATCTACATACATTCAAATTGAAGGGTAATATGAATCATTTAATATTTCAAAATGATCCTCTATTGCTGTGTTACTTACATGCTGTGTACCAAATTACTACACATTTAGCAATTCAAAACAAAACAGATTTATTGTCTCACAATTTCTAGATCAAGAATCCAGACTTAGCTTAGCTGAACCCTCTGCTTCAGAGTCTCTTAAAGGCTGCAATCAAGACGTCGGTCAGGGCTGGGGTCTCAGCTGAGACTCAGCTGGGGAAGGACCTGCTTCCAAGCTCATGTGGCGGTTCAGGACTCAATTCTTTATGGGCTGCCAGACTGAGAATCTCAGCTTCTTTCTGGCTGTTGGCTGGAGACCATCCTCGGTTTCTTGCCATATGGGCCTCTCCATCAAAGCCAATAGGGAGAGTCTGCAAGCAAGCCGGTAGTTACAGCTTATGCAAGGGAATCACGCATATAAAATCCTATCAGCTTGGCTGTATTCTGTTGGTTAAAAGCAAGTCACAATTCCTCCGTACACACAAGGGGGGAGGATGAATGTCAGAGGGGCACTGCATGCGAGAAGGTGAGAATCATGGGGGAGGGGCATTTTAGAGTCTGTCTCCCACAGTAGCCATGGGCGGTGTTTGCGAAGATTGCACAAATGTGTGAGTACCTCCAGAATCACAAACCGGAACACAAAGAGAAGTCTCAGAGTTCCTTATGCATTTATGCTATCAGAGAGGACGGAGTTAGCAAGTTAATACATTGTATTTGCTCTTATCTAAGTGCTTCCAATTCTCAGATTATCCGCGCACTAGAACCAGAGCTAGAATGTTCATCTCCAATGTGGGCAGCAGCACAACCTGCGAACCTTCACTGCATTCAGACAAGAGGTCATGGTGTAAGAGGTGTGGAGCAGCTTTTCCCGGGGGCCTGGATGATGTTAATCAGGAGAGCGGATGTATAGGATTACAGGTTGTTCTGTGACAGGCCTGGGTGCCAGACTCCAAGGGACAGGCATCTCCATGTTTTTAAGAAATTCTTTGTTTGTGTATGCTTGTGATATTTCGGACTGCCTGAGCATCCTAACATGGCAGCTGGATTTCCCCAAGAAAGAGTAATCCAAGAAAGAGAGAGCCAGCAAGGCAGAAGCCATAATGTCTCTTATGACCTAATCTTGGAATTCACACACCATCATTTTTGCAATATTCTTCATTCCTATTCCATGCGGAGGAGTTCTATACAAGGGTATTGTGGTTGGCAGAATTCTAAAGTAGCCCCCAAGACTCCCACCCCATGATGCGCATGCCTGGTAGAATCTCCTTCCCTGGAGCGTGAGCCGGACTTGTGAGCATATTGGGATGTCACTCTCATGCTTATGTTCTGATATTTGGCAGAGAGATTTTTGCGGATGTAATCAAGGACCCCTGATCAGTTGACTTTGAGTGATTCAAAAGGGAAAAATACACTAGATGGCCTGACCTAATCCGATGAGCCCTTAAAAGAGATCAGAAAGATTTAAAGCAGAAAAAGAAAAAGAAAAAAGATTTCTGCTGGCTTTGAAGAAGTAAATAACTATGTATGAACTGCCTACGGAGAAGGCTGTTTAGCAGGGACCTGAGAAGAGCCTGTAGGAGCTGAGAGTGTTGCCCTGTCAACAGCTAACAAGACAACCGGGACCTTCATTATACAACCAGAAGGAAATGCAATCTGCCAGCAACCCATGAACTTGGAGGAGGACCCTGAGCCTCCGATGAGATTACACCACCCACTGACATTTTGATCTCAGCCTTGTGAAACCCTGAAAAGAGAACTTCCGACCCACAGAAACTGTGAGAATAGGCAGGTGTTGTTCTAAGCTGCTAAATTTATGGTAATTTGTTACACGGCAGTCGAAAACTAACACCAGCGTGAATATCAGAAGGCAAGAATGATTGGGGACCATCTTGGAGACTGGCTACCAAAACTTGATGTTGTTTAGACTTTTACTTTTGTTTTTTCTTGTTGGCGTCCACTTTTCTTCCCTCTCTTATGCATAACCTTCTTTACACTTCACTCATTCACTCACCTACTCCTCTTTTGATTCCTTCATTCCACAAACAATTCCGGATCCCCTACTCTGTTTGTGTCCAGTGCTGGCCACTGGGGACACAGAAGTGATCACATCCGTTCCAAGAGCTCCAGTCTGGAGCAGAACGCATTCCCTGGTATTTCTTCGCCTCCTTTTTTTTTTTTTTTTAAATTGAGTAATAGTCAGTTTACAATGTTGTGTCAACTTCCAGTGTAGAGCACCTTCGCCTCCTTAAGGCTACTCCCAACATAACCCATATGTGTTCAGACCCCAGGACCTTCCGGAAACTAGTTTCAACACATTGTTCTACCCCAAACCACAGATGCAACCCCCAAAGCATTGACATACAGCAGATTTTCCTGAATCTTCCAAGTAGAGACCAAGGATGATATTATATCACATGTTACAAGCTAAATGTTATCAAATTTTATATTAAACTTCTCTCTTCACAAGCTCCATAATTCAAGGTGTCTTCTCCCAATCCTCCTCTGCTAAACATCTTTATTTTTCTGGGAAGTTCTTTTTTATTCTCATATCCCATCTAGCAAAACAAAAGCCTTGTGAGGATCGAAACCAACGTGGGTGTGGGTGAGTGAGGGCTTTGCCTCCCTGGTTCTGCAGACAGCTCCACCCTAGCCCTTGTGACCTTGAATGAGGTACTTGCTGTCCCAGTTTTCTGGCCTGCATTCTAGTAAAGTCCCTAAGGGAAGAATGGAGGCTCGCTGGGGATCCCAAGCAGGCTTTTGAAGTTCTTGGAGAAAGGTGTTAGGTAAACAGCAATTCCAGGTGATGCTGTCTGAGGGCCTTCAGACTGGGGGCGCTAGAACAGGTCAAAGGCCCTGTGGACAGGGTCTAAGATCTAGCTCCCGGAACACTGCTCTGCAGGGCCCCGCTGGGTCTGAGGTTGAGCTGGCCCATGTCCTGGTCACCATTCTGGAAGCCAGCTCCCCCACCTCATCCTCATCATGCATTCTCATCACCCATCCTCATCACCCTCATGTCTCTTAATGGGAGGGTCTGTGCTCACTCGCTCCTCATGCACTCTCAGCCAGTCTTGCGGCTTTAATGCCCTCCATATGATGACTCGTCAGTCTCCTGCCCTGCCTTCTCCCCGGAGTCCCAGACTCAGTTTCCAGTTGCTAACTGATACATCCACTGGGATGTCTACTAGGCATAGCAAACTTCCTGGGTCCAAAATGAGACTCTATTTCACCCTACCTCCTTCTCAATGGCCCTCACAAAACCTACTGCTCCCCGACCTTGCCCATCTCGATAAATGGTTCCATCATCCTCCACCCAGTCACTCAAGCCAGAAGCCAAGGAATTATCTTTGATTCTTCTCTTTCTCCCATTACCCAACTATAATTCATCAGCAAATTTTGTTGGCTTTCCTTGCTAAATGTATCCCCAATCTGTTTTCTTCTCTTTGTCTCCACGGCTCCCACCTTGGTCCATGTCACTGCCATCTCAGGCCAGATGACCACAGTAGCCTCCTCCCTTTGCTCCCTGCTTCCTCTCCTGCAGCCTCACAGTCTATTCCCCATGCAGTAACCTGAGAAAATTCTACTCCCCTACCTAAACCCTCGAAGTCCTTATGTGGCTGAAAAGCCCCTGCATGATCTGACCCCTGCCTGCATCTTGAACTTCAACTCCTACCACTCTCCCTGCTGTAGCCTACTGGCATTCTTTCTGTTCCCTGAAAACATCTTGATCCAACCTCAGGGGCTTTGCATGTGCTGCTTCCTCTGCCTGGAATCCTCTCCTCCCTACCACCTATCTGTATGGTTGGACCCTTCTTGCCATTCAGATCTCAGTCCAAAGATCACCTCCATATACACCCTGTCTTGTCCCCACCTAAAGTTGGCCCACACACCTCAATCTACTCAGTACCTCATCTTATTATCTTTCCTCCATAGTTCCTATTAATATTCAATTATCTTATTTTTGTTTGTTGAATTGTCTTCCCCCACTAGAATTCTACTTTGAGAAGGCTGTCTGGTTCACAGTGCCATCTCTATGCCCAGACCAGTGCCTGATAAATAGGACCTGCTTGGGAAATCTCTCTCAAATTCACTCACTCATTTGATCAGTGCATACTTATTGAACACTTACTGCTTAATGCCTTAGGGAGTCCTGGGGACAAGGGGAACCAAGATGTCTGATGTTAGTGGGTTCAAATTCAGGCATCACCATTATCCAGCTTTGACCTCCTCTATTTGAGCCTGTTTCCTTGTCCATAAAATGGTATACATGGGAAGATTGTTACGAACTAACTTGTAAAAGCCTCCCAGACAATCTGGCACATAGTAGGTGCTCATTAAATGAGTACTTGCATACCATGACCAAGGGGGATCCTGTATGCTGGAAAATGTGGGCACAGGCCTGGGAGCTCTGAGACAGCTGTGGGACATCTGGTTGCCCTCATGGGAGGAAGATCAAAAACAGATGTGGGCAGGAGGACCCTAAGGCCAACTGCTGACCCACTTGGCCACAGGAACAAGGGGGAAATGACCATAGACAAGCCAGGACAGCTTCTTGAAATAACAGACAGTGGGAATAGCCTCAGGGCCACAGGATGTCTCCTAGAGACCTTCCAGTTCCAGCCTCCAAGACTCCCAGTTATGCCAAGAAATATTTCCGGCTCTCAGAAATCTGTGTCCCACCCAGCCAAACAAGGTGTCTGCTGGCCAGGGCCAGAGAGAGGTCTGGCAGGGACTAAAAGTTACCAGGCTTCTGGGCAAGTTTCGAAAATGGAAGTTGTCTTCCCCTTCAATAGAAAACCCTGCAGCTGCAAAAAAGAACGAGGATGCTCTTTTCTTTTTTTTAAATGAAGGTACCGGGGATTGAACCCAGGACTCGTGCATGCTAAGCACACGCTCTACCACTGAGCTATTATCCTCTCCCCAAGGATGCACAGATATGAGTGGTCTCTAAGAGATGCTGTTGAGTAAGAAAAGATGAATTTTAAAAGGATTTTTAAAAAGTGACATGTACACGTGTCTGCTTGTGTATACTGCCACTATCTCTGGAAGGATGTGTAAGAAGTTAGTGATGGCAGTTTTCCTTCTGGAGTGGAATAAGTAGTTGAGGGATGGGATGGAAGACTTTTCACCAGAATGTCCTTAGCCCCATTTGAATATTAAATCACTTGAACCTAATACCTATTCAAAAATAAGTAACTGAAATTTGAGAAAGGAAATACAGCTGCCACTCACCCAGGGGAACTGCCTTGCCCCAGCCTCTTCCACCAAAGTGGGTGAGGGGGAGCATATTTCTTCCAGAGTGATCTACCTAAAAAGTAAACCTGGTTCTATTGCTCCTCTTCATGACCCTTCTCTGTTTAAATCACCTTCAGTGACACACAGCTGAACATATCATATAACCTCCACAAAGAGTATCTGTTGAAATGAGTGAGTAAATGAATAAATGCAAGAATGAACCAGATTATGTTCTATTTCTTGATCTTTATGTGTTGATATGGGAAAATGAAAAAAGTGAAAAGAAAAAGTTAAGTGAAAAAAGAATACTGCAGAATGTGAAGTCAAGAATGATCTTATTTTGACAATTATATGTACCTAAATTATATTGCACATTATATTTATATGTATTATATATTATATTTATTTTTACATAAATTATTTTATATATGTATGTATTATAAATATACATGAAATTATGTTGCATATTAGCATATCCATGTATATATCTCTATATATTAGTATATACATGTATATGGACGTGATTATTGGTCTATAAATGGGAAAAAAAATCTAGAAAGTCCTGAAACTTGCTGGTTCTTTGTCTTGATCTTAGAGGTGATTATACAGGTATAAAGATGGGTAAAAACTCATCAATCTGTACTTAAGAATTGCACATGTTCCTGTGTATAGTTATATCTCAATCTTTTAAAAGGAAAAAAGATACACCCCCAAATATTATTAACTATCATCTCTTGAGACAGTTGGGTTTATGGGGACTTTGATTCCTAATGTGTATCTGAATATTTTACAATAAGCACCCAAGTATGAATCTTTTTGAAATGTATGTATTTTTAGTTCATTTTATTTCCGACTCTGTAGCTTCACATGCAAAGCCTTTCGCTTCTTTGCCTCCGCCCTTCATTCCAACCACATCAAACTGCTTATGTTCCCCAGCGTGTCATGCTGTTTCTTACCTCCAGGCCTTTATCTTTGCTGCCCTCTCTTCCTGAGACACCCTCTCCCACTTCCTTGACTCCTCCCATCTACCTAAGTTCTTCTAGTCATTTATGTTTTAACTGAAATGTCACCTCTTCCAGGAAGCCTCCCTTGACCACTCCAGGCTGGGTCAAATGCTCTAGAAACACTTCAGAGTTGCTTCTGTCACAGTCTTGATTTGTCCATCTCACCCATCCAACCATGAGCTTCTTGAGGCAGAGATTGGAGTGACGTGGTCACAAGCTATAGAACATCTCTAGCCACCGGAAGCTGGAAGAGGCAAGGAAGGATCCTCCCCAGAGCCTCCGGAGGAAGTGCAGCACCCCTCTCATACCTGGAATTCAGCCTGGTGATGCTGATTTCAGATTTCTGGCTTCCAGAAAGGTGAGAGAATAAATTTCTATTGTTTTAAGGCACTAACTTCGTGATAACTTATGACTATGGTTCTAGGAAATGAACACAGTTGATACTTCCTTTCTGGAAGACAATTTGGCAAAACCAAATTATAAAATTGGTATATGCACAATGATGAATCAGTAATTTTCCTTAGGATAAGCCTTGAAAAAACACTTGCCCATGTCCACAAAGAGACATATCCAAGAACATCCCTTGCAGAATTGTTTACAATGACAAAACCTGGAAACCAGTCCCATGCTCATCCACAGGAGAATGGATAAACTATGGTATATTCACATAATGGACCCATGTGCGACAACAAGCATGGGTCTCTAGACCAGCTGAATCCCTGATTGGACCAGGCATGGCCACCTGATGCAAAGCTAGTCAACCCACTGGCTGGCCAGGAACCAATTAGAGTTTCTCTCTCAAATGTTCCCAAATTTCTTCAGTTCCAGCTGTGTTTAGCGTCTCCATCATTTTTTCACAGGAGCCCTAGGCCAAAAGAAATACCCAACAGCTTCTTTTATTGAGTAGTTAGAGCCACAGCTTAATAAGTCTTCATGGCCTAACAATTTAGCTGACTTTGAAAAGGTAAGTTGAAAGAAAAAAGTTTTCATTTAATTCTTAAATCATCGCAATTGCTATCTAATGGGATGTGCGTGCCTGTTGGGCACTGCACAAATTCTCAAACCTTGGAAGCAGATTGGACAACATCTTATTTCTTGTTCCTGTTGATTTTCAATAATTACTTTTTATTACAGGAACCACGGAAAACCCAGCTAGCAAGGATATGACATCACAGAAAAGAGCATCGTACAGACTAATGCTGACACTGCCTTTAGCTTCCTTGAACTACCTTGGGCTAGCAATTCTCCAGGCATCTGAGAGATGTCAACTACCACTGTACTTGCCTTGAAAATGTAAAGTATTCTGTGGTGCCCCTGTGAGTTTGCTGCAGAGCCCCAGGATGCCTTGGCATACAATTTGAGAATTGCTGCTCTAAAGTACAAACTAAGAGAGCTACTGAGGTGGTTAAGCAGTGGTGGAATCAGGAAAGGGTTTGTTGTGTCTATGCTGAGGCACAAAAAAAAAAAAAATCAGAGAAAATCTATTTGCAGAGAGAAGAAGAAAAAAAAACCAAAATACAGAAAAGAAGCCAAGAGGCCCCACAAGGAGCAAAAAAGAAAGAGCAACCTCTTAATGCGGTAGTGCCTGCAATCCAACTCCGTGATCTCGCCCCAGAATTCTTGTCTGATGTTGAACTGATCTGTTGCCCTAAACCAGCTGGTCTCACAGTCTTTCCTGCATTCAGTGAATGGAGGCAGCTCCACCCTCTCAATTGCTCAGGCCAAAACTTTGGACCTTGACTCTGGTTCTTTCAAATCCCATGCCCAATTCGTTAGCAAATTCTGTCATTTCTTGCCTCCAACAAATCTCCAGAATCTGACCACTTCTCCCCACTTCCATGCTACTTGTCCAGCCACCATCGCCCTCACTTGGACACAGCCATGGCCTTCTCACTGTTTCTGCTTGGTCTATTCTCAACCCAGCAGCTAGGAGGACTCCTCTTAAAATGCAATTCTGTTCTGGGCTCTAAACTCTCTCATGGCCCCCATCTTGCTCAGAGTCAAAGCCAAAGCCGTTAACATGGCCTTGAGGCCCTACAGGAGGTGGTCTCAGGCGCCTCTGACCACATCACCCGCTGTTCTGGCTCCTCTCCTCATTCCAGACTGTGGCAGACATCAGCAATAGATCACAGCATTCTTCCTCTCGGAGCTGTGGCTCAGAACTCCTTTTCACACAGCACTCTGGGAAGCCACTACATGGGAGCTGCAAGGGGATTTCCTTCCTTGTTCTAGCACTATCTACACGGCAGTCGGCTCTGCACCTCACAGCATTCATCAAGAAGCCTCATTCTTGTCCCAAAACTTTTTTTCCCCTCCTGTTAAAAAGAGAAGGCTGATGCTAGGTGTTTGTGGAAAGTAGATAAACCCTCACACGCTGTCTCTGGTGCTCCTCAGAATGTTCTGATGTTATAAGGAGAAAAGGGAAAAAAAAGAATAAAATGATTCCCCATTTGGGGAGCAATTACTTCTATCAAAAACATTTTTTAAAGCCCAGTCTTTCCTCTGAGATGATAAATGTTTTGCATTAAGGCCTAACACAACACATTCTGACTCCCAGGATTTTTTGGCAGCACAGAAAATCCTGATGACTCTTTTTGAATGGTTTATTTTCTTTCTCTGTGTGCGTCTCTGTCTCTCCCAGTCTCAATCTCTCTGTCTCTCTCTACCTCTGCCCTCTTCTCCCCAGTGGGCCGGCAGCCCATCTCTTGATGTGAATCTATCTCTTTGAATATTTCTGTGTGTGTGTGTGTGTGTGTTTGTCTCTGTTTCTTTGTCTCCATCTCTGTATGTGGATTTCGTGTTCTCAGTCTTTGTCAGTTTCTCTCTCTAACTCTGTATATCTGTGTCAGACTGCGGAAACCTACTCCATCATTCTACCTCTTCCTATGTTTGTGTCTCTGTCTCTTCGCAAATTTCTCTTTCTTTACCGCTCTGTGTTTTTCCATCTCACCCCATCACCTTATTTGGGTTTCCTCTTCCTTTCTCTCTCTCTTCCTCCCACTTCCCATCTATCTGTCTGTCTGTCCCTTTGTCTATCTATTTGTGTGTGTGTTTGTTAATGAATCTTTCTCTCTCTGTCTTTGCCCTTCAATCTCTCTCTCCCTCTGCTTTTTCCTCTCCCCGACCCCTTGCCTCCAATCCATTCCTATTTCTATTTTTTTCCTTCCCCTTTTCTTCCTCTAGAGCCCTATGGTTGGGTTCATACAGCAAGACAGTGAATATAAAATGAAAAGTCACCCAGAGGTTTTCAGGCCACCAGATGGGCAACATATTTAGACAGAACAGCTGGATAATTTAACAACTTCCTTGTTTTCCCCAGAACGTCCTCTGCTGGGGTGTCGCAGACAGCATGTCTATGCGAGGACATACATGTGTATGCACCCATGTGTTCCCTCCTGGGACCCTGTGCACATATCACCGTTCTCTCAGAGCTCCCACTTGGACCCTTCAATGTAAGCAGATTCAGATTTCTCTCCCTGCAGCGTCCCTCTTTTTCCTCCTCCTATGCAGTCTGGCTTAGACACATGGAGCTGTTTAAGCATCTCAAAGGCCATCCACCTGTGACCTGTGATCCTCATTGTGATCTCAGGAATGAGTGAGAAAATGAGGTAAGAAGGTCTAAAGGAAGACCTAAAGGGAAAGCTGGAAAGAAAACCCCCAAATGCGGAGCACTGTGTTATTCTTGGCCCCATTTTACAGAAGAAAAATACTGACAGGCAAACTCTGGGGCCCAGAAGTTCAACAGAACTAGTGCTGCAACCCAGAACTATTAGTTCTCAGCATGCAACTCAGCTCCCAGCATCTCAGACCAGCGAAACTGGAAAAGACTTCACCAATGAGTCAGGGTGGTGCAGGGGCCATTGCCTCAGGCTCCTGAGTCAGACAGACAGCATGAGTTCAAATCCCTCCACTGGAACTTAGAAGCTGCGTGGCCTTGGGCAAGCGGTTTCAGCTCCCTCAGCCTCTGTTTCCTCATCTGTGGAAGGGAAATAATAATCGTATCTACCTCAGAGGGATGTTGTGAAGTCCAATGAAATTAGACATGTAAAATTCCTGGATGAATGTAAGTACTCAAAAAATGTATGTTGCTGTTGTTAATATTAGTATCAATATAACTGATGCCCAAGTTTACACAACCTAGTTAACAGCAGATCTAGACTTAGCATCCAGGTCTCCCAGCTCCCACTCCAGGGTATTTTCCCCCAAGAGAGTTTCCTGCTACCTGTCCCCACCGAAAATCTCATGTGATCGGACAGATGATTCCAGGAAATATCAAGAGGGAGTAGGGAAGGAAGACAGGGAAAAGAAGTTAATATTAAGGGTACAAATTACCACCACAGGCAGCTGGGGATCTGGAGGCACACTGGAAGCTGTGTAGAACATGCCTCAGAGTGACCCCACCCAAGGGGAGGGAGCAGAGTATTTATTCTCCAACTACTGCCAGTCATTGGTTGAAGAATGCTCCCAGGGGACTTTAACTCCCTGGCACTTCTGATTTGCCCCCACACTTGCTCAGCCAGCAGTGGGGGACAAAGCCAAGTCCAGGTGCCGGCAGTTAGCAGGTCCAGGACTAGAGGGAAGTGAATGAGGTGCCCAGGTTGCAAAATTTAAGGCAGCACTCACTCTCAGGGTTGTTCGAGGGCAAGGTGGGAAGTGTGAACCATCGGATTGTCTTGCACAGAGAGGTGACTGCTGAAAGGATATGGGGAAGGCACTGATAGCTTCTGCTAGAGGCTTTGCAGTCAAGGCTGCCTGGGTCTGAATCCTAGCTCCGCCACTCAAGGGCTACTTATTTAACTTCTCTGTAACTCAGCTTCCACATCTGTAAACTGGAACAATTATAGTGCTTACTTCATAGGATTGTGCATGAGGACTACACAGGATGAGTCACATAAAACAAAGCTGGGCCTAAAATAAGCCTCCCATACACATTAGCTCTGATGAAATTGCAATGAATGTTACAGTATACATATCCTGACGTCTTTTGAGGACCAAGGAAGCAAGTTGATCTAATAGTTAAGAAAAGGGCCTTCTGGAGTCAGGCACCTGAGGGTTCAAGTCTCCATTCCACCACTTACTGTATGACCTTGGGCCAGTCACTTAACCTCTCTGGGCCTCAGATCCCCGATGTTTAAAATAATTATTAAATAATAAGAAGCTTTATCACAACTAAAAAAAATTAAATAAAAATATGCATGCAAGATGCTTCTCTAAGCAGTGTGCCTGACTTGAAGTAAAATCTTAGCTGAGATTTTTGCATGTCCAATTTTCCATACAAGCAGGAAGTTGCTGCTCTGTTGGAGCAGCCAGGAAGATATAATTCACTGGGCAATATTTACTGCACAGTGCAAGTCACAAGACACTAAGATGGGAAATGAGGACTCTTAAAAAGAAGTGTTAACACTCTGCCTTGGCCCTTTTGGTGGACTGGAGTTCTTGCATTCCTCCCCCAGTAGAATCACACACTCACACCAACTGCTTTGCTTCTCCCTCCAGTGGGCAGAGTAAACTTTCCAGCAGCCTTGAGATCATCCAATTTATAAGTCAATTCAAAAGAAGGCAGAGGGCAAAGTTAGGAAAACTTGGTCTTTGGTGACTCTGTGGCATTACAAGCCCTGGGCTGCCCACACATGAACTTGTTTTAATGTGAAAGAAAAACAAACTAGTATGTGCAGAGTTTCTGTTTTTTGCAGCCAAAATTAATTCTATGGTGTCTGTCCTTTGTATTTTATTATTTTTTATGCTCTGGGCATGGCCCAGGGGGAGAATTGTGTTGTCTGGGGGTGTTGCCCAGGAAATTCTCAAGTTCTACAAAGAGGAAACAATTTCCAAGCTGATTCCTGCAGAGTTTTGCTGCCCTGTCGCCATCCTGGAGTCCAGCCCTCTTCTTATGTCTGTCACCTTGTCACCTGTCAAAGGGCTCCAACCGGGTGTGTCCTGATTTCTCTAAAGACGTGAAGGGGAGACTTGTATCAGTGTGGGATCGAGCCTGAGGGGTTGGAGCTGCCGGGATGTCAGGCAGGCCTTCTTCCCCTCCCCCTCTGCCCTGACCTCACCCGGCGTTTGTACTCACAGGACACCTGTCCGTCTTCCTGCCAGGCCCATTAATTAAGCAGCTGAGCCTTTATATCCCGACTGATATATATTTTTTTTTTTTGGCAGAACACGCCACAGCTGCCGAACAATTTTCAGAAATAATTTCCTGACTCAGCCAAAGATAGCCGGGTTGGAACCTTGGAGAAAGGAGGCCAACTGTTCCCTACAAGTTCGGCTACCATCTATTGACCACCTACTGTTTCCCTACCCACCCATCCCCCTTTGCCCCCTTCTTCAATGAACAACACCTCAGTTTTCCTCAGGACAGCCCCTGCCCCCACCAATGGTTCTTTTGGTCTGGGTGATGGCAGCTCCACTTTGGTGACCCGGATGGTCATGTGACCCAGGCCTGGCCCGTCAGAGCCCCACATGCCTTTGGCTGCAGTGATGGCCAACTCAGTTTGGACTACTGTGAGTCAGGTCAGGATTTTTTTTCCAACTGTTTGGGAAAGGCTGGCTCCCTGCTCTGCTGGTCTTGGTGTTATGACAGTGGCAGCTGCTGGCAACCATCTTTCCACCCACAGAGCAACATTTAACTGGGAGAGTAGAGTTAGCACAAAGGGAAGCTGAAATGAGTGATGGGAGGAGTGGCAGAGAGAGATCTGCCCTGATAGCATCATTTGAGCTCCTGGATCAAGCCACACCTGAATGTTTTCATTGTTCATGTACTTTTCATTCACATAAGCAATTAAATTTTCTGCTTAAGCCACTTGGAGTTTGGTTTTCTGTTTCTTACAAGTAAAAGTCCCAATCTTCTACCCCCCCTTTCCCTCATTATATCACCATATAATATTCTGTATAGTTTACTTATTTATCTTGTCTATTGCATTCCCCTACCTCTCCCCAGTGCTGCATAAAGGAAGTATTTTTTATCTTTTTCTTTTGGTGGTGGGGAGTCTGTTTTGCTTACTGCCAAAACCCTAGAGCCCAGAATAGTGCTTGGCACATGGCAGATGCTCAATAAATATTTTTAATAGAAAAATAAAGAGGCCTGAATAGTCCTGACTTGGAATTTGCCCCCAACTTACAGATAAGGACACTGAGGCTGAGAAGTTTAGTGTATCCAGAGTGACTGGCCTAATTAATGGACAATCTAACATTTACACCGATCCTCCTGGCTCAAAGTCCACTGCTCTTACATTATATTGCACTGAAGTTCCCCTTATCACTCTGAAGATATTACAGTCACCATGACAACTATCATTTACTGAACTCTTGCTGCTGTAAAGGAAACTCTCAGCCCTCAGTATTGCCTTGTTGAATCTAACTCCCCAATCTCCACCAAAGTAGGTACCATCATCATCCAACTCATAGAGAAAAAAACACTGAGGTACACAGATGGGATTAATGCTCTTATAGGAGACCCTACAGAGCTCCCTCACCCCTTTAGCCACGTGAAGACACAGTGAGGAGACAGCCGTCTATGAAACAGGAAATAGGCTCTCAGCAGACTCCACCAAACTGCAACACCTTAATCTTGGACTGTCCAACCTCCAGAACTATGAGAAATACATGTTTGTTGTTTATAAGCCACTCAGTCTATGATGTTTCTCATAGTAGCCTAAATAGACTGAGACATATGTATTATTACCTCATCAGAATATTAAATCAAAAGATAATTTAAAAATAAAAAAATTAAAAGAGCCAGGTATTCCAAAGCCAGCATTTTTCAAACTTATTCACAATGTTTGCAATGTGTTTATACCCTGTGTACTGTTACATATTTAACATGTTTAATCAACTTGCAATGTTTGTATTTAAAATCTATTTTAAGAAGAAAATGTTCATACATGGAATACCAGTGTCACTTGCCCTAAGTAGAAGATAAATGTAAATATAGATACTTAAATTCTCACAGGGTATTTTCACACCTAAAGGCTGGACCTGAAGTCTAATTTCTCTTTATTAAAAAGAGATTATCAGGGTTAGGAAACCATTAAGACTTATTAGCAACAACTGAGACTTTCTCCTTAAGGCAATCATTGCTTTAAATCAAAATATTAAATTATATTAGAAAGTAAATAACTGCTGTAAACCAAGGGTTGTCAGACCACGCCATGGGCCTAGCACATGTTTTTGTAAATAAAGTTTTATTGGCACACAGCTATGCCCAGTCATTTACATATTGTCTCTGATGCCTTCGGGTTACAATGGCAAGTCAAATAATTCCAACAGAGATCATTTGACCCATGGAGTCAAAAATATCGATTATCTGGCCCTTTATGAAAAAAGTTTGTTGATCCCTGCTCTAAATCATGTCACACTCAAATTCTTTGGTGTAGATTTTTATCACCTTTCAATGGAAGCATCTCCTTGTAATAAAAAGCCCACAGCAATCTGAAAAGGCCAAATGCCATCCAGCTTGTGTTGAAGCAGACTCTTTAGATGCAAAAGCCTTCCCAGCTTTCTGAAGGCAACAGCCAGAAATGCCGTCCCCAGTGGGAGAAGAATGGTGGGCCAAGCCCTTGTTTCTCACTCTGCTCCAGAAGTGGCATCTTCCCATGGACTTTGCTGGGTGATGGAATTATGTATGATTTTATTCTTTCCATGTTTCTATATTTTCCAAATATTTGATGTATTGTATTAGTTTGCTTGGGCTATCATAACAAAGTACTGTCGACTGGGTGGTTTAAACAACAGAAATTTATTTTCTCACAAGTCCAAGATCCAGATGTCAGCAGGGTTGGTTTTTCCTGAGGTCTCTCCCCTTGGCTTTTCAATGGCCACCTTCTCCCTGTGTCTTCTCCTAGTCTTCCCTCTGTGTGGGTCTGTGTCCAAATTTCCTCTTCTTGTAAGGTCCCTGGTCATATTAGATTAAAGCCCATCCTAATGACCTCATTTTACCTTAATTACCTCTTTAAAGACCCTATCTCCAAACACAAATCACATTGAGGGGCTGGGGGTTAGGACTTCAACATATGAATTTAGAGGAACACAATTCAGCCCATAGCACATGTATTAGTTGCGTTACTTAAAAACGAGTAGACTCGCATTTCTCGCTCCCTTATTGTCTTCGGAGATGGCCCGCTCTCTGTCTACAGAGTGTGTACCTACTTTTACTTTAACCTGGGCACCCAACCCCACACCTCGTGGTCTTTCTCTAGCCTTCTGAAACAGCCTATACACTATGCAGTATGTGTCTCTCTACAGAAATCTATCTTTACTCAAAAAAAAAAAAAAAAAAAAGAGTAGTAGATTGCTAAATATTTTTAAAATGTGGACTAACAATCATAGGCAACACTTTAGCCTAAAACTTCTAATATGTAAATAATGTGTGTCCAAAACTTTAAACATTCAAACAGCACAGACAGTGGCAAGAGGTTGTAGACACCTTCCTCTACGCAACCCACTCCCCGCTGTTGACAGTTTCTTGTGTATCCTTTCCCGAAATGTCCTCTACCTTCATGCTTTTTATTTTACACAGACAGGATTATGTTTTATGCACTGCTCTGCAACTTGCCCTTTTATACTGAACAATGAATAAATCATTGTCTATTTTCGAAGCAGTACATACATCTTACACCCCTAATCTCCATCTCAATGCCTGCTTCCAAAGAACCCAACTTGCAAACAAGTCACTTGGAAGCAAATCTCAGACATTGTGTCATTTCACTTATAAATATTTCAGTAACTATCACCAAAAGATCAGGACTTTGTTTTTATTTTTAAACTTAACCACAAGAACAATCAAACAAAAACCAGAGTAAGAATACAGGTGGTGGTTTGAAGAAGGGGGATGGTTAGTCTTTTAATTTTTATTGCATTTGATGATATTGCAATGCTGATTTGGGACTTTGGAAAACAAAATCAGTGAAGAGCCATTTGTTCCTCACCTCCATTCCTATCACCAAAATAAGCAAGGCTTTTCAAGCCCTAAGAATCCTGTTGGTGCTATTCCTTCCTTAGCCTGTAGAGCAGGGAGGCCAGAGTGTCCCAGGCCTGTTTTCTTACCCTGTAGTGATAGACACTCCAGGGCCAGACAGAAGCCTGCTCTGCCATGTGGGATGCTGGTTGTTGCAAACAGAAATTTTTTTTCTTGCAGCTGCTCAGGTAGATCTGGTCACAATGTTCCTATAAACCTCCAACAAGACAAATGTTATTCTCTGTTCTACAACTTTTTATCTCTACATGAATTTAAAAAAAAGTTAGACCTTTAAAAGTCAGAGCTTTGAGCATGGGCTGTCCTGTATATTTCAGGCTCTAGGCAACATTATTTTACAGAAGGTACAGAGCCAGCCTGACTAAGCACGGAGCACAAGGGTTAGAGCTAAGGGACTAGATCCAACATGGAGTCAGGTTTGTTCTTCTCTGTTAACAATGGCTTCAATTTATTCATTCGACAAAGTTCTACTGAGCATCTTGGATGTGCTAGGCCCTGGGAATACAGCAGTGAATCAAGCAGGCAAATCCCTACCCACACAGGAGACAGAAAATGGACAATGACATAAAACAATGGCAGATAACGAAGAGTGACATGGAGAAAAATAGAACAAGATAAGGGGAGAAAGGGTGATGGAGGCATTGGGGAGAGGGAGCTATTTTAGCCAGGGTAGTCAGGAAAGGCCTCTGACAGGGTGATGGCTGAACAGAGACTTGAAGGAAGTGGGGGAGCAAATATCTGGGGTAAAGCATTTCTGTCCAAGGAACTGTTTCAAGATGGGTTATGTGCTTGGCAGTTTTGAGGCACAGCAAGGAGGCCAGAGTAGCTGCCAGTGGCAAGGAGGGGAGGTAGTGGAGTCTGAGGCTTGAGATGTGATGCAGGGTCTCGCAGCCATGGTATGCCCCAGGCTCATTCATGTGACTCCCAAGAGCTGGGTGATGTTGCCTTGGTAGCTTGAAATTGATCATGGTGAGAGTATTTACACCATGGAAACTGGCAAAGGCT
This sequence comes from Camelus bactrianus, assembly GCF_048773025.1. NCBI lineage: Eukaryota > Metazoa > Chordata > Mammalia > Artiodactyla > Camelidae > Camelus > Camelus bactrianus. The sequence continues at coordinate 7,396,751 of NC_133570.1, read as the reverse complement.
ATACACCAGGGCTGGTTTTGTTTTTGTTTTTGTTTTTTGTTTTTTGTTTTTTGTTTTTGAGAACTGACTTACCAGCACACCACTGTTTGCCATAGGCCACAATCAGGGGTTTGGATTTTATTCCAAGTTTGACAGGAAGCCATTGGAGTCTTCAGAGCAGAGAGTGACATGATCATATTCCTGTTGCTAAGAGCTGGTTCCTGCCTGCTGGGTGGAGAAGAGACGGAAGGAAGGCAAGAGTTGAAACGGTTTACTTTAAGTCCTCCAGGCCAGAGGTGACGGTGGCTTGAACTTGAAAGGGTTGGATTTGGGACATGTTTGGATTTGCTGTTAATGGGGGGTGTGGAGTGTGAGTGAAAAAGACGTCAATAAAGATACACCAGCATCTATTGTGGCTCTTCTGTGTTCTGGTTATCCATTGCTGCATAACAAAACACCCCAAACTTAGTGGCTTAAAACAAGAGCAATCATTTCTTTAGCTGACAAATCTGTGATTTGGGAAGGGCTCTGTGGGAACAGCTCATCTTTGCTCAGGAGTGGAGGGAAGGGGGCTGGCAGGACTGCTTGATGCTGAGATCTTCTGAAAACTCACTTGCGTGTCTGAGAGTTAATGCTACCTGTTAACTGGGACCTCACCTGGGGCTGCACTACTGGGAACACTACTGGGACCCTCTGCATGTGGCCTTAGCTTCTTCACAGCACGGGGGCAGGGTTCCCAGAACCAGTGACCCAAGCGAGAGTGCTGGGGGAAGCAATACTACCTTTTCTCCCCAGCTTAATGGAGATGTTATTGACCTGGAACATAGGTAAATCTAAGGTGTACAATGTGATGATTAGAGAGATATATGTGACTATTGTAAAATGAGTACCACAGTTAGATTAGTTAATGCTTTCATCCCTTCACATAATTACAATTTTGTATGTGTCTGGTGATAGCATGTAAGATCTACTCTTAACAACTTTCAAGTATGTAGTGTAGTATTGTTGATTATAGTCACCACGCTCTGCATCAGAGTCCCAGGTCGTATCCATCGCATAGCTGGGAGTTTGTCCCCTTTGACCAACATGTCCCCATCCCCTACCCCCAGCCCCTGGCAACCACCATTCTGCCTTCTATTTCTATGAGTTAGGCTTTTTTAGATTCAGCATGTAAGTGAGAACATACAGGATTTGTCTTTCTCTGTCTGACATATTTCAGGCCAGGAAACAGTGGGATGGTATATATTATCTTTTGAGACCCAGCCTCGGAAGCCACATGGCATCACTTCCCCTATAGAGTTCCATCCAGACTCAAGGGTAGGGGCCGGGAGGGGGGGGGCACCTAGATTTCATCTCTTGATAAGGGAGTGGTAAAGGCTCTAGAAGAGCAAGTGGAACCGGAAATATTGTCATGGCCAATTTTAGAAAATACAGCCTGCTACATAATATTTCAGGTTCCACTCTAAGCAGTCCACATACACTATTTCATTCAATCCTGCACTATCTTCACTTCACAAAATGGAGGCCTAGAGCTGTCACTTGCCCGAGACTACTCAGCTACTAAGGGGAGAGGGCTGGAGTTTGATTCCAGGTAACAGGGAAATACCCGATGGAACAGATTTGGAAGTGGCAGAGAATGGCCTTTGGAGGTGAACCCAGAGTGGGGGCAGCCAGCAGCGCAGAGCTGGCTGCTCTGAGCCCACACGCAACCCCTCTGCTCCCCAGGGTGAGCTTTCCTTTCCCAGCTGGCTCTAAGGCCCCAGCTTTACTGTAATTTCAGGACTATAAAGAGATGAGGTTTGAAACACTCACAGGCAAAAAAAGACAATTTGCTCTGAGTCAGGCCCCGCCCTGGGAGGCTGCTCTGGTTTGGCTCTGGAGGGCCTGGAAATCTGGACAGAGCTTTCCTGCTGAGCTGGGTGGGGGCCAGTGTGTGGGCAGATGGCAAGTACTGGTGGAAAACATTTCAAGAACCCCTCACTGTGCCTCACAGCCTCAGCAAGGGAGCTGGAGCGCGGGGCATTCCAGACCATGCAGATCCACAGATCCGAGATCCCCAGAAGGCTTCTAAGCCAAGCCATCAGCCACTTTATTGCGATCGATCGATTTCCTGGGAGAAAAGGCCAGGTCAGAACAGAAACCAAGATGGTCTCTAGGGGCCGATGGTTTCTCTGCCCAGTGGCCTATCGTCAACTTCCGCTGCGGGCAGCTTTCAGTGGTTTTCCAGAGTCCTGGCAAGGAAGCCTTGATCTGGGGATGTGACCCCACAAAAATCGGCAGAATAATATGGGGGAGGAGTGGCAGGGGGGTGTCATAGAGTACATTTATTATTTTTTGTTTGTTTTTTGTGGTTCCCTTTTCTTATTTTGGAATGATCTCAAATTGTGTATTTTATTTTAAACCATCTCAGACATAAAAATGATCCAAACATTTTCCAAAAACTAGAAACCACCCAAATGCCTGTCAACAAGTGAATAGATAAACTTATTGTTATCTAGTCATACTATCAATATTATTCAGAAATAAAAAGAAATGGATTACTGACATACACAATATGTACGAATCTTAAAAACATTATGTTGAGGGGAAGAAACCAGACACAAAAAGAGCCCACTCTGCATGATTCCATTTATCCAAAACTCTAGAAAAGACCAATCTAATCTATCATTGCAGATAGGAAATCAGTCGTTGCCTGGGACTGGGACTTGGGGGTAGAGGGAGACTGACTACCAAACGGTGTGGAGGAAATTTTGGGGGTGATGGAAATGTTCTCTATCTTATTGGGGAGGTGGTTACATGAGTGTATTCACTGGTCAAAATTCACTGAACTACACACTTAAAATGGGTGTGTTTTATCACATCTAAGTTGTATCCCAATGAAGTTGATTTTAAACACGTAATACAACGAACTCCCACCCGACCACCTTCCAATATAGGAAACAGAATATTAGAAAGAAAACTGTGCCTCCTGTGTCTCCCTCCCCAATCTCTTCCTTTCTCCTTTCCTCCTAAATATAATGTGTTTCATAAATGTGTCTTTGTATTTTCACTGCATGGAAACACTTTCCCAAATGTCTTATGTGTCTTTCTTCTGTGTCTTTATACTTCTACTGTATGGGGTATATTCCTAAACTGGTATGTTTCAAACTGCTGGTTGCTACCCTTTAGTAGATTATGAAATCTATGTAGAGAGTCACAACCAGCATTTTAATAATAAGGATAGGATAGGATTAAAAAATAATTGGAGTATGTCTTGTGAAATTTCTGTTCAAGCTTTACATCTGTATATATGTGTACTCGGTTGAGACATTAAATATCTTTTTCACAGCACACTGTGGCCCCCCCCACCAAAGTTTGAGAAACACTGTCCTAAATGTATGATATATTACGTCATTTTAACTTTTATGTAAATAGTATGATACAGTCCTAATCCTTCCCCAGCTGGTTTTTGTTCACTTGACATTAGCTTCCAGATGCAACCATACTGATACATGTAGCTTGGTTTCATGCACTTCCATCTCTACATAAACATGCCACAAGTTATTTTTCCATCTTCCCATTATTGGATTTTTTTCCTTTTGCCAAATGGAACATTACAAAAAATAGCTATCTGTCACTATCAGCACCATTTCATTTTAGGAAGGATGTTTTAATATAAGTAAAATTGGAAAGCGTTTCTCTCACGGTCTTTTTAATGGAATAAATCTGGCTTTATAAAAATGCATTCCATTTGCCCCCCCCCACTGGGGGAGGGGTAAGGTTGTTGTAGTTCCTTGTTGATTTTTAGTTTGTTTATAGTTTGTAAACTGATTTAAAAAAAAAACAAAACGCGATCCCCCATACAACAATCTCAGGCCAGCTGTGCTGGGGAAGGGGAGAGGAAGTGAGTAGAACGGAGAAGGGGTTTAAAGGGGGTCTCAGGTATAATGCTTTATTTCTTTTGTTACTAAGAAAAGTCTACATCAAATATGGCCAAATGTTAGCATTTTTTAACTCTGGAGTGTAAATGGGGTAATCCAAGCTTTGCTCTAAGCTTTAAACAGTTCATTAAAAATGTTTTCATCATCAACCAGAGTTAGGAAATTTCCGCTATAGATAAGACAGGTAAAAGTTTGGGTTTTGTCGTTTAAAATCCAGAGCTGCCAGCTTGTCGATTTCCCCTGTGATGTGGGTGAAGTCATTTATCTTTGCTGGGTCTCACGTCCCTCATCTGAATAAAAGGGCTGTGTCAACCCAAATGTCCATCAACAAATAAATGGATAAACAAAGAGTGGTCTCTCCATACAATGGAATATGATTCAGCCACAAAAAGGAGTGAAGTACTGACAAGGGCTACAACGTTGATGAACCTCCAAAACATGATGCTAAGTGAAAGAAAGCAGGCACAAAAAGTCACATAGTGTATGATTCTACTAGAAATATCCAGGTCAGACAAAGCCAGAGACAGGAAACAGATGGGTGGTGCCAGGAGCTGGGAGGAAGGAGGGACAGGGAGTAGCTGCTTATAGGTACAGGGTTTCTTCAGGTGTGTGATGAAAACGATTTGGAACTAGATAGAGGTGTTGCTTGCATAACATTGTGAATGTACTAAACACTGCTGAATTGTACACTGTAAAATGGTTAGTTTTATGTTATATGAATTTCATCTCAATTCAAAAAGGTGGGAGGGGGAAGGCTTGTGCCTCCTAGAATTATTGAGGAGGAAATTAAAAAGAACACAGATGCACAGCCCCCAGCACGTGCCTGCACAATGCCATCATTGCTCAAATTGCCATCTCACCTGTGGTGGGAGAAGGTGGGGCTGGGCTTATTAAGCTTGTTTCACCTACTAAGTCAAGTTAGTGACTTGCTCAAGGCCACACGGTGAGTCATGTGTGGACTCTGCACTAGAATTTGGCTTTTCCAATCTGTGAGTCCAGAATAACTTCTCTCCATGCTGTTTCTCCTACTTGATACCAGCACGGCACTTCATTGTTTATATTTTTCCCCATGATTTTCTTTCAATTTTTATTTTTATTGAAGTATAGCTGATTTATATTGTGTTAGTTTCAAGTGTACAGCAAAGTGATTCAGTTATACATACACATATATATTTTTTTTCAGATTCTTTTCCACGATGGGTTATTAGAAGATATTGAGTATAGTTCCCTGTGCTATACAGTAGGTCTTTGTTGTTTCTCTATTTTATGTATTGTGATCACCACATGATTTTCTAACACCCCTGGCTTCAGAGGCTCAGCGTGATAGAGAGGTTGAAGGGCATGGCCTCTAGAGTTGGACAAATCTGGGTTCAAATCCAGGCTCTGTCACTTCTTAATTGTATGTCTTTGGAAAGTCACCTCTCTGAACCTTGTTTTCTCCATCTATATATGGATAATAATGACCTACCCTATGCATTAAGTAGCAATAAAGATGGAAGATATATAAAGCAAGGGTTAGGTCGATGCCTAGTACATAGTAAACTCCGAATAAATGGTGGCTATTAGTATTAGTAGTTGAGTTACCCTGGCAAAGCACTGAACACATGCTCTTCTGAAAGAAGGACAAAACAATTTCAAACAACTTGTCATAGGCCCTAGATGCTGCAAAGGTTCTCATCGAGGAGTGGGAGGGTGATTTTGACCTTCCAGGGGACATTCTTGGTGGTGCCTGGAAACATGTTTGAATGAATATTGGGGAAGGGGGGATGCTTCTGGCTTCTAGTGTGTAGAGGTCAGGGGTGCTACCGAACATCCTAGATGCACAGGACCGCCCCACAACCGAGAATGAGGTGGCGCCAAATGTCAGCAGCGCCCGGGTTGAGAGGCTCTGCTCTAAAATGAGCCTCCCTTCACCAGACTTAGTTGCAAACGACCGTGTAATCCACCCTCCAGATACTGGGACAACGTGCTGCTTTCCTGACCGGGGAGTGAGTCATTTTGTGAAGTTAAAGAACATTTAGCAAGGCGATAATGATCCTAATTTCTGTTGGGTAAGTCCAGATGGAAATATTTTTGAGGCCTTCTCAGACAGACAACACCCAACATCAATACAGATTCCATGAGGACCAAGGATGGTTTGAAAGACCCATCTGGATCCCCCCTTTTCAAAGAAGGCTTTTGGAAACATCCCAAAGAATGTGCTCTCCTGATCATGCATGAAGGGCCTTAAGCGCAGAGAATGGTACACAGTAAGCACTCAATAAATGCTAGCTATCATCCTCCTCCTCCTTCTCCTCCTCATTATTACTATGCTCTCCCCAGGTACACAGGAAGGTACAGTCTCACAACCACCTTCTGAGATGGGTGATACTGTTCCCATTTTGCAGATGAGGAAACTGACTCAGTGATGCCACATTTTTCATCAGATCCCTCCCTGACTTTACAGCTTCCACTCCTCCTTCCTATTGTCCATTCTCCTCACAGACACCAAAGGGATCTCTAAAAAATGAAATCTGATCTTATTTAGCAGAAGATGCTCTCCGACGTTATGTGATATTTTATGATCTAACATTTCTTTTTTGTTGTTGTTAGTGGAGGTACTAGGGATTGAACGCAGGACCTTGTGCATGTGCCCTACCACTGAGCTATACTCCCAGCCTCCTGATGCACCATTTATGACTTAAGTATCTTGAAAAATTAAGAGTAATGCCATGGTTGCATAAGATGTTAATATTAAGGGGAAACTGAGTGAAAGGTATATGGGAAATCTTTGTACTATTTTTGCAACTTCTCAGTAAATCTAGAATTATTTCAAAATAAAAACTTGTTTAAAAAAAGAATCAGATCGTGTTACTCCTTGGCCTAAAACCTAGTGATTTCCCATTCAGCTTGGAATAAAATCCAAGTGTCTTCCTGTGGCTGACAAGGCCCTGAGTGATCTGGTCTTTGCCCATTTCTTCAACTTCCCCTCCTAACACTCTCCCTCTCTTAGTCTGCACTCCAGCCACTCTGGTCTTCTTCCCATTCCTCCACCACTGGAAGATTGTTCCTGCCTCAGGGCCTTTGCACTTGCGATTTCCCTCTGTTGGGAATACTCTTCCCCAGTGCAGTTCTTCCCATAACTTTCTCTTACTCATCCTTCAGATTTTGATCCAAATGACAAATCCTCAGAGTCCCTCTCCTATGTGGTCACATGACCCCTTCTAATTCTCTCACAAAACTCACGACCCTCTGAAATTAGCCTCTTCAGTGATTTCTCTGTTCCTGTCTGTCACCTCCATTAGACTGGGAGTCCCATGAGAACAGAGACTGGGCGGCTTTGCTCACTGCTATGTCTCCAGCTTCTCATACGGAGTAAGGCCTCAATAAACATTTGCCAAAAAAAATACCAGTGGCTGCTGGTAATACCACAGGACATTGAAATAAAGCTGTGAACTTTGTCAAAGCACTTTCACCCATATGTCTTCCTATGGTTCCCTACTTTGCACAAAATCTCCAGAATATCCAGGCAGGTCCAGAATTGCTGGCAAACCTCATCAACAACATTTCTTTGAATCATTTAACAATAACTTGAATGCTCCTTAAATTGGGGGAAGGGAGTGGGAGGAGTTCATCCCCAACCTCCTAGAACAGAATTCCAAATTGTTGGCCTAGGGACAATTGTGGTCCATGGATACACGTTGTCAGCCTCACGCAGCGTTTTAGAGGAATCTGAGTTCATGACCAACTTTTTTTTTAAGTTGACTTATAGTCAGTTTACAATGTTATGTCGATTTCTGGTGTACAGCACAATTTTTCAGTCATACCTGAATATACATATATTCATTTTCCTATTCTTTCTCACCATGACCAACTTTTAAAAATTGGAACATTTCACATAAAACTCCAGATGCCCAAGTTTCCCTGAAAACTGAGAGGTTCTGCCCACACTGGGTCCCAGTTTCCCACAGGGTCGCCAATGGCCTAGAGGTGGAAAGTGGCCACTCCTTTGACGGGGTGTGCACATCTCAGTGTACCACAGTCCCTACCCAGCTGGGTTAATTCTCTCATATCAGCCTCTAGGCACTGGGACTCACCCTCAAAGTCTAAAGTATCCTTAGAAATATTGGTTTTCAAATATTTTGGCTACAGTCCTCTCCTGAAATCTTACATGGACACTCAATGTCTAAAGCAGATAACAATGATAATAGTTCATTTTGGTTGAGTGCTTACTGTGTGTCATGGTTTTGCATCAGTTGATTCAAGGATTTGAGGACCAGAACCCCATCATCTTCAGGCCCCTAAGAAAGCTCTGTGGACCCAAGGAATACAGTTCAAAAAGTACATTTTAATCCTTCTCCTCACTTCACAGATAGGCAAACTAGAAGGGGGAAGGGATACTCCAGCTATTGGAACAGTTACCCTGCAAGTAAATGTTTGTCTGCTTGTCCCTAGGGAGGACACAAGTGTTGACAATGGCATAAAAAAGGCCAATAGGGGATTCATTCTTTCCTCCTAGAGCTGTTTGCCGTTTTCTGGGAGCCGTTCAGGCCTACCCTGTGAGCTCATGCCACTCTCAGGCTTAGAGCCAATTCTCTTAGACACATCCCAGTGAAACTGGACTCTGGAGGGGAGTTGCCCAGCAGAGAACGGCATGTGACGAGGCCCTCCTCATGTCTCAGTCCAGTCTGAAGTCCCCCTCCAGCCCTGATGTCAGCAGATATGAACACATCTGCTTCTTCGTATATGGAAAATTATGGCGCTCATTGTACGTAAAGACCCCTTTAGACCATTCCATTGGGTCCCACATTTGTTATGTGCCTAGTATGTGCCACAGTTGTGCTAGGCACTGGTAGTCACAGTAGGAACTTATTAAATGTGAACAAGGGCTTTGGTTTCTCTCTGTCCTGAGTTACAGCCCTGACTCTGTAACTTAATAGCTATGTTACCTTCGGCAAACAACCTAGCCCTCTCTGTGTCTCACTTCATCTGCAAAATGGGTGTGATTGACAGGAATAGTACATAATTCCTAGGACTGTCTTGGGGCTTCAGTGAGATAATTTTTGGCACAGAGAAAATGAGTGCAGTGTTTGTTTTTTCCCTCCACGAGCACTTATCAGAAGCTGACATTTTTATTTGCATCTTTGTTTTTTGTCTGTCTGGCTTACTAGATGACTCTCCATGAGAGAAGGGCCTTGTCTTTCTTGCTTACGTGTTTCTCTGCCTGGAACAATGCCTGGCACAGAGTAGGTGCTCCATAAATATTTGTCTGATGAATGAATCGCTGTCTTTCACATTCCTGCTCTAATTGCCACTGCCATGATGCGCCTTGAAGGAGCCCAAAGTCTAGTGGACTCTGGGGAGAGCCACCCTGACCTTGACAGACAGTTGTTCACAACAGAGCCGGGCATCCTACTGTTACCCACTGGGCTTTGTGCCCTGGACTGACAAATGACACTTGTGTGTCTTCTAGTGAACAGAGCTACAGCATGGGAGAGTGAGTTGGTGACTGGGGACAGTGGAGTGGGCAGCTGAGCCAAACAGGGGAGCTCTGAAATCTTGAAGTCCCCATGCCAGCAGCAGGGAGGCCACAGGTCCCGTGCAAGGAGCCTGGCTGCCACCATGAGCCTGGGTGCCACCGCTTCTTGGGCCCTGGGAGGACACCACTTCTGAGATTGAATGCTCGGGTGGCCAAATCAACACGATGGCATTTCGGCATGGGAATTCATGCATCCTGTGTGACTTGAGAAACAAAATTAACTTATCTGGGGTGAGGAGGGAGGCAAAGGGTTTTGCAAACTGTAAAGTGCTGCAGGAAAAAGCATTTAAGTGAAAAGGTCAGGATCCAAGAAAGCAGATGTGTTTGCTGAGTGTAGGCTGCACTTTCAAACTCAGCTAAAGGCGACATGTAGTCCCCAGAGGTGGCAAATTTTGGGGCCTCCTGAAGAGAGATGTACTTGGGGGAGACTGGGAAGCCGAGGGAAATGGGCCGAAGTTTCCTGGGGTGTCTGCAGAACCCAGGACCTCACCCCTGCAATGCCCGCGAGTGCAAACTCGCTCCGCTCTTCTGGCCTCGAGCTTCGAGCTCCGAGCTCCGACGCTCGCAATCTGCAAATGTCTCCCTTTATCTGCTGCACACTCGCTCACCTTCTGGCTGGAATCAGGGTAACCGTTCCTATAATTATGTAACTTCCCAAGTTCAAGAAAGATAAGCCAAAGATAGGGATAATGAAATTTTTTCAAGGGTGGATTAAAACAAAATTTTCCCCAAATGTAAGTTACAGACTGCGCAAAAAAAAAAGTACATAAAAATAACCATATTTCCGCCACTCAGAATGAATAACCTGTTAACATTTTTATTTATCTGGGAGGAGACTTTTTTATTAGTCATCAAATAAAGTCTTCCCTTCCCCGCAAATCCCAGTAAATCTGAATCCAAAAACATCAACCTACTTCTCTTTATTATTCTCCCTCTTGACCTCCTCGCCAGATTTACCTCAAGGGGGAATTCCAGGGCCCTCGAATGCTCTCCGTGGGCAAGGTCTGAAAACTTCTAGCCCCACTGCCTAGCGTCCCGCGGAGGCCGCAGTCCTCCGGCACGTACTTGCACATTCCCCCACATCCCGCGTGCAACTTTGCAACTCACGCTCCCGCCAGGTGGCCTATTTACTCGGCCCGTTTGGCGGAAGGATTCCGCGCGCGATCGCAGTTACTCTCAACCGTCTCCTCCCCCTTCCCGCGCTCTGGCTCCGCCTCTTTCCTGAGTCCTGGCCCGCCCCCTCCCGCGCGGCCTACGGCCCATAAAGAAGTCCCGGCCGGGCCGCTGCACTCCCCGCGCGCATCCGTGCGCCGCCCGAGGCTGGCTAAGGAGTCGGCGGCCATTTTGTTCTTCTCGTGGTTCCAGTGGGGAGAGAAGGAGGAAGCAGGGAGCGGGGCGGTTGGGGGGGGACCCGCCGCGGCTTCTGCCACCGCCGCCACCACCACCTCTGTGCTCGTGGCGTGGGAAAGGAGGTGTGAATCCCGGGCGCGAGCCGGCGGCGGCGCCGCTGCGGGAGGGTCGGTGGTGGGAAGGCGATGGCGGATATAGATAAACTCAACATCGACAGCATCATCCAACGGCTGCTGGAAGGTGAAGGGGGCCGCAGGCGGGCTGAGGGAGGCGGGCGGCTCCGGGGACTCGCGGGGGAGGGGAATTTGGGGGGCCTATTGGGCTTGCAGCGCGGAGGGCAGTGAGTCCCGCGAGTTGGCCCGCGGGGCCGGGGCCAGCAGCCGGAGGGAGGTCGCCCGGGATCCCGCACTTGGCCAAACCCGCGGAACCTCTAGACTCCGTTCATTCATTGGAAGAGGGTGCAGCCTTCCTCCTGGCCATGAAATTTTAAAAATTCGCTCCCCACCCCCACGTTTCCGGTACGTACCCCTATGCGCCCCACAAACCGGACAAATCTTTGTAGGAGAGAAGGTTGGGGGCCCCAGTCTAACCTGCAGGACGGAGTGTGCCGAACTTTCTGGTACTCGTCCTCTCGGAAAGCAATTAGTTGGGGATATGGATTCCACAGGGCTTGAGGGTTTCTTTCCTATCCTGCCCATGTTAAATTTTTTGTGAGGCTGGAGGTCGAGAGGTCCGTTTATTGTTACTTGGTGACGAACGTTTGTATCTCAAGGCGATGTTGAAACCCTTCTCCTGCCCTCCCAAATACTCTCTTTAAGTTGTCCTTGTCTTGAAAAAAGGTCTCCGCGCTCTTTTCTGAATGTGTTTCTGAACAGGAAACCAGCGATGGTGACAGTTTCGTTAGGATCTTTCCAGTGTGTCAGGCTCTGTGTTAAGCACTTTGCGTTCATCTGATAAATAGTCATAATAATAGCCAGCCCTCCTAAAGCGCTTACTATGTGTCAGGCATTTTTGGAGCACTTTTACACAGATCTCATGTAATTCTCCGAACAACTTTACGAGGTAGGTGCTATTATTTTTTCCTGTTTTTCAGAGGAAACTAAGACACACAGAAATGAAGTCACTTGATCAGAGTCACACAGTTAGAATCAGGTTTTAAACCCAGGCAGCCAGGAGCTAGAACTCACTCAGTTCACCCTATGTGTGAAGGAAGGAGGTGTCTAGTGATTAAGCAAAGGTTAAGGTGAAGCTTTAATTTTGGCTGATCTAAGACTCCTGACGTGCCTGGCAATTGACTCTTATTGATGTGGGAGACATTTGAAGTTCGGATTTTAAAGAGGACGCTGAAGTGAACCCCCCATCACCACCCCTCCCGAATTCCAGAGGCTACTAATTCTGAAGTCTAATTACAAACTTGGGAAGAATTCAAATACCTTTCTTGATTTGGGTACTGGATGATACAGATTTGGCTGAGTTTGAGTTGTTTTTTGCCTCTTACACTGTTGTAAAATGTTATTGGACTAGAAATGCTGCGAGAGATGGAGTCCATAGTGTGAACGATTGGACAGCTCTGGTATTAGAATTTGCAGATCTTCTGATTAAGTCATTGGAATGAACTCTTGAAAATATCTTTTCTTAATCTGTGGAGGGTGTTTTATAGTTTTCTCAAAAGAAAAACCCATTAAATAGCCCCCTGAAATGTTTTTCGTTTGTGGGTGAAAACCTTGTTATTCATTCAATCCCTGGCATTTATTATAAGAACTGCAGTTTTAATACTAGTTAATACAGTTCTCTAATATATATGAGGCAGCAGTGGGCCAGAGACGGATTAAAACAGTTTGCAGTAAGGAACTTAAAATTTTTTTCATTCAGAAATTGTAAATTGTGTATATTTATGCAGGGACCTATGTGGCTGATTAGGGGTGGGCTTCATTTTGTTGAGAAAGTAGGAAAAAATGGAACCTGTGGATTACAAACATTAGAATTTTAAGATTAGTTAAGTCTTGTTAAGGTCTGGGTTGCACATAACTCTTGGATTCATATACCATCTTGTTAATATTAATCTTATTCTAAGAAATTTGCTTTGATAAACTTGGATCATCTAAAATGAGATTAATCATTGTTTCTTAATAGTTTTTTAAACTTTAAATTAAAAATTAATGTAATGAAGCAGTGTGTGTTAATGCCTCAGAAATAAGCTAGCTGCTTAAAATACTTAATACGAAATACTTAATTTTTTTCTCATCAATATTAAATTGCCAGAAAACAGTTGAAAATGATCCATTGAGGATCAAGGTAGAAGATGTTAATAAGTTTTGTGATTTTTTTTTTTTTTATGCTCCACAATCTTTTTTCTCTAAGAATTTCAGTTAAGATTTAAGTATATCTGAAAGTGAGGGAGTGTAAGTTTTGTGAACTTGTTAGAATTTTTTACATGTTAGGAATTGTCTCCTCTTTTAGGGTAGAGGATTGTGCAAGCTAGTTGAGAAGTAGCTTGGTAACAATACTAAAAAGACAAAAGTGAAGTCTTAATTAAGAAAACACCATGTTGGTTTTAGATTTTAGTCACTACAGCTTTGCACTTCTTTCCTACTCTAAACTTGTAGTTTTTCCTTAAGGAGGCATCACTTCTGCAACCCACCATGGAAAGTCGGCCTTGGGGGTGATAAAACCTTAAGGTTGTTACTCCTTTGTATTACTAGTGTTCAATTATTTAAAAGATCTCACAGTAAAACTTTGGATTTAGAAAATAAACCAGCTGTTGATTTCTCTCAATTCCTACCTTGTGGGAGAAACGTGAGATTAGATGCGAATTTACTTTGTAAGCGAAGAAGTGGTGGTGATGGTGAACAGTTTTCTTGCGAAGCAGGCATTTGTAACTTAATTTTCACACCCTGATTTGCGAGAAGCATCTTGGCTTTGAAGATGGCCGTTGTCAAACTGCACGACTGTGCCAGGCTCTGCACAATTGCTTGTGTTGCTTTAGTAATTTAAATGTGACCTCTGCTTTTGCTCTCAGGAAGTGTTTACTAATTCAGTCCTTTGATTTGTAAAAGTAACCTGTGTGTTTAGCTTTTCAGTGTAACATGAATATGTTTATATTCTAATGTTGAAAAGACAGTGGTCTCTGGACCTGAAGAAAATAAAGGACAAACATAATGGCAAAAAAAAAAAAAAAAAAATCTTGAAGTGCTGACCAAGGAAAGCAAAAGTAATCTTTCCTAATGAGACCTCTGCCATTATTTTTTCTTCACATGTCAGGTAATTTTAACAATTAGAGGCTTTCCTTGGGATCAGCTATCATAGGACATTATATAAAGACAGTAATAACATGAAAGTTGTGTTACTAGTTCCCTAACTGGCAAGAATTCTGTCAGTTGTATGCTGCATCCTCTCCTGTAAGAAAAGAAAGCTCTGTTAGAGCCGTGATCTGCAGTCTGCAGCTTGCACCAGACCTAAACCACAGCATGGAAAGGATTACTCTCCTTGAGCCTGCAGTGCCCCCTTGCCTGTCAGTAGTAGCAGGAGACAGTGAAATCTAACCGGATGGTGTGTGTCATTCTGTTGTGTTTGAGGGAATATTAGCCTTGGCAGCAGGCGGCCAGGCTTTCCTTCTCCAAGCTGGGCAAATGGGTACAGTGCTGGGCCATGTGTTAGGAGCCCGTCCATGGTTGAGGTTGGCTAGATTGTTTCATGCATCTTTGAAACTGCAGTCCTACAATGACCAGTTCTGCAAAAGTATGTGCCAGTGCCAGGGAGTCTTCTTGACAAGGTGCGGATTACTGATCTTGAAGCAGGGAAATGATACACAACCTGGATCGTATATTTAATTTACAGTCGAGGGTATTAGTAGACCTTAAAGATCGAAATGTGAAGAAGATAATATTCTGATATGAATTGCTTTTTAAATGAGGAAACTGGAAAGTCTTATTCAAGAAGAGTACGGGAGGTTCAGTCCCTTTGGAGTTTACAGAATTCTGGGACAAATTAGCGAGCTTTGCTTAGCGAGCTTGATGATTATCTGAAATCTCCGTTTCTCCACTACTCTGGGATTGACTGGCATCCCTCATCTAGAGGAAAGTGTATGTCACTGATATTAAGGCTTATGAAAATGAAAACCACTCATAAACGTAGGGTCAGATGTCGACGTCTAATCAGTGGTATTTTATCAAAATAGGTAGTTAGACTATTGAGAATTAAACACTTTTCAATAAATTGGTGTCACTCAGTATGGAAAACTTGAAGTTCTTTATAGAGAGCAGTAGCAGTGTTTTGCAGCTATATCCTGATTATCTGCCTTGAGAAATGCCCAAACACCAGCAGTTAGGAAAGTCAAGATGGGAGAGAGGGTGACGGTGTGGAAATTAAGATGGTCAGAAAGTGGATGTCTTCCTGCTGGTGACTTTGCAGTGAAACCAAGTGATTGTTGATTAACATTTTTGTGGCTTACATTTTTTGTAGAAAAGAACTCAGTTGTTTGTGAGAAAGTTTTAATGTTACAATATTCACTTTTTTTGTTTTTGTTGGAGGTTTTATTTCCCTACATCTGTCAAATATTGTGAGGTTATTGATTTTGTCACTGAAATGAATGCGATGTGGCATATTCTTAAGATTACCACCTACTTTAATAGGATTATCTTATTAGGAAAATCTCTGTTGACTTATTTTTATACTGGTTGTGCCAATCTTAGGTTTTAAATCTTGATTATAATTCAGCTGAGGCTTTTTTAGTGGGTATGCTGTTGCTTTTCTGTGACCTTCTTTCAACAATTAAGGGGCAAAAAGAATACTTTTTTATTCCTCATAAATAATCCCAAAGTAGTCTTAAATTTCCTTCCATAATTCTCGTCTCTGCTATGTTGACAGTCTGTCAGAAAAGTTAATGTTGCTTTGTGAAAAAAATCTGGCATTATGCATAATCACTATTGGCATCCTTTTATTATTTCAAGTTTTTACCGTTTATTTTCAATAAAATTGCGTGCAAGTTTTTATCATGTGCTCATGTTAGTGATTTGCCAGATAAATAGATCAGATAAGTTGGAACGGAACAGTCTTTGCTGGTAACAGCCATAATGCATTTTTTCTGAATCTGCCATTTTAGCCAAATAAAGAAAAGCTTTTACTCAAAAGTGTTGACAATTTTAATATCTCGATCACTAACCTACATATGTTCACAGTGCCTACTGGTTTTATTTCTATGCAATGCCTAACAGTTGGATTTATGAGGAACATTCTACCTGGAAAATGATATTCTTATTTGTTAGAGTATTTTGGATTCCTTTGGCAGTTGTTGAAATAATTTATACGTCCTCCTTGAACTGCTACTTAGGAAGGTACCATGAGGAGACAACTTGACTGTCCCCTCCACGGTGTCCTTTTTGTGTAGGTTTCTCTCATCATGCACAGAGCACAGTGAGAGTTCTAAGCCTTGAAGTAAGTATTGACTGATGTTATTGAGCAGAGCTGTGTTGTTTGCATTTTACTTTATAGCTAATAGCCTTAAAATAGATATTCAAGCCTTTGTCTTTTTAATGGCATTGAAGATGTTATCCCTCAGATAAACTTCCAGTTTTACAGTTTTTATGGGGGGATAGTTCTGGCTATAGTGTTTATAACCATCTGCAGTTACCTAGTTTAGTTTGTCTTACTTCCTGTGTCCTCCACTAGAATGTGAGCCTCTTGAGAAGAAGAACAAGGTTTTAGTCTATCCCGTTGCCAGAATGTCCCCAGGATCCAACACAGGGTCTGGCATATAGTGGGTGGCTAGCAACTATTTTGTTCAATGTTTGAAGCATGGTAAATGAGTTTGGATAGCCTGAACAGACAGATTACATCATTTAGTTCTTTCTTAATACTTCCCATTTGTAAGGAAAGATGCCTTATGATTTTATATCCCATATCAAATTTTTTTTAGGGAGCAGTGACTGTATATTGGAGTTTCAGTAGTTTGTCCTGTAAAAACTCCTTTGGTTTAGAAGTTTAATGAAGAACATGTTAGTGAAAGAGTGATCGGGTAGAAGTACCACTTTAGACCTAGAGTCAGTCAGGGCCTGATGTCCTTAAAAACTCTGACCTTGTACCGAGTCATTGAACCTCTTCCAACCTGTAACAGAGAAGTGACAGTGTCTAACTTCATGGGATTGTTATGAGTATTAAATGGCAAAATTGAATGGTGTACAGCCTCTTAGCACAGTACATGGGAAGTGCTCAGTACGTGTTAGTAGCTACAACTAATAAATTTATTTGATGGACACTGAAAATAGTGAAGTAGAGTTTTATGCTATTGGCTAATAGGCCATTTTAAAGAAATGTCTACAGTGTTCATTCACTTGGACTGCCAAAACCCTTTTTGAAATCTTTACCTTCCGTTAGATAACTTATCTTCAACTTGAAACTTAAGAGTAATCCTAAATTTTCACAACTAGAAAAATACTCTAGTAAGACCTATAGGAAAAGGAAAATGACACTGTTGCTTTGTAATTTTAAAGCACAGACACAAATTTTGTTACTGTTTTTTGCTGATCAAAGATACATTGTCTGGAATGCATATTAATTGTAATGTCACAGATCAACAGTGCTTAGAGATTTATCCAGACTTCGTTCATGCAACATATTTTGAGCACCTGCCATATACTGACCAAGGCATGTACACCGCAGACCAAGTGGTGTGGTCATGGGGTTTACATTCTACCAGGAGGTCCAGAAGAATGGGTGGAAGCGAGCTGGCAGCTATAATACACACTATGTACTGGACAGTGACGGGTGCTGAGCATTTCAGGAAGAGTAAAGCAGGCTTGTTGAGGGGAGAGGAGATGGATAGGAGATGAGTAAGAGAGCTTTTTGAGGTGATATCTAAGCAGTCTCGAAAGATGAGCAGGTATTTGCCAGTTGGTAGAAGATGGTTTTGGCAGAGTTTCTAATTTCATAATTTTATTCCTTAAGCTAATTGTAGGGAATTTAAGAAGCTTTGGGACCATGTGTTGTTTGTAATGAGCGCTGTTCATCAAAAATCTTGATTTTTGGAAAAACCGCGTTTAATCCTCACTGCACATTAAGGGTATATTAAATCGCTTTTTACTAGTCTCTGCACTCCTACTCAGGACAAACAGAAAAACAGAAGAGAACTAAAACTACCATGAACTATGTCTCAAGGTGGTGGTGGGAAGCCTGCCAAACAGTAAAAATTTGTATTAGCATTGGTTTAATCTGATGGCATTGGTGAAATATAGCAGCATTCATACTAAAAGTATAGCCTGTGTTCCTTACAGGTGTCCGTCAGTGCATACTCTCCTGAGGCTTAGAGTGCGCTCTTCACTTATAAGTGTGGGGCTCTGCTGGAAAAGATTCAGGTTGAAAGCAGAAGCGTCCAGGAGTCCCCGAGCCAAAAATAAAGTTTCTGGTTGCGTGGTCGGCCCCAGCTCCTGACTGACTTGTGGTAAAGTCACTGATGTTTGGGGTTTTCTGGCCAGGGAAGCAGGGCTCCCACTGTCTTTCAACCAGGAGTGTTTCTTACGTTCTTTCCTATGTGTGTCTAGAGAGAAAAAATTGCTGTGGTTCTGGGGGAAAGACTTTTGTTTTATAGACTGCTCAGTCGCTGTTGTATTATTATATGTGTCTGTTTCGCATCTTCTGTCAAAGGTTATCCTTACTATGCTTTGCCTTTGATTGCTTCTTGTTTCTTAATATTCTGATCAGAATGAGACGGCAGTCATTTAGTTCAGTTTACATATTTTGGGGTCCAAAGAGGTGATTTGCCCAAAGCTATGAAACCAATACAGCAACGTGGGGCTTCAGGCACCCAGTCCAGCGTGCTCTCAACATTTTCTCTTCGTTGTGCCTTTCAGGAGTTTGCCTCTTCCCTTGTGTCACCCTTTCTTGTTTATTATCTTTCATTGAAAAAAATAATACCCCTCTACACAGCATTCCATTTCTGCTCAAAACTTGTTTCTTCAGAGAATTCAGGGTTTCAGTGGCTATTCAGATTGAAGGATGGCTTTGCCTAAGACAGTATTTCTCAAACTTGGACACAGTCCCTTTTAATGGAAGAAAATTCTTAACAGACATCAGGGGTTTTTTACTTATAATTTTAATTACTCTGTAATTTTACTAACATATTTACAGAACAAAGCTAGGTAAAAACCAGTTAAACCTATTGCTCTTGTTCAGCTATTAGGCTAAGTGATTTTGTCATTTAAATACAAACAAGGCCTCCACAACTGATAAAATTTAAATTGACAACATTGATTTAATCTGTATCATGGTTTTGCTAAAACGAAATCGCTTTATATTAGGTTTAAAGGTGGAAAGATGTAGCCTTACATTCTATATTTTGTCTGGTCCTGTGTTTTTGCTTCAATTCTAATTCAGAGAATTCCTGCTTTCATAAATCTTTTACACAAAACACGTGTTAAGACTTAGATTTCAAATTGATGATAATCAGTCCCGGTATTTAACCACTGTGCCAGCAAGCAGGCCAGTTCATAACTATAAAATTAGGTTGAATTTTGCAATTCAGTGCTATATTTGTTATGTATTTAATGAATGTCTAATCTGTTATAACTGGAATCAAAACAGAATTTTATTTCCTACTGCTTCCTACCTGCTGATGAATGCCTTGTTAGAAACCCAGAGGATATGTTGTACTTCACTTTGATAGTAGAACTCAGTGCTCTGATGCAGGCACTTGTGAGTATAGGACGCCTGGTGCTGTGCCATGATGTCTGTCTCCCTTTTCTTGATTTTAATCTGTTCAGATTTCTAGGAAACCTCTTTCTCACAGCACGCGCTGACTTCCTTTGCCCTGTACAGGCATGATTGTATTCACAAGTGCAGGCCCAGAAATTGTACAGCAAAATACACACAACAAGTGTACAATGTGTTTTAATGAAATGAAAACAACACTTAAGTTTTTTCATAGGATAAATCTGGGACCCTTGTGAAAAACCCTGATTGGGGGGGGTGGATTCTGAGCATTTCCAGTCTCACATTTTAAAACAAGGAATTCTTAGGACCAACTCAGTAACATGACAATCTCTGCAGTCTCCTGCTGTACAGATACAAATTCATTGTAACGCTGGAGAAGAAAAGACAAGACAGGGAGGCAAAAAGAGCTGGCCTGGTTGACAGGTTGTAGGTGAACAAGGCTGATTGTTTGGCTTGGATGCAGAAACGAGGCTTGGAGCTGTGCCCACGGGGAGTCTGATTTCAGCAAGCATTGAAAGGAAGACGTTTCTGGCAGTGTTCGTGCACAGGGGGGGCCGACCCCTGGTTCAGGATAGTGTAAAGAAATCTTAACTTGGTGTAGAAAATGCAACTAAATAATCTCTGAAATCTGTCTAAGATTTTGAGATTCTAATTTGGTATTAAAATCATGGTTTTTTTTAAGTGTCATGAAAATAAAGCCCAGCCAGAAAGCTAGTTAAACTAAATTTTTGCCTCCTTTTTATTTAAAACTTGTATCTTTTCAGATATTTTTAGTTTTTATGTTAAATCTTACTTTGACTTCACCTGACTAAATTGGGGTTTTTCTCTCCTACAGTGAGAGGGTCCAAGCCTGGTAAGAATGTCCAGCTACAGGAGAATGAAATCAGAGGACTGTGCTTAAAGTCCCGAGAGATCTTTCTCAGTCAGCCTATCCTACTAGAACTTGAAGCACCACTCAAAATATGTGGTAAGTTTTGGCACACTCGTTATCTTTGGTTAGGTGATTGACTGAGTCATGGATATGTAGATGACCTTATATTAGTCAGCCATTTACTATGTATGAATAACCTGAAAGTACCTAAAATTGAGTTAAATAATTGTGGCTTTAGAATAGTGCCTTCTAATGAACTTAGTTTACTTAGATGTGCTTCAGATTTTGTAAAAATTATTTCACTAAAGGAATATAAACATTGCAGAAGGAAAGAAGGAAAGGGAACAGAATGGAGAGCTAAGAAAAGGTCTGAACTATATGAATATATAGGAATTACATTTAAGCTTAAAGAAACACTGGTTATACCTAAAAATAGACCTTCCTTGAGGCCGTTTTGTAGTTCTTCTGTGTCTACATGATGGATGCAGATAATCTGTATAAAAACTAAGTAGAAACGCTATATTTATTCTAGCATATTTGACTACGTTGATAAAGCTTGTATGCATATTTTTAAAGTAAAACGCTCTTTGGTGTTATCTGGCAAGGAGAAATTGAAAGCCAGATGCATGAGTGTGTGTAATGTGTGCACCTTTGATCACAGGGGGCCAGGGCTCACTAGAAGTGCAGCAGTCCTGCCAACACAGTACCGGAGACTGGGCTGTCGGAGATCTAATCTTTATCAGCCGACCTGGAAGGAAAACCATGCCACTTGGCAGGAGTTAATAGTCCTTTCCACAAAATAAGTTCTTAATTAGTTGAGTTTTGTGTGAGATTCTGGATATACACATACATTTAAAACTTTTATTAAGGTCAATTGAACTAAATATGATACAAGATTGGAGGCTAGTTATGTCAGTGGTTTGAACTGTAAGTATGAAGACACCATGTAACAGAATTCTTCCTTCTAGGTGATATCCACGGGCAGTACTATGATTTGCTTCGACTTTTTGAGTACGGTGGTTTCCCGCCAGAAAGCAATTACCTGTTTCTTGGGGACTATGTGGACAGGGGAAAGCAGTCGTTGGAGACTATTTGCCTCTTACTGGCTTACAAAATCAAATATCCCGAGAATTTCTTTCTTCTCAGAGGAAACCATGAATGTGCCAGCATCAATAGAATTTATGGGTTTTATGATGAATGTAAGTACTTTCTACGTCTAAGGAAGAGTTATTTAAATTGAGATACTCAGTCATAAACTGAACATATTTCTGTTAAGAGTTTAGATGCAGTGTTATAATCTCCTTATAATTTCATTAACTTGTTTTTACCCTAGTTTTTTCTTTTTTGGGGTAAAAAATAACACTGTCACTGCAGTATAATAATGCCCTGGATTCTTTTATGATGTGATGGTTAGATTAGGAGGTATTTGTTGCTCTCAGTGGCCATTTCTTTAAGATAATTGTTGTGATGAATATTCACGGATAACTTAATTCTTAGTACCAGAGAATCTGTCCAAATAGATAGCTTTGTTTTCAACAACTTTATTGAGATAAAATTTCATTTTATGAAATTCGTTTATTTTAAATGTATAATTAAGTGATTTTTAGTTAATGTATAGAGTTGTACAGCCATCACCATAGCCCTATGCAAGCACCAGTCTACTTTCTGTCTCTGTAGGTTTGCCTTTTCTAGACATTTCATATGAATGGAAACTTGCAGTATACAAATAACTGTTTTTTTGAAATTTGTAATGTAGTTTTTTTCCATTCTGATATATCTGCATCCAGGAAACATGACAGTTACTATCTAAAATTATGCTGAAAGGAGAAAGCAAAATTTTTTTTAACCTAATTAAAAATATTTGTAAAATTCATACATTTTATGACCCATTTTAGCTTATTTAGTTGAAGGTGCACTTTGAGTTGATAATTGACAAAAACAAGATTCTTTAAACCTTGAAAATAATGAGTTTTGGTGGAGAATTTTTTTGTTGATGCTACTGTTTGAATAACTATAAATTTTTTTTTAATATTTTTTTAAATCCTTACCTCCACCTTCCTTTTGAATTCACAGTTTGTGCCATGAGAGGAGTGCTTAAGGAATTTGAATTACTAGTGCTTGCTAATATAATTATAATGAGTCCAGTAAAGCGTTGTCACTGTTGACCCTTCCCTAGACTATAATCATAACTTATAGCCCAATCTGTAGGAGTTGGTGTTTTTCCATCTCAGTTTCACATAGATGTGTTCGGCTAGCTTATTTGTTAGAAGTTCACTGCTAGAAAAGTTACATTAGTAGACTCAGCCCTGATACTCCCAGCCTCTCCCATGACTATGTTTGCTTGGTCTGTGGCCCTGAGACTTAGCTGATAAAGATGAGGTGGGAGGGATTACCAAGGAGAGGAAAAATCCTGTAGGTTCTGAACTGACTGGGACAACTGAGGGGAGCAAGAAAGATATTTGATATTGACACTGAGTCTACCAGAAAAGTACTAGTAAGGTAGTTACTACTCTTTAGGTAATGAAATGAGAGGCAGGGAGTTTTAGAACATTGTATTTTGGATATTTGTTACAGATACTACTTTTTAGAACAGGTTAAGAAGGGGTGAGAGGGGTATAGCTCAGTGGTAGAGTGCATGCTTAGCATGCACGAGGTCCTGGGTTCAATCCCCAGTACCATACATACATAAGTTCTCTTCAAAAAAGGGGGTTCCTTTTACACAGCTGTTAGCAAATATTTTGATGCTTTCATTGATGAAGTTCAAATCCATAAGATCTCTTTGTTGTGATATATATATCCTAGTGTGAGTGTATTAGCTATATCATTTTTGGTTTCTGTTTAATACAGATGCCTTAATGATTTAGAAACATCAGCATTGATAGTTGTGAATTTTGACTTGTTTGTCCTCAAGACTGATTTAATGACCTTGTACTCCAGCTTTCCCCTCTCCTATCAGGCAGGTATAATTTGCCACCCAGTCTGTTTGTGGGCCTAAAAGTGTCCTTGACATAGGTGGCTTTCAGTTGATGGTTTGCTGAGTTTTTTTTTAATTGATAATTTTATTAAAGATTTTATTCAAACGTAGATTTCCATGGAACAATTTAAAAACCAGTGCTTTACGTGATAAATTAATTTCCTAAGTATAATAAGCACTCTCTATGATACCATCTTTTTTTCCCCCTATCTTTATGACTACAGTCCTAGAAAGGCTGAGGTATCTGTTATTAGATAAAATGTGAATGTGTATTATCCTTTTCTGATACCAGAGCTGTCGGATCTGTAGTAGTAAGAGACTGCAATTAGGGGTTCTGGCTTAGAATCCCAGGATTTGGAAGTTTGAGGAGACTTTGGCAATTATCCAGGAATCCTTCCAGAGCCAGATGCTCCTAGTGTCTGAAGTGGCCTCAGGGAGGAAATGTAGAGAGGAAAGAAAGCAGGGACCCAGGAGTTAGTTAAGATGCTCAGAGACAAGGGAAGGAAAAATCTTAATTTTCGATGGAGAAGCCAACAAAAATAGCAAAGAAATCTGCAAGAGAAGCTGGAGTGCGTTATGTAACTAAAGAATTGAGGAGTGAAGCAGACTTCAAGATGGAAAAGATTTTGTCAGCCCTGGCAGATGCAGCATCTGGGCAAAGGAAGGATCTAGGGGAGCCCCTGGATGGTTCTTCACCAAAGGACTTCAGCAGAAAATGAGACAGAACCAAATCACTTTAATAGATAGGGGTTAAGACAGCCCGGCCCTGTTCTTGTGTGATGATCATTATTGGATATTGAAGGTGGTGATTGTACACAGGTTCCCCTTCAGACTTGTAGAGAGGAATTCTGTTAAGCTTCCAGAACCCTCCAGTGAAGGAAGATACGGGACAGGGAATACATGGCCTCCAAAGAAGTACAGACCAGGGTGAACCATGGGGAGGGTTATGCCCATGTCAGGGAAAAACAGACTATTAGGGAAAAAGACAAAAATCCTCCTCTGTAAAGGGAGAAGTTAGATGTTTGAGTTTGCATTGCATTTCCGACCCTGTGCTCATCTTCAGGCTTAATTTGCAGTAGAGGGAGAGATGTGGTCCAGGAGCCTGTTGCATGGGCCCTTCTGTAGCTCTCAAAGAAGGGGGTGCATTGAAAGCTGTAACTTTCAATGTCTGCAGGATAAGAATGGAGAAGAGACTGAGGACAAACTCTTGGTTTAGGAATAAGATTATGCTTTGACCTTTGGAGTTTTTTTAGTATTGGGTACAGGAGTCAAAGACACCCCAACAACGGGGCCAGCCTCAGCCAATTCAGACAGATAAGTATTTCCAGAGTTTATGACTAGGTTTTTAACTCAGAACATAATTTTCTTGGGGGAAGAGTGACTTAAAGGCATGCTTCTGTTTGAATCACGCAGTGAACCTAGAAAGCATGAGATACATGGGCTAGTCAGGGGAACATAACCACTCTGTTAATGTCTTATCTGAGGGAAGTGTTCTAAGCGTTTGTGCAGCATGTTAGGGACATGCCTGGTGTGCCTGCAGTAAGCAGCTGTACCCCTGTTATCATTGTGCTTCCTACTAGAATATTTAGGGGGGCTGGAAATTATCGGGTACCAGTAGCTTATTGAGGGTGGTGGGAGATGGTATGGGTGTGAACTCTCAGGAAGATGAAAATGGCACATGTATGAGTTGTTCTTAATTGCCTTTAGAAATAGGAAGCTACCTGTATGTTGCGATTGGGCAAAACAAACTAGATTTCAGAGTTGGTGCTACCAAATAATTGTTGGGGTTTAATGGTAATCCTTAGTCATTATATCTGGAATTCTGATTGCAGACTTATGTGGAATTTTTAAATATTGAAGTTGTTGCTTACAGATCACACATCTCCAAGTATTAGATACATATGTATCTAATTTTCTGTTTTTTAATAAAAGCGTAGTTTTTGTTTACTTAAGGTAGTCAGAATCTTTCCTTGGGGGAATTGTCCTGAGAGAATGTACCTACAGAAGACCAGTCACGCTTTAACCATCCCCAAATTTTCACAGGTAAAAGAAGATATAACATTAAACTATGGAAAACTTTCACAGACTGCTTTAACTGTTTACCGATAGCAGCCATCGTGGATGAGAAAATATTCTGCTGTCATGGAGGTATGTCGGCTGATTTTAGTTCCACACAGATTTTGATCTCTTCTAAAGGGTGTGAACACTTTGACATTTATGAGTTATCATTGGGATGATTCTTCTGTCAGATAATTCTCCTTTATCGATGTTTACTCCATGGGTTCACTCTGGCACATCCAGGATCATTTGGATACAAGTCTGAAGTAAGCAATTGATTTGTTACAGGGACTTCTAGGCTCTCGAACCAGTTTGAGTTGAAAATAGAGCAGAAAGTATTTTTGAATATAAAATGAACAATTTATATGCTGTACCAAATCCTCTAGAATACTGAAAATGTGAATAGACTTTCCTTTGGTCTGTATTTGATCTTTTTTCAGAAATTTTTCTGAGTTAGATGTTAAAAGTTGTTTTGCTCAGTGGTTGTACTTTGTATGATGTAATTAATCTAATAATTGCAAAGAGGATTTTTTTTTCATCTGTGGGCATAAATTAGACAGGCATCAAAGAGCCAGTTCACTATTTTAATAAATCCACTGTCCCTGCCCTCCCTTATATACTTAAACTGGCTTTCGTAGAGTTGGACATGGGATTTTAAACTCAGATGAGAATCAGCTACTTCTGAGCTGGTCTAATAGTTGATATTCCTTGGACAATACAGGTTTCCTAGGAAGCTACATCACCCGACTTTATGCCCAATCACCCGACTTTTGCATCCTTTATGCCCAATCTTCACAAATGGGCAATAATAAAATCTAGGATATGCACTGTTCATTATTCTCATCAACTAGAAAGGTGCCCAGAAGAGTGGAGTAGTTTTTAAGTCACTGTATTTTAATTTTCTAGGGCTCTGTATATTGAGATAACTTTCCATATTCTGTTTAAATACACCATGCCCCACTAATTAGTGGATGTAGTAAGTTCCAGTGCTTTTTTTTTTAACCAAAGCTAAATAAGAAAACATAGCCGAAGATTTAATGTAAACCTTTGTGTTAGTCATTGAGTCTCTCTGTAGACAAATGGAACTGTTAACGTGCTAACAATCCTTTTTTAAGGTTTTGTTTTCTTCATTTTTTTTCTCATTTAATAGGTTTATCACCAGATCTTCAATCTATGGAGCAGATTCGGCGAATTATGCGACCAACTGATGTACCAGATCAAGGTCTTCTTTGTGATCTTTTGTGGTCTGACCCCGATAAAGATGTCTTAGGCTGGGGTGAAAATGACAGAGGAGTGTCCTTCACATTTGGTGCAGAAGTGGTTGCAAAATTTCTCCATAAGCATGATTTGGATCTTATATGTAGAGCCCATCAGGTATTGATTTTGAATTTTACATGTACACTTAAGAGCATGTGTGTGAGCACAGATTCTCCTTGTTGATTTTGGTGGGTAGGTATTGCTTATTTATACAAAATGTCTCTGGAAGTGACCTACAGGATATCAGGCTCAATGGGAAACTGAAGAGTGGTTTTACTCACCTAAAGTTTGCACCTACTTATACTGAAAACGTTTTCTCTCCAAGGTGGTTGAAGATGGATATGAATTTTTTGCAAAGAGGCAGTTGGTCACTCTGTTTTCTGCACCCAATTATTGTGGAGAGTTTGACAATGCAGGTGCCATGATGAGTGTGGACGAAACACTCATGTGTTCTTTTCAGGTAGAGGATGTTTTCAACATTGTTTCCTTTTCTTTTGTCTGAATTTTACTGATTTAGAAAAAGTGCTACTTACTATCTGCTGTTCATTTATGTTGAGTTGCCTGAATTCTTATTTTCTTTAAAAAATTGTCACTTTATGCAGAGGCAGAATAATTTGTCCAGATCATGTCCAGATCATGATTCATAGCTGTATTAGAACATTTATTACCAAAATGTTTATTTGTCAGCTTGTGAGGCTTTCAAAGTTAATATGCTGTGAGGCTTTCAAAGTTGTGGCAGTTATAAACAAAAACTTCCTGAACAAAAGATTTGAGGGAAATTTAAGAAATTTAAGATTTGGGGTTGAGTATACTTCCTAAAATACACTCTTCTGAATCTTTGCAGATTTTAAAGCCTGCAGAGAAAAAGAAGCCAAATGCCACGAGACCTGTAACACCTCCAAGGGGTATGATCACAAAGCAAGCAAAGAAATAGATGTCATTTTGACACTGCCTAGTTGGGACTTGTAACATATAGTGTATAACCTTCATTTTTAAAACTGTAATGTGTATTGGTCAGCTTGCTCAAGTAGTGTCTGTGGGGCCCCCCCCTTCCATTTTTGACTTAATGAATGGTATTTGCTGGTTATAACAGCAAATGAAAGACTCCACTCCCAAGGAAAAACGTTTTGTTTTTTAATTCTCTGTTCCTTTTGCAAACAACTTCAATGATGGTGTTAAAGCTGTACTCCCCAGGACAGTTTATCCTGTCTGGGGGATGAATGTACAGCTGATCTTTTTAATTCAGTACAGCTCATGAATAATGTCAGTGCTCATTTTCTTTAGGATATAAAGAGAGCCCTAGGGTGCTCAATCTGTACATGTTATTGTTATAAAATGCATACTGTTTTTACAAACCACTGTGAACATTTTTTTTTTTTTAGTTTTGTTTCAAAGGGATTGCTTTTTTTCTCTCATTGTCTTGTCATGTACAAACTAGTTTTTATAGCTGTCAACATTAGGAGTAACTTTCAACCTTGCCAGCATCACTGGTATGTATATTTAATTAAAGCACACTTTCCCCTACGGTATACTTAAAATGACTATTAAAGCCATTATTTTAAATGTTTGTGACAATTTCCTAAAGCCAAAGTTTCTGTTGAAATATATATATTGACACTCCCCTAAGTCCAAGATGGCATGGTTGTGTACACATGCCACCTTCTTGGGGATTCAAAAACAGGTTTTTGAGTTTGAATCGCAATTAGTAACATAGTGCTGTTTAAGCTATTAATGATTAAAGTTAATAACATTTTGTACAATTTCCATATAGTCTATTCATTAAGTAATCTTTTTACAGTTACATCAGGCCTGAACCCGTCCATTCAGAAAGCTTCAAATTATAGGAACAATACTGTTCTATACGAGTGACCGATAATGCTTTCTTTGGCCTACATTCTTTATTCTGCGGTGAAGTTGAGGCTTATAAGTCAAAACAAAGGAACTAACTTACTATCCACCAGTTTATACAGAACTCACAGTATCTATGACTTTTTTAAACTAAGATCTGTTAAAAAGAAATCTGTTTCAACAGATGACCATGTACAATACCATGTGGTGAAAATGAATTCAGACTTATTAAATGATGAACTTGTTAAATCCTCTCAGTGTCTATTTATCAGCACAATACACACAGGAGAACTGTTGATGGCCTATTGAATAGATTTTAATGAATAAATTGCTCTGGAAACCATGCAGTTTCAATTTGGATTTGTCTTCCTTCAAGTAGTCTGTTTTCCAAAGATGGATTAGAATATGGATGCTCATACGTTTCGAGTTCGAGCCTGGGTATAAGTTTCTGAAGTAGAGCGATGAGCTGGCACTGTCCTCCCCTGCTGGTTAGGGAGGCACGGGACTTGGTGAGTTGTGATATCATCTGTAACCAGTTTTCTTTTTGTCTGGGCTCATTTGAGCTTGACAGTAAAATTCAGGAGCTACTTTTTAAATTATTCTAATTCAGCCACCAATGTTTTTAGACAGTCTTTTGCTCTCTTCTTCCTTCCCTTACTTAGTGGAGCACAATGTCTTACTACATTTGTCACAAGTGTGTTGAACGTGTATTTCTCAGAGTACATTAAAGTGGATGGAGAGTGTGTCATTTGAAAAGCACTTTTTTCTGTCAAAAACTGGTGTCCCTCGGGGAGTCGGGAGAGGCCCTCCTAGTGAAAGGTTATTTGAACCTGTAGTTGCATGTGGAGAGAAAGCGCCACGGGAGCGCTGGGTCAGCCCTGACCTGCGCCCCAAGCCCTGGTCCTGAGGCCGTGTCTCTGACCCCTGGTGTGCTCGTCTTGTGACCTCTACCTCCTTCCTGCTCCACGTTTGTGACAAATTCAGAGTTTGCGTTTTTAATTTTTCATGATATTCTCCCAGATCTCTGACTCCAGGAAGAAGGTGATGAGCAATAATTTGTGTCAGTTTCATAAATATTTAAGCTATGCCCTGGACATTATCAATTGTGTCACTTCTAGGATTTCAATATCCTATAGTTTTAAAATTAGGCCATTCTGCTTGGGTTATAGAGTGTGGCATGTGGTATCTAGCTTAAATTTCTCTTCCAAAAAGAATAGGCATAGCACTGGTTTAGAGACAAAATCAGTCTTTGGTTTTAGGACATAAGATCTTAGGAGAGACTCAAGTATTTGACACTAGTATGTGACAGCAGAACTTCAGGCTTTGCCTTGTAAATCCCAATCTGCACTAACATTACTTCCTCATTTGTCCTTTATCTCTGCATATAGTTGTGGTCACATCTGCCTTTGTAAACTAGTGGTTATACTCAGTCCAAGTCCCGGCTCCTCTCCTAGCTACGTGGTTTGAGTGGTTAACTTTTTGAGCCACTGTCCCTAGCTCACAGGGACAGTGTCTGCCTCGCATTGTGAGTCACTGAGTGAAATAATGGGATATGTTCAGAAGGATGCTTGACTCAGAATAGTACTCAGTAAACATTTACTGTTTGTTATCTTATAATTAATCCCAGGTGTTTCATGTTTTGATAGCTCAGTTGGCTGAGTTCTAGGTAGCCTTTTGTTTGTAGCCCTATTACAATCTGATACTGAGCCATGGCTAGCTAAGCATGTCTAACCATTGACTGTGTAGAGAACACCTATAGACATTTTCAGCAGATACAAAAGAAATAACTAGGAAACAAAGTTGTTGCAATCATTTGTAATTTTTTTCAATTCTAGTTTTAAGTGATTATATAAAAGTATTTTGGCTCTCAAGATGACAGCACCTTTACTAAACCATTTAGAAAGACAGGTGAGAGCCATCCTTATGTAGCTAAATAGTCAACATAATATAGTATAAACCCATCTGTAGAAATTACTGATTTGTACCTCCTGGACTAGGCTTACCCACATCTAGCTGCAGTGAACAGCAGATACAAACATAGCACCTTGTTCTTCAAGCCCCTTGATTTAAGACTAGAGACTTTTCAAGTAACATAACGAATATGAGATAATGGGAGTTGAGAACAAATGAGTGCTGAACCATGAAGAAGGCACAGGATTTAGACTGATGGAGAGGAAGAGACCTAAGGTTCCCAGTGTGGAGCCATGATGAAAGGTTGAAAGGAAACTCTTGTGCTGGCCAGTGAAGATGTAAGAGGAGCCAGTACAACTAAGGCGAGGTGGGCATCATGGTACCCAAGAAAGACAAAAGCCATCGCAGGGAGGTTCTGTGTGAATAACATTAGGCTCATATTGGCAACTTGCAGACTAAGTGTGTGAATTAAAACAGACCCTCTAAGGTAAGGATCTTATCCAAGTATCATGAATGTAGTGGAAGAGGAGCTAGAGCTGGTGATTGTTACAAGGGCGAGGAAGGAATGTTTTGCATGTCTGGGTACGTGGAAGACATCAAAGAGCTTCAAAAATAAAGAGGTTTCAAGTTCTTTATACCATTTCCCACCTCGAGAAAAGTCAGACCCAAAGTTCATTGAGCCCTGCAGACCAAGTTAGTTTGAATCTGCAGGGATGGTTCTTCAGTTTTTTTAGTTCTGCAAATGAGATGTACACACCAGCCTACAGTGGAAGAATATGACATCTTTCCCTCCAGGCTTCGGTGTCCTCACCTGTAAAATGGTGGAATTGTGAAGATGAAACCCATAAAAAGTGCCTGCAATTTGGCTTACACGTAACAAGCATTCACTAAACAGCTATAAGACCAAAGAGTATTCCCAAAATTTATATCAGTGGCAACACAAACTTAAAATTACATGAGGAAGACTTGGTACAGATACCGGCAAGAGTCAGTTTCCATTCATCCTTGCTGGATTATGTATGGGAACCTCAAACAGAGTGAAACGGAAGATGTACTATCAGTGCCTTCAACCTCAGCCCAGGAAGAAGGATGAACACTTAAAATTTCTGCATCCCTGAATTAGTGCGTGATTGATTGTGTGAGCCCAGAGATGACTGCTGTCCATCTGGTCAGTACAGGAGCTTCAGTCCCTCACACAGGCCTGGCATTTGGATTTATTGCAAACATTTGAATTTCAAAAGCAGGTAAGCGTCTTGTGAGAATTTTGTCATGTGTAGGTATCTGTCAGTTACATGACGTGTATGTTATAGGTTTAAGTAAAGCACTTCAGTTAATTACAAACACTATTTTATAACCAAAAAGTTAAAACTAAGAAAGTTAGCAGTAATTAAATAGGGAAATAGATTGTTACCTAGGTACTTTCAGGATGAACTTTATATTCTTTGAGCTAACAAAAGTTGATAAGGCCTGCAAGACATTAGAAGTTAATCAGTGTGGCAGAAATCTTTTAAGTCCTGAAGATAGTTAGCATCTTGAGGCACTGCACAAAGCTTCAGATGGAGGGACTGTAATGTTAAATCATTGTCATCAACCAATTCCAGATTTTAAATCTAGGAATTGAGGAAGATTTAAGTCTTACCTTACTATTAGGATTGCAACACTCACTTTGGTGGTAGGGCCAGCCAAAAGACAACTTCCTCTTCTACCAGCTTCAGGTAAAAACATCTGCTTAGTGTTACAGATGGGCAAATACTGACCACAGGAGCAACAAAGCAACTGATGGTGATAGGTGTCATTCCTGCCCAATGTGTACTTTGGAAAATTCTGACAATTTTAAGACTTAGCTTTTTTTGTTTTTGTTTTTGTTTTGGATAAATTTCAAATTCTTGTGTCCCAGAGAGCCAGTTCTTTCGCAGTGATGTTTGGCTATAACCAAACACTGAATTTTAATAATCATTCAGCTGAGATATATACTTGATGCAACTGTAGAAAAATACTAAGGAGCCACTTTAAAAACGTGTATTCCATTTTCCTTCTAGCCACTCAATTAGCACAGAATCAAATACCATGTCTCCCAGAGAGGACCAGCCCACACACCAGTTGTTCAGGGCTTGTGAACAAAAGAACAGTAACCAGTCACTATGTTCTGGGACAGACTGGCTGCTTGACCTTTCCAGCAAAAAGCTCTGACAAGTTAGGTAGGTGTGGCAGGAGAGCGGGTGGGATAAAGGGTGTTCCTGCTGAGGTTGGCAGAAGTTCACGTGCCATCTGAGGGAGATCCGCTCATTCACCAGCTCCACGAGCCTTTAGTGGAGTCAGATTCTGTACCTTTTATTTACCAAAATAAAATCACTTCTTTCCAAGTTTTGGTGATCCACCAACAAACACCAGTATCTATCTTCCTCGTCATGTTTAGTTTAAGGGATAGCTAAAGTTGGCTGTAACAGATGGTAGACTGTAATCCCCTTGGTCGGGAGGCTGTGCAGCGTAAACAAGACATGCACGTGTGGGCCCAGTGTGGTGGATCAGGGTTTAGCTGGATCTTGCTCACCAGTGTGGCTTAGATTGGCTTGAGGTCTGCTTCGTGTTCCTCCCTCTGTCCTAGGATATTTGGGTGTTTCTAATGATGATGGACTAAGGACAAGAGAAGAAAGCAAGCCAGCAATCCTAATGGTTGCTGCAGTGCAAATTGCTTATTGGGTGCACAGTTTGGTCACCATTTAAAACTTCAGTCTCTGCTTTTGCATTTATACAGAGTCAAAAAAGGTCATCGGCATTCTCTCCCCATGCTAGGGAGCTAGTATTCCTCTAAGACAATGCTGTTTAAACTTTTTTTTTTTCTCGGCCGGATGAACCCTTCAAACAAAATCATGCCAAAGGCATCGTAGGTAAAATGAATAAAATCAGAAAGGCTCTATTAGAAGCAGAGACTTAATCCTGCTTACAGGCCTATGAGCATCTGTGAGATGCTATTAGAGCCTTTTGAAACTGTGTGACGCCTCATCTTAAGATCTAACTAGCTAAGAAGTTCAATCCAAGTTCTCTATAGGTGGAAAGTGAAACAAGTTAACCACTTTCAGAGCTGCTTTAGCTGGCTTTCATTTCTTTTCATTGCATTATGGGACACAGTAGATGGGGAAAGTGTTCTGCAGTTCCAACAGAACGTCCTTTAGGAGACCAGGGTTTTCCGTTGAGGGAGTTCCAGTGCCACATTTTTTGTTTTGTGTGTGTGTGTGTGTGTTTGTACAACTTAATTAAATGTATTGTAATGTGTATATATAAATCAAAGTATTACCATTTTGTGTGTTAAATGTTTTGTATGCTGTATGTTTTTAGTGTGTTTTTTGTTTGTCTTGTTTTGGTGGGGGAGGTAATTAGGTTTTTATTTACTTATTTTTAATGGAAGTACTGGGGACTGAACCCAGGATCTTGTGCATGCTAGGCCTGTGCTTTACCACTGAGCTGTACCTTCCCCCTAGTGTATATTTATTGAATTATCTTAAACAAACAAACAAACAAAAACCTGTAAAACACCCATATATGTACCACCTGGTTTGAGAAATAGATTACCAATATCTTAGGAGCTGCCTGAGTACCTCCCCAGTTACATACTCCTTCCAAAGTTAAACACTGTCCTGAATTTGAAATATTTTGGTGCTTACCTGCTTCCCAAAATTCAAGGCTCTTCCTCTTTGTTTAGGCATCAGTCTGCTAATCTCTTTCCTGCCTGCCCTATAGTTTATTTTTTTTTAACATAACTTTTACATTTCATTCAGCATTTTAGTTAATCAAGAGGGTCTTTCAGGGTCTTTCTCCATCCTTTGATCTCTCCAAGTCTCTGAACTCATTTCTACTTCAGTAGTGGATCTAATTAAGTTAAATCCTTGGCACTGTTTTTGTTTGTTTGTTTTATGAATTCAAACATGCCACCACTTAAACCTGGAGACTTTAGAATTCAGGTGCCTGTCAGATTTCTCTTTTGATCCTGGATCCCACTTCAAATGGGAATTGTTTTTTACTTTGAAGTTACCACCTGCAAATCCTTTTAAGATCAGAGTTTGATGTAGCAAATAGTTTATTGGGTGGGTGTATTACTACTATTTTAAAGACCCATGTTGGTTTTTATTCTTATTTTTCATTGAAGTGTAGTTGATTTACAATGTTAGTTTCAGGTGTACAGCAGAGCGATTCAGTTATACATATACATGCATACCTATTTTTTTTTCAGTTTCTTTTCCATTGCAGCTCATTAAAAGAAATTGAATATAATCCCCTGTGCTGTACAGTAGGTCCTTGCTGCTTATCTGCTTCACATATAGTAACATGTCTCCATCAAGCCCAAACTCCCAATCTATCCCTCCCCTCTTCCCCCTGGTAGCCACAGGGGGGCTATGTTTTCTATGGCCATGAGTCTATTTCTAAAGACCCATGTTGATTTGTTATGCAATTTTCGTCCTGTAAGAATTTATTACACCACTTGGGTTCCATGCCAGGAAGTGAAGCGACTAGTGGAAAGACTGTCAGGACTTGGAGAAGCCAAATAAATTGAGCAGCGAGACCAGGCAGCAGAAGCGCCTCACTCCGTAATCCCACAAGTTCAGCTTCTGGGGTTATTGGTCTGGGTCTGTGAGCTCCCTGAAATTCTATGTAATGTATTATTATTCTTCCCAAGGAAAGGATTTATAGCTCCATTAAGTTTGCATAATTTAGAGAGGTAAGTGGTGGTGTGAGTGAGTGAAGGCCTGAGTCCTACCTCAAACCTCATAATGACTGCCCTAATTCTAGAGAGGGTTTCTAAAACACAGAGATAAATTCTCAGGCGTAGAATTTAATTCTTCTTTTTTAAAATCTTATTTTTAAATGGTCTGTATGCACTCTTGTTAGTAATTATTTCACTCATGGTTTCTTTGCCAAGAGTAACAGAGATCCCATTGGTAATAACTTTAGTATTTATGTTGAGCACATCTGTGTTCATTTTGATAAAAAAGCAATAGAATCGTACATCTTCCAGCCACGAGGGAACTTTCTGAGTTGTTAATAGTTTCTTAACCAACATAGATGGGCAAGACTCAATTGAAGCTTTTTATTCCTGTAGGAGTCGTTTGTTACAAAGAAGTAGGAGAAAGAAAACTGATTTTAAGGTTTTCTGCAAACTCTGCTGCTCAAGCTAGTTCTTACATCAACAGAGGTACCCGTTTCTGTAATGAGTTTGTAGATACATGTGGCCTTGAGTGCATTACCCTAGCTCTCAAGTCTACAGAAGCCCACGTAGGCAACAGCCTGCAGCTCCTCCGCCCGAGGGCCCTACTGGGCAGTGGTTAGAGCGTGGGCTCTGCCTAGGGCCCACGTGGGAATCATCACTCAGTACAGGTCTTACTCCATCTTTCTTTTTTTTTTTTTTATGCCAGTGGTATTGAAATACTGTTTTCATTATCGTAGACTTTCCCCTATTAGTACATTATATGACTACCTCATTCCTTCAACGCAGCCCCTGATTCTGATTTTTCAGAAAGCTTATTGAAAGAACATTCTTCCTCCTTTTGTTGAAAATAGTGTGAAGTCAGGAGTAAATAGAAAAATGTGGGGAGGGAAAACCCTGCCGTGATCTGACACCGGGACCTGTTTTATGCCAACAGAATTGACAGCG
The DNA here is from genome assembly GCF_048773025.1 of Camelus bactrianus. Taxonomy (NCBI): domain Eukaryota; kingdom Metazoa; phylum Chordata; class Mammalia; order Artiodactyla; family Camelidae; genus Camelus; species Camelus bactrianus. The sequence goes on along the minus strand of NC_133570.1, from coordinate 7,360,715 downwards.
TTTACCCGGAAACACTTGTTCCTCGTAATGAGCCACGTTCCCGACCCTGGTTCCTCAGGTTCAGGCTGAGGGGTGTCTTCTGAATTGGTGCCGAAAGAGAGAAATGAGCCTATAGGCCCCCATACAGCTCTGTGTTTGTACCACAAGGGAACAGAGGGAGGGCTGGGCAGGAGACAGTGAGGAGGCCCGTGGAGCCTGCCTGCCAGGTGTGGCAACTCACGTATAACGATGCTGCCCCCATGTCCATGAACCCTAGAGAGTCTTGTCCAGATTTTCTTACTGGTTTTATATAGTGGATAATGGCGATGCACGTGGTTTAAGTTTTTTTCCTGAAGATAAAACAGGATAGACAGTGAAAAGTCTCTAAAGCTTCAGTTTTCCTCCCCAGACAGCGGCTTTCCAATCCTGTGTATTTGTGAGTTGATCCTTTTTTCCTTACACACTAATTTTTAACACACTTCTACATGTGGATATAAGTTATATTAACCTATACTCCATAATAAATCTTGGAGATTGTCCTACATTATGTGTAAGTATTGCTGCCCTGTTCTTTGAAGAGTTTGTATGTCTTGACCATAATTAATTTAGCCAGCCCCCAATGGATGGACTTTCAAATTGTTTGCCCTTGTTTGCTGCTGTAATAATGCTGAATAAATATCCTTGCCCATACTGAGGTGTACACACGTTTATTAGCTCAAGTGCTATCTCTTGAATAGATTCCACAAAGTCAAATTGTTAACTCAAAAGGGGATGTCAGATTTTTAAACTTTTCATCCTGAAAATTTTTCAAATGCATAATCAGAAGAATTCTGAAGCCCCATGGAGCTGTCACTCCGCCTCCATAGTCAACTTGGAGCCAAGCTGTGTCATTTCTACAAAACTCCCCTAACATCCTTTTGAAGTAAGTCCTAGATATCATTGTATTTATCGACATTTCAGCCTGTACCTCTAAAAGATGGTTTTTTAAAACATGACTATAATACCATTATTACACCTAATACCCAGTCAGCATTCAAATACACTGAAGTCCGTGACACGAAAACATTAGGGATGGATGGTAAGACACCTATATTCTGATGCTGTCATCATTCCTTCTTTATTTGTCACCAAGAATACGTCTCTACAGAGAAACTTCCCTTCCTCTGCTATTTGATTACCCTGAGTTATAGAAGGATAAATGCTTTACTTTTCCCTTTATTTATGAATTTGCAAAGTAGATGTGTTCCCCCAGCACCCTGTCACAGGTGCCCAGTGAGTTAGGCTCTGGTGTACTATCATCATGAACTTGTGGGTTTCAGCATATTTGAAACTTCAACCCATTGCAGTTTGTCTTCTCAAAGTTCTCGTTTCACCATCAGCCTCTTTGAGTTTCCCCGCATCCTTTTTTTCCCTTCCTGTATCCTTTTGACGTGACTCTACCATGGGTTTCCTTGCCTCCTGCTCTGACTAGAGGTTCTAGGTGCGTTTTGAAATTTTCTCCATTTCTCCTTGAGTGGGAAAAATAACCTGTAGTCTGAGTGTTGGGGTTGAGGCTCATTGCCACTGAGTTGTTTCTAGGCCTTTTCAGTGAGCAAAGCCAGGAAATAACCATTTCTAAGATAAGCTAAATGATTAATTCATGCAATTTCCAATCCAAGTTTAGGATTTCATTTCTTACTTTTCTAATTTTACATTTGTATCTTTTTTTTATTACAATGAAAATCTTAGTTCCCAGCAGTAGTAACATTTATTTGCTTCATCCTATCATGTATTAGTATACTAGTTTCAGAATAATAATAAATATTATTAGCAATATAAATAATAATTTTTTAACAGTTCTTTTTGTCCTTAGGGTCCTTTTTAATCCTGGATGCACAAATTACTGTGTTTTAAAGTCACCTGAGACAATTCCTCTCAGTGGGATTATGCCAGGACAAAATAAAATTGCTCATTTGTTTCATTTTGCTTTTTAAAATTTATTTTTATTTAAATTTTGCTTTTGTACTTAAGGATAAAATATTTACATGGTCCCAAAGTCAAATGTACAAGTTATATTCAGAGACATCTAACGTGTCTCCCTGCCCTCTCCACCCTGTCCTTACCTCACCCTGTTTATCCTGAGTGTGTGTGTCTAGTATAAGTAAACACATCTGAGTATAAACAGACCCCCTCTTTCTTGGAGAATGGAAGCATATCAGACACACTGCTCATACCTCACATTTTTCCCTTAACAGTTTCTCTCGGAGACCATTTCATAACAGTTCCTCTTGCGCTTTTCCAGCTTTGTGGTCCTCCAAGGTTGGGGATGTAGCAGTTTATTCCACCAGTTCTGTCAGTGACGCTGGGGCAGTTCCCAGCTCTCACCGCAGTGTTGTGGTCAGTAACTTACACACATGTTTCCATGTCACTGGCCTAGTGGCGTTGGGATAGGTTCATAGAAGAGAGATTGCTGAGTCAAAGGGTACATGTATATGCTTTTTTAAAAAATATAATTTGATATAATAACTTGCCTTTCAAAGAGAGTACTCCCTACAGCATTGTAAAATGACTGTAACTCAATAACAAAATGTTTTTTAAAAAAAAGGAGAACACTTCTTGCCTTCCTTCAACATCCTTTGAGAGCACACTGGCTTGAAATGCTCATCGGCACAGCAGTGGCACCCAGTTCCGCATCCCGGTGTGTCACCGGTGTCCCTGCTTCACCCCTTGAGCCCCTGATAAGTCGCTATGTCACAGGAGGTAGGCCAGGTACAAACAAGGAAGGATGATGGGAGGGCCGCGCCGATTTAAAACCAGAAACCAGGGCCATTTAGGTGCCAGCCCTTCCATGGTCTCACGTGTCCTCTGTTCTTCTAGATCAGTTATTTTTATTTAGGGGCACGTGTGTACTTGTGAGTAGTGTGCACACATCTGGATGTGTCACATCAAGTTTCAATGACATATCAGTTAGTGCCTTTTGATTACAGGTCAATGCATCCTTAGTTCCTTCCGTCAAAGACAGATATTTGTTGAATGCTGACATGTCCTCAGCGTACAGTAGAGGTGCCAGAACAGATTCTTCCCCCTTCCTTGGGTTCAGGGTTATTTCTGTGAGGGTGAAATTGGACACAATTGGAACACAACACGGCCTCCCACTAGGCGCTCTGGATGGGAATTTCAGGCTCAGGAGGTGGAGCCTGATGCATCCCTGGGCTCAAGTATCCTTTTTCCTCTCAAGTTTACTTTGGGAAACTCCGTTGCTCACACTTAGAAATCCCCCCAGCTTTTGGACAGTGCAGTTTCCCACCCCACACCCACCGTGGACCCCACCCTCTCCTATATATAGAGCCAAAGGTTGGACGGAATTAATCCCACTACTCCTTGGCACAGAAGCTGGTTTAGCCATAGTCAGCCCTGCCCAGGCCACCTAGCACATGGCATTTCTCTGGCCAATGTGTTGTTTAGGAGTGTAAAGACACCCCAGATTGGTCTAATCAGAACAGAAGGAAACCCAGGACCATTCTCTGGGGGAGAAGGGGTGCCAAGAAGACCTCTGGCCTTTGGAAGTTGTAAGGATGTCAATGTGAAGCCTATAACGCCTACATTTTGCAACAAGGAGGAAAACTGGTCTGAAGAAAAATCCAACCGGAGATAAATAGCAGGGCCAAGAGAACAGAGAAACAGAGCCAGAGCCTTGATCAGACCGTACTTGAAGCTTGTTCTACCACTGGACTGGTTCAGTTAAGTGACAGATTTCCTTAGAATTTAGCTTTCTATTGCTTGCAGCCAAAGTGGACTTCTGGATTTTTCATCAGTTTATTTAGTGCAATGATAGGAAACAAAGCAGCCTCTCAACAGAATAGTTTAAAAATGCTACCAAATACCAACAGCTCCTTTGTTCAAGTACCTATATATTTGGTTTTCCCAGGAAAAACCATAAATTGATGTCCTCCCAATGCAGTCCACACTTCCCAGTGGCAGATTGGGTGGAATTTTATGAGAGGATCGTTTTAATATGCTTTTCCCCCCTTGCTTCCTTCTCCAACAGCTAGAATTAACAACCAGCAGAGGCGTGAATTCCCCCACATTGACAGAAAGGCACTGAGCACCTTCAAGAGCAGTTGCATTTGTAATCGTTCCAGATGAACAGCCAAGCCTGAAGTTGGGAAGTGCAGAGAGGAAATGGTGTTGCCAGCACAAGCTCAAGAAACTGGACGTTCTATTTGGGGCCCAGGAAGAGACCCAGCAGGTGTTGTGTGGGGCCCTTGTTTTGTCTGTTGTAAAACCCGGCACCTGTCTGAGGTCGGCCCTCACGGCCCCTCTGACTGTGTGCAGGCTGCACGCTGAGCCCGCCCCGCGTTAGCTTGTTCAGTCTTCCACACCCAGAGTAGGTACTCTGATCCCCTTTTCACTGATGAATGAGGAAACTAAAGCACAGATTGTTATTATTAAGGCAAATAACATGTTTTAAAATAAAGGTCAGTCGGGTACATAGTAGCCACTCAATAAATTCTTGTTAAGTGAAGGAATGTGTATTTTACTGGAGTTGCAAAAGGCTGCCACCTCCTTAGTACCTTTCTTCATTCGGGGACTAGTCACAGCAGCTGCTCTGCACAGGCCGTGGGAAGGCAGCAGTCCGGGCCCCAAGGAACTCACAGCCTGGAGGAGAGGCAGGTGTGAGCAGGGAGCTGACCAGGGCCGGCCCGCCCCGGGGGGGTTGAGGGACTTCCCTGAGGAAGTGCCACTGCAGCAGAGCTGAGTGTGAGAGGGTGACGGCTGCACCCAGATGGTGTTTCCACAGGAGGAACCGCAGGCCCGCCAGCCCCGAGCAGGGAGCCTGGTGCAGGAGAGGAAGTCGAGGCAGGGCGGCAGGAGCAGAAAGGTATGGCTGAGGCTCAGGGGAACAGGGCCCAGGCAGAGAGTGCCTCCTCCACCACGTTAGGGAAGGGAAGTCAGTGAAGGTTTCTGAGCTTTATGACTCAAGAAAAATACTTTATTCCTTAATCTGGTGGTGAGGATATGGCCGTTTTTATAGTATCCTATATAGTGTTTGAATATCTGCAGTATTTCATAAGAGAAGAAATTTTATAAAGATCACTCTCGGTGCAGGGAGCAGGTCTGAGGAAGAGCGTGGAGGCGGAAAGACTGCTGCAAGCAACAGGTGGTGGTGACATGGCCCAGGACGGTGACAGTGAGGACGAGAAAGAGGATGGAGAATCCTGGGGCTTCGGGTCATCAGGTTGGGGGTGGGGACAGGTCAGGGATAAGGAGGACTCAAGACTCCTTTTTTAGCAGGAGTAAAAAGTTCCTGTGCCCAACATGTAAAGAGTTCTATTTGCATTCTAAAGACAGAGCAGGCAGTATGGCAAGGTGCTGACTGGTGGGGACTTGGGACAGACAGGAACTGGTTTCAGATTCACCAGCAGAATGATACTAGGCAAGTCAGTTAGCCTCTCTGAGCCTCCATTCCTTTCCTTAAAGATTTTTCAGTGGTTGTGATCATTACGTGGGGGTGTTTACATGAAGCACTTCCACGGCACAGTGCTGGGCACCCGTGAAGCAACCAGGAAGGGTTCCTGTTTGGCTGTTTTTGACTTATTTTAATATCAGAGTTGGTGGCAGGATCTGGGTTGGATCCCAGGTCACCTGATTCAGCCATTGGTTCTCAGATTGGGTGCTGTGGGAACCCCCTGGAGTGCTTGACAGAAGTGCAGGGTCCTGGGCCTCACCTCCAGAAAATCTGATTTGGAAGTTAGGGCCTAGGAAGGTGCATTTTCATCAAGTTTAATATCAGAGGGGTGCAGACACTGGGGGTTCGTGGACCACACCTGCAGAAACTCTGCTCTAAGGCCCTACTACTTTCTTAAAACATGCGCTGTTCCCCGACTCCCCCAGGAGGTGATAAAAAGAGGCCTGACCTCTCTGCCTCCATCAGTTGGCCCTCTTCAGGTGGCAGTCACAGGAAGATCAGTCAGACTGGCTGTAGCCAAGCGGGAATTTACTGGCTTGTGCAACTAACATGTCCAGGGCAGCTGTGAGCAGAGCTGTGAGCAGGGCCTGAAATGAGATCAGCAGGATTCGGCCTCCATTTTTCCATCAGATGCCCGTGCTCTTCTCTGTGCTGGCCTACCTCCTACCTCCTAGGCAGGCCTTCTCCACACGACCTCCAGGCTCACCCATTCTTGCAAATAGCAGTCCCAGCAGAGGACATCTCAGCTGAGATCCCAGCCAGAGTCCTCTGTGGAGCCCCACTGGCCTGGTTGGGTCAGCCTCTCTCAAACTACCGGGATTGAAATTGGGGGGTGGTTGACATCACCAGAAGGAGGGGGACAGACGCCGAGCAGGAAACACCAAAGATGGCCACCTCGCTCTCTAAGGGAAATCTCTAATCAGAAGATATCCCCAAACACCACGAGTGTCTCAGATAGTGAGCTCCCCATTGCTGGGGTAAGACGGTCCCCGAGAAAAGCTTTTCTTTCCTCTAGATCTCAGCTCTTACGATGTCCTTTCCCTTTTCCCACCCGAGGAGACCCAGCTTAAATACCACTTCCCCTGAGAAGCCTCCTCCCCACTGCTGCCCCGAGGCTCTGCTTTCCTCGGTGTGACTGTAACCACAGCCCATAGACAGAGTGAGTCCAAGTCCTGCCATGCCACTTCATGCTCGGGTGACCTTGGACAAAAGACTTCACCTCTCTGAGCCTTGTTTTTCTCATCTGTAGAATTACTGGCAGTTTCCCAAAAATCTCTCTCCACTCCTTCAACAACTGTAGTCTTTTTAGCTGGGCACAAGGGGCCCTGGATAAAGACTGCATTTCCCCTGTTCCCTTGCAGCCAGGCGTGCTGGGACTGAGGGCTTCCCATGGGATGCGAGCAGCAGCGCCATCGTGAAGCTGCTCTGCAGCGATGGCTGCCACACATCTAGTGTCCCTTTCTTCTTCACCCCTCAGTCATCCTGCCCAAAGCCCAGAGGCTGCCATCCTGGTGAGGAAGAAGGCCCTGGGAAGGCAGAGCAGTGAGCTGGGAGGTGCTTGGTGGAACGGAGGCACCTCCAGCCTTTGGCGTGAGAAGGTGACTTCTGACACTTTGAATTTTGTATGACAGCAGAACCTAATCCTAACTCATCAGAGTTCCCATCTCACGGGGTGGTTGTGATTAAACGGGGAGATGTGTGTAAGGGGCCTGCGCAGGGCCTGCTGTGCGGTAGGCAGGTGCGCACTCGGGTGGTGGCTGTCACTTCTCCCAGTTACCCTGCTTTCCTCCCCTGTCCTGCCACTCGTTCCAGTGGGTTGTTTAAAATCCCGCCTCCAGCACTAGGCGTGCACCCAAACAGCAGGGACTTCCTCTCTCTCCCTCAGCTCCTGGCCTGGGTTCCATGGATGCAAATGAGGGAAACCCACCCAGGCTGACTGAAGCCAACAGGGAGTCCAGTGGGAGCCAGTGAGGACCCCACAGAATGGAAGGGAAGCCTGGAGACCCAGGCTTGGTGCAGACAGGCACCAAACCCCAGAGCTTCTCACCGCAGATCCTGTCCTGACGTGAGTGCTCTCTCTGTGCCTCTCCCATTGGCTCTTTTTGAGTCACGTGTCCAGCTCTCAGCTAGAGGTGAGCTGAGAACAGGTCCACCAGATTCGGCCCAGCAGGTGAGTTAGTTCCCTTAACAGCAAGTGGATGTTGTTACCGAGAGCAAGTGGGATGGGCGCTGAGCAGCAGCCAAAGCCCAGCAAGCGTCCAAGTACGGATGAGGGCTGGGTGCTCTTGGCAATAAGTTTCAGAAACCTTGACCCAAACAATAGTGAAATGCATCATCTCTCAATGGAAGTATGCACGTGGCTGGGGGCCGAGTGGCTTGGTGACTCACAGCACCATCAGAGCCCCACGTGCTTTCCACCCCCAACCCTGCCAGGAGCCGGAGTGCACTCCAGACATTAGGTCCAGACCTGGACCAGAGAAAGGAAAGAGGCAGGCTCCTCCTACAATGCTCCTGAGAAGGGCGAACTCCCCCTTGGGTCTCACAGGCCAGAGCGTCGGGTCACACGGCCTTTTCTTGAAACAGACACCAGCCAGGAGGGACGGCATAGTTTAGACTAATCTCCTGGGTGGAGAGAAGTTGAGGAGTCAGCCCTGGGTCTGCTTCTGGACCAATGTGGGACCCACCCATCCAGCTGAACCTGCAGCTGGCCAGGAGGGCTGAGCCCCACGGGCAAGAGCAGTTTCCATGGGTAACCAGCAGGTGGAACAAGGTGCTGCGACTGAATCTTAGCTCCAGGCTCTGCTCACACAGTGGGAGTCAGAAAATACTTCCCGTGTCTTCTGTCCTTTCCTTTCCGGTGTTAAAGTCTTACTCACTTCAATAGACACAGAAGATTCCAGAGAACCAGAGAACAGGACCCCCGAACATGGGCGCCCACTGCTTCTGGCTCAGGTAGGGAAGGAGTCCGCTGAGAGACCTGTGCTGGGAGCACGGTTCGTGTTCCAGCTCGGCCTCCGACCAGCTGTGTGGCCTTGTAATTCAGTCTTCCCTGTGAGGCGGGGACAAGACGCTCAGCATATCCTAGCCTGACATCCATCTGGTAGGAGCCGGACGCATGGGCGTCCCTGCATCCCAGGCTCCCCCTGCTAGGCCAGGGGGACCCCGGTGTGGGCCCTACCAGCCCTCCGGCCTTTGTCTCATCTCTCTGCTCCCTTCCATGGTGACTTCTTCTCTGCCTGTCCTCCTCCTCCCCTCCTCTCCGCACTCTTCAGCCCACTCCCATCAGCACTGACACCGTTTACACACTCTCTTCTTGGGTCCCAGGACCCCACGTGCCCTGGGTTTCTCCCTCTACCTCCCGGTTACCCTCTCTGTCTCCTTTGCCGCCTCTTTGTTACCTGATTGACCTCTAGCTCAGACCTGGGCCCCTCTGTCTGCACTTGGGACCGGGAATCTCAGCTCGGCCCATGGTTTTCAACACCAGCTGTGTGCCGATGACTCACTGACAGAAAAACTCCATGTTTTCTCTACACTCGATACTTTCATTTCAACAAATGTGTGGGTTTTGCACACCAAGCAGTTCTGACACTAACTGCCTGGAGTTAGCACAGACCCCCCAGGTTAAGGGCGCAGCCCCAGAAGCCTCCCTCTCTCTCGCCCTCTCCACCCTTCAGACAATAATCACAAGTCCAGGTTGTCACTTGTGCTTCTGACTGATCAGCTGCAAATCAGAGACTCCTATGACCCCTCCTTTGATAATTTGCTGGAATGGCTCACAGGACCCAGGAAAACGGTCTACTAAGTTGGGATTTACCACAAATGGACACAAGTCAGGAGCAGCCAGATGGAAGAGATGCTCAGGGCGAGGTACTGGAGGATGGAACAAGCTTCCCTGCCCTCTCCGGGCCGCCACCCTCCCGGCACCTCCACGTGTTCACCAACCTGGAAGTTCTCCCAGCCCCTTCAGTTAGGGTTTTTAATGGAGGTCTCGTTCTGTAGGTGTGATTGATCAAATCACCGGCTGCTGGTGATTGACTCAGCCTCCCCAGCCCCCAGAGAGGTGGGTTGGGAGGGGTGGGGAGCTAAATGTTCCAACCCTCTAACCATTAGGTTGGTTCCCCTGGCAACCAGTCCCCCTCCCCCTCTCTTTTTGGGGCTTTCCCAAAGTCACTTCATTAACATAAACTCAGGTGTGGTTGAAAGGGGTTTGTTCTGAATCACAAGAGGTGCTCCTTTCACCTTAGTTACTGGAACGTTTCAGGAGCTGAGGACAAAACCAAATATTATAAGAAAAGATGCTCCTATTACTCTTACCACTTAGGAAACTGCAAGGTTTTAGGAGCTCTGACCAGGAGCCCAAGGGCAAAAACCAAAATATGTATTTCTTCAATCACAAAATCACATCCTAAATCCCTCTGCCAAGTTTTAGACTCAAATCCTATTGCCTTTTATCTTGTAACCTATAATGAAAAAGAATATGAAAAGGAATATATGTATGTATATGTATAACTGAAAGATGTTGTCCACCAGAAATTGGCACAACATTGTAAACTGACTATACTTCAATTTAAAAAGAAAAAAAAATCCTATAACCCTCATGACAGTGCCACTTTGACAGTTCAGACCAAACATTAACAACAACTAGGACGTCCCTCTGCCTGGTCCCCTCCCATCTCGGTGGTAACACCACTGTGCACTCAGGGCTCCAGCTTCTTCCTCACCCGCCTCGTCCAGTCCCTCAGTTCCTCATCTGTTCAGTCTCCCAAATGGGTCCCAAATCCACGCCCTTTATTCCTTCTCTACTCCCCAAATACTAACCGAAGCCATCATTCTCTCTCACCTGCACTTTCATTTTTGCCTTCCCTATAATCCAGTCCCACCCAGCAACCACAGTTATCTTGGTAAAATCAAACTCTCTCAGTGGATGAAAGGATAAACAAAATGTGGTCTGTCCACACAATGGAAGGGAACACTCACACAGGCGACAACAGGGATGAACCTCAAAAGCATGCTGAGTGAAAGAAGCCAGCCACAAAAGGCCAAGTGTTGCACGATCCCATTTATATGAAATGTCTAGAATAGGCAAGTCCATAGAGATAGAAAGCAGATCAGTGGGTGCTTAGGGCTGGAGGTAGGCAGGAGCGAGGAGTAACTGCTTAATGGGAACAGGTTTCTTTTTGAGATGATGAAGAAGTTCTTAAATAGAACAGTGGTGAAGGCTGTACAACATTATGAATATGCTAAATGCCACCAACCATACACTTTATAATATGATTAAAACGGCAAAGTTATGTTACAAGTACTTAACCACAGTAAAAACAAATCAAGCTGCGACTGTCTCACTGCTTAGAGCCCCCATGGCTTCCTGCACTTTGAAGTCCAGCCTTCCCATTGGCCTCTGCCCTCTTCTCCGACTTACTTCTCACCACTATCTTCCCTTCTTACCCTGCTTCAGTAATTCTGGCCTCCCTTTGGTTTCTCACCAGGCCAAGCTCTTTCCCACCTCAGGCCCTTTGCATGTACTGTTTCTGCCACTTAGAAGATTTCCCCCTCTCTTCATGGGAAGCTCTAAAAGCTTTCTGTACTAATTTAAATGTCACAGAGAAGCCTTCCTTGACTCTCCTGCCTTAGTGGGGCCTCATCGCTCTCCCCACCACTGTTATTCTCTGCCATAACCTCCTGGCCATTTCTTTCATGTTTCATAATTTGGTCTTTGTGTGTCTCTCTGTAGAGAGTAAGTTTGATGAGAGGAGGTGGGGCCTGTCTTTCTCATTTGCCTCTGAATGCTGTGTCTAGCACACAGCTGACACCCAGAAACTATTTGCTAAGTTAATGAAAGATCACCCAGCTAGCATGATCTTTCATCAAGGGAAGGGATGGAGGCAGGATTTAAACCCAAGGCTCTTTGATGCCAACTCCTGTGTTCTTACTACTCTTTCCTGTATTTCTGAGCTATGAAGCAGAAGTTTGAGCCAAGTACCAGAGAAGAGGGTCAAGGTTAGCAAAGACCTTCTAATGTAGCCACATCACCATACATATGTACCCACGCCTGGTGCAGATATCCTTGTGTGGCTGTCACTGCTGTAGATGAATCACGTCTGCTAGGAAAGGAGCCTCTCGACCCAGATGGCAGATATAACTCTGGGAACTCCAGAGTCCTGCCCCAGCTCTGGCTGAGATCTCATGTACTTCTCTCCTCCTTTCTGTTTTTGTGCATTCTCCTACAGCCTGGCATTTCCCCTAGGAAGGGAAGTGGTCAAGTGCAGCAGCTGAAAACACTGCCCTGGGGGAACCAAAACCAGCAGAGATAGCCTTCTCTCTTCTTGCTGGGTAAAACCAGAACTGGCCACTGCCCAGCTTTTCTAGGACACAGGCAGGCCCAGACCCAGGGGCCATGCTTAGAGAGCTTCCTCAAATGCTCCATAAACATCAAAAGTCAGGGTGCCCAGAAAGCACCTGGGGCAATGACTGCCACATCCTTGAGCAAGCTGGGCTCGCTGCTTGGTAAGAAATGTGAAGGATGGCGGGTGGGGCCGCAACTCCCTTGTGAAAGAGAACTGTGTCGGCATCACCCAAACCAAAGAACACATCCTTCCTTTAGAGCAGGAGTTCCTAATCTGTTTGATAACGTGGGTCCTCCTCTTAGAGTAATGTTTTTGAATGTGTAAAATAGAGTGCATCCTATTACAGAGGACCCCAGTTATCCTGAAATGCAGTTATTGGATTATTTTTCTAATTGTGATAAAGTAATATGTGAAGTTCTCTGTTAACACATTAAACTATGAAGAACTAAGAACCAGTTTGATAACTACTGTAATTTTGAAGTAGTGGTAAGTATAAGTTCTATTTTGAGATATCTATAAATACTACATTACAATTTGAAAACATCTTTGATTTTGATTGACCACAAAGTCATGGGTGCTGCTAATACAACTGAAGTTTGTTACCTACATTCTGAAGGTTACCTATAACTGACAGAAATGCAAAATTTCAGTTAGAGGTTAATGAAAATTAAGATGTGATTTTTTTTTTCCCATCCAAGTTTATGGACTTCTGTGGACCACAGGTGACTCTGCCCTAAGGACTGTTGGCATCATGTCCTCAACTACAAAAATGGGAGCTCTCTGAGAACAGGGTTGCCCTTTCATCTTACAGTATTAAGTACCTAGAAAGGGCCTGCCACACAGTAGGTATCCAGGGCCAGTCTACTGAGCCTCTTGGATTTTCTAGGTAGACAATCACATTGATTGCAGATGATAGTTTTTCTCTTTTCAGTCTTTGTACTTCATGTTCCTTTTCTTGTCTTATTGCATTAGCTGGGATCTTCAGTACAGCGTTAAACAGAAGCAGTGATGGTCAGCATCCTTATTATGCTCAATATTCATTTATTAATTTATGCTATTGCATAATTACATAATGGAATGTAAAGTACCCGCTATGTGTCAGACTCTCTGCTAAAGATGTTAACACAGTTAAGATCTGTTCCTGTCCACCAAGAAGGCTGAGTATTAGAGGGATCCCAGTGAAAACAGCTGTATTGAGAATATTTCTAAATTCTCCAGACTTGTGGACCAGCTCCCTCAGGATCCTGATTCCTTAAAAGGTATGGAAATAGGTCCCTGCTGGCGGCTCCAGTCTCCAGGGCATTGGTAAGGTTGGCAGCTGCAGGCTTCCCCAGGAACACTGCAGTGAGGGCTAACAAGGCAGCACATGGGAAGCATAATGAGTGATGCCTCCAGCAGGGGTCAGCCAGAGGGTCAAGCTAGGGGCAGCATTTGAGCCTTGCTGTCATAGGTCCTGTTGAGACCACAGCCATCTGTACTAAGCTTAAAACTACAGGCAGGACTAGTTGTTAAAACCAACAGAAAGCAGATTGCAGCTTTGAGGTGGGCAGTTAGGTGACGGGGATACCTGAACCTGTTCCCTTACCCTCTTCCCATCCCTAACCCTAAGGGAGTGAACGCGGGGGAGGGACTGGGAAGAACAGTCCACACATTCTCTCCACTTGCCTCACTGGCCCTGGGGGAGGAAGGGAATTTTTAATAAAATATAAAGTTGAAGTTTAGAATGGATCAGACTATGCCTTAGGGATCAGAATGGGACTGTTGTAATAACAATATATGACTGAGAAGGCAGGTCCGACTGAGATGCTTATAAGAAAGCCTGCTACCCCGCAGGAAGCAGGAGACAGGATTGGGAAGAGCAGACTTGACAATGGAAACTATCTCTGCGTATGCAGAGTCCTGGCGCCCCATAGATCTCCAGAACCTGTGACTGTGCTGCATTACGTGGCCAAAGGAACTCTGTAGGTATGATTAAGTCAACGATCTTGAGATGGGGAGATTATCCTAGCTAATTTTTCAGTACTTAAACATTAACTGTTTACATGGGTCTTTTTAAGGGGGAGGGAGAAGGGTCAGGTCTAGAGAAGGAGGTGTGATGATGAAAGCAGAGGTCAGAGTGATGCAGCCAAGAGCCGAGGAATGCAGACAACCTCTAGGAGCTGGAAGAGGCAAGGAAAAAAGTCCCCCCTTGAGCCTCCAGAAGGAGCACAGCCCTGCCAACACCTTGATTTTAGCCCTTCAAGATTCCCTTGGATTTCTGACCTCCAGTGCTTTGTTGTTTTAAGTGTTATTTTTGTGTTGTTTTAAGCCACTGGGTTTGTGGTAATTTGTTACAGCATCCACAGGAAACTAACACAGCTCCGAGGAGTTAAGACTCCCCCCTCCCTGCAACTGAACCAGAAGCAGGGAGGTGTGTAGAAGGTACATGGCTTCTGCCCTTGAAAGTTTGGGACAAGCGGTCTTTTGGGGTAGATGGAGGCTAATGGCATAACTGATTCCAGCACGGACAGTGCCAGAAATGAGGTATGAACAGAGTTCAGAGGAAGCTTGGGCAAGGGAGGGCCCACAGGGGAGGGACATTACAGCTGGGCCTCGGGGGAGAGTAGGAGTTGGCCTGAGTAGGGGTATGCTCCATCTTCAGGCAGGAAGGCTCCTCCCTCATGTCAATACCAGCCCTACAGCCCGGCACCTCCAGCCTCATCCCCCTGTCTAGGGGTGTCCTGGCACCTTCCAGGTTGGCCACCTCCTTAGGGCAATCTGCCCACCGTACACCTCGTGCACTGCAGACACTGTACAGGGGACAGTAAGGCCACTCGGGGCCACCCTTAAGTAATCAAGTGTTGGCGGGGCGGGCGCCTGGGGGAGAGGGTAGGGAGCAGGAGCCAGCCCTTCTGTCCCGACTGTGTGTGGTGGGGAGGAGGGTGGACCTGCTCCCAGTTCATCCCGTCGGAGGAAGGAAGTGGTTCCCTCCTCCCACCCCTTCTCTTAGGGTCGCCGGGGCCAGGATTCTCGTGATTCGCGATTGGCTCCCACGGGCGGGACCTTTGTCCATCTGCGGGACTGCGGGAGGCCCAGGCCGGGCTCGGGCCTGCGGAGCGGGTGGAGGCCGGGTTGGGGGAAGCTAGAGACCAACAGGGACACTGACGGACAGGCAAGAGCGGGGGACCAGGGGACCGGCCGCACGCTGAGTCGGAGGGCGGGCACCGGGAGGGGGCGGGGAAGGGGCGGGCGCGGGGCGCGCGGGCGCCGGGCGCGCAGTTGCTGCGGTGGCCGCGGGGCGGGCCGGGCGCAGGGTGAGTGCTCCGGGGCGGGCCGGGGCGCGGGCCGCTTTCTCGGAGCGTTCGCAGCCCGAGCCTGCCGGGGGCCCCGCGGGGTCCCAGGCGGCCCCGGTTGCCCTCGGTTCTAGCGTTCTTCAGCTTGGGCCACCGCGGTTGGGCAGGGATAACCCGGGGACCCCTGCCTGGCCCCTGGGGTACTAGAGTCCAGTGGACAGGAGATAGGACCGCAGGACCCGGGACGGAAGCCCCTCGTGTGTCTCCCCTTGAAAACGGGAATGTTGATAAGAACTACCCTTTGATACGGGGTGTTTGCCTGGGCCAGGTGCCTTCACTTCGTCACATGCCTGTAGCAGCCGCAGCAGGTGAGGTGGGTTCCATCCTTGTCTCCCTCTTCCAGGTGAAGAAACCAAGACTCAAAGAGGCCAAACCACTCGCCAGGGATCACACAGCTGAAGGAGACAGAGCCAGACTCGCCCAGGTGGGTGTGAACCCCTAAGTCCTCTTACTCAGCGTGCCTGCCCTGCCCTCCCTGGGCCCCCAGGGGGACTGCATGGAGAAAACTGCTGGGAATACTGGGAGGACGCCCAGCCTGCTGGTCCCTGCAGGGAGAACCTCCAGGGCAGCAAATCCTTCACCTGGGCAGGGGGCACCAAGGAACAAGAAGGTCGGTTGGTGCCAGGTTAAACTCCAGGACAGAGAAGGGAGAGCAGGGCAGCCCGTCCAGGAACTCCCAGGCCTGCACCCAGCACCCCCACTGGGCACAGGGGCCTCTTGTAGGGACTTCCATTCTCCCTGCCTCAGTTTCTTTATCTGTTTCCGTTGTTTATCCTTAACCTTGGAGTTAAGCATGGTAACTGCCTCAGGAATGCCGAGACGGCTAAATGAGGTGGTTGGCCCAAAGGCCTGGCCCCATGCCTGACCCAAGCTGTGCCCCCCTCCATCCGCTCCCCTGCCCATCTGAAAGCACTTCTCTGTCATTCAGCCTCAGGTCAGTCAGAGCTATCTGAGAGATGCAGTGTTTCTGACAGCCCTACCAGTGGCTGGAAGCTTCCTGAGTAAGACTCATGCTGGGGGCGGCAGCTCCTCCCTCTCTGCCTCTCAGGGAAAGGCTGGTAGGGGCAGGGTTTTGAAAATCTTTGGGCTGAAGCTTGCATAATTCCAGAACTACTCTGTAGCCCCCAAGCCCTCCCTCACCACTGGTTTAGCAAGAAGGAGGAAGCCTAGCATTTTCTGCTCCTCTCCTCATCCCCAGCAGCTAGGCCAGCAGCAAGCTCACCCCTCAGCATGTTTTGAATCTGGTCACTGCCTCCGCACCTCGGCCCCCAGGCCCTCAGCTCTGTCTGCCAAGCTCTCTGCACGGTCGGGTCCTGACCTGTCCCCCTCCTCACTCCACTGCCCAGTGCAGCCACACCGGCCTCCTCTTCCTTCCTTGGCCATACTAAATCCTCTGCACTCTCAGGCCTGTGCCCATGCCCTTCTGCTCCTTGGAATACTCTTCCCTGACATCTTCTTGTGACGTACCTCCTCGTAATTCAGAGACCACCGTAAAAGTCCCCTACTCAGAAACCTTCCCTGTTTACACCCCACTGCAGGAGCCACTCTTGCCTGTCTTCTGTTGCATTTCTGTTTTAACTTCTGGGTGATATTGCCTTGCTTGGGTGTTTCTTGGCTAAAACGTCAGCCTGCCTGGGCTCTGACCTTTGTCTTGGGTCTTCACTTTGGATTCCCCAGAACTCAGCCTTGCACAGAGGAAAGGTTCTGATAATCTTGTACAGTTGCAGGCAGTGTGTGCAACCATCAGGGTTCTGCCTCTCATTGCTTAACAGCCTTCTTTCTACATTTCTGCATAGACCACAGAATTATCATTCCTCCCTCGGCCTTACTCAGCTTTTCCCTAAAGTGAGGTTGATAGGCTGTTTCGAGGTTCTGGCCATAATATCCAACTTTGCTTTTAAACATTGTGGTCCAAATGGCACCTTTTTTTTTTTTTAATGCTTTCAAATGATTTTTAAGTTATGGTTCCCAAACTGATGTGTTCGACTCAAGGGTATGATCATCCTGAAGGCACATGCCACTTATTACCAGGTGGCTGCTTAGGAAAAAGTATCCCCAGCACTGTGTGCAAGTTTTCCTTCAGCCCCGGAAGCATTGGGTTTTTACATTTTTGTTTTGTCTAGTTTAATGGGGAGGTCATGGCAGGTTTAAATTTTCCGTTGCTTGAATTAGTGAATCTGGGTGTTTTTCTATGCATGGGCCAGTTCTGTTTCCTGTCTTGTGGAGGAGGGAGAGCTCCAGGGCACCCTCATTTTCCCCTTCACCTTCACTTGTGGTGGTGGTTCCACTTGAGCCCATCTCGTGAGAGCAGGGTGAGGGCCCTCAGGGGCTGGAACAGGAACACACCAAGGTGAACTCTGCTGGTTGCAGGAGCTGCTCTGCCAGTCAACCAGCAAGAAACTGTGAGAGTCCCTTGTGCCCTGAGCCTGGTACTATGGGGAGAGAAAGAACTCATTTTTTCTTAAGCCTTTGTGAATAGTTTTTTCAAAATGGTAATTTTTTAAGTTAAATTAGATTTTTAAAAAAATGAAAGTACTGGGGTTTGAACCCAGGACCTTGTGCACGCTAAGCGTGCACTCTACTACTAAGCTGTACCCACCCCCGCAAAATGGTATTTTTTTTTAAATTATAAAAGTAACATGGTGTGTAAGGTTATTCATTGGAACACTTAATCTAGAACACACTGAAGTGGAACCATCTCTGGGATACTGTATTAGACTCCTGCGGCTGCTGTAACAAATGATCACAAATCTGATGGCTTAAAAACAACATTAACTTATCTCACAGTTCACATCTCCAAAATCAGTCTTGGTGCACCAAGATCAAGTTATTGGCAGGGCTGTATTGCTTCGGGAGATTCTCTAGGGAGAATCTGTTTGTTTGCCTTTACCAGCTCCTAAAGGCTGCCCTTACTCCTTGGACTGTGACCCCATCTCTCCATCTTTGAGAAGCATAACCTCTTCCAATCTCTCTGACTCCAGCCTCTGCTTCTGTGGTTGTATAGCCTCCTGATTCCCCTGCTCTACTTGTCAAGACCCTTCTGATCACGCTGGGCCCACCTGGATAATCCCCCATCTTGGAGTCCTTAGTTTAACCACACCTGCAAGTCCTTTTTGCCACGTAAAGTGACATACTCACAGGTCTCGGGAATTAGGACATATACATCTCTGGCGGGAGGCATTATTCAGCCTACCACCCCCTAAAGGGAAATAAGCAAGGTTCGGAACAGTGTGTGGGCTCACATTTGTTTAAGGGGGGAAAAAAAGAATAAATATGGATGTGGTTGGGAAGACCTAGAATATCCCCGAAGGCTACATGGAAAACTGGTAGGAGTGACTGTTTCTGGGAAAGACAGAAGTAAAAAAGAAGACTTACTTGTCATAGTTTATCTTTTTGTATTATTTAAATTTTTTACTACATAGGTTGCCTGCCAGCATTAAAAATAAGTTTTAAGAGGTAACATATAGTCATTGTAGAAGTTCAGACCTTCCAGAAGCAAAGAGAAGGAAGATAACCCACTCTACCCCCAAATTACTCCCATTTTCTCCAGCAATAACCACTGTGAAGAGTTTGGCTATATCCTTACAGACTTATAAAAAAAAAAATGCACATATAATCTTTTCATATACTTGGGATCATACTGTACACATTATGCTATAGTGTGATGGGGGAGCTTGTTAGTTACCTCTTTCCTCCTCCGCATTTGAAGATTTAACAGCACTGGGGTCTCCCACTGTGCGGATGTGCCCTAACTGACTCGACCAGATCCCCGTTGGTCGACGTTTAGATTTTTTGCTGCTTTCCAGGGCAGTTTCGACACTAACATGTCTGTCTGGTTCTTTTTTTTTTTTTTTTTCCAGTCTGGTTCTTTTTAATTGGAGTGAAATTCACATAATGTTATTAACTTTTAAAATGAGCAATTTGATGTCATTTAATACATTTCTGATGTAGTACCTGCCACCTCTGTGGTGTAGTAACTACCACCTCTGTCTAGTTCCAGAACATTTTCATCACCTAAAAAGGAAACCCTGTCCCCATTAAGTGGTCACTTCTCATTCCCCTCTCCCCCTAGTCCCTGGACACCACCAGTCTGCTTCTGTCTGTGCAGATTTGCATATTCTGGATGTTACACATCAGTGGAACCATGTCATACGTGACATTTTGTATCTGGCTTCTTTCACTTAGCATAATGTTTTAGAGGTTCATTCATGCTGTAGCATGAATCAGTACTTCATATCTTTTTTTATTTTTTTATTGGGGTATAATTGACATACAACATTAGTTTCAGGTGTACAACATAATGATTAGATGTTCATATATATTGCAAAAGTACTTATCTCTTTTTATGGCTGGATAACGTTCCATTGTGTGGATATGACATCTTTTATTTATCCATTCATGTTAATGGACACAGGTTGTTTCCACTTTTTGTCTGTGAATATTCGTGTACATGTGTTTGCTTGAGTGCCTGTTTTTAATTCTTTGGGGTATATACTCAGGTTGTATGTCCTACATACACTTTGAGCTGTATTGCTATTTTCAGACAATGTTAACTTAAGCAAGTTGAAAATAACTTGTAAGAAAGTGTTTTGCAGGGGGAGGGTATGGCTCAGTGGTAGAGCACACGCTTAGCGTGCACCAAGGTCCTGGGTTCAATCCCCAGTACCTGCATTTAAAAAAAAAAATTTTTTTTAAGAAAAAAAAGAAAGTGTTTTGCAAAACATATACTGAGACAAATGATGGCAGTACGACAGATGTGGACAAATGTTTCCTTATTTTCCAGAGCCGGAGACGACAGGAACATGGCCACCTGGAATGAAAAGGTAAATTGATTCTGGTGGACTAGCAGCATTAAAGGACCTCCCAACCCTAAGAAGATAGTTCTGTTTGGTATTTCTAACAGGATAGAAGGGAAACACCTGTTCTGGGTGCTTCTGCCTGACCGAAGTGTTTAAAGTCGCAAAGGTGAAAGCTATTGAAGGCATTCACAAAACCTCAAGATAACCTGATAACCGGAATCGGTCCACTCAAATGCCAGCTCTGCATTTTCACAGCCCCGTGTCATTCGACTAGGCCCTTCGCCTCCCTGAGCCTCAGTTTCTTTATCTGAAAATGGGGGAAAGTTCCTTACCACCCCTGTTCCTGAAGGCTCGTCAGGAGGAGTCAAGGAGACAGTGGTCTCAGAATGCTAGGCCAGTACTGAGCCCATAAGGGGCTTTTCCCCACCACTTATTTTATAAAGATACTTGGGCACAAAGAAATAAAGCTACTTGCTCAAGATCACACAGGTAGGAAGTGGCAAAAATGGGATTTCATCCTGGTCTAACTCCAAAGCGAATGTTCTGCTTCTGGTATTGTGTGGCCATCCAGAGCAGGACTGATAAATACTGTCCATGATATCTGGGACGCAGGCTTGTTGGATTTGGGGAGACATGGGTTGTGAAGGGTGGGACAAGGTGGAGAGGAAGTGTTGGCTTTCAATTTCAGCTGTTCACTTGGAGGTGGTGGGGGCCTGGTCAGGGCGGTGCCAGAAGCTCAGAGTAGCAGCAGGGTGATGGGGGCAGAGTCTGGGAAGCAAACGTGCGGGTTGGCAGGACCACGGGAGGGTGATGATGGGGATCTTGCATTTCATCACATTGGTGGCTCCTTTGTAAAACTGTAAGAGTGTTTCTGATTTAAAGCTGTTTACAATGTGAGGTGGGGGGAAGTGGCCAATGACACAACATGCCACCAGTTGTGATTTCAGAAATGTTGAAATATAGGGAAAATGTTCATCTTTGCATTCATGAAATATGGTGGCATTTCCAACAAAAGGATGACCATGTTGTGAAAATTCCTGATGAGACGTGGGAAGCTCAGTGTCTGCCACTCAATACGGGAGCTCCATGAGTTCCAGTTACCGTTAATCCTCATGGTGGGGCAAATGCAACAGTGTCCTTCATTTACAGCTCCCTACTAGGCAAACCAAAAAAGCAAGCGGAGATGCTGATAGCGGTTATACTGTGGTGAAACCGCCTCACTCCATCTCAAGAGGGGCTGGATCAACCCACACGACTGTGCCGGAAAAAACCTTGACGGTGTGTATTAAGAATCATGAAAATGTTCATAGTCAAACCTGGTCGTCTCGCTTATGGGAAAGGAAACAGCCCATAAAAAGGAAAACGTACAATTGACAGCATAATTTAGAAACTCAAATTTACGTGTTTCTTAGCACGTGAGATACCATTGATTGTAGATGCACCATTATTTTATGTGCTGTGAAGAAGAAAAAGTGCCACCATTTACTGTGATGTAATGTGACCTGATGCTGGTCAATTGTAAGACAGGTTTCACGCGTATGGCTAGTGGGAAAAATAAGATAACAAAGTTGTCTGCAGTCGTCGATTCTAATTGTAAAGGACACAGAGAGTGAGATGGTAGCTAGGTAAATGATAAATCTGGTGTGCTGGGGTTATTATGAACTTATTTCTGTTTGCTCGTGTTTTCACAATAGTGATATTGAAATAGACCTGGGGTAAAAGTCTGCTCACTGGGATGAATGGTGGCAGGTACACCTGGGGGGCCCAGGTGAGTCAGGGATCTAGCTGCAGGGACAAGTCCTGGTGGTGGGGGTGGGTGCACGGAAACATCAGGGAAACCAGTATTGGCGTGCAGACCTGGGGACCCATCTCAGGGGACTCCTGGGGGGCGGGAGCCTGTCTGTCATGCACAGAGGCTAATAGTAGGGGCTGGCCCTAGTTGTTGGGGAGCCAGGGAAGGTTGGGCCAGGGCCACTTGGAGCAAATAAGCCTCTTACTGACTCAGAGAACAAGTTTCTTTTAGTAATTTACCCTGATGGAGTTAGTTTTGTTTTCAAGAAATTGTTTTAATAGGTTTGCTTTTAAGAGCTTTTTAATTGTCCAGCTCCTCTAGTTTGGGGGAGGAAAACAGCTGTGTTGTAGGAGAAACTGGTGGGGTTTTTAGCTGTCGTTCAGACCCGACTTGCTGTCTCAGCTCTGCTGAGAGGGGGCCCAGCAGCTGTGGACACCTGCCCTCTTCAGAAGCCCTCCCTGCCCCTTCCCACTTCTCTGGGCCTCCGCTTTCCTCTTCTGTAAAATGAGATCAGTGAAGAAACAGGTTGTGCATGGAAAGCACTCAGCAGGGTGCTGGGCTACAGCAGACCCTTAAAACACAGGAGCTGTGATGCCCTCACGAGGGTAAACTGAGTTTTCAGCCCGTCAGCTGACCTGTTCCTCATCACAGATAAAGATGTGTGTCACCAGCCACATCCGGGGAGCCAGATATGCTTAGAAATCCTTGTGGCCCTTTGCACATTTCTCACAAAGTGTCTGGAGGCTCTGGGTTCTTTTACGATGTTGGTTCTTGACCTTGACTTCACGTGGGAGATCCCAGTACCCAGGCCACCCCCAGACCGACTGAATCACAATCTCTGGGCCTAAGACCCAGGCATTGGGGTTTTTTAAGCTTCCAGGTGGTTCCAATGTGCAGCCAGGGTTGAGAGCCATTGGTTAAACTGGGGCTGCACTGGGCCTCCTTCCAAGGACCGCACCAGAGCAGGGCAGGAAATAGGGGTGCCCTGAACTCTGTTTATCCCGTCTTTTCCACGACTGAAGCATCACTAAGACACTGGGAGATGGGGATGGCCCAGATGACTCAGTCACACTGGTGCTGGGTCCTGATTTCTAGCTGGATGACTGGTTTTTTTTTTTTTCCTTTCTATGCTTTCATAACACAAATAGCAGCATGACTTATGCTTCCCAGTTAACGTGGCTGATTCACAGGCTTTGGGCAGGTCTGCCACCTCTCTGACAGTCAGCATCTCTCTCCCCCAGGGAAATAGATGGGGTATAGCCTCCCCACTATACCCTGGTGTGAGTCTTTCAAACTCAACCCATTGGTGACTCCTGAAATCCATTAATGGGCTGCAGTCAGCCTTTTAAGAAATAAAGTGGACAACATAAGCCTCTCACATATTAACATGAGTG
Organism: Camelus bactrianus; assembly: GCF_048773025.1. Taxonomy (NCBI): domain Eukaryota; kingdom Metazoa; phylum Chordata; class Mammalia; order Artiodactyla; family Camelidae; genus Camelus; species Camelus bactrianus. The sequence goes on along the minus strand of NC_133570.1, from coordinate 7,337,626 downwards.
TTGGTTAATACATGGAACGTGTATATATCAGCACATCCTAAGAGGCGGGGTATAAAATGTGTTTCTTATTGAGTAACACTGGGCCGAACTCCCAGGGCAGCACTGGCCTTCAGCAGTGGTGAGCCAGAGCCAGGGCAGTGTTCAGAGAGGTCATGCAGGAGGGAGGGGGCTCTGGGCCAGGCATCTGGCCCAGATAAAACTGATTTTACATGCAAATTAAAGGACAAGTGCTCGCCGCCAAAAAAAAAAAAAAAGTCTATTTCAGTATTACTATTGTGAAAACTCGAGCAAAAGGAAATAAGTTTATAATAACCCCAGCACACCAGATTTATCATTTACCTAGCTACCATCTCACTCTCCGTGTCCTTTACAATTAGAATCAAAGACTGCAGACAACTTTGTATCTTATTTTTCCCACTAGCCATATGCACCAGACTTAGGCCTTTTTGATGGCCAAGAAATTTACCAAGAAGTCAGTGCTCTCACTACTGCATTTTCTGATTATTTATTTTTTAATACCTTTTCGACCTGGTTGGAATCTGAGCTTTGCTTCTTCCTGGCTGTCTGACCTGAGGCAAGTCATTTGGCCTCTCTGTTCCCAGTTTCCTCATCTGTAAATGGAGAGGATTCAGTCCCCACCTCATGGAATTGTTACCATTCTTTGCCCAGACCTCAGAAAATGGCAGGTGCCCTGGGGAGAATTACAGTCACCAGTTCCCACTACCTTAAATGTTACTCCTCACATCGTCTCCTCCCAGCCCCACGATCCTGGCCGGGCTGGCAGACTCTTCTATCAAGACAGGAAGGGTTCTGACCCTATAGGAAGAGGAGAGAAGAGTTGGAGAATACATCTCTGGGGGCACTGGAGCTGCAGGTGGGCTCCTTGGCTGATAAGCAGCCCCGCCCACCCCAAGCTGGTCAGCTGTCGTCGTGGTTATTTTCGTGAACCTCAAACTTCCTCCCCACCCTAGAGAAGGAAAAGCTGCTACGCTTATTTAAAGACTTCTTTGATTTAAAAAATAGGCATTCCTCAGAACACAAACCCCCGGGGCCTGGGCGGGGGGCGGTGCTAGAGTCTGTGAGCCGCTGCAGTACATGAGTCCCCTGAGAGGAGAGGTTTGCTCGAGGGATTCGCTCCACCCTCCAGGTATGTTTTCCAGGCACGTAGGATATAGAGGATATGGCATGAGCAGGAACTGCACCCCCCACCCCAGGTCTCTTCCCTAATGGGGAGTGGGGAGCAGAGGAGGTAACAGACTCCATTACACAAACTGGTGAATCCATCTCGACTGGGAAGGCACGTTGGCCATGCATGAATGCAACAGGGGAGGTACACATTCAGCTTCGTGAAGCTGGGATGCTTGAGGGAGACCTCCTGAAGGAGGAAAACAAAAATGACAAGGTAGAAGAGGAGGGGGCATTCCAGGCGGAGGAAATCACATGTGCAAAAGCCCTGTGGTTGAAGGAACCTGTTGAGAACAAAGGGCTGAATGGAGACATTGTGGCCACAGCAGAGAAAGTGGTGACAGGTGAGGTCAGATGGGTAGGCAGAGGCCACGGTGTGCAGAACAGGTGTGGGTATCTGGAAAGCACTTGGGTCTTTTAAGATCAATGGGAAGCCAAAGAAGAGTTTTGTGTTAGGGGTTCCCAAGATCACCCCAGGTCCAGTGATCTGCTAGGAGGGCTCATAGGACTAAGCACACAGTTCCACTCATGACTAAGATTTTTACAAAGAAAAATCAGCACAGGACATGGAAAAAAGGTGCATAAGGTGAAGTCCAGGGGAAACCAGGCACAAGCTTCCAGAATCCTCTCCCAGTGGAGTCACGTGGGACTTGCTCCAGGAACAAGTTATGACAACACATGTGAAACGCCATCTACTAGGAACGCTTGTTTTTATTTGGGGGCTGGTCACATGGGCCAAAATTCCAGGCACTCAAAATCCCAGGCTCCCCAGAGGACAGCAGGCGTTCAACATAAACTACATTGTCTTTATAAACCGCCCAGGCACAGTGTGCTGTTCTTAGCAGGTGGGAACCATTCCCAAATCCAAGCTCCCGGATGCCAGCCAAGGGCCAAGCAGGCCTTTCTAAGGGCAGCAACCTCAGACCTTTTCTGCACAAGGAGTGATGTGATTGTGTTCCGAGAAGCGCTCTCATGCTGCTGGGAGAACACTGAGGAGCTGGTACCTCCTCCAAGTAAAAGTGGAAGCTGGTGGAGGTGTTGGCAGAGGTTGGGAAAAGTCTGCCCCGAGGTGGATTCAAGGGTCATTTAGATGCTAAAACGCGCAGGGCTTAGTGATGGGTGGGCTGTAGTGGAGGGGGAGGGAAGGCAGGGATCGGAGACGACTTCTCTGCCCTGGACCCAGAAGACAAGAGACCCAGATGTGAGTCTGCAAACTGTCTGCTGGCTGGTGGTGGTTGCCTTGTTGCAAGTTCTCAGTTTCCCTTTATAAGGAAGGGAGGGTTGCATCTCAGAACCTTGATTCTAACTCTTTCAGTATCATCATTCTGTTGCTTTAAAAAGCCACCTTTTCTGCCATGTTTTCCCCTGTTGACAGAGCACCTTGGAAAGAACGAGGCTAGCAGGCTTGAGCTCATGTGCCAGCTTTGCTACTTACTTACGTTTCTTTGTTTTTAAAAATGTATGTGTAAGTTCTCAATGTAAGAAATTAAAACAACAAACAGGCGTAATTAGGTTGAACCATAGGAAATTGTCAGTGTCTACCAATTTTAACCTACAAAAATGGTAATTTTTTCAAAATTCTTGATTTCAGGAAAGTTGTCTTGAATTTTATCTTGAACTATTCTGTTCCATTGTTTTGGTTTTCTCATTCAGGGATCCACTTATGTATATATTGGATATATAGTTGTATGTGTGTGTGTGTGTGTGTGTGTGTGTGTGTAAATTCTTCCTCTCTCCTGCCCCCTGCCTCCAAATACTTCATTCTTTGCAGGCTGGATCTCACCCCTAAAATGGCTATGTCTTATGGTTGAACTTAATAGAAAAAAAAAAAATTGCAAGTCTCTCTTCATCCTCCACCCCAATCCCGGCCCCTCCCTAGAGGTAACCTTTTGGTATGGGTTGTTGATTTCATCTGTTTCTAACAAAAATGGAATTAGGATACATTCTGGTCTGTAATATGCTGGCTTTTACTTGACTGTAGATCAAGGACCCCTTTCTGTGTCAGTACTTGGAGCTACGCTGACTTACTGTGCTCTTAACAGCTGTGTAGTGTTCCGCAGTGTATTTAACTGTGGCCCTTGAGGTTGTTTCCAGTTTGGGGTGTGGTAACACCAAGCATCTTTGTGCTCTTGTGTGAGTCCCTTATCAGGTCAAACAATAGGGACATTTAAAATTTTGATAGAAGCTGATTGAAGGCTGATCCCCTCTTTGCTCTCATGCCTGGCACATTGGAGAGACTTAAATATTTTTTCAAAAGATGAAAGAAGCTGGCCCAGTGCGCTTCTAAGGAGGGCTTACCCATTTCCACGCCCACCAGGGAGTAGAGAGGAGTGCCTCCCTCCCTCCACCTGACAACCTGCCACAGCAGGTGACTTTGGGCAGTCGGTCTCTCCTCCCCAAACCTCAGTTTCCCCTTCTGTAGAGTGGAGAGCCTGCCCCTCTCTGCCCTGCCTACTCCTCAGGATTGTTACCAGCATCAGGTGAGAGCAGGGGGTGCTGAGGGTGTCCTGTAAGCTGTGAGCAAGCAGCAGCTCCTGCTGGGATTGGCTGCAGAAACAGTCTGGGTGGTTTTGTGACCTTCAGAGGAACCTGCTTCCTCCCAGGAGTCAGGGTGGATGTGTGGCCCACCAAGATACAGGGGGAGAGAGAGCACGTGGTCTGTGGCCACCTTGGCTGAAGGCACAGCCCCTGTGTAGTAGCTTCCTGGGGCTGCCATAACACGTGACCGCCGACAGGCGGCTTAACACGACAGAAATTTCTTCTCTCAGTTCTGAAGTCCAGAGGTCTAAAATCAGGGTATTGGCAGGGTTGGTCCCTCTGAAGGCTCGGAGGGAGGATCTGTTCCAGCTCTTTCTCCCAGCTTCTGGTGATTGCTAGCAGTCGTTGGCACTCCTTGGATTGCCATGCACCCCTCCAGGCCCTGCCTCCGTCTTCTCGTGGCCGCCTCCTCTGCGTGTCCTCTCCTCTTCTCATAAGGACACTGGTCATTGCATTGGGGGCCTACCCTAAGTCCGGGATGGTTTTATCACAAGACCTTTAGCTAATGACCCTGGCAAAGCCGTATATTCCAAGCGAGCTCACATTCTGAGGTTTCAGGTGGATGTGAATTTTGGGGGGCAGCCACACCTCAACCCACTCCACACTCCCCGCAGGTAAATCTCTAGTCACCGCTGCCCGGCTGTTTCTTGGCCACGGGTTCTGTCTAACACGGGGGGCTCCGGGTTGTCCAGCCCAGGGGCAGAGCCTGGCTCTGCCATTTTCTGAGTGTGTGACTTTGGGCAGGTAAGTCACCTTTCTCCCCCTAGACCCAAAATAATGGCCTCGACCTCAGAGGGTTGTTAGGAATTAAAATGAAATAGTACATGTAAGGAACGTGGAGCTTAGCAGTGTGCTAATGTAACAAATAATACATGATCGGTAATAATAGACGTCGCTCCCATTGTGTCTGGTCAACGCGTGGGGGCGGGTGAATAAGAACACCCAGTCCCCAGAAGCAGGCTCTGGGAGGGAACCGGGAAAAGGGGACTTAAGGAGCACTGGGCCCTGGGAATCAGGAGGTGGCTGAATTTCTTAAAAGTACCCTTTCCTGTGATTGTTGGATGACCAAGAGATAGGGACTTTCCCCTCCCACAGGTGGCAGCTTCAGAGCCTGTAAAAATAGACACGAGAACATTTTCTCTCCTTCAGTTCTAGGTCTGTTTTTCTCATCTCTCCCCATCTCTCCCAGGTAGTAATTTTTCTGGTATAATACCTGTCATGTGTAAAAGAGAAGTAGGCGATGTTTTTACCTTTGACGTTTTGTTGCTAATTCATTTATTAAATATATATTGAGCCCCTCCCTGTAACTGAGGGAGGAAGAGTGTCTGCCCTCCCAGCAAGCACAGACCAGGGCAGGAGACAGACAGCGCCAGGCTGTCACAGTGCTCGTTAGCGAGTGGCTCGATGGGGAGAGAGGAAGGGCCCTCACCAGCGGGCGGCCTCCCAGGGGAGGTAAAATCTAGGTGTCTGTAAGGCCGGAAAGAGCACGCGGGTGAGATCAGGAAGGGTATTCCAGGCAGTGGGGACAGGCCGGCAAAGTCCTGGAAGCAAGAGAGAGCGCAGTTGGTTCTAGAACCCCAGTGTAGTTGTAACTGGAGTGCGGCGGGCAGGGGCTGGGGGAGGAGACCAGGGCCTGGGGAGACTGAACGAGCTTGGACTTTGTCCTGAAGGCAGTGGCTGGCAGGGGGTGAGGGTGGGGGGTACTGAAGGTAATGGGAAGGGGAGGGTGGGCGAGAGCAGGGACTCAGCCAGACCAGCCCTGCAGAAAGGAGACCCTGGCCACCGCCAGGTGGAGGAAAGCTCAGAGGCTGGTGCTGGCGTCCTTGCAAGAGGTGACAGTGCTAGGAGGGAGTCAGACAGAGAAGAGACGGTGCAGTGTGAGTGATATTTAGGAAGTGAGATTGACAGGCTTGAGGAAGAGAGAGGAGCCAAGGATGAGCTGTAGTTCTTGGGCAGCCGAGTGGATGTGATGCCCTAGGGGAACATGGAAGGACGAGTGGATTTAGGGGAAAAGATAAGAAGTTAGTTCATTTTGGGTCACAGCAAACTAATGGCCTGGCAGGCTATCAGACAGCAGGCTGGAGACTGATTCGCACTGAGCAGCATTAAGAACACAGGTGTGCAGGGACCACCAAAGGGAAAGAGTCGCCCTGTGCCAAGAGAAGCTCAGGGCTGGGGACTCGCCGACTCCACATGGCATGGGGGCAGGGACATGGGACAGGAAGGGCGGCCAGAGAGGGGAGAAAAACCAAGAACCGAGTCCACGGTGTGAGAGGATGCAGTACAGTCCAGGTGGGAACTGCAGTCCTGGGGTTTGGTATGGAAAGGTGACCCCAGAGAGAGCAGTGACAGGATGTAGTGGAACAGCAAGGGTTAATGCAGCAGAGGTGGAGACGGGGGTGGGGGGGTGTGAATGGAGAGATGGGACTCTATATTCTCCAGTTCACAAGGAACAGAAACCGCTCCGTCTAGCTTCAGGCACAAAGGGCATCTATCAGTCCCTGTCACTAAATAGCCTGGGCTTGTAGAGGCCAGCCGCGGGCCAGTAACCAGAGAAGTGCGAAGTACCCACAGATGGTGATGGAGTCGGAGTAGTGGAGGTGAGGATTTTTGTTGTTGAGAAATAATACCAGCCGGCGCTTACAGAGGGGCTGCTCCAGGCCAGGCTCCGAGGCTGGTGCCCCAGGTAACTCACTGAGTCAGCTCTTCCGTCCACCTAGGCAGGGTGGGGTGGTCCTGAGAGCTGAGAGTCCAGGCTGGGTGGTAAAGTTGCCGAGGCCCACAACGTTTTCATGATCAGCTATATCTTTGCCCCTTTTGGAACTTATCTGCTTCCAGCATGACAGGTTCTTGACTTAAAACCAGAGTTATTTTCTGCTCTGCTGGGTGCCATAAATATTTTCATCCCAAATTACTGAAAGTTGCTTCTTTACTGGACGCAAAGTTTTAAAAAGAAAATTTCCTTTTTTGTGTAAAATGTGAATGTGGTTTTTGCAAAGCACCCTGAGGCTCCTACCATGCTAAGAACTAGTACAGGAGGTTTCCATCTGCCAGGTGAGGTGTTTCAGGGGACAGTTGTGGCCCGTAGCGCCCAGAGAGCTTCAGGTTAGCTGCGGGCATGGCCCTGGGAGCCCAGTAATTGGAGGGCTGGCCCAGGAGACAGGGCACCAGTGCTCTCAGCCATCAGGCACTTGACAAGCTTCTGCTCTAGGTCAGGTGGCACATGATACTCTGGGGACACAGACTCTTGGATCTACATGTGTATATTTTTCCATCAAATTTGGAAATTTTTTCCAGCCATTATTTCTCCAAATATTTTCTCTAATCTCTCATCTCCTTTTGGCTTTCCAGGTACATGTATATTAGGCCACTAACATTGTCCCTAAGGCTCTGTTCCTTCCCCGACCCCCAGCCTTTTTCCTCTCCATGCTTCCACTGGTTATTGTCTCTTTTTCATCTTTAAGTTCACCAATCTTTTATTCTGCAGCATCTAATCAGCCGTTAAGCCCATCTAGTGATTTTTCATCTCATGTATGTATTTTTCAATTCTAGAGTATCCATTTGGGTATTTTTTATAGCCTCCATTTCTCTATTGAGATTCTCCATTTGTTCCCTCAGTAAGTTCATGTTTTCCTTGAAATCCTTGAACATATTTGTAATAGCTATTTTCAAGTCTTTGTTGGCCAATTCCATTATCTTTCTCTGTTTTGAGCTCATAAGCTGATTTTTCTACTGGCTATGGCCACATTATTTTGCTTACTTATCTGTCTAGTAATTTTTTTTTTATCACATGCTGGACATTATGAATGTTATGTTGTTTAGGGTATTTTGCTGTCTTCTCCAATGGAGAATTGAGTTTTGTTCCAACAGGAGTTTAATTTACTTTGAGATTATCTTGATCTTTTTTAAAAGTCTCATTTTTGAGCTTAGTTGGGACAAGTCTAAGGTAGCCCTGACTGGAGGGCTAGAGTAGGTCTGCTTATAAGGCATGACTTTTCTGGACTTGCTGCTGATGCTCAGCGTGTTCAGTGAGATTGCTTTACTCTAGCTATTTGAAATTTACAGGCCTCCCAACCCAGCCCTGCATAATCTCTGGCAGTTCAGCTCACAGTTACGTAAGAGTAGAGTTTTGCCTTTTTGTTTTTGTTTTCTCCCTGAAAGTTATATTTTGCCTTGCCTCATGGATTCTTGCTCTGCACATGTGAAGTTTAGGACTCAGCCAAAGTCCGATTTTTGGAGTTCTTTCTCGGCAACGCTTCCTTTTCTCTGGTACCTTGCCATGCAAATTCCCAAGGAAGGGAGGTTCAGTAGCCCTGAACTATCATCTTTGCCTCCACAGTCCAGAAAGTACCTCCAGGCAGAAAGCCAGGGTGATTGTGGGGCCCACCTTATCTGTTTCTCTTCTCTCAGGGATCACAGTAAATTTCAAATATTTTATCCAGTTTTATGGAAGTTACTCTAACTGGTATCATTGGTTGTATGGCAGTTGCTCTAACTGGAATAGTTTTTTATACTAATAAAGTTACTCTCTCACAGCAAGAAGCAGAAATCTCATTCTTTTATATATGTATGCTCACATTCCAAAAACAGTATATGGTAACATTTTGCAGCCATTGAGGTAGGAGGAAAACCAGAAGTCTGTGGAATCCTAGAAGCCAATGAAGGAAGATTTTGAAGAAAGGGAGTGATCTACTGTGTTCAGTACTGCTAGAGGGGGTACACATGGGTGTCATCAGTGATTATATAGAGACTTAGTTAATTTGTTTTACCTGCTGTATAGTATTCCATCACACAAATAGAGAAAATTCATTCCTCTCTCTCCTACCATTTAGGTGAACATTTGCAGTAAACATTCTTAAACGTGCCACTGATTTGAGCACATGCAGAGAGTTTCTCTTTGAGGCCTGTCCAGGGTGAAATTACTAGATTATTGATATGCACAACTTCAACTTGACAAAACAATGCCAGAGTGCTACCACAAATGGTGGTGCCAGTGTCTATTCCTGTCTTCAGGGTTTAAGAGACCCCCATTGCTTCACATCTTCACCAATATTTGCTTTTATAGACTTTAAAATTATTGCCAATCTCAGGAATGAAAAGGTGTGTGATTGTTACTTCAATTCACATTTTCCTGAATATTAGTGAAGTTGAGTGTCTTGGCCATTTGGGTTTCCTCTCATATGACCTGCCTGTTAATATTCATTACCTAATTTTCTGTGGAGTTGTCCTTTTCTGATAGGGTTTCTTTATATGTGCTAGACACTAAATCTTTGTCTATTAAATATATCACAAATATTTACTCCCAGTCTGTGATGTGTCTTAACTTTGTGTGTGTGTGTGTGTGTGTGTGTGAGACAGAGTGAGAGATAAATTTTTGGGCTTTGATGAGTTAACTCTATCCATTTCTTCTATGTGTTGTGTCTTGTTTAAGCACTCTTTCCCAGTTCTGAGGTCATGAAAATACTTGTCTGTATTTTATTCTAAGATGTTTAAAGTTTTTAAAAACATGTTTATATAGGTTAATACCACTGAAATGTGTTCTGTGTGTGTTATGAGATAGGAATCCTTTTCTTCTTCCCTTGTTGGAAAAGCCAGATGTTCTAACCTCTCCAGCCTTTCTCCACTGACCTGGACTGTCATCATCATCACATCCAGGTTCCCACAGGGACCTGGGTCTGTTTTGGGCTCTCTCTTCCTGTCACACTGATCATACTGCCTATTCTTGTCCCCATTCCTGAAAGTTTTCATTATTGAACTTTCTAAACTGATGTCTGGTAGGATAAGTTGAGCAAAGAGGGGTGGGCAGGATGGATTACTAGCTTTTTTGCTTTGAAGTTATTGGTCTTTAAACAACTGTCCTTAATATATTTAAAACAGCACCGGCAGAATGTAGGAAAAATCCACTTGGCGCTCACCTTTCAAGGACTGATCTGTGACTTGAAAGCGGGGTGGCGGGTCTTCACTTTTCTGTGAAACCCTGGTACTTTTACTTTTGCCTTTTCCCTCTCCCCACCCTACCAACTCTCACCTCGGGGTTTTTAGGTAGTGATGTCTCTGAACCATGAGCCTCGCTTCCGGCATTTACACGTGGGCCTGTGGTGGGTATTTTGCGATGGGGCTGCAGTACCTCTTTTGTTGGTGACTGCCAGTCAGACCGCAGTGATAGGCCTGATGGAGTCTGGGGTTTCCTGTTGCCTCACCAGCCCCGAGACCCTGGATTCCAAAAATACACTCGCAAGAAACCACTGTGACCTCACGGTCTGCTTGCACAGTGCTCTGAGCGCTGGGACTGTCTTCCCCCCCGTGGCCCAGGGTGGGAGGGCCCCGGTCCCCATCAGAGTGACGTGGGATCCCAGTGGTCCCGCCTGAGCGCTCGTTCTCTGTCCCCTCCCTTCAGGCCGTCACCCGCAGGGCCAGGGTGCCTCCCGCCGAGAGGATGAGCAAGTTCCTGAAGCACTTCACCGTCGTCGGGGACGACTACCATGCCTGGAACATCAACTACACGAAGTGGGAGAATGAAGAGGACGAGGAGGACGAGGAGGAGCAGCCGCCTTCAGCACCGGCGGCGGCAGGCGAGGAGGGCAGAGCTGCTGACCCGGCCGCCACCCCTGTCCCCACGCCCAGGCCCCGCCTAGACTTCAGGACCACTTTGAGGAAGCTCTTTAGCGCCCACAGGTTTCAGGTAGGTGGGCAGAGGCCGGAGATGCCCGGGGTGGGGCAGAGCCGTCAGCCAAGAGTCACGAGGCTGGGTGGGGCCACCTCCGCCACCACCTCATTCACTCGCCACGCGCCCCCGCGTGCCGTACACCACTGGGCACAGCGGGCGGGTCCTGTGTCATCAGGGGTAAAATAAGTGCTAATCCAAAAGTCAGGGGTTCATCACCTGATGAATGGATAAACAAAGCATGATCTCTCCAAACTCAGCCACGAAAAGGAAGGAAGCACTGACACGGGCTACAAGGTGGATGAACCTTGACGACGTCATGCTGAGTGTAGGAAGCCAGACACAAAAGGCCACCCGTCTTATAATCCAATTATATGAAATGTCTAGAATACGCAAATCCACGGAGACAGCAGACTGGTGGTTACCACAGGCTGGAGGGAGGGAGGAAGGGGGTAACTGCCTGATGGGTACCGAGCTTCCATGTAGGGTAATGACGATTTTCTAGAACTATGTAGTGGTGATGGTTGTGCAACTTTGTGAATGTGCTTAATGCCACTGAAGTTTATACCAGTTTTAGAATAGTTAAAATGGTAAATGTCATACCAATTTTACACACACACAAAGTAAATTAAAGGGTAAGCATTGGAGGCAGATAAAACATTCCGGCATGTATTCAGCAAACACTCAGGGCCTGGCTAAAAGGGTCCCATGCCTCACAGACGGGGTGCTCCAGTCTCTCATTTTGTGAAGTGAGGCCAAAAATATCTGCCTGGCTTAACCTCCAGGTGTGGCTGTGGGGGGAACATGAGGGGAGGTGCAGGTTTGAAAGAGCAGCGAAGGGACTGGGACTTCCTGCAGGGTTCAGTGTCACCCCAGCATCGTCCCGCTCTGAAGGACAGGTGCAGGCTGAGTCTGGCCAGCCCCGTCTGAGCCCCACTCGCGGCCCCGAGGTGGGCCAGCAGGTGTCTGCAAGCACGTTCCGAGGCTCGGGGAGATTAAGCAAGCACGCAGCTTCTCATCAGCCCAGGCCCTGCACAGCGCCACTCGGGGCCCCTGCTGTACGCGTCGTCCTCGGCCACAATAACCCGGTCCCTCCCGAGAGCCGATGGCCCTTCTGGAAGCAGAGAAGCACCCCTTGCCTCTCTCATCACTGACTTTGTTCCAGGGTAAAATAGAAAAAAAGGAAATTATTTTGTTTTGTTTTGTTTTTGCGCTCTCATGTGGCTTAGACAACAAAGCAGGCCAGACAACCCAGCACTGCTGGCAGCTCGGAGCTTTCCTCTGTGGTTCTGACAGGAGAGGAAACGTGGTATTAAGTTGTTGAGGTTGAAATCCCAAACCCTCAATTTCAGGAGCAGAAGGAAGGAGCTAGCTTTCTTCCAGCTGCAAGGGGAGCCCTCGGGAGGCCCCCCTCCTGACTGGGCCCACCAGGCCACGTGGCTTGGGGGAAAGCAGAGTAGAGATGTTTGTTTATTCATTCACTCAACAATCCCATCTTAGCACCTACTAGGGGCTGGGGGTGCAGCACCAGGCATGGTGGACACGTCCCTGCCCTCACTCGATGCTCTGCAGAGAGGCGGGCCTTCCAGAAATCAGACAGAGGCTGGTTACAAGAGGAGAGAAGCTCTCTGCAGGGGAACTAAGTTAGGGGGCTCTGAGAGATCCCAGGGGCTGGGGGAGACCTGATCTAGGGTCGGGAGGTGACATTTGACCTGACACCTGAAGGCTGGGCAGGAGTCAGCTCTGTGGATGGAGGGGAGGCGCTTCACAGGCAGAGAGGCCATGTTTGCAAAGGGCCGGAGGGAGGAATTGAGAAGGGTCCACGTGGCTTGTGTGTATCCAGTAGAGGGAGAGGAGGCACTGGAAGTCCATCTGTGGGCAGCCATCGAAGGTTCTGAGTGGGGATGGGGAGGGAGTGACACGACCAGATTTGTTGAGGGGCTCAGAGTGGAAGTAGGGACGCCACTTTGGAACAGGGGACAAGGGTTCAGGGGTTTGATCGCTGCCAATATAATCAGCATACAGGAAGGTTCTGGAATCCCCTTCTTGGATGCAGTTTCCACCTATTCCCATGTTTCAGGGTGGCCAAAGCGACATGATACATACATAGTTCACTGCTGTCATTGTCACTTCTCACATGGGATGGTACAGCCAACCTAGGGAGAGAACTTGGGGTGAGTCAGGCCTCCATGGAAACCACGGCTGGACAGGGTAGCTGGGCCAGGGGAGGATAACCATGAAGGTCAGGACCTCGCTTTTATTACCTGCTCACTGTGCCTGGGCCCTGTGCTAAGCACTCCTCACACGTCGTCTCGTGCGATGCTCCCACTGTCACTCTGGGGTGTAAAATGCAGCCAACCCTGTTTTCCCCGGAAGGACACCGAAGCTCAGAGTTAACGCCGAGGCTCGGCACTATCGAGAGCGGGGCCCAAGGTCCAGGCTAATGGGAGAGCCAGGAGCCGGCCCAGGACCGGAGCCACTGTATCTGCTGCACAGCACGGCCGTCTTCCAGGAGAGGATTTGGAATTAACCAGCTCTCCCAAATTCTCAGCATTTTCCTCTGTGATGTGGCTCCCCTCAGAACTGCTGCTGCCTTGTGGAGTGGCAAGTTCAGGGCCTGAGGGCCTGAGGGGTTCGGTCACAGAGGCCAGGGCTAGGACTGTGGCATTGTAATTTTGTGACTTTGGGTCTCTCACTTTTTTAAATTGAGGTGAGATTCACATACCGTAATCCTTTAAGGTGGATAATTCAGTGGCATTTAGTACATTCACAGTGTTGTGGAACCATCACCACTGTCTAGTCCAGAACACTTCTGTCACTGCAATAGGAGATCCAGTACCTGTTAAACTATTAACCCCCAGTGCCCCAGCTGTCGACAGACACTAGTCTACTTTCTGTCTCTGTAGATTTGCCTATTCTGGACATTTCATATAAATGGGATCATATACGTGGTCTTCTGCACTTGGCTTCTCTCACTCAGCATCATGTTTTCTAGGCGCTTGGGCTGTGGGCAGTGACTTCCCATCCTTGGCATCTTTCCCCAGTGGTTTCACTCGGATGTTTCCAGCCCTTAAAGATGGAACGAGGGCCCCTGTTTAGGTCTCATGATTTCTTGCTCCTTCTGTTGGTCCACAGGTTATCATCATCTGCCTGGTGGTTCTGGACGCCCTCCTGGTGCTCGCTGAGCTCGTTCTGGACCTGAAGATCATCCAGCCTGACAGGAATAACTATGCGGCCCGGGTAGGGTGTCAGCGGCCCTTTTGTACAATTCACTTCTGTTACCTGCACTCAGGGTGGGCAGAGTGGGGCAGACGGCACCTGCCTTGGAGTAACCAGGCCTTATCTGAGAGTAGTTTCATTGGGTGCTTTCAGTCACAGAGCGGAGCAAACGTCTTCCTTTCCCAGTTATAGACTCGCATTTACTACAAGCAGGACACCTCCTCTGGTCACTCAGTGGCCTGAATCTTGAGCTGTCTTAGATGGCAGAGCTGGCGTGTGTCACTGATTCTAGGGAGAGGGTCCGCCCAGGAGAATGATACCTTCCCATCTCAACAGGAAGACAAACTGTTTCTCCTGTCGACATTCTGACGTGGTCCCTGTGCTGGAGCCTTTTGGGCGATGTGCCCACCATTTACTCCCTGATTCAGTTACTGCCTGAGGCTGTCCCAAATCTCCACCCAGAGGGCAGTGCGTGGCCTGGTATGGTGGCACACTGGGCCAGGGGCCCACTACTAGTGATACTCTGATGGATCACTTGGTTAAGGTACTAAATGCTGAGCTGCTCCAGGGGCTCTTAACTGGCCAGGGGCTCTTTTCCCTTTGCAGTTATAAATAATCTGCCCAGGGCCACTTCAGTATCATGCAAATTTCTTCTTCCCCCATTTCACCCACTAATGATCACTGTGTGAGTCAGTGAATACACAGGGGGCTGCAAACTGGTGATTTCTAATTCTTTCTTTCCTTCTACATCTAGTAGTCGGTATTCGTTTATAAAACATGTTCCTTTTGTTCCGTGTGTGCAAGTGTGTGTATCACTGTGGACTTGTGGATTTCCTTTTTTGGTATTGAGAGTATTACAATCATAGTCATTCTCTTTGCTATTCAAACTGTCCCAAATCTGGTCGCTGGGAGCCTCTTTGAGCTGACTGCCTTGTCCTTGTGACATGACTCCATGGCCTTTGAGCATTTCCTTGCTTTCCAGCCCAGGATCTTGTCCCAGCTTACTTTGTACTTACCATGTCCCAAAGTGGAAATGGTTACTTTAGCGAAGATCGGCATTTTTAAATCAAGATCAGGGAACTCTCTTCACTTACCATCCACCTTGGTGATCATTTCTAGTCTTCTGAACTGCGCAGCGCAACACGTGGAGGTACCGTAACGCATTTAACAAGTGCCCTAGTCTAATGGACATTTTTATTGCTCTACAAACAACGTAGAAAACTCTTTTGTTCTGCGAATGATGCTGCAGTAAATATCCTTTGTGCCCGTGTGAGCTTAGCTGTAGGATAAATTCCTAGCAGTGGAACTGCTGGGACAAAGGGTGTGCTGGATGTTTTTGATTCTGCCTTTGCCCCACTGCCCTTCAGAGAGCAATGTCAGTGCTGTTCCCAGCTGTGTTCCCAGCCTGAGAACAGCGCCTGGTGCTGGCAGGAATTCGGGATGGGTCAAACGAATGGATTCTCTCTCTGGTGACCAGGCAGGTGCACTCAAAGCCAGCTCGTCCGTGCGACCAGCCTGGGTCCGCTCTCACGGTGCCTCCTTGTCCCTTTCAGGTGTTCCATTACATGAGCCTTGCCATCTTGACCTTTTTTATGATGGAAATCGCCTTTAAAATATTTGTCTTCCGCTTGGAGTTCTTTCACCACAAGTTTGAAATCCTGGACGCCATCGTTGTGGTGGTTTCCTTCATCCTCGACATCGTCCTCCTGTTCCAGGAACACGCGTTTGAGGCTCTCGGGCTGCTGATTCTGCTCCGGCTGTGGCGGGTGGCCCGGATCGTCAATGGTATGTCCTCTGTGCTCCTGAGCTGTGGAGGGGATGGGACAGTGGGTGGAGCCTGGGAGTGGGCATGGCGGCCCCATCCTCCTGGCCCTCAAGAGAAAACATGAAGTGGTCTGATCCCATGTCCCACTGCCACCTCTGTGGCTACAAACTGATACCAGGACATGTGCTCTGAGAGGAAATACCTCTCCTTTAGGCTCTATTTTCATGATTATTGAAAGATAGCTATGGAAGGGGTTAGGCTAATCCCTGATCAGTCCTTCCTGGCTTGCTTCCCAGAACACCTTTGTTTCTAATTTAGTGTTTCCTGGGGAGTGTTCTAATCAACCCCGTCCCCCACTGGGAGGGCCGCCATCCAGAAGGGGAGCAGAGCAGGGAAGTTGAAAAGTGCTGCACTGTAGATTCTGCCCACTTTGAGAAGGTTACAGCACAAGTTAGCATGATGAAGGCTCTGATAACTGTTCATTGTTTTCCAAACTGACCAATTTGACACCTATTAACGTGCTGTAGACTCTGGTCTGGAGAACACTCTCGGGGAAATACCTCCTTACTTATTCAGGTCCAAATCCCTCACGCCCACCCTGCTGGTGCAGGGGGCCGCCGTTTCAGAGAAGCTGTTTGTGCTGTGACTTTACGTGGAGCTAGTGGCCGCCAGCTGGGTAGCTGTTCAGCTGCCTGTCAACTAGTCAGAGTGGCTCAAATGCCTGTCTGTGGACCTCCTGCATCAGAACTGCCCTTGACATGTTTTTTAAGTGGAGGGTCAGCTGCGGAGGTCTGGGGTGGCGCCCAGCCCGGGTGTCTGTCTGTGAAACACTCTCAGGTGATCTGGGTGTCCAGCAGATTTGGGAACCCCTAGCCTGGGGCCCAGCACAACAGGCTGTGTGCCGTTGTTAGGAGGCAGGCCTGTCCTGACCGGCTCCTTCTCTCAGTGGCTCAGCGAGTCCCATCACAGCCACCTGTGCCCTGCAGCCCCACCTGCTGCACGGGCACCTGGCAGGTGAAGGGGCTGAGTGGCTCTGTGTGGGCATGTGGGCTTGCGATGGCTTTAGGGACGGCCAGTTCAGATCTAGTGATTAAAGCCTATTAAGAACATTTACTTGGGTTCTGTCAAAGGAAATAAAGGAAGCTTTTGAGATAATATTGAAGGTACCTATGCTGATTGATGTTTTTTATTAACCTAACAAAAAGATACTCTGTGTAAAGGTTATGTGAGGGAGATAAACCATCAGTGATTATAAATGACTCATGAACCAGTTACCACCCAGTAGTTTCCCATCACACTTGTGAGATGTGCTTTTGCAGGTGAAACCAGAAGTCTAAGATTTGTTCAGTTTCTTTGTCTAAATGGCTAGTGCCCATTATCACATTGTTATCAAAGTTAGTAGTGAGGCTGAAAAAGCAACGCAAGGCCAAACCGGACTCAGTGAGACAACCAGGGACTTGCTGCCAGGCCTCGTGGGCACTGCACGTGTGGGTGACGGGTCCAGACTCTGTCACTCTTACTTGGAAGGGAAGGGAGCAGCCCCACGGTGGCACAGCCTCGAGGCCGTGTCCCCCTGCGGTGTGGGCACTTGGGAGCCATCAGACGAGGCTGATGACCCGCCCCTGCCCCATTGCCTGACAACTAAAATGGCCACAGCCCTGGAGGCCGGGAGTTGGGACAGTGCCAGCCCCAGCTCCAGGCTTGAGCATTTCCAGGCTTGTACTTCTTGCCTTTCGAACAACTGCTGCTAAGCAGTGATTCTGTGAACAAACTCCGTATTGAGGAGCTCAGTGCTCATCTGGTCGGTGATTATTTTTAAGGACGTCTCAGCCCCTGCGACCAGAGGGAGGGACTGCACAACTGGGCAGTGAGGAGCTCAGAAATGCACCTCTGCCCCTCCTCGTTCTGAGGCCTTCAGGCCGGGACTGTTCTACTTGTCACCACGCTTCCCAACTGTGTACATTTATAAAGAATACAGATTTGTTTTCCAGTGGTTAAGTTAGACACCAGTATCATGGAGACCCTCACCGTTATTTTTCAGGGATAATTATCTCGGTTAAGACACGTTCAGAACGTCAACTATTAAGGTTAAAACAGATGAATCTACAACTGGCCACCAAGATCCAACACCTTGAATTCAGCTGCTCTGAGAAGGTAAGAAGACGCCGGGAGATGCTGTCTGTTTACACACTGTGCCCTCCCTTCAGCTCGGCACTTCTCCCCGCCAGGCCTCTGCTCATGTGGTGCCCTGAGCCCGGGGCCCCCTTCCCTTGCTCAGGTCTTTCTCCTCCTTTCAGATTCCGCTCAGGCACCACTTCCCTCCCTGCACCTTCGCCAGGGCGCCCCTCCTCTAGGTCTCTCCCCTCACTGCTGTCCGCTGGGCCCCTGAGGGCTGATTCCACGAGGAGTGTGGCTTTCATTCAGCTGTGTCCCCTGCATGCCTGGGGCTCACTGCATGACTGCCACATCCCTGGGGAAGCTCAGAAGGTAAATTCAGATTTTATCTGCTTTTGTAATAATAGGAACAAGAAATTGAAAGACTTAACAAGCTGTTGAGACAGCATGGACTTCTTGGTGAGGTGAACTAGATACCTACCTGCTCCACCCAGAAGGGAAGACCCTGCCTCACAGGCCTGTGCCTGCGATGAGAAGGCCAGCCCCTCTCCTGGGGCCGTGTCGGGGAGACGTCTGGTTTGATGCCGTTGCCTCACTGCCGCCCACTCGGATTCTGGGGGACACAGTCTTTCAGAGGCTCTGTCTCTTCCTTGGTGTGACTCAGACTGTCCCATCCCATTCCCACCCCACACTCTAACAAACGTATCAGAAACTCTACTTCTCTCGTGTTGAACACTTTACTCTCGCTTGAAAATGAACGAAGCTGGACAATTACGAGCTGTATGTAAAATTTAATCTCATCAAATGTACAGTTTTCACATTTTACATGTATATTGAGAAACCAGTGCATCCTTTCACATGAACACTTTGAAAGACAAAAAAAAAAAAAGGAAGCTACCTTAGCTACCAGCCCAGTCTAGAAAAGTCTTTCATATTTCTAAGTTGTTCTGTCTTACCGCAATTCCCCCCAAGGAGGTTGTTCTCAGAGCCCAGCCCCCTCCTGTGCACCCTCCAGCTTTGAGCTGGCTCCACCCAGTTCTGCCACCTGACAACATTTTTCTCAATTACTGTACAATTAACATGTAAAATAAACTGTCTCCTTCCCTCGGGCCCTCCTACTACTCTTGCCAGCTTCAGCTGCCTGGAATTGCTCTGTGGCAGCCCACACCAGCCCACTCGCTGGAGAGTAGGCGCACTCCCGTGCCTGGGACAGAAGTGGCAATTAGACCCAAGACTCCACTGTAATTACCATGACATTTTGGGGAAGATCCCCTCGTGAGGTCTTGTACTCTACTTGCACGATTTTATACAATAAGTTGCTATTTTTGTACTCATTTCAACGGGACCTGAAAAGAAAGAAAACCTGAACTAAAAACAATGAATATTTTATTTTAAACTCACATTAAAGCAGGGGGTGAATAAACTGGATAAACCCTCAACACCTCGCTACTTCAAGATCTGTCCTCTTTACCGTCCTCCCAAATGCGCAGTTTGGTCCCACAATGCGACCTGTGTGTTGAGATTATTGGACATGACCAAGGCCAGATGGCACCCCTTCTAAAGTCAAACCAAGTAGAATGAAATTTCCAAAAGGAGAAAAGAGGGAAGTGAGTGGAGAAGGGAAGTGTGCTGACTTGGGGGCAACCTCAAGGGTTATAAGCGTAATAAAGTGGGATGTTGCCAAGGGACCCTGGGCTCTGCACGTGCTCGATTCTACAGGTGTGGTGTTGTTTCCTTAATTAACGACTTACATCAAACAAATGGGAAGAAGAAATTGAAGGGCAGCCTGGCGTTGATGGCTGGCCGAGCTCTGAAGCCTGCCTCTGCAGGTGCAGATACGTCCACAAAAGTAACCGCAGTGGAAATAAGAATCGTCCTTTCATTTCCTGAGCTGGTCTGTAATGAAAAGCCAGAGTAATGAAAGCCCCGCCCCCCAGGGCGTCACCAGGATGACAAAGCTTTCATCCCTTCCTCAGCCAACTGCTGGCAGTTCATGGACTTGGTGGATACATACATAGGGGGGGTTAATCAGTCGTTAACTCAGAAGAGAGACAGTTTTCACTCAGGTTGTCCTAACACATCAATGTCAATCACAATTCAGTCTTCACAAGAATTTTAAAGATCAAATCTAAACAAGAATGCTAATGTGAATAAAAGCATTGTGTTCAGAGGAGTTGTTTTTCTCTAAAATATAATGACTGCTAAATTGTTTTTAAGAATGCAGATTGTTTAAATTTTATAAAACAGTAAATTTAACCTATCACAACTGACTTGTGTCTGGACTTGTGTCTTAACCTGTACACAGCTTTAAAGTCAGGCCTATTTGCACCTCTTGGGGAGTGATAGAAATGTTAGGTATCTTGGTGGTGGCTCACAGGTGTATATACATCTATCAAAATTCATCAAATTGTACATCTGAAATATGTGGTTTACTGTACAGAAATTATACCACGATAAAGTTGTTTAAAGAAAAATAAAGTTCGGCCTACCTCAGGAAACGAGGATGAAATTAGATTTGCAGTTACATTGACTATTTTAGCCTGTGGGTTCAATAAGGATCCGTATTTAGTCCACTTCACTTCTATAGCCAAAGCCACTGGGAGCTGGCAAGAATCCTGCAAAACAAAATGCCATTAATCAGTTTGAGTATTATACTACCTCAAGTCAAACTTAATCTGCAGTTAGGCAGAGTTTTAATTATAAAATGTTTCACATATTACAAAATGTTCTGAACAAGAGAATGAATAGACTCCAAAAGTTCAGATAAAAACAGCTTAGAGAAAGCACATGTTTTAAAGTACTCAATGCTCAAAAAATATTTTAATACCTAAAGCATAATTTTCCATCTCCTCCTATTTCTAGAGGCCAGTGTTACCTGAGAGGTGTGGGAACCCCACACCCAACTGGGGAACCTCCGGGGCTTTAAGTACTCTGACTTCACCCACCTGTTCACATTTACCCCAGGATAATTCAGAAGAGAAATTATGGGGGGGAAGGTGGAGAAGAATGCTGTTATTAATACACAGAAATTAAACCAGGCTGCATATCATGTTAAAAATGCACTTATAGGAAATCTAAGTGCTTTCTTTTCATTTATCTGATTCCATCAGTTGGCAATTAAGATGTTACACTGGGGTATACAGGCAGGGTCTGAAGCTGTCCAAGATATAAACTGTCCACCTGAACTGATGGCACTGGCTCCACACTGGAGCTGCCCAAGGTCAGGCCCGGACACTGGGAGCCAGGCCTGAGGCTCTGCCCCATGGGAAAAACAGGCCAGGGGGCCTGCCAGACCTCCTCCCTGCCTTTAGAGTCTTCAGCTGGCAAATGTGACCAAGTTGAAGCTGCACAATGGGGAGATGGAATTCCACTGTAGTATCCTATTTCTGTGTATGTATGAAATTTTTCAAAAATAAAAAGCTTTTAAAAATAAGCCTCTTCAGGACATGTAAAGCTAGCAGGCCTGCTAAATTTGGTGCCTGCCAAAAAGGCATGGGTGGAATTCCTTGGCTTAGAACTCCCTTTTAAGAAACTTACAGGCTGAAAAATTCTTGAGAATATCCTGTTATTAGGAGAAGATGCAACATGCAGCTGGCACAAGCTGAGGTTAGCAGATGCTGCCTTGCCTGCTCCACCTAAAAAGCCGGCACAAAACCCGCTCCAGGCCCCCGGAGCTCCCTGGACCAGCACAGACCCCGGCAATGCTGATGTAAGCGCCACTGCCTTTTTCCTATCAACCTACATTTTCCCTTCTGAGCGGGAAGTAATAACTGGATGTCTTAACCCATCTCCAAGAAGCAGAAGCAATCTGCCTGGTTCACTGAGGCAGCAGAGCTGAGGCAAGACTTGGCAGCTGAACAGTAGGGACTGAGTAATCACGGGTCTGCCGGGACTTGGTGGGGAGGGCGGGATCAGAGCTGGTGAGCTAGTCCTCACCCCCATTGTCCCCAGGCTATAAATATGCTAAGCAGATAATAAGAGGCCTGAAGGAACTGTGACAAGAAAAAGCTGGGCAATTAGAGGATAAGCCGGAGAGCACACCTCCAGTGAGGGGCGGCCCGCACGCTGACTGCTGAGACAAAAGGAAAAGGTGGGCAGAAAAAGCACACGTGAACCTATTTGTAGGATGTCAGCTTCCATTAAACTCTTCTGGGAACTTTAGACTTGACAGCGCTCACGTGTGGACTGCTTCTACAGACCAGGGGACAATGGGTGGGACAGCTGGGTGGAGGGGAGGACGTCTGTGGAGACAGTCCTCACACTCACCTAGCCTACCACGATGCCTGGAGAAAGCCTTGTGTGACACCAAAAAGGAGCAGGACAGTGACTGGTAGCGGTTCCCTTTTATGGGGTGACCCCTAGGCACCATGAATGTCATCTCATTTAACTCTCAACAAGCCCTGAGGTCGGAACTATAGGTACCAGATGAAGAAACAGAGGCTCAAACCTGTATAGGTCACTGGGCCAAAGGCAACAGTGCTAACAAGGGACAGAATCAATATTCAAGATCCAGGCCCACCGGACAAGAAAGCCCCAGCTCCTCCTCCTCAACAGCCCCCACCCCGCTGCTCCCCCACCCACCCCGGGGGAGGAGGGGCAGGCACACAGGGAGAGACCACGAGCATGTGGCCTTCAGCTCCACCCCCACCCCGCTCTACCTTCACGTGGGATGTCTGGGTTATGAAGTGGACGGGCACCCAGTCCAGCACATCCTGGGCCCGGGAATTTCCAAAAGGGGCCACGTAATCGGGGAAGCCCTGGCCCTTCAGCAGGCTCTTCACCTTCTGTGCTACCAGCCGACACGTGACAGCTCCGGTCAGTCTTTCAGGAAGGAAAACGAAGTCAATTGAACGAGGCGATTGTTCACACCTGCAGTTTATACAGGTCTCAACAACACGTGTGTTCTCTCCAGTTTATCTTCTCACTCTCCAAAAAGGAGATTATTTGATAGAATTTAAAGTGTCCCTCGCTTTGTGAAATCCTGGTTGGCCATGGAGATGAATCCAAAACCATGTTTCCCAAACTGTATTCCGCTGAGGCTCCGTACAAGAAGGGTTCCATGGCCGAAAACTGGGGAAATACTGCATACCCGTGTCCCTCCTGAAACACACCAGCATGTTAAGGAGCCTGAGAAGTCCCACAGTAAGGGCTCATGTTTTTAACTTTAATTTGGTGTTTCCCAACACACTGGACACCCCTGCTGCCAGCTTACGGAAATGTATTCCATGGAAACCTCTGAGAAATGCAGGTCTAAAGTGATCGAAACTAATAATGTAAATGGTGACTATTGGTCTAATCAAACTAATGATGCAGATACCCTGGGGAGATGTAAGGATGGGGGTGAGTGGGTGGTGGGGTCGGGGATGAAGGGGAAAAGAGCCAAATCTTCACCTTTCATAGTGGGAACTCAGTAAGTCAAAAAATTCAGAAATAGCCTTACATGTGGGTTACTTCAAGATCTGGGGGTAAAGTTCCCCCAAAATCAGCTATTAGAGTTGAAAGTGATTGCCTCTGGCATGGGAGAAATGAGAGTAATAACTACTGTTTTTATAACAAGCCAAGCAGAGCCGTTTGAAATTTTACACTATGTTTGATGATACAAAGATAAATTAAAAACAGAGATCACATTCAGGCTTCCTCTCTGTGCTGAGTTTGCTGTGCTGAGTGTATTAAAATTCAGAAATACAGGAAGGACTTTCAGGGAAAACATCTTCTGCTGTGAACTCAAGGACTACCACCACCTTAGAAAGGAAACATACAAAGCCTTGAGAGTTTTACTCTGCTGTATCTGATAAGTAAAAGGGTTGTAACGGTTTTCCTTTGGATCATGACAAATGGTTTATGGTTATGAGAATTAAAATTAGAAAACCAAAAGCTGCATCATTCTAAGTTACCGTTAACTGCTGCTATTATCTACTAATAATAATGCTAATAAGCCTGTCAGCGGATGCAGAGGTCTGGTTAAAACGGGGAAGAGTATGAATGTTTTGTTTTCTGATCAACACAAACAGGCTTGGACAGAAACAAGTTACTCTCTTACCTGAGCTTACAGCCAGACTGCATACTGTAACCAAATAACACTGGGGTCCGGATCCCCTCTGCTGCTAAGCAGTCTTGCTCAGTTGTGCTACGAAGAATCGTCAGTTGTCCGTATCTATTTGTGCTCTGAATAATCCCAGACATGCACAGAAAGTTAAGGGAGTTGCCCAGCACCGAGGCAGCTGATTCTTAGGAAATAATATCACATGTGTGACATGAGACAGGACTGAGACCCAAGTATCCCCTCCCTGGGCCTCTGGAATTTTGACAGTTATTTCATAAGAGAAGGCAAAAAATAGTTATAACTATTTTCCTTGATTAGAAGATGCTGAGAAGAATTCTCAGAAACTGGCTCCTCAAAATTAATTCTAAGTTTTCAAAATCACTAAATTTGCTTAAGTGTCTATGTAAGTGCAAAATTAAATACATCTAAATGTCTGCCAACTTTTCTGTCTTAAGATTTTCACTGGAAGACACTGGCAGTCCTGGGGCCACACTGTTTCACCCGGTCGGGCTCCACGCAGCCCTACTTCTGTGCAGGCACAGCGACCACCGACCAGAGCCACCCAGAGGAAGCTCTGGCGGAGACTGGACTCTCCCAGCCCTCAGGGCCCTCAGCAACGGAGGGAAGTGTGGCCCACACGCATGGACAGGGAACTCAAGCCTCTCTCCACAGAACCAAAAAGGATATCCCTTCTGAGGCTGAAATCCGGCAGCTAATGGGAGCCCCACAACATAACCAGGGTTTCCACTGAGAGGAACCGGCTTTGTATTTTGCTGAAAGACAAGGCAGAAATGCCCCAGGTAATTCTCACTTTAATAGGGAAATGGCAGAGGGAAAGTGAAATGATTTTCATAATAAAATCTGGGATCACCAACCACTAGAAGAATTTCTCCCCCTACTCAGAACTATAAATACACCGACTGAGCGTAGGAGTCCATCATGCTGTAAAAGAACAAGCTCACATGGGAGAGACTCTCTGGCCTGATTTCATTACGAGCTCCGCATGCCACATGCAAACCCTTTGTTCAGTACAAACTGTTAGATGTGGTAATACTTCTAACTTGAGATTTTTTTTTTTCACTAAGTCATGATTTCTTTACACTTAGCAGTTCTATACTTGTACAAAATTGATCGAACTTACCTGAATAAAATAAATTTCAAACTTCTGCTGCAGTGGAACCATTGCACTGCTAACTGCACCCAGAAGGAGAGAGAGATCAGCTTGTACTACTTCACCTGCATCTGTGTATGTGAGGCTGTATTTTACCTAAAAACAAAATGATACTTCAGTGACCCCTGTTCCCAACACATTTCTGTAGCTGTATACAAAAAAAGAGAAAATATATACGGGGGCAAATCCCTTCCCATTTCTCTACATGTTGAGATGCTGACGCTCTTCTCTCTTATCCAATCGGATCATGGGAGGTGTTAGCTCCGCATCACCCCCGGCTGACAGCAGGGTCATCTGAGCCTCTCTGTGCCCAGTTATACAAGTTCCAAATCAGCTGGTCTGAACAGAATGTAATCAGCCCATCTCTGCAGATAATTATGTTAAAACAATAGCAGCAACAACAAATTTGGATGTATTCTCATAAGTCACTAGATTTGTGGAGAAAAACCACACATTATTTCAGAGTCAAAGAGGCTTTCTCCAGTGAGACAGGATAAAGGCAAGCAGGAGGTCAAGACAAGAAAAGCAGCACCCTGGATGGGCCAGAGCCCCCTGTGGAGGGCGTCCGGTTATCCCTCAGGATCACGCAGCCTGAGTCAACCACAGACAGAGAGAACTTTCAGAGCCCCACTGGGTGCCTACCTCAAGAACGACGTTAGTGCAGACTTGTACCTGCCCAGTCTCGACAAGAACTTGCCTCAGTACGTCAGTGTATTCTAGTCGGGTTAGCGTTTTATTTAGAGACCGAAAGACGATGGACTGAACAGTGATAGGGACCTGCAAGGTGAAGAAGCCCTGGATTACTACAGACACACCACAGCAGAGGGGAACGTGTCAGAGTAACGAACACCTCGAGCCACACCTCCACAGATACACTGCCAAGTAGGGGAAAGCACGCCAAAGACCAACATGCACACTAGAGTTCAACGTCTGTAAAAATACAGATACTGATATGTAAATCCATACGTACATTCACAAAGAAGATATGTGATGGACATAACTGAAACATTAAAAGTGATTTCCTCTGAGGGGGAGGTTATAGCATTGGTAGAGCATGTCCTTAGTATGCATGAGGTCCTGGATTCAATCCCCAGTACCTCCATTAAAAATAAACAAATAAACCCAATTATCTCTCCCGACACCCCCCCCAAAAAAAATCTAAAAAAAAAAAAAAGTGATTACCTCTGAAAACATGTTTGCACAAATAACTTGTACCTTCACAGCAGCATTCATAATAGCCCCAAACTGAAAACAGCCCACTGTCCATCAATTGATCATTGGATAAATAAAATGTGGTGTATCCATATAAAAAAATACTATTCATCCATAAAAAAGAATGATGAAGTACTGACACAGGCTATAACATAGATGAATTCTGAAAACATGATACTGATATTACATGATTCCACTTATAGGCAATGTCCAGAATAGGCAAATCCATAGAGACAGAAAGTGTATTAGTGGTTGTCAGGGGCTGGGGGAGAATGAAGACTGACTGCTAATGAGCATGGGGTTTTTTGGGGGGCGGTGATGAGAATATTCTGGAATTAGATAATGGTGATGATTCCACATCCTTGTGAATATACCAAAAACCACTGAATTGCACACTTTAAAGTGGTAAGTTTTATGGTATGTGAATTATACACCAACTGCACACACACACAAAACTCTCATCACACCATGAAATGCATACAGATACTCTCACCTTCAAACTGCAGCTCCTACTGATAAATGCACTCGCTCTAGACACACAAGTGCAAATTCTCCACAGTCCCCAGGGCCATCCCCCTAAGTCCCCACAGCCTCTCTGAATATAAGCCTGACCCAATTACACAACTCCTACACACACCCTTACACACACGTTGGGTGCTGGGATCACGGGTAAGAAAAACAGAGACAAATATCTTAAGCAGAATCAGGAAGCCCTGGTTAGAACAATGCTGTTAAAGGACATCATCGCCAGCAGAGTGACAAAGCACCAAGCAATCCTTTAAATGGCTCGAACCCCTAGATACCTGGGCCTCTTCATACCGTGTCTCATACCGTGAGACAAATCTGACGTTTGCTCTTACTGTCAGTTCTCAGAAACCACTGTTTAGGAAGGAACCTAACTTGTATCTAGTTGTTTATATTGCTTTGAACTTTGCCCTCAACCATGTACTATACTGTTTATAATTCAAAATTACTAAGTACTGAAGCTGTCATTTTATAGATAAACAAGTAGTTCTTACATGTCTGCTCCCATGACCAAGACGACCTGCAACTGTCCTTGTAAGTCAAACCTCTACATAAAAACGTAACATGGTTTGGAAGCAAAGATGAGCTGTCACGTGACAGTCACTAAGGGCAACATCAGCCACCAAAATGCCCTCTGCACAGCAAGTCGTACCACTGGCTTTACGAGTTAAATAGGGAAAGCCATGCTTCCAGCTGACACTGGATTCCGTTACCTGAACATGCCCTGATCCAGCAATGGTGCTGCATTCCAAGAAAGTGCACACCCTTTCATACCAGCCTCTGATGGAGCCGTGCCAGTGGTGGGTGGGTGTGGCTGGCAGAAACTGAAGGGTTCAGTTTAAACAAGCTTTGTAAAGACTATCGGACCACTGGAAGTGGCAAGAGCTGCACTAGTCTAGCCACATCCACTGGGATAGTAACAAGAATGAAACTGGCAGGGCTGTTCTGGTTTCCTGAATGTCCTATTCAGTCATAGCCCATACCCAAACTACCCACTGACAAAGGACTCAGTCACACTTAGCAGTGAAACTAGAGGACCATGACAGTCTTCCACTGACAGTTCAACAGATGTTAACAACGGTTCCAAGCAATTATAATGGGGTTCACTTAATGGGGAGACCGAATCTAATTTTCATATTCCTGATCCTCTAACAGACCTGGGAAACTGCTTTTTAAACACATCTCTGATATGAGTTGATGTCCTTCGGAGCACAAGCTTTGGTTTAACACAGATCTGAGCTGGAAGTCCCAGTCTGCCACTTCCGCTTCCTGACTGTTTGGCCACAAGTTGCAAGGAGAGAATGTGTGTGAAGCTTCGAGCCCAGGGCCTGGCACAGAGTATAGCTAGTCCAGTATCACAATTAGGAATAAGGCCTCTGGGGCCAGACAGCCTGGTTTTCTCTCGCAGCTCTGCCTCTTCCCGCTGTGTAGCCTTGGACAAGCTAATTCAACTCTCTGTAACTCATGAGCTGGAGAGTGACAGGAACAGGACCTACCTCCCAGGACAGCCGGGACAACTAAAGGACTGCAGACATGCACAGGACATGGAACAGTGCTCGGCAACAGTACACGCCTTTCAGTAACGTCCCACTGTCCCTCATAGGAGGTCTTCCCTACCTGAATGAACCAATCCCTAGGCATCCTTTCAATTAACACATAACCCACTGAGTGCCCAACACATATAAGGCACCACCCTAGTACTAACGCTGTACAGTGGACATGGCGGCTGCCCCCAGACATTTCAAGCTTTGAATGGTATAATAAAAGCACTTCTTAGTGGCTGGAGGTATTTGACAGCTAGTCTATTATGTGACTTTCAAGATGGGTTTCTGGGATCTGCAGGGTTCCTCTGAGGGACCAAACCGGAGAGAGCTGGGGAGGCCGGGCAGGTAGAAGGCTTCTGGCCCCACTCCTGCTCCAACTGGGGGCTTTGGATTCAACCCATGTTACACACTAGGGAAGGTGCTGCTTGAGATTTCATTTGAAGAAGCACTATAACTACAAGAAGTTTGAAAGCACCTTCACAAACGAGGAAATCCAGGCCCACACACAGTAGTGTGAATTCCAGCCACATGACCATTTCGTCCACAAACACGTTTGTGTCCAGAGGCTTCCTGGAATCAACTGCAGGAGGCGCTGCTGTCCGTGCTGCTTCCTGTGTGTACGACGTTGCCCTGAGCATCTCACGTGTGCTTTCTCTCTTGAGCCTTACATGAAGTCTCTGGGGCAGATGCCTACCATCCACTTGCAATCAGGGAGACTGAGGTATATGTCACATGAGGAAACAATGGCACAGCTGAGTTCTGAACCAGGAACAACCAATTCCACAGGCTTTGGGAGACTCTGACAAGGCCATTGCCCTGGGCCTCTTTGGAGCTGTATGCAAGGCAGGCACAGGGCGCAAATCCAAAAATAAGACGTAGATCCACCATCCTTCTCTCTGACGCATCCGCAAAGGGGCCTTGGCCTCCTGACCTCAGCCCTACAGAGTCCCCAGGTCGGGACAATAATGCTTTGAACAGAACCTACCTGCAACTCAAGCCCAGAAGCTACCCTGAGAGTGCTCAGCTCCTACACAGGTGTGCACATTCCCTGTGCAAAATGTTTCTATCTTCTACATTGGATGGACAGCAGCCTGGGAGCTGGCCAGCTCTCCTGACAAGAGACCAAGAAGACATCAAAGGATGCCCTGAAAGCAGAGAAGCCAATCACACCCACTGTCAGTCAAGACAGCTATGTCATTTAAACATGAACAAGTGTGCACTACAAAAAAAATAAGGGAATTTGAAAATCTGACCCTTCTGTGATAAAAGGGTGGCCTGCTAAGGAGTTTCCCCATTTCATTTCTGGTTGCTTTTTGGCAAATGTTTTTGTTACTGGCAGTAAGGTACCCTTCTAATCATAAGTGTATTCATTTCAAAGGGCTCAAAAATAAGCCAATAATTCCATTAAGTAGTAGTCTTACCTTTGTTCCTGAATTAGGCACCTAGACAAAAAGAAACAGCACATTTTGTTAAAGACAACAAAAAGAAGCATTTTTATTGCTTCTTCAGACCGTAGGCTAAAGGGCATATTCTTCTTATTAAAGGCTTCTCAAAAAGGAAAACAGACTTGCCACCTACGTATCTCTGTATCTGTGTACATTTTCCCTTCTATATTCATTTCCTGCAGATTGGAAGCTTAACAGACCAGCCCAACAGAGCTAGTCTCAGGAAGCCTCCGTGCATCTGTGAAATTATTCAGTATTTTCCATGCGATCATCAGTGACGTAACACTGGAGGGAAGACATGGCTCCCATCCCCCTGGTAACCTGCACTGTGCCTGCTGTCACTGGAAGGACAGCATCGCTGCCCAGGTGATTCCCACAGTCTCCTAACTGGTCTTCCTGCCTCTAGCCCAACTCCCCACCCACCGCCCCCGATGCCCAGCTCCTGCCTCCCCTACACAGCTGGAGCTCTTTCTGAAGGGCTCAACCTCCCTTCATTTCCTGTCCCCATCTCCCCCAGACCCACTTCTTAATCACAAGACACTCTATTAGGCCAAAGCTCCTATTAGGGAGCTCTGGGTGGGTGGGGGAAGGCCCGTGCTGAAACGGAGCTGGGCCTGTGTGCCTGAGGGACTACATGTCTCCCAGGACAACTGTGGGAAGTCAGGCGGACTGGAAGAATTCTCAGACCCAGATGGCTGACTGTGAGGAGAGAGGGAAAGGGAGGGAAGAGGAAAAGGCTAAACGTGATTCTGAAAACCGCAGGTCAGATGGGTGCAGGTGCCATGGGCCACGCTGCCCCGACACACCCCTCAGATAAAGGAAATCAGGAGAGGAGGGGGCTTCTGCAATAATCATACGGGTTTTAATCACTGAAAAATGTCTTCGCCCCTTGTGACCCTCCACGTTATCCACCAAAGTGGGCCAGTGGCCTCTCTCATCTATTCAGCTCAGGCTTCAGTCACTGTAACCAGAAAGAAGGGCCTTCACACCAGGGCCTTTCCCTTCCCCAGTAACTCTATTTCCTGTCCTTTCCTGGGTGCTTATTTCATCTGCCAACCAGAAAGATATCTTTTTGGTGCTAATAGGATCATTTCTGTGACAGACATTAAGATGTTTTTATAATTCTGAAGTCTTTGGTTATTAATAAGGTTTTTTTTTAATTCAGGAGACTATCGGTTACCATCAAAATGAAAAAAATGAATGAAAGCAAAATATGAGCTAACTATATAAAAATAAAAATTAATTTAAACGACTATTTCAAAATCTTTGGTATCATTATACCAAAGAACTGGAGAAGAAAAATTTTGCTTTGAGTGTCAATCATGTACTGAAATTCTTCTCCTCTTGTCATACTTTAAAAAGGTACAAAGAACAGAAAACAAACCTAATGAATCAGTTTCACTTCAAAATAATTCTTACCCTCAAAATTTTAGGGCTGCTGTAATAAGCCATGCTCAGGGTTTCAATTTCTTCACACTGTTCCAAACTTATGCTTCTGGTGCACTTAACAGCTTGGTTGACCAGAAATGCTGGAAATCGTAACATTCCCAAGAGAAAGAAAGAAAAAAAAAAAGAAGAAAAAAATTGCAACTGCCCGACAGTAACTAAAAAATTGTAACGTAAGTAAAACCACAAAATAAGTTACGGCACAGACTATACAACAAGGTTAGGATAGGGTTTAAAAAATTATTTTCCCAATAAGTAATACATGATTCAAACTGATGCTGAGAGAAGTCTCCCTTCAACCCCAGCTCCCCAGCTCCTACCAGTTCCCTCCCCCAGAGACAATCGGCATGAAGTTTCTTGTGTATCTTTCTGGAAATATCCTATGCAGATCCGTGTGTGTGTGTGTGTGTGTGTGTATGTGTGTGTAGGATATACACACACACAGACACATCAGTATTTCTTTCCCCTTCAGAAAACAAACATAAACTATATGTTCTGCCCTTTGTTTTTTTCACTGAGCAATGCCTTGGAGTTGTCTATCCGAGTACATGAATAGCCTCCTCCTCCCTTCTTTGGGGATAATTAGTATTCTATTACAGACATGCCATAATTTATTCAACCAGTTCCCTATCAGCAGACACTTAAGTTGTCTCCAGCTTTGCCATCACAGACAAGGCTGCAATCTATTGTTTTGCACGTGGGCCAGAGCTTCTGTAGGACCAGCTCCTAGATGTAGAACAGCTGGGTCAAAGGGCATATTCATTTGCAATTCTGATACATATCGCACACGTGCTCTTGACAGAGGCTGTACCAATATTTAGTCCCACAAACCATACAGATGAGTGCCTACTTCTCCACAGCCTTAAATTTCTTGAGCTTTGCCAATCCATTAGGTGGAAATGATACTTCAGTTTGGCTTTAACTGACACTGTTCCTATTGTGTGAGCAAGGTTAAACATCTTTTCAACAGACCTCGTTTTCCTTCATGTATCAAGTACAGCTTCATTAGGCCACATGCTCTCACCCTGGCTTAGCAGGCTTCTGCACAGTGAGGCTGGCTAAGGACTGGAGAGCCATGCCTGCTGCCTTCTACTGTCAAGAGGGTTATTCCCTGGACTGGATGATACTCCTGAAAGGAGAAGCAGGACCCACCACAGCCTGAGTGAGCCTGAGCGAGAAACTGCAAGTTTCTCAGTTTCCTGATCTAAAAAATGAAGATAACCCTCCCTCAGAGGATCACTGTAAGGATTAAACGGAAAAACACATGCAAGCACTTAACACAATACCCAGCACACAGTAAGTGCTTAATAAATGTTAGCTATTGACAAATTTCAGCTCCAGTGAGTAAAGAACTTTCCAACAACTGGAAAAGCTGAACAACTGAATGGGCCGGTTGCAGGTAGCGAGTTCTCCATCACTACAAGTGCTCAAGCAATGCCTGCACATGGGAAAAAAGATTCTCGCACTGGGTGGGAAACTCAACTATATTTATCAACCTTGGAGACTCTTTCAACCCTAAGACTCTCTGTTTCTAGCTATGAAGCCTGTTTAATTATGACTACTATACATTTAAACTAAGAGCAAACTCTTTGCAGAGAGAAAAAAAAAAGCCCATTCTCTTACCCGCGGGGTTATTATCGCTGCAGAGAGATGACGTAAGGGGAGAAGGAAATCTCAAAAATGAATCTGAAGTCTGCAGACAAACCCCATACTGCAAACAGAACAACCAACAGCTGTCATATTGCTATTACGCATCTGTTCAACACTTACTGGACACTTCCTACGTGCCTGGCAGCAGTGAAGGCCCCGGGAACACAGGGATGAGCAAAACACAGATGCAGTCCCTGCCCGCACAGAGCTCACATCTAGCTGCCCCACCCTTTTCCTTTTAAGGATGTATGTTTGTGTGTGTGCATGCTACTGTACTTGCAGGCTTTTTTATTCTAGAATTCCTCTGGAAGGGTACATAAAAAGCTGACGTAAGTGCCAGCAAGGGAGAAACAAGCTCTCTCCTTCCCTGGGGCTGGGACTATAAACTCCTGCAGTCTTTATGGAGGTCAATCCGGTATCGATGTTTTAAGTTCCCATTCATTTTGACCAAGG
Organism: Camelus bactrianus; assembly: GCF_048773025.1. Lineage (NCBI taxonomy): Eukaryota > Metazoa > Chordata > Mammalia > Artiodactyla > Camelidae > Camelus > Camelus bactrianus. Next base: position 7,304,651 of record NC_133570.1, on the reverse strand, counting down.
TAGCCCATTTATTTAGGAATATATCCTAAGGATTTAATCAGATAAAGATATATGTATTTATAAGAATGTTTATTGTGGGTTATTTATAATAGTCTATCAAATAGTGGAATGGCTCAATAATAAATGATACATCCACGGAAGGAATATTTTGCATCAGTAAAGTGTAGCTCCAACACGAGCTCTTGCCTATACCTAGGTTTTCCTCATCACTTAAATGACATACGCTTCCCACGGCTGTATGCAGTAATGTCTGAAAAGTTCTGCACAGTGCCTGGCACATGGAAAATGCTCAAGAAATGGTAACTTTTATAGCGAAGTGGGAAGGTGCATAAAATTTATCACTGAACAAATAAGGATGTTTATAGAACAATGTAGATAACTGGAAACCCCGCTTCTGCACAATACTATGTGTATATTTTAATAGATGCATTTAAAAGCCAAGAATATACACCAAGGTGTTAACAGCGATTTGCAATGTGCATTTTAATGGGGACAGGGGCCTTTCCATTTGTACTTATGTACCTCTATACCTTTAACTTCCAGAATTTGCACACATTGCTTTTACACTTCTCTCTTAAAAAGATGCTTCCAAAATTTTTGAGGTTTAGTAAAAGTTAATGTATACCATTTTTAAAGGTTTACTAAGAATGGTTAACAAATAGCACACATCTTCCCAAAGTCTATAAAACTACACACAGCTTTGAGAAGAGGGGCAGGCATCAGCCCATCCACCCTGTGTTCCCAGCAGCATGCCGCAAGCACTTTGCTGCCTCTTCTGAGGCGGAGAAGAACAAAGAATTCCACAGAGACAAATGCAAGCTTACCACAGAATAAACGACTCGAAACCCTATGTTAGAATTCAACTACATAATTTTAACTTTAATGATCTTTGATTTATAGACACAAACATTAAGTTTTTTTAGTCTCTGATGTGAATTCTATGTCTCAGGAAAGATGGTTTTGCTAGGAACATGGCGAAAAGTTAACTTCCAAGGACAGGCATCTGCAACGGAATGAGTACACTTAAAATCCTTGACTCACCTCATATTTTGCAGAATTTGGAGCGTCCGGTTTGTCTGTGAAAGAAGCATCTGATTCTGCATTCAATGAAAAACCATCAGATGTTTTCATCAATTTATCAAAATTGTTTTCATCAGGCACTTCTGGATTAATAAAGGATAATGCAGGTTTATCTGTTTTTAGAAAAAGTATTTTAAATCAGTACAAAATGTAATAAGTATATTATATATAACATATATAGTATTTTGGAAACAATTTCTAGAAGCATTAAGGCTGATGTGAAAAAGTTAAAGTGGATCTTTTTATATTCACTTCCTTCAAGATTTCTTGAATCTTATTAAATAAACAGGATCCCCAGACAGGCCTATTTTTCTAACATCATAGAAGCAAGTTTCTAAAGCCTACAGGTAAACAGCATAAGAGAAGCCAGTAATAGTCTCTTTCTGCAGCTCATGGACTGTGACGTCTGCTGCGTAAACCTCTAAGGGGAAACTCTCTCCATAAGGCTACAGGAAAGAAAGATCCTGTTTCTACCCTCACACAGCCACCTCCAAAGCCCAGGAGAATAATACGCTGTGTACGTGAGAAGGAGAAGTAGGGAATGCGCTGGTGTGTTCCCTGGGCCAGTTATGTTAGAGAACACGACAATGACTGACCAGTCATTACCTCAGATTACAAATCACAGAGCATTTGCCTATGTTTTCAATTGCAAGGGAACAAGACTAAAATATAAAGACACTCTAAAAAGATGATAAAGTTTAATTGATAAAACCATGTGTCTCTGATTTTTGATATCTTGATAACATTTTACACTTACATGTACTTTGACACCTAACTGAGCCAAATGCTCAGATAAAAATAAAGATCCTGTTTTCATGCAAATGTTCTTAGTAAAAATAAAAGAGAAAAAAGGAAATTGAAACCAAAGCTGAATGTGATTCTCAACCATTCAACCAGGAGGAAATAAAGTAAAAAAAAAAACAAAACCCACATACCTAAATAAATCTAGATTCCTATGCACGTCCACATATTATAAACACCTTTGAAATACACTATGAGGTTCCAAAAGACAACCACACAGCACAATTAAGGAAAATGTGCATGCCACAGATCTATAAAGTTACTTGCAGTTGTCTGTGGAATGGCCTCAGAAGATAAACTCTAGCCAAACCATAGAATATTTGCTTTAAATCTAACTGAATGGGACATTTTCCCATAAAAGAATTTTTTTTTGAGTTATAGTCAGTTTACAAAGTTGTGTCTATTTCAAGTGTAGAGCACAATTTTTTAGTTATGCATGAACATACATATATTCTTTGTCACATTCTTTTTCGCTGTGAGCTACTACAAGATCTTGTATATTTTCCCCTGTGCTATACAGTATAATCTTGTTTATAAAAGAACTTTTAAAAGAAAAAATTTTCAGAGTTTCACAAAGTATATCACCATCAAATACTTACAGTTTGTAATATGAATGCAGAAAATAGATGGGTTGATCTGCTCCACAAGTTTAAATATTCTCTGAGGTGGGTCGGCTGTAAAATTCAATGAATAGATGGCTGCTTTTTGACTACAAAACTGACTATCACCCCTGAAAATTAAAAAAATAATAATACAAAGTTTTAAGGCATATGCACACAATCTTAGTAAGATTATTTTGAAACTGTCAGATGCTTGCACTGTACTGTGTTAACAACTACATGGAGGATATTTATGAGTGTGATGTTAGAATTGAATCCATTTTTATTTCGTCTATTCAGTGCTAAAATGTTTGACTTTTGAAATTTTTTTCATCCAACAGGGAAAATATTAAGACAACTACAATGAATAACCTTTAAGGAAATCTTGTCAAGTACGGAAATATAGATTGGGGTATAATTTTGATGTAAATGAACCTTGCAAACTCTGATAGAATCAATTTTATAAAATTTTGCAGAACTTCAGACTATTTATAATTACCCTGAATGGATCCAAAAATTCTTTGTCTTTAGAATAAAGCTGTCTTCACAAAGGACAGTGAAAATGAGAAAATGTAAAATCAGGAAGTTCAGGGACCTGGAAGTTATGGTATAGTCAAGTCTTCAACCAATCCTATACTTAACAAACCCTAATCAATTTGATATAGATACAGATATATTACAGACATAGAAATATAACAAAAAAAAGATTATACTACATATTGCTTTGAAGCCCTTTTTCACTTAATATGTAGTATATATATGTAGGAAATATGCCCAATATTTTCCATGTCATTAAATGCATTTTTGTATTATTATACTAAATGGCATCACTGTATATCAATTTATTAAGATATTCCCAATTTTTTTAAACCAATCCTCTACCATTGATCTAGGCTGTTTCAAATTTTCTGTGATTTTATATGATGCTATAATGACATCTCTGTATGTACATTTTATTAATGTCTCCAGTTATTTCTTTAGGCCGTATCTCCTGAAGTGGAATTTCTGGGTCAAAAGGCAAGTACATAATTTTAGGTGTCTGAGACATACTCCAGATTGCCCTCCAAAAAGGCAAGATGCATCCTCCCAACACTGTAGTAACAAAAGTGACTATTTTCCCATACTCTTGCCAAGATTGGATACTATCAGTCAGTTTTTACCCTTTGCCAATTTCATGGGCAAAAATCTGTTACCTCATTGTTTTAATTTGAATTTTCCTCATTTACTAGAGAGGTTAAATATTCTTCCATATGGAAAATATGCTCACTGGTATTTCTTCCCAGTAAGTTGACCATTTTTTATTAGAATGTTTGTCTTCTCATTGACTTAAAAGAACCTGTATTTTTAAGAATCTCTTTTGAGTGTTATAAATACTTTTTCCCAGTTTTTTAACCTTTCAGTTTTATGGTGTTTTTGGCCACACAGAAGTTTTAACTTTTTTTTTTTAATCATAATTCCTTTTTTCAGGTATTAAATGATTTTTAAAATAATGACATTACCAATCTTCTTTTATGGCTTGCCTTTGGGTTTATGCTTAAAAGACATCCCCAAACCAAGATTAATAAATGTTTGCCTATATCTTCCATTCATTCATTATTTTCTAACATTTCATTCTTCAATCTATTGATAATTTACTTTGGTATAATGCTATGAAGCAGTAATCTAATGTTTTCTACTTTTCAATAATCATTCTACATCATCTACTAAATGATCCAACCTTTACTCCACAGATGTGAAATACCATACTTACATTAAATATATAAATAACAAAAAAAACTGTAATACTTTAAAAAAAAATCAGCTGTGTGTAAAATCAGTACACACAACAGATTTTTGGCCTTTCTATTCTCTTCCAACGATCTACTTGTATGTCCTGAATCAATACACATTGTCGTCTTTACTGCAGTGTTACAATATGTTTGAAACCTGGTAGTTTGTGCTTCCTACTCGGTAACATCTTGGCTGTTCTCATCTATTTATTCTTCCAGATGAATTTTAGAGTCCGTTTGATACTTTCCGTCTCCATCTGACTGGAATTACATTATAATAAATTGGATGTTTATGTGACGACTTTTCCCATCCCACTACACAGGCTATCTCTACATTTATTCAAATGTTTTGTCTCACTATATTTTGAAGTTTTCTTCACATAAATTCTGAGTAGTTAAGTTTAATTCTCATTATGTTATATTTCATTGGTGTTATGAGTAGAAGCATTTCCACTATATTTTTTCAATGGTTACTGCTGGGGTATTGCTTTATTTTATAACTGGCCTCTTTCCCAAATGCTCTATATAGTTCTAGTGGTATTATCAGTTGTTATGCTGGGGTATTGCTTTATTTTATAACTGGCCTCTTTCCCAAATGCTCTATATAGTTCTAGTGGTATTATCAGTTGTTACTATGTGCATAAAGAATATTTTGAAAAACTATGAGCAGTATTTAAAAGAAGAGATCCAGCACTGAAAAATCTATGAGTCCTACTGGCCTTAAAGGATGAGTAGGAGTCAGACAGAGAGGGACTGGGAGACTAATCCACGTGCACGAACGGCACTGGCCAAGGATGTAGTGATGGTGTTTGGAAAACTGAGTACTAAAGTTGGGCTGGATGGAGGATTCAAGATGGGGTTAGGAAGAAATTAGATCTGAAAGAGGTTGGGATGGATCTGAATCCAGGTTATGGGTTCTGTAGGTAATAGAGTTTCTGAAGATTCTTTAGCAAGTGAGTGACAAGATGAGATGTGAGCTTATGAAGAGAAAGGGAACAGGAAGGGACAGACATGAGGGCAATCATGGAGGAAGACTCAGCAGGAGGGGACTCCTTACTCCTCCCCTTCTGGTCAGCCAGGTCTCTAATCCTGTGCAGTGTATCAGTAGCAGGTCTGCACACATCCCTCTAGTCCCACCGTCATAACCTTCAGGGTGAGGAGGAACACATCTGTTAATCCTCATTCGCTATAGCTTGTTACTTGGTTCCCTGCCACCAGGCTTGGCCCCTGTGATCCACTGTCCATGCTACTGCAGAATTTAAGTTGGGAATCTGATTCCCTCACTTCTTGGCCCCCTGAAGAATTCAGGAAAAATCCAAACCCCTCAGCACACACACAAGGCCCTCAGGATCTGACCTCTGCCACCTCCCCAGGCCCCTCCTGCTCTGCCCTGCTCTAGCCATGCTAAGTCACCTGCAGTGCAGCCAACAGGCTATACTCCTTCATCCCCAGGATGCTCCTGTGCACTCCCTCCGCCTGGAATGCCCTTCCTGATTCTGTGCTCGCCAACTTCTACTTGTTCTTCAGGACCCAGCTCAGCTCAGGTATTTTCTAGAAGGCCTTCCCCAGTCCAACTATCTGGGGTGGATACCCCTCCTTTGAGTTCTTCTAGCGCCTGGGGCAGAAACTGCCATCCACTCATCTGTCTCCCTTATTCAAAAAGCTCTCTCTTTGAAGGCAGGACCATGTCTAACTCATCTTTAAATCCCCACTGACACAGAGGAGGAGCTCAGGAAAGGCATGGTGAGGTGTGAAAGATGGCTTAGATGTGAGAAAACAAGGAAGAGGCAGGAGTCAGGGCAGCCTCCTGGTTTCTGGCCTGAAAGAACAATGGTAGAGAAAGTCAAAAGGGGATACTAGAGAATCAGTCAGGGGTGGAGGAGAGAAATTTCATCCATTCAACTCATTTTTAATGAGGGCCAACTATGTGGCAGGAGCTGTGCCAGGCACTAGTGGTAACGTAGTAGGTAAGAGAGATCATTGTTACTATGATGCTTACACCTAATAAGGAAAACAGACATTAATCCGATAATCTTTACATTAAGTTTACAATTTACTAGGTGATAGGATTAGTTAATGACAGTTCAGCAAATGTAAACATACCTTTTATGAATTAGAATCTACACAGCAAGAACACTCAATTAGCAGTATTAGTTTTGATTTCATTATTTCTACACTTTATATTTAGGAGAAAGTCACAAACAAAACTAACTCAAAGAAATTCTGAGGTCCTTTCTTGAGGGCACTATGGATTCAGCTATAACTTCTAAACCTAATTAGGTGTGGTCCATAAACCACACCTAATTTTGTGAATCAGTTTTACTGAAACATAGTCATGCCCTTTCATTCACATACAGCCTATGCCTGCTTTTGCTCAACAATGGTAGAGTTGAGAAGCTGCAAGAGAGACCATACGGCCTGCAAAGCTTAAAATATTTATTATGTGGCCTTTTACAGAAAAAGCTTGCTGACCCATATTCTAATAGTCTGTATCTAAATTTGCAATACAGGCTGATTTTTTTAAAAAATTATATTCTAAATAATGGTCTCAAATTGGACTCTCAGTCTCCTAGTACTTACTAAAGCAGGAAAGCAGAATGACTTTCAGCAGAGACTGAACCACAATGCAGTCCGGGTAGCCGCAAAAATCATCTGACTATAACATCCCATGCTCCAGGCATTTTTACAGTATCAGAAGCAGACTCAACTTCCCATTGATCAGTGAAATAATTTCTCATTGGAAAAATACACTGCACCTCCAAAAAGGCATTCAACCTATCAAGTATCAATTGCTGCAACTTGGTACAAGGCTCAATTTAAATTAGCTGTCTCTGAATAATAAGTTGGTCCCATCATGAATAAATTAACCTCTTCTAAGTGCTGCTATTTTATCCAAAAGCTTTGAAATCTGAATTACGAGAAAACAGATAATTTAGAAGAGATTCCTGACTGGGAATGTCATTTTCCGTTATTCTCCTACACAATGCGAATGAGAATTTCTGGTAGATTTATAAGTCAAAAAAGTATAAACAAAGCTTTCCTGACTATTTAATTTTTCTGTTACAAGTATTATGTCTACAACAAAAGCTGTAAAATTAAACTGCACTTTTCACCCTATGCTATACATGAGACTAATTCATTGACACAAAAATGTAACACATTATCTGTTTACAAATCAAAGTGAAATGCAATTCAGTCTATGAACACAAAGATTTCATTATACTCTTTGTCTCTCTTCTCTTTTGCCCGCACTATCATCTAGCTAACGCAAATACGGGATAGACACTCTCCTACGCATTGGTTTGGACAGCATGGCTTCTGAATGATGTAAAATTCAGGAAATCAGGTTTGGGTTTTTCAGCCTGGGGAATTTTTCACTTTCTGTCCCCAGATTCTATAATCTTGGTCCAATTTTATCAAAACTGCATGTGTCACAAACTTACATGACAACTGGAATTGAGCAGGCAGAAAAGATACTGAAATCCGTGGAGCTGCAATCAGGATCACAACAGCAGTTGACGTCACACTTTTCTGGAGACAAGTCACAGACACACAGAGCAGCAACTATAGAGGAAGAGAGGAGGGGTGCACAGCATCACAATCAGCAGGTAGTGACTGCCCCCTGCCACTGCAATGTACCAAAAATCCATTTCGTACAAAAGGTCTGTTTTATTCTTCCTATTGCGTTTTGGGGTAAATCTGTGAAAAGTTGTCAGTTTGAGCACTTCTCAATCTGAGGTTTCCCCAAAGTGGCTAATCATCTGATTCACTTGGGAAGTTCTGTTTGTGCTCCACCTACAAAGACTGTTTCGGTAGGCTAACTCTGAAACCCAAACGCCTGTGTTTTTCAAAAACTTTCCAGATGATGCTAATAATTATGAAAGGTTTAAGAACCAGCAGGGTAAATCACTTGCCAGACCATAAGAACCATCACAGATCGTTGCAAAGTCCCAAACTCTGCCTCTGGAGATGGAGATTCAGATGAAGGGACCACTTGAGGCTGCCCAGAATGAAGGTTCTCCATCTTGTTCCTCTCCTCAGATGTCACCTTCAGCTTTGAAGCTGAGCCCACGTTCATAGGCTACTGGCCAAGGATCCAACAGGCTCAGGTTCTTTCTACTTGATGTCCTAGAAATACCTTTGGTAATTTAGACAATAAAGCAGGGGAGGGGTAGGAATCCCCACTTAGGAAGCTTTAATTTTTAATAATGATGGCTATTTGGATTTTTAATACCTTATTTTAGTCTGTCAAACAGGGGAGAAGCTTTTTGTTTAATTTACTTTTTTTCCCTTAAACGGAGGCACTGGGGATTGAACCCAGGATACTGTGCACGCCAAGCACGCACTGTACCACTGAGCTATACCTCCACCGCAAAAAATCTTTTAAAGAAATAGCAGAGCATGAGAATGATAAACACTGAACTCACAGTAGTTTAATTATTGTTAGAAAAAAGGGAGTCAGATCAGTCTTCAATCTTACCTGTAATGTTTTGTTTCTTTTTTCAAAAAAGGATTTCATGCAAAAACCAATCAAAATAAGAGATCTCAAGCAAATGTTAGTAGAGCATCCATACAACATTCTTATTTGCATGCATGAATTCTTTCACAATAAAAATGAGCTTTAGAAAAAACATAGCTCAAAAAAAGGTCTAAAAACATACCCTGGGAAGAAGTGTGTAAGGAGAAGGGGAAATTTTTGTCAATAAATACACAATCCTTTCTTAGACACACACACACAAGTTTTTCCTCTAAAGTTTATATGTTTCTCTCTAGCCAAGGGCTTCTCCGTGTGCTTGGTAAAATAACACAGCTCGTGCATGCTAATACTAAAAATGGTGTTTAGGCGGTCTGCCTTATGTGTTTAAAATTAACCTTGATTTGTTTTCCAAAACTTAAACCCCTCATAGGTAGGTAACTATAAGACTACTAGGGACAAAGCCATAGTGTTTAACAACTCTACTCAGGGGAAAAAAGTCTCTATCACGATGTGAGTGTACTTAATCAGCCAACAAGTATCTGTTGAGAACTCCCAGAGTCTCAGTAGCACTCAGCTGCTCTTCCAAGCCTCTTCATATCTACATGCCTGGCTCTCAAAACAGGGTACTAATGAACAGAGCTCAGATTCAAGATGAAAGTTATTCTTCTCTTCTACCTGTAACCCATCCTTCTCTTCTACCTGTAAATGGCTGCCCAGTTCTCCACTCAGAGTCAGCCTCCTGCTCCAACAGTACCAGGGGAGTGTCCTAAAATCAGGCAAGTAATTCACTTACCTGAAAAATGAGGATAACCCACATCATAACGTTGTTAAATACAATAAATGCAATACATCACAGATGAAATGCTTAGCACAGGGTCTGCCATATAGTAAGGAGTTAATAAATGCCAGCTGTCATTTATTATATTACCTGCATAGGTCTAAACAGATGCCCTTAAAAAAGATGAAGGAAAGTGCAAATTCCTCCTCCCATATTGGGAAAAACACCCCTGAACACATAATCTGTTAATGATTGTTCATTAATAACTTCATTTTGGGCAGGAAATGCATTAACAGATAGAATACTTACAATGGATAAAAGACAACTCAGTCCAAAAAACCTTAGAGAAATTTGGATATTGAATACTCAGCTGTATTCTGTCCCAATTTATCACTTAACTTCCGTACTAATTCATCAAATCAACAATTTCAATATAAAACAAAGCTTTGTTTATACTGAAGTGGCATATATGTTTCTCTGTACTTTTTCTTACAGACTAATCATAATTTATAAAGGAGAAATAAGGGTTCAGTAACTGAAGTTAAGTTCTAGAGTTCAGGATGTCAGCCAATGATGACTTTTCTATTTACTAATACCAAGCCTAACTCAATTTAAGAAAAGATCGTTTTCTCTTAAGAAGGGCTAAAAAATACTACGTATCTATTGCGGTTACAGTCAGAAGACATAAAACGTTTTTTTGAGATCACAAACCCATTTGAGAAACTACTCACTGCAATGAATCCTCATCCCAGAAAAATGCATATTCATAAATATGCACTTAATCTCAGAGTCACAGATATCCTTTGAAGTCATCCTTGTCAAGTAAGATTACAAAAGTCACTAAATGTGTAACTCCAGGATTAGATCATCCCCTGATAAATGTTAATGACACCTAAGAAAATTAACTTTGATTAAACCTTGATTAACCTTCTTTCCTAAGAAATTGGCATAACCCCTCACCCCATAACTTCCTGTAATAGAAAAGAACAAATCTGACTCCATATTTGATCTACTCCTTTGACTTCAACCCCATGCTGTTTCCTGTACTGAGTCATGCTGATTCTGCACCTTTTGTAAAAGAATGTTGCCTATAGCCTCAAATATACAGGGTAGCCCATTCTCAAGGCTCTAACCTTTAAGGGTATAACATTTTCCCATTCATATAAAGATAAAAAGTAGCAGAATAGAAAATAACATTTATCTTGTTGGAGGTTTGCAGGAATACCACCACCTGACCTACCTGGACAGCTCCAAGAATTAGGATTCCAATATCAATAAGTCTGCAACAACCAACCACACCCCCTTCCCTTTGTAGTTTAAAAGGAACCTGAATCCTGACTTGGGGGAAGATGGTTCTCCAGAACTATTACTCTGCGGTCTGGGTCTGCTGGCTTTCTCAGTAAAGTCGTTATTCCAACACCTTGTCTCCCAATTTACTGGCCTGTCCTACAGTGAGCAGAACAAGTTTGGACTCAGTAACATTCCCACCTCCAACTCAACACAGGAGGAATCCTGGGATTTTATAATTCAAGTCAACAGACACAGGCCTTGAGCTAGTCACTTTCAGTAAGCTAGCCTTTTGACGTCTTTTTTTGATAAGTGAAAAATTCAATGTATTCTACGCACTTAATTTCCACACCTGTCTAGAAACTTTAGATTTAATTTCGTGTTCAGCTGCAAAGATGCAAGGATTCATTATTGCCTTTAGCATTAATATTGTCCAGGACCACGGCAAGTTCTTTCGAAGATTTATTACATTGTCCCACTTAGCTCTCTGAGCCTTGGTTTTCTTATCTGTATGACAGGGATAATACCTCTAAGGGTTTAGAGAATTGATGCCTATGAAACATTTACCAATGCCCGCACATAGTAAATGTTCAATAAAAGTTAACTATCATTATTACAACCCCACCCAGGCTATCCACCCCCCAGGCTGGATCAATGCAGATCCCCAGGAATTGGCACTTAGTACTCACCGTCCGTGACTGGGGTGGGCCTGGGGCCTGAGGAGGGCCTGGGAGCCCTGGAGGTTTCAGGGGGCCTAGGAGATAAGGCGGGTCGGAGAGTTGTTGGGGCTGGCTCTGTAGAATTGAGGTCTTCCATCGTCACCACCGGGGTGGCCCCGGCCTGGGCGCTCACGGACGCCCAGCAGTCCAACAGCACGAGTAAGAGGTGCAAGAGGCCCCGCGGTCCCATTTTCCAGCCGAACCCCGCGCGGGCAGCCGCTGAGGACCGCTTGTTGCCTAGCTACCGCAGCGGCCGGGCGCAGGGCATCACGGGAAGGGTCGCGAGAGGCTGCAAGGGACGTCAGAGGCGGGGGCGGGGCCTGAGAGAGGCTGGCGGGGCGGGGGGCGGGGCGGGGGGCGGGGCGGGGCGGGGCGGGGCCTGGGAGAGCCGGCGACAAGGGGCGGGGGCGTGAGGCGCGGACGAGGTGCGATGTGAAGCCATTGGAGAGCAGGGGGTTGTGAATTCTTGCAGTGGTTTCCCAGTGGACAGTGGTGTTTGTTTACAAATACAGATTTCCAGGTTCCATCTCAAGGGATTCTGACTCAGTAAGTCTAGGGCAGAGTCCAGGGATCAATATTTTTAACAAATGTCTTAACGCAACCAGTGGGGGGTAGGGGACAGAAATTTGGGGAACTGCTCTCCTAAAGCTACTAAATAGGGTCTTCTGAAGAAGCACAGAGATCACTTCACGATCCTTGAATTTTCTCTCACTGTCGATACTTGCTTTGCCTTTTCTGTTTTAGATATATGTATCCCAGGAGGTTGCCAGATAACTTATGTCCACTGTTTCGTGGTAAGGGGAACAGATGAACACAATAATTTTATAAATTAAAAATTGACGGAAACTAAGAATGACTGATAGGTCTTAAAAGGAAAAGACAAAGCAAATCTACTGTAACACTACAAAGTGACACGAAGACCACAAGACCCAGGGAAGCCCCTCCATTCTAAACTGGCTTATGTATAGAAGTATTCCAGCCCAGGGATGTTGGCTATACCTTTGACGCTTAATTGTCTTACAATTCAGAAGTAAATGTCAAAATACTTAAATATATCGTGATATTTATTCAACAAACACATTTACCAATTCAGAAGAATGCCAAAACAATATATATACCTAGTTTATTAAATTTATATAGCAAAGCTAAATCATCAAAATGACATCTTTTACATATTTCCAGAGAAAGTGTATAAAATATAATTGGATCAAATGTGTAATACAGATATTTCTAATTTTTTTTACAAACTAATGCTTTAGCATCCACCTGAAATTCTGAACCATTTTTGATAACTGATGTAAAATTTCCCTTAAAAAAATTTTATTCTCTAGGCCTCTAACTCCCTTGCCTTCAGAGATAGCCCGCACCCTGTACTGTGTATCTACTTTTACTTTAAACTGCACAACCAACCCTGCCCTTGTTGCCTTTCTCTTGCTTTTTGAGATGGCCTGCACTGTCTACGGACTGTGCATCTCTCTGAATAAATCTTTTACTCAAAAAAAAATTTTTTTTCCAAACCTTCATCTTACAACTTTTAAACCTGCGACTTGTTATTGTTTTAAAATCTTCTTTCTTCCAGGTCTCTCCTTTCTTTTCCATTCCTCAATATGTGTATCACTTTGTCCCGTTTTCGGATTTGAAATTTTAGGCAGTTGGACTAAATTTTGATAAGGTGCCCTTCAGCACTAACATCTTTGTCTTTATGGTTTGGGAAATAATCTAACCAATACTTTTGGTTCAATCTCAAACACTCCGTAGGTACCCCAAAAGTAAATTTATGACATCTTACACCGTCAAAATGAGGGCTGCGTCAACTCAGATCCATTTTGCAAACCTGGAAACTTTTCATTTCACAGGTGTTCCATTTCTGCCAGGTTTTTTTCATCTTTCAACCCAGAGGACTCCTTCTCCCTTCCTTCCCATCTAGTCTTGGCAGGTTCTGTCATTAAGATAGAAAGACACAAAGAAGGGCTAAGATCTATTTCCATATTTTGTCCAAAACTGCAGCATTTGGGTTGTGCGTAAATGTTTGTGATTTAAAATGCCCATCTGTTTCTCTAGGATTATCGTTGTTCTCCACTCCTTATAGTCTGTGCCAACATTGGGAGGAATCAAGACAATTCAGCTTTTTGGAATTCTGCTTTTGAAAGCCACCGCATATGAGGAGCCTGAAAAACCAAAGACAGGAGTAGCTTGGCAAAAAAAATAGCTATGGCATTGTTAACCACTCTGTCTCGGTTTTGGTTTGGCTACATTGGCTATCATTGTTGTTATTATCATTGCTAAAGTCATGGCTTCTAATCTGTCTAAAATTAAGTATCTGGTTTTACCTATGATTAAATATATCCATCCATCTGTATTCATCTGAGCCAAATATTTTATAAATAAGGAGGCAGAATCATCAAGCTTTATAAAAGGACTGCTTAGAACAATGGGAGATCAAGGCTGTGTGAGGACAAAGGACTGACTGTCATTTTGACTGAAGTGAATAGTTCAGTAGTTGAATTCTAAATCACCACCCAGAAGAAAATAATCCTCAAAAACTTCTCTCTTCCTCCCATTTTCCATGTGCTTAGTCAACCACCGGATACTGTTCTTGTTCTTCAAATGTTTTCTGAAACATTATGGGGGCAGAAGGGCTATTTGAGCAGACTTCGCATTCTTGAAAGGTCTCAAATTTACAAGTTTGACCTTTTCTGACAATGCAGTAAGAAATACGGTCACAGACATACACTGACAAGAATGAAATAATTCTTTGTTTGCCAGACAACTTTAAACTTGCATCCTATTATTGGAGCATACTACAGTTTGAATAAACCAGTTGGCTTTTTAAGAATCCTTTAAAAATTATTTTTATTATATGTATATTTGTTTGTTTTTTGGGAGGGATAATTAGGTCTATTTATTTTTTAGTGGTGGTACTGGGGATTGAACCCAGGTTAAAAAGTATTTTTAGGTAGAAACATTTCAATCCTAATAAAAAGTATAAAAAAGACCACCATACACTGCACCAAGATCATTCAGATTTGATATTTTGCCACATTTATTCCACATTTCTTTTTCGTCAGTTTTATTGAGGGATAATTCAGATACAATTTTTTGTGTAGAGTTTTTGATATACAGGTTTTCTCATATATCAATGTACAGTTTTTCTGGTGTACAGTTTTATGAGTTTTAACAAACACACAGTCACGTAACCACAACCACAAAAGAAACAGAACAATTTTACCTCCCATAAAATTTCCCTCATGCTCCTTTATAGTCAGCCCCTCCTCCTGCCCCAGCCCCAGAAGACACTGATCTACCTACTTTCTGTCCCTATGGTTTTCTCTTTTCCAGGATGTCACATCAATGGACTCATTCAGCGTGTAGCCTTTTAAGCCTGGTTTCTTTCACTTAGACTAACGCCTTTGAGATTCATCCATGTTGTGTGTATCTACAGACTATTTCTTTCATTATTAATATTAAGGTAAAAAAAAAAAACCCATAACATTAAATTACCATCTTAATCATTTTTAAGTGTACAGTTCAGCAATGTTAAGTATTTTCACATTGTTAGGCAACAGATCTCTAGAACATTCTCACCTTGCAACATTGAAACTCTCTGCCCTCTAAATACTAATTTCCCCTCCCTCCAGCTCTTGGAAACCTATTTTCTTGTTTCTATGATTTTGACTCATATGATTTCATATGTGTGGAATCATAGAGTATCTGTCCTTTTATGACTGGCTTATTGCGCTTAGCATAATGTCCTCAAAGTTAGCATGTGACAGGATTTCCTTCCTTTTTAAGGCTACATAATATTCCATTGTGTATATATATATCATGCTGTCTTTATCCATTCACTTCTCAATGAACATTTGGGTTGCTTCCACCTCTTGGCTATTATGAATAATGCTGCTATGAGCATGGGCACACAAATACCTCTTCAAGATCCTGCTTTGAAAATTGTTTTATATTTCTTTAATTTTGTATTCAGATAAGATGATGGATTTTCACTAAACTTAATGTGATAATCACTTCATGATGTATGTAAATCAAATCATTATGCTGTATACCTTAAACTTATACAGTGTAATATGTTAATTATATATCAATAAAACTGGAAGGGAAAATATCCTGCTTTGAATTCTTCTGGCTATATGCCAGAAATGGGATTGCTAGACCATATGTAATTCTAGTTTTATTTTTTTTAGGATCCTCTATACTGTTTTCCATAATGACTGCACCATTTTACATTCCCACCAACAGTATACAAGTGTTTTAAATTTTCCATATCCTCATCAACATTTGTTATCTTCTTTCCTTTTGACAGTAGCATCCAGAGGAGTGTGGAGTGATGTTTCATTGTGGTTTTGATTTGCGTTTCCATAATAATTAGTGATAGCAAGCATCTTTTTCTGTGCTTTTTGATGACATGTGTATCTTCTTTGGAGAAATATCTATTCAAGTTTTTTGCCCAATTTTTAATCAAGTTTTTTTTGTTGTTGAGTTATATAAGTTCCTTATATATTCTGAATATTAATCCCTCATCAGATATAAAATTTTCAATTACTTTCTCCCATTCTATAGGTTTCCTTTTCCCTCTATTGTTTTTTTTTTTTGACACACAGAAGTTTTTAAGTTTGATACAGTCTCGTTTATCTAATTTTTCTTTTGTTGCCTGTGCTTTTGGTATTACACACAAGAAATCATTTCCAAGTCCAATGCCCTAAAGCTTTTCACCTATGTTTTCTTCTAGGAATTTAATGGTTGTAATCTATTTGAGTTAACATTCGTACATGACAGAAGGTAAGGGTCTAATTTCATTCTTTTGAATGTGGATATCCAGTTTTCCCAATGCCATTTGTTGAAGAGACTGTCCTTTCCCCACTGTATAGTCTTGGCACCGTTATTAAAAATCATTTGGCTAAATATGCAAGGGTATCTTTCAATCCGCAAGAATTCTGTAATGAATATGCCATGATTTCTTCATTCATTCACCAGTTGAAGGAATTTGAGTTTTTCGAGTTTGGGGCAATTACAAGTAAAGCCACTGTAAACATTCATACACAGATTTTGTGTGAACATACATTTTCCTTTCTCTTGAGTATATACCTAGGAGTGAGATTTCTGAGTTGCATGGTGAGTGGATATTTAATTTTATAAGAAACTGCCCAACTTTTTCCCAAAGTGACTGTATATTCTGCATTCCCATCAACAATGTTCGAGATTTCCAGTTGTTCCCAGGCTTGTGAAAACTTGCTATTAGTCAGTTCTGTTCTCATTTTCATTTTTAGCTATTCTAATAAGCATAAGGTGGCCTCTCACCGCGATTTGATTAGTTGACTTTTAATAAATCGAATCATCCTGTAATGGCACATTTACATGGCATTTTAGCCTTGGGATGCCAGAAGTATTTGTTAAATATTAAGAAATGGATTATTCATTTTTCTGTAAACAAAGAGCCTCAAAAATGGAAATGAGCTGACCTCTTGGTAACCCTGAGGGGCACCGCTCTCTCCTCCCCTACTTCTATTTCAGTTTCTGTGTTGTAAACATGTTTTCACCGTTATCCTCAGGATCTGCAGGCAATTCCGTTTTCAGTCACCCCTTCCTAGCAGCCTGTGAGTGAATTCTTCCTGAGAGCTGAACTTGCTTCATTTTGTCCCATCATGGGGTCAGGCATTTCTGCTACAGCTTGTTCCAAAGCTTTTATTTTTTTGTTAACCTAAATTTGTTGGAAAGAATGTGGAGATCAAAGAAAAGCAAATACAAGATTGGGTAAGCCTATGTCAAAGGCACCAACCTCACACTGTTAAAGCATGTTTTCCACGCCCCAGACGCATGGTCTGAAAAGTGTGATGTAGTTAGGAAGACAGTTAAAAAAAACTGGAATGTCCTGGAAACATCAGAGTTATCATGGCCATAATCATGAAAATTCTGGATGGAACTAACCCTAATTCCAAACCCCCAGAATCCTCATCTCTGCATTATTGTCAATTTATTGGGCAGGGGGAGGAGATGGTCTGATGAGAAAAGATGAAGTTTAACGAGGTCTGTTTGGACAAAGACTCAAACTGACATCTCTTTTTAATAAAGGTCATTTGTGAATTCCTTGAAACAAACAATGAAAGTCTATCCAATCTAACTCCAGCTGCAGGTCTTCTCTCAGAGGGCAGTTGCTTACTATCGTGGGGTAATAAAAGATCAATCATATTTTAATCAATCAATCATATTCTGTCCCCTTCTAACATGGATCCACCTAAAAATTTCCTCTTAAAATGTTCTCTGCAAGACTTAACAAGCTGGTAATTGTAACCGTTTCTAGGGAGGAGAAAGAAAGGAGAGTCAATCTTCAATCTATTGTACATGTATTACTTTTCACTCAATAACTGATTTTTTAAATTAAATAACCACAACAATAAAACAAAAATTTAAAATATATGTTCCCTCTCTTAATCATCTCATTCCTATATTTCTTTAGGCGGAGCATTTGGAAAATAGGGCAAAAGTCCTTCCCTCCTGCCAGCCTTGTCCAAAGTCTACTGCTTAAACTAGACTTGAAAGCAATATTTAAAACCTGTGAACATTTTTCAAGTCTAAAAAAAATTAGACTCAAACCAACACTGTAGTCTTCTATGGTTGTACTGTACAAAGTATTTATTTTGAGGAATTAGTGAAAATACATATCACCGCTTTTGAAATTTTTTAAAGGGATGGCACAGAGGGAGACTAGTTGCTGCCCAGGTTAACTTCTATTGGTCACTAGTGACCATGATTTGGAGGCTGGCTCTTGGTCCTGACATTCCAGAAACAAACTCTTTGCAGGTCAGCCCAGGATTCCTGGGTCATGGTAAGCAGATCTTCCACTGATCAAGAGAAGAGAGGTCCATTTATTGCTCCTACTTATCCTTCAAATTTCACCTCCTCCAGGAGGCCCTCCTGCCCTGACCTATCAAGGAGGCAGACCCTCATAAATTTTGGAGTAAGACCAGTCTGGGTTAATCCTGTTCCATCCCTTATTAGCTGGGTGACCTTGAGCAAGTTATTTAACGTCTCTGACAAAACCCATCACACTGTTTCCAATTAAAATCAAGACTAGAGGGGTTTTACTTAACCACACTGATCTTACATATGTATTTCCTTTCTCCCACACCACAAAGTTTGGTTGTCAACAGCTCCAACATAATTTATTGTTTGTTTTGTCCCACAATACGCTTAACATAGTGCTGTCTCTGAATAGCAATACCAATACACAAAACACATGATTATTTTTTAACGTTAAGACATTTTAGCTGCACACTTTCATTTAATCCCCTTGCGTTTGGCATGCTGCCTCACCTTTACCCTTTTCTCTGACTGCCATCTCTGAACCTAGAGCTGCCATGTTTCAAGTTCTCCAAAGAACTTTGTTTGCAGTGACTGAGGCAAGGAGTCACAGGAGGGACTCTGGGGTTAACAGTTCCTAGTATACATTTAAAATTAAAGATCTCATTTCAGCCCCACCTCTCACCCAGGTACCTAGGACCTTCAATTCCTGAGCCTGCTGGGCTGCAGCCAGATTACTC
Source organism: Camelus bactrianus (assembly GCF_048773025.1). Lineage (NCBI taxonomy): Eukaryota > Metazoa > Chordata > Mammalia > Artiodactyla > Camelidae > Camelus > Camelus bactrianus. Next base: position 7,285,591 of record NC_133570.1, on the reverse strand, counting down.
CTCGTTGGCATCCCCTTCTGCGAGACCTGGGGCTTCTCCACTCAGGTAAGTCATCCATCTACTTCCTATCTTTCAAAAAGGATTTGACAGACACCTCTCATGAGCAGTCATTTCTTTCCTATTCTTTGTGGGCTTAGACATTTTGGATTCCTTTTTCTATCGTTTTAGTAGTGTTTCAGGAGAGAGAAGAGAAATCTGCATGGGTTTCATTTGCCATGTTTCTATATGTTTCACGTAAACATTTTACATATCAGGCATAGACAAGTAGTATAGTGAAACGATTAAACACACACATTCTGGAGCCACAGTGTTTAGGTTCAAATTCCTACTTTTGCCACTTGCTAGCTGTGTAATTTGGGCATGCTTTCTGTGCTCAGATTCCTCATTTATAAAATGGAGATGCTAGTGGTACCTAATACAAAATTGTCTGTGTGTGGGATGGCGCTGGGCACTTATTAAGCACTCCAAAGGCTTTAAAATGTTATTAAAGAAAGGGTTCAGGGTTCCTTAATTGGAAAGGACCAAACGATGTTGATAATTCTGCCTTAAGCTAAAGGAGGAAAATTGATTCGTTGGTAACTTGCCTTGAAGCTGACTGTGTTTCCCTCAGGGTTTAGCCATTCTGAATCGTGTAGTTTCCCTTTTTTTCCCTGCAGGTGGCAGCCTTTGTCACCAAAACTTTGCTCCTCACACAAGCTGACCCTGAGAGGAAACCAAAACCTCTCTTTTTTCTTTCATTGGATCTATTATTCAATCAACAAGTATTTACTGAGTACCTACTACATGTCAGGAGCCAGGGAAATGGCAGTAGTCAAGCACACATCATCGCTGCCTTCTCAAAATTTACAGTTTGCTTCACCAAAGATGACATATAGATGGCAGACAGGTGCATGAAAAGATGCTCAACATCGCTAATTATCAGCAAAATGTGAATCAAAACTACAATGTGGTATAACCTCACACCAGTCAGAGTGGCCATCATAAAAAAGTCTACAGTGGTGAGGGAAATAGCTCAGTGGGTTCAATCCCCAGTACCTCCATTAAAAAAAACTACAAATAATAAATGCTGGAGAGGGTGTGGAGAAAAAGGAACCCTCCTACACTATTGGTGGGAATGTAAATTGGTGCAGCCACTGTGGAGAACAGTATGGAGGTTCCTTAAAAATCTAAAAATAGAGTTACATTATGATCCAGCAATCCCACTTCTGAGCATGTATCTGGAGAAAACTCTTAATTAGAAAAGATAGACTCACCCCAGTGTTCATAGCAGCACTATTTGCAACAGCCGAGACATGAAAACAACCTAAATGTCCATCAACAAATGAATGGATAGAGATGTGATACACACACACACACACACACACACACACACACACACACACGAATATTACTCAGCCATAAAAAAGAATGAAATAATGCCATTTGCAGCAACATGGATGGACCTAGAGATTATCATATTAAGTGAAGTAAGTCAGAAAGAGAAAGACAAATATCATACGCTATCACTTATATGTGGAATCTAAGAAAATGATAGAAGTGAGCTTATTTAAAAACAGACATAGACTCGCAGACATAAAAAACAAAGTCATGGTTACCAAAGAGGAAAAGAGAAGGGGAAGGATAAATTAGGAGTTTGGGATTAACATATACACACTACTATATATAAAATAGGCACCCAACAAGGACCTACTGTATAGCACAGGGAACTATACTCAAAATTTTGTAATAACCTATAACAGAAAATAATCTGAAAAAGAATAAATATATATATATATGTATAACTGAATAACTTTGCTGTACACCTGAAACTAACACAACATTGTAAATCAACTATACTGCAATAGAAAATTTTTTTTTAATTTATGGTTTCTAAGTTTGTTACAGCTGCAGAACTTAATTCAAAGAAGTGGAGGCACAAGCCCTAAATGGAGTCCTAACTCTGAGACAGAATGCCCTCTTGAGCAAAATGATGCTGTAAAGGGCATTACTTAGTACCAATTATTTTTCAGGCCTACTTGCCTTCAAAAGGAGGTTTTCATGAGCTCCACTCTCAGAGGAAAAGATAAGGAGGCTAAGGGGCACTGAGATAGTCACCAATGCACAAGGGGGTGTTGAGGTATTGGAATGGGTGGACAGGAGGATTTAGGAAGTATAGGCCAGAGATGATAATTCTGAAAATGTCCCCACATTTTTAAGCTAAACATTTCCTTTTTAAGAAAAATTATCCAAAATTTGGAAATAAGACCAAGAGAGGGAAGTGTAGTTCCTTCCGTATCAAGGACATTGTTTTTAACAAGCCCACCTAAGGATTAATTGTCTAGCAGGAGTTGGCAAACTTTCTGTAAAGTCCAAGATAATAAATATTTTAGGCTTTGGGGCTATATGCTCTCTGTCAGCTATTCAACTCTGTCACCATACTACTCTGATTTTGTAGTGCAAAAGTAGACTTAGACAATATGAAAACAAATGGATATGGCTGTGGTCCGATAAAACTTTATTATAAACACAAGCAGCAAACCAGATTTGGCCCACTGGCCATATATGAAGGCCAATGAATGTATCTTTGTTTGCCTAGCAGTTTACTGCTGATTAAAGTCTCAGAATTTTGCCTGGTTTGAGTTTCAAAGTATTCCTCTCCAAAATAGAAAAGAACCCCAAAGGTTAAGTTTTTATTACGCTGACGAGATTAACCGGTTTAGTATCTAAGACTCCTAACTTCCTCAAATATCTACTTCCTCAAAACACTCTGAACCAGCTTAACCATCTTACTGTTTCCTCTTTAACAAGCTGAATAAATTTTTGACATGTGTTCATTCTCTATTTGAATGAGTCACGCTTAGATGTTGTTGTCTGTTATACTTTTGTTGTTCCCCAGTAATTAGCAGTAAAACCTATTAACTAAGACCCCTGTGCTACCATGGAGGGTACCAAAGGAAGAAGGAATTTAGGAACTGCATCTCATTCTATTGTTAAACTCAAGAGGACAGAAGGAGGGAAACCCCTTGTGAAGGGGACAGAGTTTTTGCGCCTTTGGCAAATAATAAAAAGCCTATATAACTTCCCCCCAAAATTCCCCTACCCTCAGCCTGAATAAGGCATAATTCTTTATACTTCCAAAAATGGACTATGGGAAGAGTCATTCTATCTTACCCAGCCTCAGAGTTGATCTCTAGGATTTCACTTTCACATTTCAGTCCTAAAGTCCTAACCTCCTCAAGTCGACTTTTTAAAACAACCCCACACCCAGGTGTTATGGACTGAATTTCTGTGTCCAACTTTTAGGTTGTGCATTTTTTTCAGTCAATACCTGGACTTTTGGTATCAAATCCATGAAATCATTGCCAAATCCAATAAAATGAAACTTTCCCCCTGTTTTCTTCTTAGAGTTTTATAGTTCTAACTCTCATATATAGGTCTTTGATCCATTTTGAGAAACTTTTAACTATTAAAATAGACAGATCCATCAAATTTTTCCTTAACAGCCTGTGCCTTTTTATATATTTTTGAAACCATCATTTCTTACCCCAATATTCTGTATCTTCTTCTAAAAGTTTTAAAATTTTGCTTTTGCTTTTACCCCTGGAATTTACTCTTGTATACGGTGTGAGTTAGGGATCCAATTTAATTTCTTTCTCCCAGAGGGATAACCAATGTCCTCCTTCCATTTTTTAAATAATTTTTCCCCCAAATTTGTAACCTTACCTCCATTTCCTCTCAGGTTTCCACATAGGCATGAGTCTCTTCTCCCTCTTAATATTTACCTAGCTGAGCCTTCAAAAAGTCCTTTCCCTTTCATATCTGTTTGGTTGGTCTACTAAGATCACAGTTCTAGCTGTAAAAAATCCCTGCCCTTCTTGGGAGAGTAATCAGTGTGAAAATGGGAGCAAGCTGGCAGGGACCACAGAGGAAAAACATCCCACAGGGCACAGGGGACCTGGGTGAAGTCAATTATGCCAGCACTGAAAGAAAAATCCAAGCAAAAACAAGCAGTTTATGGAGTACAAGCCTCCCCCATTCTCCTCCCGAGACCAAGGATTTCATGCCCCAGAGAGGGCACCAGATGGGAGAAGACAGAAATCTGCTGTTACCTCTGCCAGTCTCACTTCCATATCTATGTGTCTGTTTCTCTTTCACATGATTAAAAATACTGTAAATTAAAAAAAAATCCCTGCTTTCCTCCAGTTTAGCCAGCCGGTCTTCCTTTATTTGTCTTTCACTCCTCTACTGGTTCTGTTCTGGTAGTATGACAGAAGCTTTTTTTTAAAAAAAAAAAGTTAATGTATTTGAGGTATATTTGACATTATATTAGTTTCAAACTGATTTGATATTTGTATACATTGTGAAATGATCACTACAATAAGACTCGTTAACACCCGTTACCAAACATGCTTAGGATCAAAGTTTTTTCTTGTGATGACGACTTTTACGACCCACTCTCAGCAACTTTCAAAATTATATGCCAGGGGGAAGGGTATAGCTCAAGTGCGCACATGCTCAGCATCCAAGAGGTCCTGGGTTCAATCCCGAGTACCTACTCCAAGTGGAAATCAATGAAGAAACCTAATTACCACCCCCTCATAAAAACAAAACAATACAAGCCAGAAAATATGCCATTGTGCTGTACACCAGACACTGACACACTGTAACTGACTGTACTTCAATAAAACAAAAGCGTATGACAGAATCATATTTTTAAAAACAACCTAGTTCTTCCTTGATTCCCTAAGCAAACCTTTTTCCCAGAGACAGCCTTCTAGGCATAAGCTTCATTAACTGCCTTTTTAGGTTCTGTATTTTCATTAGCTTTCTCTACCTCCACCCACAAAGAAGTATATTTCCTCTATAATAAGGATCATGTTCTTTTCATTTGTTTTCTGTAATAAAATATAACCCCATTCTGCAGGTAAACTCAGTCTGGTCTCCTCAAAAGTCCAAAACCATGATCAAGGATTATGCAATTAACAAATCAGAGCCAACTTGGGATCCCAGGAGTGAGGTGAGCCTTACCAGCATGTGACAAGCCAAATAGAGTCAAGAGATCAATGCCTCCACAGGTCCTGCTCATGACCCTGATTGAGGCTCAGAACAACCTACAGAACAGATTCGGGGCTGCTAACTTTGCATTATCCACCTACTCCCTGTGTTCATGCTGTAAAAAGACTACAATCTCACAAACAAGAGCTCTGTTCACCCTGTAGAATTTAGCTGGCTTTGCTGTTTAAAATCCAGCCTAAAACTTTGCTGAAATATGTAATATAAGAAACAAAAAATTTCTCCCATCAAAGCCTGACCGTCTGTAAGCTAAAGTGCTGCCCTCTTTAAAGTAAGCCTTCCCTGGGACAGAAAGACTTTTTTCCCCAACAAACGTAACCCCTGCCCGAGCCACCTGCTGAGGTCAAAGCTGTACTCATGCGGGTTAGGTCAAGGCCTGCCCTAGAGGTCCTTGAACTTGGGACCCTGCCAGTTAAAATCTTGCTGAACAACTGTAGCTGTCACAAACTGTCCAGGTCAAGCATCCACTTGACCCAAAATTACCTTTAAGCCTAAAGCCCTGAATGCATCAGAAACTCGATCCCCATGTGGTATTTTAGCCCCCAAATGTCAGGCCTTATGCCTGCTTCTGAAGTTTTCTGAAGAGAAAATTAACATGTTGGGGGGTTATGAGGTGATAATTAATTATCCCCTTCTTGGCCTTTCTCAATTCTAAACCCACTGAGACATACATGCATAAATCGGGCAGCTGGAGTGCCAAAGTATCAGCTTTATCAATAAGGCTTATTAGAGAACATGGCTTTATTATGCACACAATCCCCATTTGGATTACACTGACTTACCTGGTCACAGACTGGGTTCCTGCAGGCCTCCTCCCAAGGGACAGGCTCCCCATGATGGAGGAGGAAACATGAGTATCCAAAGGTCAGACCACAGCAAGAAAGAAAAAAAGAGAAAAGACTGGGCCACATGCTCGCTAAAACCAAGCTCCCCCAAAACTGAGTTCCCCTGCTGAGTTTATGATTGATCTCTCTATCCAAAACTTTATTACTTTTCCTGTCCCCCCTCTTCCCCTCAGGATTGAGAAGTATCAAGAAAGGAGGGTGGCTGAAACTGAGCAGGACCTTGTGGGGCCTTCCCAGGTACAAGTCCCTTGGTGTTCCCCACTTCTTGTTTGATTGGAATCAGAAGGCTGATGATTAAATATTCCCAAAACATCACCCTGTTACCTCACCACCAACCAATCATAAAAATGTCCATGGGGCTGATCAGACACCCTACAACCCTCACCCCAAATGTTGCCTTTAAAAGCCCTTGCCTGAAAGCCATTGGGGAATTTGGGTCTTTTGAGCACTAGCTACCTGTTCTCCTTGCTTGGTGCCCTGCAAATAAATGCTTACTTTCCTTCACCACCACCTAGTGTCAGTAGATTGGCTTTGCTGCATGAAGGGCAAGGGGACCGAGATTCAGTTCAGTGACATCAGCACCTTCTTCTGAATCCACCAATCAGACCCACTCCTCATCCCATGAAGGTAGTAAGAAAGAGATCACAAGTTTTCCCTCAGTAGTTTTTCTACTGAGGAACAGTAGTTCCCTATCCTCTATCTAAATTAGCAGAGCATAAATTCCCTTCTAAAAGCTGCCTTTGGTTTGGTGACTTATTCTTGATTCAAAATTGTAGTCATGGTATCAGGATCACAGGGTGTTTTCAGGATTCACTTTGTTACAAGCCAAACTCAAAGTGGCTTAAGGAAAAGAGGAAATTAATATGAGTTCAGGGACTGATCTTCCTACAGGCAAAGCTGGATTCAGGGGTTTAATCAATATCAAAAGGCCTCTGTTTCTTACCATCTTTAGGCTCTGCTTCTCTCTGAATTGCCTTCATTCTCAGGCTGGCTCTTCCCAAGTAGAGGCAAAAATGGCCTTCAGCAGCTCCAGACTTTCATTCTACCAGCTTAGGAATCCTGGTGAGAATTTCTTAATGCTTTCAGCAAAATCCCATAATGGTGTTTTGTTGGCCTAGCTTGGGTCAATGTGCCTTCTTACTGCACCAATTACTGTGACCAAGAGAATGAAATGCTCTGACTGGTTAGACCTGGGTCATGTGCCCTCTCCCCACCCCACCAGTGATCCAGTTCCACCCAAAGTGCATGAATCAACATGGATTATTCCTCCAAGGAATGAAAATACTATTGTCAGAGAATGGGAGGAATGGATTCTAGGTGGGAAAAACATGACCATCACACAATGCAAAGCAAGATAAATTCAATGGAAAGAACAGCCTGTGGCTAGTGCCTTCAAAAGGGCTTTGCAGGGCAGCACAAGAGTGTCCTGGACACCTCTCCAGTTAGCCCAGCTCAACCCGTTACATTTCTCTGGGAGTATCATGTTACTTGCCCCCCTTTTCTCAGCTCTAAAACAAGTTGCTTGCTCTATGCGACCTCTTAATCAACAGCATTCACTTCTCAGGTACTTATTTAGCACCTATTGGATGCTAGGCACTGTTCCTGACACTTGAGATAAATAGAATGGTGAATAAAATACACAAAATCCCCTGCTCTTCTGGAAATTACATTTTAGTCAGGGAGGAGACAAAAAATAAAAAAAAGAAATCAGTCCTATGTGTTATGAAGGGAAATGCAAATAGGCCGTTGGGAGTTTTCGCATTTAAAGAGGTGGTCAGTGTAGATGAGGCAGGTAATGTATATGGGATGTGTTCAGTCTATGGTATCTATTGTTCTCACTATCATTATTACTCTTATTTTATTTTTTATTATTTTATTATAATTATAGTATTATAATTAATGCATATTAATAGCATTTGGTGACCCCCTTGAAGTCTCCGGCATTAAGTATCATCAGCTTAGCATATAAGGCCCTCTGCAGTAGGTCCTAAGCTATTTTTTTGATTGTGATATAATTCACATACCACAACATTTACCCTTTTAAAGTGTACAGTTCAATATATTCAGTATGTATCTAAGGTTGTGGGACCATCACTACTGTCTAATTCCAGAACATTTTCATTACCTTAAAAATGAACCCCAAACCCATTAGCAATCATTTCCCATCCCCCCTCCCCTCAGCCTCTGGCAACTACTAATCTACTTTCTGTCTCTATGGGTTTGCCTATTCTGGACATTTCATATAAATAGCATCATATGATATGTGGTCTTTGGGGACTGGTTTCTTTAATTTAGCATAATGTTTTCAAGGTCTCCATGTTGAGGAATGTATCAGTCCTTCACTTCTTTTTATGGCTGAATGGTCCCTAAGTTATTTTCCTAGCCCCATTCCTCATTATTCCCCATTCAAGCCCTGAGGCTGAGCTGCGCTAGACTAGTTGTTCTCCAATCACACGCTGCCTTCGTTGTGGTTCCATTTCTTTTTCTTGGAATGGTTATACCCCCTCCTCAGACCTCCGTCTGTCCATGTAGGCCTCTAACAGTTGTCACCACTTCATGAAGTGCCCTGAGTGTTCTTTCACCCCATAGGATCCTCTTTCTCCTCCTCACACTTTGCTTTTATTTTCTCTATATATTTACTTAATTTTAACCCTCCTACTACACTGTGACTGCCTTGAAGGGACCAACCTTAGCCCAGAGCCTCAGATATAACAAGTGCTCCCCAAATATTTGTTCTGTTATAAGGAATTGGTATAACCCAGTGTTTCTAAACTGGGACTGACTTTGCCCCCTGACCCCAACCTCCAGGGGACATTTGGCTATATCTGGAGACATTTTTGATTGTCACAACTAGGGGGTGAGGTGTGCTACTGGCATCTAGTAGGTAAAGGTCTGGGATGCTGCTAAACTCCCTCCATTGCATAGGACAACCCCCCACAGCTAAGAATCGTCCGGCCCAAAATGTCAATAATGCCAAGGTTGAGAGACCTTGCCATAAACTAATTAATTCTTCTTTGAGTAGGTTAGCAAAAAGAAATCAGACAAGATCTGCGTACCAGTCCGGCAGAAAATCTCATTAGGGATTTTGTGTGTGTGTGTGTGCTTTTTTTAGGAGCTAGGGGTGACTCTAGTGCAAAGCTCTTTCCTAATGCCATAGAGGTGCCCTGGGAGCACAGATGGTATTTTCACCACTCGCTCGCTTCTGAGAGTGACAACTGACCTCCCAGGAATCCTTGAAGTGCTAGGAATGTAACTCTGCTAAGGAAGAAAACTCTTAGGGTTTTTTAAGTCTAGCAAAATGCCACAAGTGAATTGTGCTCCTAGGGGAGGGCACGGGAAGATGGTTTTTGTTTCTGGTTTTATTTTTTTTTCCCAAGTAGCCTCTTCTGGCTACTGGGGTATTGCCATGAAGTGAAACTTTTCTTAATTGCTCTGGAATAAATGATTCAAGGGAACCTGAGGCCCTGTCTCCTCTCCTTTCCAAAAAGTGCAAAGGAGCTTTGAGAAAGGATTCTGTTCGCATTGTGCTCCAATGAGCAACTCATTTGCTGAAAACTCATTTGCAGGAAATTCAAGGCACTCGTATCATCTAACTGTGAAAACAGTAGCCCTGTCAGAGCAGAGGTTACCAGCTTCAGAGTCACATCTTATGTTCCTGCTCATCTCAACCAACCGGTTCTTGTGAGTGACATGGAAATTAGGTAATGTATGCCTTGGAAATGAAAGGTAGGAGCAGTCTGAAGGAGTTTGACGAGGCAAGGAATAGGGGTTGACATGCTATTTTAAAAAGTTTGTCCTTGGGGTAGAATTACCTGACAGCCTGGTTGGGATTTGGAAGTGGTGTGAGCTTAAAAAGAACAACCTTTAGCACAGCTGGCATAGACATAAATGCCAAGTAGAGGTTCCGCAAAGCTCCACCCCCTCTTCTAGGTGTACTCCAATTCCTGTGGGTCATAAAAAAAGGCAAGGTGTGATTGCATTCCTAGGATTGCTGTATTTTTTATCCAATAAATGATCTTTTTTTTTTTTTTTTGGTCTACGTATTTGACAAAATGCCACTCACTATGTGAAGTGATTTGTTCAGGCCCATTTTGATGAAAGCTCAAAGGACAGAAACATATACTTAGCACACTGTGAACCGCAGAAGTGTTTAATGATGACGGTAACAGGATAACGGAATGTGCTTGGAGTGGATGGTTGGCAGGCCTTTAGATGTATTAAGACAGGTATAAAAAAGAGTCATTTAAGAATGAGATGGGACTCCGCAGAGTGACTGAAGTTCTGTCAAAAGTGAACTGGAAAAGGACCAGTGCTTCCGGGTGAGTTTATGTTTCAATAAAAAGAAAAATTATTCCAAATTAGATCACTTGCCTCAAATCTCTTTTTCCTTTTATTTGTGAACCCTTTCATTCAATCATTCCTTTATTCAACAAATACAATTTTTATATTATTTATGGTTCCTATTCAATTATGCCTTCTTTAATTCAACATTTACAAATTGCTTTAGTTCTAATAATACAATGGCAAATGATCCTTGCCTTTGGGGAGCTTGGGATCTAGTGAAATATTTATTCATTATTTCATTTATTTACTAAAGTGTTTACTGTGTGCGCATATGTTCTGGGGATACAGTAAGAAAGAACACAGGAACCTCAGGTAATGGAATTACAATCTAGTGGGTGGAAGGACGGCCTAAAGCAAAGGTCCTGAGACAGCTGTGAGCATGGCTAGAGCCCAGTTAGTGAACGGGGCACAGCACCAAAGAGGATGAAGAGGTATGCAGGTGCTAGATTATTTACTGTTTCACTAGTATGGTCTGTAATCTGAATGTACTCATATACACATACAAACATGTAACACATATTTGGTGAGCTAATCTTCCCACTAGATTACAAACTCCCTCATTAAATTTAGTTATTATTCAACCTAAGTCATTTCAGAAGATTGCTTAGTCAAAATCTGGAGAAGGCAACTGTGATGTCTTTGTTAAGGGTAGGCTGAGAGCTTTAAAAAAAAAAAAGTAGGGGAGGGACTGCCTTTCTTGCCAAGGTCTGTCCTTTTGATGAGAAGGGATGGCAGCTGTAGGAGGAGAGAGGCGGCCTGTCATCTTTGCAAGTCTTTGGCACTGCATGACCTCTCTGAGTGCCCAAGTCAGAGGTGGGGAGAAGACCTGCTTACCCAGGTGGACCCGCAAGAAAATTAAGATTTGGGGCAAAAAAATGGGGGGCTGGAATTTTTTATTCCCCACTTGGCAGAACCATCTGCAAAGTCTAAAACACTTCTGTATGACAAGTCTTCAATGGCCATTCCTGTATCTCCATCATCATGTTAATAGGGACAGATAACATTTTCTCGAATTTCCTAAATATTATGCAAAACGGCTCTTCTTTACAAACAGACTGCCGCCCCTAAACCTTTCCAATATATAAGTTCTGGAGGTGTCACGAAATTTGTGTACTTCAGTTTCTTAGTATAAATACTACAAAATAATAATACGTAACCCCATAGTTTCTTTCAGGTTTTCCTCTAAAAGAACAGTGGTGTTGTTTAGAACAACACCCTTTAAAATATATGGTTAAAACAAGGGAGAAAACTTTCAAGTACCCACTTGTAATTCTCAGTACTTAGACTCGGCGTCTGGGGAATCCTCCTAGGTCCTAGATGCTAGGCAGCGAAGCAAAGAGCGACTACCACTCCTGGACTACAGCTCCCAGGAGACATTGTGTCAACACCCTCTGCGCACGCTCCACCTCTGTGACTGCATAGGGCACCGAGCCCAGGAGGTGGGGCTTGAGCATGAGCCGCGAGTCGTGGGCGGGGCTAGAGGCGTGGCCATAAAGGGGGCGGTGCTGCCGGGGGGGCCCGGAACACGCTAGTGGAGCGGAAGATGGCGGCGGTAGCGGTGGCTGCAGCTGGGACCCCGGTCGGGCTGAGGTGGAGGGGCCTCCGGCTCTGACCTCACTCTGGCTCCGGTGCGCGCGGCAGAACGTGTGCGAGGCTCCGCGCGGCGGGCAGGGGCGGCAGCGGCGACTGCGCGCCGCCCTGAGGAGCGTCTCAGGGGCGGCGCGGCTGCGGCTGAGGAGAGAGCCGGCTCCGGGCCTCCGCGTCCTCTTACTCCCCGGGGCCCCCGCCTCCTCGGGGGGGCGGCGGCGGCGATGTTCTCGGTCCTCTCGTACGGGCGACTGGTGGCCCGCGCCGTGCTCGGCGGCCTCTCGCAGACCGACCCCAGGGCCGGCGGCAGCGGCAGCGGCAGCGGCGACTACGGGCTGGTGACGGCCGGCTGCGGCTTCGGCAAGGACTTCCGTAAGGGCCTCCTCAAGAAGGGCGCGTGCTACGGGGACGACGCGTGCTTCGTAGCCCGGCACCGCTCGGCCGATGTGCTCGGTGAGTGCCAGGCCGGGTCCCCCGCCCTAACCCCGGTCCACCTCCCGGGGACTCCCCTGCTCCGGACTTTCCCCGCTCCTCTGGGCTGTAAGAGGAACCCTAGAGCCAGTAGTAGCTCACTTGTAGGGAGCGCTTACTATGTGCCAGGCGCCGTGCCAAGCTCTCCAGGGTGCGCGTTCCACTTGAACAGCCCCCATTTTAGAGATGAGGAGACTGAGGCGCGGAGCGGGTGAGCCACATGCTCAAGGTCACACAGCCAGAGAATGTGACCAGTTTGTCCGAGCCCGGAACCGCAGTGTTAGTCACTTGGCAGTACTAGCCCCGGTCGACCTCGTCCCCTCCCCCGGCGACACCTGCAGGCTCCGAATCTCGCTCCTGTTCCCTCCCTCCTCCCTCTGCGTGCCCCGGGGATCCCTGCTTCTTAGTGCTCCTGACGCCACAGCCCGGTTACGGGCTGCGGGATCCCGAGCAGACTGCCTGTCAGGAGCCGAGCTGCATTCTTTCGTCGCCTCGTTAGAGACAGATCTCCATCCTTGTCCGAGTCTCGCAGTGGAGGCCGCTGGCCTGGTGAAAAATCACTTGCATTGCATTCTTCCAAACTGACCTTGCCCACTTGAGGTCACTTGGGGTAGAAGAGAGTCTCCTTGACGCAAAATAGAGTGGCCAAACCCTCTTCTAGACTGCGGCCAAGAAAGCCTTGAGAATTGGTGAAAGCCTTTTCAGACCACAGGTGCTTCCAACGGCCTATTCCAGTTACACCTTAGGGGGTAAGAGATCGCAGAGATGTTTAAGTATACTTCACAAGCAATCAGAAACTTTAACATAACGTGTGCCTTTGGAGACAATGTGTATGCCGTAGAATCCTGTGCCAATAAATCTCTTAATAAAGCACTTCCTTTGAAAATGAAGGACATGCTGTCATTGAACTTAGGTTCAAGTATCACTTTGGTTTCACTTCTCGGGTGAGATTGAGTTTCTGATTACTTTACATTTCATATGCCAAGGCAAAATTTGGCATTGGAACAAATGGTCCTGTAACTTTATGACAATTGCTTTTAAATTTGGTCTCAGAATAACTGCCTTTTATCTTTGTTTCTACTCATGTAGTTTTGTGAACATGGAACTAGAAAGGTTGTTCTCAGTTTAATTTATGAAAGATTCCATTACCTGAGTTGAAAAATCATTTAGTGTTTAGGCAATACTTGAGACTCCTTAGAAGTGAACTTGCAGATTGAAGTCTGTACAAATCCACTGTGAAGTCAGCTTGACCCCGACTCAGTATCTTTTCTTAAAGGGCCGTTGTCAGTCGCTGTCTTTTTTCAATACAATTAGAAGCACTTCACTCAATGAGATTGTGACCTGTGCTACTTTTTCAAGTTGCAGTTACAGTGCAACAGGATAGGAGATATAAAGTCACTAAGGTTCCCCTCTGTGTGCTGGCTTATGTGAAGTGTTTGTAATTTGAGTGATGATTTGGGGATATTTTAATGTGTCAAATTCCTCTGCTGAAGCTTGATTTAAAGATTTTTGAAGGGTCCCTTAATGGAGTGGGGTATTCATAAGGATATTGGGAAATTTTGATCAAGCCCATTCTGAAAAAAGTATAAACATGACGTCCTGCAGAAACTGGCCTAGTTTGGTGCTCAGCTTTGCCACTCTGATCTGTGGTTTGGGGCAAGAGCCTCTCAGCTCATTTTACTCGTCTAGACTAGAGGATGAAGGGGGTGGACTTCCTGACCCTGAAGAACGTCTGACCATCAGATCGTATTTTCTTTCTATTTTGAAAAGACAGGACCCTTTGTTATTTTGGGCCTCAAGTAACAGACATTACTTCCTATCTTACATGGGCACCTTCAGTAGATTTCTTCTGTTTTCTATCTCACGCTTAATCAGTGGTTCTTAACTTTCTTTGGTTCACTGCCCAAGGGCTCTTTCCCCAGAAAAAATGTGCAAAGAGACAAAATTTTGCATAGACCTTTCGAGGACTTCACTGACCCCATGAGATCCATCCATGTACCACCTATCAGTCCATGCATGGATACCAGATTAAGAACCACAGCTCCTTACCCTTCTTGAAAGGAATGTCGCTAGGCATAACCAGACAGATAATTGCTTATATGACCTTGGGGTGGTTGTTGACCATATTTGACAAAGAGCCATTTTGAGAGAGAGAGAGAGTGTGTGTGTTGTAGCAAATCAGGGGAAACATTCTCTAGGACTGTCCTTTTCTTCCAGAAAGCCATCTTGGGAGCCACCTGAAACAACTTCTGAATTGGCCTCATTTGATCTTTAGTTTCCACAAACCAGGTCATATGATGGTGATTTCTATTTTATTGACACTGTCGCATTTTGGGCAGGTCTGATTATCTTGGTGTGAAAGGTAATGAGTCTTAGTCTTTAATACTGCTTTTACTCTGAAAGTTGGAGTTGTAAACTGAATTGCATTAAAAGGCTATGTTGAAGGGGGAGGGGTATAGCTCAGTGGTAGAGTGCATGCCTGGCAAGCAAAATGTCCTGGGTTCAATCCCCAGTACCTCCATTAAATAAACAAACAAACAAACAAACCTAATTACCCTCCCTCCCCAAAAGGCTATGTTGAATAATAATGTTGTGCTGAACCTCAGTGCTTTGAACCTTCTAGTTCTATAGATAATTCATTTTCTTTGGGTTGACACTGTTTATTGCTAAGTATCTATGCAACTCACTCTGGTTGTCTAGGACTCATTGTCTGTTTGGAATGAAAACTGTTTTTCTTTTCATATTAGAAAGAGAAAGCTGTTTTATTTCTTTAATTTAGAATTGATCTGTCCTGTTAGTCATGCAGTGACTAAAAGTACTTGGTCCTTTACAACATTTTTGTATAGTCCCACTGGATTTCTTTTAGGAAAAACCAACTATGGCGGGTGTGGTGAGACATAGGAACCACTCCTATCCCCTGGAAAATTGGCAAAGGTGCTTTCTCTTTATTAGGTCCAACAGGAGTAAACCAGTACCAGCAGGAGCTATGTGCACTCTTCTTTTTCCTTCCCTGTGACTAATACTGAGTTCTCTTATTACTCTATATGGCATGGATGCCTAAGTACACAAAAATATGAGAACTGCCTGGTGTACAATTGCTGGGCCTCCCACAACCCTAAGCTACTTAACAATAGAATCAAAGACTGTTGAGAGCTGTTAAGACTTAGAAATCTTGGAATCCAGTTCTTTCATTTTACTGAAGAGAAAACGGGGGCCTACAGAGGGTCAAATGATTTTGCTAAGGTTACTCCACTAGTTAATTGCAGGATTAGGACTCATGTTAAGACTCCTCATTCCTGTCCTTCTTCCATTAGATCACTGTTTAAGTTTTCTTGAGAAGATAGGTGAACTCAAAACCAGTCTGTCTTCTGGTACTGTTAAAGCATTCTGGTATTGCTTTTCTTACTTAAGGGTGTGTGTGTGTGTGTGTGTGTGTGTGTGTGTGTGTGTGTGTGTGTGTGTGTTTACAACTTCTTTGTTCACTCTCTGACTCATAATTAAAATGCAACAAAAACTCCTCTGCATACTAAACCACAGTTTACTGAATCCACTTTAAAAAATGACAGCATGTTGTATGCCATGTAAATTCTAGAAATTCTTATAAAAGTAGGATATTTATTTAAGCTTGATTTAACTTGAAACCTTAAAAAGAAATGAAGACAATTTCATATTCTAGCCTTTAGATATGATTTTGATTGTGGCCAGGAATTTGAAGTGTTTTTGTGAGTAATGCCAGTCTTAAAATGAATTGTTTTAAGGTGCAAGAATTACATGAACAATATAAAGATCAAAATTTTATTTAGGAAGTGGTAAGGTAGCATTTGATGTTTTCCGACAGTCATGATAATTTTAATATATTTGGTAGAATCTGTATGAATGAGTTGTCCTTTTAACTCATTTAAAGTACTGGTCACCTTGGGAGAGTGTGTATGTGCACTAATTTCAACCTTTCAGAAACCCTTTTTCTGATTTCCCTCAGCTAGATTTCAAGCCATGTCAGGAAAGGAATCTTATTATATAGTTATAATTTTCTGAAAGTCAAAGTTCAGCTTGATCTGCCTGTTGACAGCAGATATGACCCTGATTGAATTTTTAAAAATTGAGATATGTAATTCACCTGCCATAGCATTCACCTTTTAAAGTGAAAAACTCAGTAGCACAACAGTCATAAGGTTGTGCAACCACTACCACTAACTAGTTCTAGAACATATTCGTTACTCCAGAAGAAAACCCCTATTTAATAGCCGTTGCTCCCCAGTCTCCCCTCCCTCAATACCTGGCAACAGAAAGTAGATTCTGACTCTATAGATTTACCTATTCTGGAAATTTCATATAAATAGAATCACATATGTGGACTTTTGTGTCTGGCTTTTTTCACTTAGCATTAGATTTTCAAGATTTACCACCATCATAACATGTATCAGTATTCTGTTCCTTTTTATGGCTGAATAATATTCCCATTATATGGACATTCCACGTTTTGTTTATCCATTCATCTGTTAATGGACATTGGGTTGTTTCTACTTTTTGACTGTTGTGAATAGTGCTGCTTACGTATAGGCTTTAGTGTGAGCATATATTTTTTCATTCTCTTGCATATGCACCTAGAAATGGAATTGTTGGGTCATATTGTAACTCTAATTTTATGAGCAATAGAGTTGTTTTTTATATATTTATTTTAAATAGTTCTCATGTAATTATTTAATAGGAGGGAAATATTTTTAAATGTCAGATATGTAAAGTTCTAAGATCAATCACTACTTTAAATATGCTGGATTTAATAATTATGCTTTTAAGAAAAAATTGTGGAATGTTAAGGAAGTGTAACAGTTGTGGGTTCAGTAAAAGAGCCTTCTAGGACTCAGAAACAGCAGGATTTAAGAGGCTACTGATCACAAAAGAAAAATAAAGCTACTGACTTGTTGCTCTCTGATTCTTCTGAGTATTTCTGTCGTTCTGTAATAAACAGACTATACAATTGATGGATAGAGGAATTTGCTGTTTGTTTCTTAAATTCCTGCTCCCTGATATTTTTCTCATTTTCCTATATAAATATATTGTACTTCTCATAAGGTTCTTATAAGGCACATTATTTTTAAAGTCATTTCCTCATTGTTATACTGTCAGAGCTACTTTTCCTTTGTGCAGTCTTTAATCTAGAAATTCTTGAGTGTAGTTTAAAATTTTCCTAACTTCCAGCTTCTTTTTCACTTTGTTAATAATCACTTTAAAGAAATCTGGATGAATCTTTTTTATAGAGCAAGTAATTGAATTTTAAAAGCATGACTGTTTATGCTTTTTAGAAAGTATATTTTTGTTAAAAGGTTTTAAATTGTAGCAGAAGGTAGGGTACAGATGTTGGCTGTTTGTGCTGGGTTTTAGAGGGGGGGAATGGGGGACGTTGAGGGAATCTGGATTGGAGTGTTCTTGAACTTTAGCACTGCTTTCTGAAACTGGGCAGTCCATAACCTGAATGATTGCAACAGTATCCAAATGGAATTTGTACTAGTGTGTGACTTAAACACTACACCAGGTTAGAGTATTTGACCCACAACCGCATCCTTTGAATAAACGCTTGTGTCAAGTTCAAACTCAATGTCAAATTCACTTTATGTAGGTCCCTTGCCTTTTAGAGAGTCCTTACCTGGTGCTTTAGATTCAGAACTTTCAGGAAATGCTTTGGAGAGGTAAGTTGACAGTATTTTTTTTCTAAAGAAATTTTACTTTTCTCATCAGTTGAAGAGTGGTGCGCCTTGTGAAGTTTCCCTTTCAAAGTTAATGTTAACTTTTGGTCTCACTTTAGGAACTGGTTACCTAGATCCTAAATTTGTCATTAGTAATAAAATTCAGTGATCTGTCTTGGTGGAGAGTTGCTGAATATTTTAAAAATCTGGTAGTTTTATGTCTCTCTGAGGTTGAAAATAATTTGTTTCCTGTTGTTAAACAATTCACAGAATTACATCATAAATCACAACTTTTTTTGCAAAAGCTGATCCATGCAGAAGGCATTGGGTTGATAACACACACTCATTTAAACTTGAGTTGGCAAGTGGCACAGCTCTTTCAGTTTAGTTTAAAATTTTAAAGAAGATGCTAATTACATTTGAATGGGATCCCAAACAGGATTTTGGGTGGATAGGGTAGGCAAAGCTTTTCTTTAAAGAGTGAAAATACTTCACTCTGTTTTCTCCTAAGCATTTATTCAATATCTGACACAAAATATGACTCGTCTTACCAGTGGTTTAAATAGAGCTTTTTATATTTTACTACGTATTTTTATGTTGTACCTTATTGAATCTTTTAACCATGAAATAGCTGCTCTTATCTCCCCTTAATCTGCATCTGTTTCCTCATCTATAAAGTTGACTCATCTGTGAAGTCAGTCCAGCTAGTATCAAAACTGAGACTTGAACCTAAGTTTTCTGCTTGTGCATCTAGTGCTTTTAAATAAATGGTTTTGTTTTGTGCTTATAAAAGTAACACATGTTCAGAAAAGCACAATATTAAATACCTGTAACTCATACTCAGCTTCTCAGTGTGGTTTCCTCCAGCCTTTGTGTATATACAATTGTATATTCATATTATTAAATAAAATTGGGTTAATGTGTATTCTGCTCTGTAATGTTATTGTTATGTAATGTAAATTGAGCATGTTTCCATACTAATAAGCATAACTGTCATGTTTTACTGTGTGTATAGTCCATGGAGTCCTCTACTTTTAGTTATTTAATTTCCAATTTTCTTTTGCAAGTAACACTTAAATATCTCTATATCTGAGTATTTCCTTAGTATAAATTCGTTGAAAAGGAGTTCCTGAGTCAAAGAATGTGAACTTTTTGAAAGAGTCTGATTTAAATATTAGCATAGGTCCTTCCAGAAAAGTTATACTGATTTGTGCTTTTCCATTTGTTGTGAAATTGCTCTCATCAATAACAACCACTTAACAGTTTATATATTTATGAGGTTCTTGAACAGTTGTTTTTGAGGTGAATAAGTTTGTAGCTGGTGAATAGTTCTAGAATCGATTGAATTGTTGGTATGAATCCCAAGGACTACAAAATGACTGCAAAAAACTTTGCCAGAGACTACAAAACTGACTTGCTACAAAGAGTGCTTTCTGTTGAGGGACTCAGTACTGTTTTGACTCAAGTCAGTTCCAACACATTTTTGCACTAATTTTTCTTTTATTCATTATCAGACTATGTTGAAGAGGGAACTTTTTTCTTTTTGTCTAAGTATGACTGTGCAGTTTGATCTTTCAAGGATGCCATCATCCAGCAGGTTTTTTTTTTTGACTTATCAAAATTATTCTGTACTGTCATTTGAGGTAGATGCAAAAGTTTAGTTGTGCTGAATGAAGCAAGCAAAATGCTTTTGTTTTCATATCAATGTTTGGATAGCAGTTTTGGGTAAGAAAATAGATTTGAGCTATTTACATGAGAGCTAGAAAACTGTTCGTTGCCTTTAGGTTGAACACTATTTGGTAATATGGTCATCAGTGTTTCCATGAAATGAGAAAGTCTAAACAGAGATGTCTTACTCATGCACTGTTTTTAAAAATCCACTTCTCTTGATTCTTGATTGATAACGTTGATCTTATTGTTTTTCTTGTTCATGTATGCTGAATTCACGAACAATCAATGGTCTTTGGATAACAAGGTTAGTGTGCTTTGCGAATACATTCTACACATATTTATTTACAGATCATCTAAATTCAGTGAAGCCAATTAATCTATAACTATCTTTTATTCTTTTATCAGAATTTCAAATTGAAAAATAATTGGCTTGCCTATTTATTAGTGGCTTACAAGGGAAAAAAACTTCTCCAACATTCTAGTCAGATGGTTAAGACTAAAGTAAAAGGACATAGGCCAGTGTTTTTACCCTGAATCATTATTGAAACTTCTCTGAAAACATATATGTGGCAGGATAATGAGGGGAAAGGATAAATTGAGAAGCCTGAAATGGAGCCTTTGCTTCAAAACTAGTTCAAGCAGTGAATGTAATATCGTACGTGAAAAATAAAGTATAGCTGTATCTGTTAACTTTTATAGAGTTTCTAAAACAGTCTCCCTTTTCTTGCAGTGTGACTTAGAATCCCAGAATCTTAGATCTTAGAAAAAGGAACTCTCAAGAGATTTGTCCTCCTACCCTTTATTTCACAGATGACAAACTAAAGTTTAGAGATGTGATTTGGCCAGTGTCCTACAGTCAGTTAGTGGCAAAGAAAGCTGGGAGCTGTGTCTTCTCCAAGATTCCTTTTTAAAGCTCTTTCCACCTGGCCTTTTAACAGTCTGAGAGGAGCATCTTTTAGCCAGCTCCCACCCGGGGCACAACACCTTGTGCAAGTCTAGGATGACATATGGGCTCATTCTCTTTTTGGAGTTCTCAGATGAAAGTTGGTGTACCAGAGTGCTGGGATTCTCACTTATCAGTACTGCCAGCTATATTCATTTACTCATTGTTCTGTTAGTCCTTGACAGGTGCTGTGGAGAAGACCAAGAACAAAATAGACTTTAGCCTTGAAGCTTCCTAGTCTGACGGAGAAGGTACACACATGAACCGGAACAATAAAAAAGAATATTCAGAGATTAGATGTTGTGGAAGCTTGGATTCAGGCCTCGAGAGATGGGTTTTTCAGTAAATTGAGGCAAGTGAGGAGAAGATCGGCAAGGCTCGCAGATGGAAGGATCAGCAGAGGCACAGAAGGAGACTCCCTGAACTATGCTGTTTTGTGGCTAGAGTAGTTTGGGCTGGCAGGGTGGATGGGAGGGCAGTTGAGAATTTGTTAGAAAACAGGTTAAGACCAAATTGTTGAAGGTCACAGTTGCCATGTTGGGTGTTTTGTTTTGTGGTAGGAAACCATAGATGTTTTTGCTTTTGTTGTTTTGGGTTTAGTCTGGTTATTTCTGAAGAGGCAGCACATTTAGATGGTACAAAACTCAAAATGTATTCAAAATTCAGAAGGATTTTGAGGTTTTGCATCTGGAAGCTTCTTTAAGTTTTCTGGCCTGGAAGTATGGATAGGTTGGGCTGCCATTGATCGGGTTAGGAAATGCAAGAGAAGAATCACATCTGGGAATTAAAAATGGAATTGCATGCTACAAGAGGCATTTCACAGACAGAATCACCTGGCTCATGGTACACTTACATTCACTTGGCCTTTGTTGAATGCTCCTGCAGTGAGTCTCATTAGAATCACCTGTACAATTTGTGGGTTTGGTTTTAGTTTTTTGTTTTGTTTTATTTTTAAGTACTTTGCTAGAAGGCCCAGGCCTATCCTGGGCATACTGACTCAGGAGGTGGGGCTTGGGTTCCACAGGTAACCTCAGTGTGCAGCAAGAATTGAGAACTGTTGTGCCAGAAACCAGGCCAGCACTTGGGGATGAAAGATGTTTACCAGTGTGAAAGACATCCCTGAAGGGGGTCACAGTATGGAGAGGGAGAAAGGAGACAGGAAAGTCATGATAGAGGCACTGTAATTATTGTAGTGACCCAAGGAAATGGTTAGACCCACTAACATTTATGTTAGTAGTTGTTAAAGATTTTCCATTTAAAATGAGATTTTTCTAAGTCTGAATGCTGCACATAGTAGGGAAGCAAGCCCTTAAGAGATACTTGTCAAATAAGGTTACTTTCAGAATCACTTCTAGAAAAAGAAAACTGATTTCTTCAAGGTGCAGGTGAATCTTTTTTTTTTTTTTTTTTTTGCCTTGTGTATTTTTTGGAGACAAATATAGATTTGTTCCTTAGTAATTGAAAATGTTGCTGCTAAATGTTTAATGGAATATTGAATGGTGGTAGATGTGTGACCAGAAAAGTTGAATGGACCACTCATCTTTTAAACATTACTTGTGGGTGGGCATTGTCTTTTGATTGTGACCACAGAACATATTTGTAGAGCTTGCAGCCTACGCTAATCGAAGACTCCTTTTTTCTGATTGCCACAGGGTAGACCAATCTGTATACTGTTATTTGGTCTTTTTTAAAGAGAGGCATAATCTTCATTTATTGCATGTCAGCTATGAGCTGAGCACTGTGACAGGCACAATTTAACACCATTATCTCTGTTCCTCACACCAGCCCTGTGATGTTCATAATTTTATTTCCATTCACAGGTGAAGGTACTGAGGCTCAGAGAGCTACCCAAGGCACCCTTCCTAGTCCTGGAGCTGGAATTTGAACCCAGATCTGACTCTGAAGCCTGTGCCCTTGCCCATTGTGGGTATGCTGCCTTTTAAGTCAGAAGTGATCTCTTAGAACTTTGTTTTACTAAGGTGATCTTTGCTGAGTCTGTGTACTACTTAGAACTATTCCTAGTTTAATAGTTGAGCAAAGCCCCCTAATTAAAGCAAATAAAGGCCTCAGGGAGCCTTGTTGAACTAGTCCAGTGGGTGACAGGAACTTTGGCGACCTCAGGCCAGTCCTTTCCTTCCGGGGGACCTCCTAAATACCTTAACTCCTGCAGTGCATTATTTGGGCTGATTGCTTGTGAGTGGTTCCTGGCAGGAGAGTGATAGTCATTTAGCCGGAGGTGAGGTTTCTCTCCTCTTGGAGCTGAAACCTCTCCTTTATTACTTGTACTTTATCTGTATTAGTCAAAATCTGCCCCAAATGCCTCTCTCCTCAACCTCCTCCCCAACAACTCATATATTCATCAAGGCTTATATCAGACACTTCTCCATGAATACTTTTCTGATTCCAGTAACTTTCAGATTCCTTCAGCTAGATGAAATCTGATCTTCCTTGCTTTTAGTGGTGCATATTGTTTTGTTTTATTACAGCCTCTCCAACCCACCCCCCCCAGTCACAACCACTTGATTTTAAGTTCCCGTGGGCAGGAGATCTTTTATTATATGTAAATCTCTTTTGATTCCCTTTTACCATAATGCCTCACTATAGGAAGTGTTCAGTAAAATGTGTTGAATAACTTTAATACTGAATGTAAGCCTAAAATATAGTTCTAACTGGATTTATATAGTTTTTTTGTCATCTCTCCCATAAAGGTAACTTGTACTCATTACTGAAAAAATGGGAAAAGCGTGGAAAATAAAAAGAAGAAAAAAAATTATTTGTCCTACCCTCCCCCCTGCCAAAGATCATTACTTAATTGAACAGCATGTAGGGAAAACATAATTAGTGTTCAGAAATTAAGGGACAGCTCTCCACTTGTCAGGCTTATTCAAAAGAATTATGTTGTCACTTTAAAAAAAAAAAAAGGGAGCTCTTGTGCCAGGGCAGCATGTGACTCAACCTCTCCCAGAGGGTGGTATTTTAGTAAAGGCCAGCTCTTATTTTTATAGAGGGGTGAAGAAAGCAGGGGGTAAATACTATTCTCTTTGGGGTTAGGTCAGGGATATATGACTTAATTGTTATAAATATTAGGTTAACCTTTAAGACCAGAATTCTAGATACAATCTTAGGAAGGAAAAATACTCTCTTAGCCTAAAGGGCTGGTATAAGTAGGTGCACATCAGATAACTGGGCTTTAATTGCTGTTACTTTCTTACTTAAACGTTAAATTATTAGGCATTGTATAACACTACCTAATATCTGGAAACTATAGAAACCTCAGCTTTAATAGAAGCCCTTAATTCTGTAACACAGAAAGGGCCCTGCCTCTACTGTTCATAATTTATAATAAGTGTGACCACCCCCCATGATTTGCTGCTTCCTCCTGTCCAGAAGGCGTTGCTAACAGCATTTAACATTTGAGGAAGATACAGTTACTGCTCAGAAAGGAGTGAAGTGACCTTTCTCTGCAACTTCACCTTCAACTTTAATGACACCCAAGGTCCCTAGCTGCAGTTAAGCCAAAATACCTCATTCCACTTTAAGTATTTGGTATTTAAATGGAAGAGCTAAAGTGAGAGGAAGAACATTTTTCTTTTAAAAAGGTTGACTTTGAGTTTCTTTGCCTTCACACTGTCATTTCCTAATCCTCTTTTTTGCTGCCCAGGATAGTCTGGAAGTTACCGTCACTAGTTAATGAAGTATACTGGACAGTAGGTGTAAGTGTTTGTGTGTGTGCATTTTAATTTGATTAATTATTAAGTAATTTCATGTTTACTAAGCTAGAAAGGAAGAGCTATTTTGGTTGGAATTCTAAAACATTTAAAATAGACTGTTTATTCCTGTTTTGAGTCCATATATGAGTTTCGTTAACTGTCCTGGATAGTACCATTTCCTTAGCAGAATTTGAGTTTTGCTTATAGATTACCTTTTCATGCATTTTATCACAGGGTTGAACCTTTCTTCCTTCCATCCTTTCAGCTTTATTGCCTCAGCTTTGAGTTAGCTGATCTGCTTAGAGATCTTGAGTTCTTGACATAGACTTGGTCTCTGGAGAATCAGAAGACGCAGGTTTCATTATGATTAAAGCAGAGTGGTTGCTTTGGGGAAACTTCTCTCAAAGGGAATATATCAGTTGCTTGTTAAAGTAGGAAGAACATCATATCTATGTAATTTCACCTCTAGAGAACTGAAAGGAGTGTTAGTCAAAGTAAATTGTATTTTTCTGAATAAATCGACTTTTGAATACATTTTTCCAGTAATCTTCCTTTTTGTTCCCTTTGGGATAATTATTTGCAGATACGTTTCACAGTCTTGAATCACAGGGGAGTGTTCTTAATACCCAAACAGTTGAGGCTTCAGAGTTGTTGATACAAGTGTGATCTGTTCCGTTTGATAGAAATTGAGTTTATACTCTGATCTCATTTTTCTCTGGTTATAATGCTTCATGTTGTGATGCCTCTAGACAAGTAAGTTTGGCTCTGAGAACACTAGATTATAGTATTTGAAGAAGAGCCTTGGCATTTGAAAAGAAGCCAGCTGTAGCACTGCAGTGGATACTGCCTAATCAGAGCCTCATTAGATGGAACACTTGCTGCAGAAAGTGTAAAACCAGATATCCTTCCTTATCCCTTGAGTACTGAGGGTCTCCTGCTACTCTTATTATTCAACTCTTGTGATCCAGCCAGATTCTTACTCAATTTCTCCTCTGGAGTTTCAGTTGACTATCAAGTACCCATCCTAGTAGATAGGAGATGTTTCACTGATGGAAAAACAATCCCTGTAGAACCATCTTGCTTCATTAGAGAGTGTGAGGCTCAGTGTAAAATGCCTTGAGATCATCAAAGATGCAAGGGATAAAGCTCTATTACCTTTGAGTACTACTTAGTATTTGAAATTCTGCCAGAGCTGTTTTTGGGCAAAATCAAATTACTAATTTTTCTTCACTACTACTTATATTAAAATTAAAATTTAGAGGGTGGGGGTTATAGCTCAGTGGTAGGGCATGTGCTTGGTGTACATGAGGTCCTGGGTCCAATTCCCAGTGCCTCTGTTAAGGGGGAAAAAAACAAAAGAAATTTTTTTTTTTTTTTTTTTTTTTGAAATTAGGATTTATTTTGGGGGCCATTACTTTCTTCCGGAAAATATTTTGTAACTGATTGCATGTCAGTTTGAAGATGAGTATAGCAGGAAGAATTTAAGAAGAACCACAGCCTCCTGCTGATGGCTGATAATGGACTGTGCTGGAGAGACTCAGGCCAATGTTGTCTTAGTTCAAAATCTTTTTCAAGGTGAACCTTTTGCAACTACACAATTAGGTGGCCATATGATTAATTGGAAAGAGGATTTTTAAGCTTCCATAATTTCAGCTTACTTACCAAGCCCTTTTTTCTCTTGAATTTTTGGCTTAGAATAAAGCTATTAACTAAAATTCTGAGTTTAATAAAAAGCCAGATGATTTATTCAGGTACAGCAAAGTTTTGTTTTTATATGGTTCTAACTAAGGCAAAGACAAAAATGTGTTCATTAGAATAATTGAAATTGGCTATTTAAGAATTTTCTTATGAAAAGACATTTAAATGAGACGATAAAGAATATGAAAAAGAATATATATGTGTATGTATAACTGAATCACTATGCTGTATATCAGAAATTAACACAACATTGTAAATCAACTATGCTTCAATTAAAAGAACAAACTAAAATAAATGGGAGACACCAGAATTACTTTCTCCTTATGTCTTAACTCTTCACTTTAAAAAGCAGTCAATGGAAAACTTAGCAAAATATTATATACAAATCATAAATATAAATATTTTCTAGTGGCTGTTTCCGACTTTATAAAACTTGACATTTCTAGTTGTAAATGGTACAACTAAAGGAATTTTCTGTACCTTAGCCTTTTTGCACAGCTATTTCAGATATGTAACCGTTATCTTAATCTAATAATGGTTTTAATTGGATTTTGGGTCAAAGGAAACACTTAAGCTAGACATGCGCTGACAGAATGTTATTAATGGAGACATAAGATGATTACAGTGAGTTAAAGGAAATAGCTTCTGTATTCGATGCAAACTCTTTATCTTTGCATTCAAAGCCTTTCCAGTTCAGTCTACCGTTTCAGCTTCTCCTTTAAAGAAATTTCATTCTTAACAAACTGGATTACTTAGCTGTTCCTTAAACTTAAATCAGTTATCATACTTATGTTTGCAGTGTGATGCCTAGAGTAAGGTGCAATTCACAAATGAGCTACTTGGCCAGGAATTCTCATTCCTAAGATAAGATCCCCCTTAACTTTTTTTTTTTCCTTCCCCTTAACTTCTTAAGTTTTTGCTCTCTTCTCCCTGAGTATCCAGTCTACCCCTTGGTGTCAGTTCCAGATCTTTGTCAAAGATCTGGCCCTGATTGCCTTCCCAGCTGTAGTCTCATAGTTCTTGACTTTATACAGAACATTTCCACAAAAATGCCCTGCTGGCGCCTGAAACTCAGCATCCCTGAGACAGAATTTAGTATCTTCTAAAGGCATTTCCACCCCCTTAACTAGGGAATCATCTAATCAATACTCAGTCCTGAAATTTGAAACCTATTGGTATAATACGTATTGATAAAGAACCCAGGTGTCTTTATGTCCTATGCATTTCCAGTTATTGTCTGTTCTACTTTTCTCATTACTTCTAACCTAAAATCTTGCAGCTGATGTCTGACCTCTTACCTCTCTCAACCTGTTCTCTCCACTGCTATCAGGATTATTTTTTTTAAATATAGATTGGATTATCACTTCCACCTAGAAAACTTGTTGACTTTTTATTGTGTATAGATAGTAGTTCTCTTCATTAGAAAGATACTGTAAACTATGTGTGTAATCTTAAATTCTCTAGTAGCCACATTAAAAGAATTAAAATGAAACAGATGTTAATTTCAATTAATATATTTATTTAACCCAATATATCTGAACTATTTCAGGACATTCAGCATGAAACCAGCATGAAAAAATTTTACAGTTTTTTGGTACTACGTTTTTGGAATCCAGAATGTATTTTACATTTAACAGGACATCTCAATCCAAATTAGCCACATATCATACTGACTAGTTCACATGTGGCTAGTGGCTCCCATTTTGGACAGTGCAGGTCTATAGCATAAAGCTTTGAGTTCCTGGACTGCAGTTTTGGGCCCTCTACAACTTCAGCTCCTGCCCTGCACATGTCAGCTTCTCCCCACTCACCCAAGCTCCAGTCGTACCTCATTGTCTGCCATTCTTTTCCTTTAATTACTCTTCCCTGCATGTGGAAATCTGACTTACCTTCCAGGGCCAGATCTGAATGCCACTTCCTGAGTAAAGGCTTGCTCCATTCTCTCAGTGCCGCATAAGCATTAACCACTTGCTCTTGACCCTTCTGTAGCAGCATTTGTGGGAGCTGTTTGCCTAGTTCTCATGTGAGTATTTAACTGCGCACCAGAAGGTGAGCTTCTCAGGGGCAGGATGTGTCTCCCTCAGCCCTCTTATTTCCCTAGTGTTCACTGCAGCCTCCCTCCATCTGCTCTTTAGGTATATTATCCTTTGTTGTTTGATATCTTCAAGATCTGAAGCAGCACTCCTTCAACAGTTGTTTTCTTTACCTCTGAATGAAATTTCCCTTTATATCTGGATCAATTCCACGGTTTAAAAAGTGTTCTCTCTCTTTGTGGATTGAAGCTTTTTCTTATGCAAGAGAGGAAAATATTCATTTCCTATAGAAATAACTGCCTAATATGAATTAAACTGGGTTTCAAATGTAGGTTGTTCTCGTTTTAGCCTGGTTCTAATTCCAGATACAATTCTTCCTGTTATGTAACTTGTTCTTTGTAACTAAATTATGTATATATATCAAGACTTTTCCACAGCTTTATTGAAAAGTTTATATGCTTTTTAATCTCTTTTCCCCTAGAGAGATTTGGCCTATGGAGCCTGTTGTTTGGTTTTTGTTTTTTTTCCCATATTAAAGCAAACAGGTGCCTGAAAGGTTGCACTCTATTCTGGGAGAAATCTGATTAATGTTGAAGGGGTATGCCAGGTCAGATTGTATAACCCGCTGACAGATGATTTAGTGAGTGTCAGGATCAACTCTCAACATTATCTCAGGTTTTAATGGTTTTCTTCTGAAGGGCATTTGCAGATGAAACTAGTTTGTATTTAAAGTTAATTGTGGCTCTTACGTCAGAGATTGGTTAAGAAGAAATTATTTTCTTCGAGCAAGCAGTAGTTTGAAAGAATGAATGATTCATCAGATTATAATTGCAGTCTATGTTGTAACACAAGTTGTTGCATTTTATATTGTGGTAAAATCTTAACCCCTGGTGAAGTAAGAATTCCTCAAAAGAATTTACTATTAAACTATCTTAAATTTTCTTAAGAATTTCTAGATATCCTCACAGCTGCTTGAAAAACACAGAAAAAGGTAGTACTTCTTCCTGGTAGGGTAGACCTCAGTCATCCCTGATGTTTCTTTTTTCCCCACTCTCACTGCCCCCCTTCCAGTCTTACCTGTAAGTCCTTTTGTTTCACTGGATCCCGTATCCCTGCACTGCCACCATTTCACAGCTGAGCTGCTGAGTTAGATTCTTGACTGATTCCCTTTTCTGCTCTTGCTCTCCGCACAGCAGGCAGAAGGATCTTTTTTCTTTTTCTTATCATTATTACTATTTAAACTTTATATACTAGAAAATTTCAAGTATATCAAAGCAGAGGGATGAGTGTATGTACCTCTTATTCAACTTCAGTTATTCATTCATGGCCAGCTTTGTTTCATCTACTCTTCCATCACCTCTCCCCCCTATTTTGAAACAAATCTCAGATGTCATATTATCTAATCAGCTAATTTGAAATTGTTCTAAAGTGAAATTTTGCCTGTTGGTTGGTCACAAAAGGTCGGAAAGTTTGCTGCCCCATCAGTGATAAGTTGTCACCTTCTTTACTGTCTTCCAGTTCTGTTTAGTCTTATTTTTTTCAGGATGTATCCACTTCTGTTTGATGAATACCGTCACCAGAAAAATAGTTTCATGTGTCCATTTCATGTTAAGCCAGTTTTTCAGGGCTGCATATATAGCTACTCTCCTGCTTTTGCATTATATATGTTCTTTAAAACGTGTGTGAAAGTACAAAAAATGTAAATATAGGTCAATTATACTTCAAAAACAAACTCATAGAAAAAGAGGTCAAATTTGTGGTTACCAGAGGCGGGGGAAGGAGGAATTGGATGAAAGCAGTCAAAAGGTACAAACCTCCCAGTTGTAAGATAAATAAGTACCAGGGATGTAATGTATAACACAATAAATATAATTAACACCACTGTATGTTAGATATGAAAATTATTAAGAGAACAAGTCCTGAGTTCTCATCACCAGGAAAGTTTTTTTTTATTTTTTTAATTTTGTATTTATATGAGATGATGATGTTCACTAAATTTATTGAGATTATCAGTTTATGATGTATGTAAGTCAAATCATTATGCTGTATACTTTAAACTTTTACACTATTGTATGTCCATTGTATCTCAATAAAGCTGGAAGAAAAAAAGTATAAATGTGTATGTGGCAAGGGTGCTTCATGCTAAGAAAGCCTTAAAAATTATAAAAATCCCTTGCAGGGGAGGATATATAGCTCAAGTGGTAGAGTGCATGTTTAGTGTGCACAAGGTCCTGGGTTCAATCCACAGTACCTTCTCTAAACATAAATAAATAAATAAACCTAATTACCTCCCCCCTGCAAAAAAAAAAAGAGAAATAATTCGAGAACCAGAAAGAGGAAATAGAGAACAGAATGTTCCTATTAAAAAAATGATAAAATCCCTAATTAATATTTTTAATAAAATAATAGATGTTCATTATAAAAATAGAATTTAATATAGAACAGTAGGAAGTAAAAAGCTAAACTGTGTCATTTTTTCACTGATCACTTTCAGTTCCTTATTTCCAAAACAACTACTGTTAATATTTCTTGTAGATACTTGAAATGTTCATTTATGGTCATTTAAAGCCTGAATAATGTATATATCTGACATTTTAGTTCTCTGTTTGTTTGAATATAGTAGACAGAAATTGATTTTAATGTTGAACAACTAGCTTGGTGTTGCAAGGAGTTGGATAGGAGATGGTATGATGTTGACTTTGATGTCTTATTGGCTTTCTTGAGCTCTAGTTTGCTCTTGCTAAGAGGAAGTCTTACACAGACTTGAGAGTCTTACACTCCTTGATAAGGAGTCTTACATAGACTGTGAACTCATCAACAGCTCTATAGACCTGTAAAAATCTCTACCAATGTTGTCCGATAGAAATACAATGTGAGCCACACATGTCATTTTGAATTTCCTAATATTCACATTAATTAAATAAAAAGAAATAGGTGCCATTAACCTTAATAATGTATTCTCTTTAGCACATTGTATCCGAAGTATTACTTCAACATGTAATCAACATAAAAATTAATGAAATCTTTTACCCTTTTTTTCATAATAAAGTTTCAAAAATCCAGTATGTATTTTATACTTAGAGCACTTCTCAGTTGGGATCAGCTCCATTTCAAGTGCTCACTAGCCACACGTGATAGTGGCCATTATACTGGGCAGTGCAGCCCTGTACAGGATAGTGGTTGTCGCTGACAGAGGAGGAAAAAGGATGGGATATACTCTTAATTTTGTTTTCTCTTTCACAGTTACTGACCAATATTTGAAGTTAAAAGTTTGCTGCTAGTA
Source organism: Camelus bactrianus (assembly GCF_048773025.1). Lineage (NCBI taxonomy): Eukaryota > Metazoa > Chordata > Mammalia > Artiodactyla > Camelidae > Camelus > Camelus bactrianus. Next base: position 7,254,270 of record NC_133570.1, on the reverse strand, counting down.
CTTCCATTAAAAAAATAAATAAACCTAATTACTCCCCCCCAAAAAAGTGTTCTGCTTTTGGTATTCTTAATGATGGCCAGCTCTGGCTCAGTTGTATTCTCACTAGCATCAGCACTTAAAAAAAAATCAATTTTCATTCTTATAAAATACAACAAAGATTAATAACACAAATACTGTACAAAGATGAAAATCCTGCTGAAATTAAACTCTTGGCTGGTAGGCAGTGCTACTCAGTGGTAGCTCACGTGTTTTATTCATTAATATGTGAAAGATCAAATTCTAAATAATGTGGCTTAGGAGTATTAGTGTAATACATTAAACCGAGCACTTTTTATTCTGAATTTCAAGGTAAATATATGTACTAGTATGTAGTAAAATTGGTTATTAGTAAGACAGGGGTAAGAATTCCTGAGAAGCTGGTAAAAATATCCTTTAAATTTTTTTTTTTTTTTAAGGGGTTGCAGATGGTGTAGGAGGATGGAGAGACTATGGAGTTGATCCGTCTCAGTTCTCAGGGACTTTAATGCGGACATGTGAACGGTTAGTAAAAGAAGGACGGTTCGTCCCGAGTAATCCCATTGGAATCCTCACCACAAGCTACTGTGAGTTGCTGCAAAATAAAGTACCTTTGCTTGGTAAGTAGATAATCTATGCATTTTCCTCTCTAAAGAAGCCCAGGAAATGGTTAACAATAAAACCGAGAAAATCACTTGCCAGCCCAGTTCTTCTTCTGAGGTTCTTCTTATTAAGCAGTTTGATAGAAAAGCTGTGGGCTAACCAGAGTCCTTAATGCTGCTTGAAATAGTACAGCTACTTTGGGATAAAGTTAAACATGAACAGGTAGTATGCCCCAGCAGTTACACACTTCTATACCGTGGACTAGAGAAACTTAAATATTTGTTTATCAAGAGATAGGTGCAAGAACATTGTTTATAATAGCAGAAAACTGGGAATAACCTAAAAGCCCATTTATAGTAGAAAAATGAATTTTGAAAAGGAACAAATTAAGGCTGCACGCAATACTCAGGAACATGTTGAGGGAAAATAAGACATTGCAGAATACCACTCAGCAGTCTGATTCCATATATTTCAAGTTCAGAAACACAAACAAGTAAAACTGTATTGTTTAGAGACTCTAAAATTAGTCTATATAGATCCCTGTTAATTTTGTATTAGAAAATTTACAAATACCTAGTGTTAGTTTATCTGGTATGCTAATAGAGCATCCTTTGGCCAAGCTTCTGCATTTGTTTCTTAAATGGTTTCCTGGGAACTTACCCAACAGCTTACCAGCTTCTCAGAAAGCAGACTCTCAGAAAGGGTATTATTAAGTTTCTGCTAATTGCCAGCATCTTTTTGGTTACTAGAAGGCCTTCCTCCCAGTCACCATCTACATTTAAAACCAGTTTCTGTTCAGTGTTAGAGATCTCCATGTTGTAGAATTTTGCCTTCAATTTAAATCCTTTGTAAGAAGGAGTTCTTTTCATCCTGCTGTCATCTTCTGCATTCTCTGTGCTGTGATTAACCAGCTTATTCTCCTACCTGAAGAGAAATCTTGTCTTGAGGTTTCAATATACCACTTTGTCTTAATCTGCTAATTTAGACATGCAATCTTGAGCTTGCCTGGTCCTAAGAAATGTCCTAGATTCTATTTCTAGCACCTGTTTGTCAACTTGCCATATGACTTTGGGCAAAACCACTTAACCTCTGACCTGCCCTTTCTTTGTATGTTAACCGGAGGAATCTTTTTTTGTAAAAAGCAATGACTTAAAGCTTTTTGGAATACCCAGAAACATGTCGAGGGGAAGAGGACATTATAGAATACCATCTGTCATCTGACAGAGAGCCTTTAGACACAGATGCCAGGGGCCTGACTCCTGCACATTCCCATGACTCTTCTGCTAACACCATCCCACCCACCATCTTGCAGTGCATTTACTGTGACTTGGAATAACCAGTTACAAAACAACAGCTATCCTGATTTTGCACCTTGAAAGCTTTGGGTTTTGCTAGGTTTCTTCCTTATTCCTACTTTTTTTCCTATTCACCTTCATGTAACTGGGAGATCTTAATAAAATAAATTTAAGGACATAGAAGAGATTTTCTTACACTGAATATTACAATTACCTCTTTCTCCTAAAAGACACATTGAAATAATCCTTTGTTACCATGTTTGACACATACTTCTCTTTCACCTTCCCTAAGCTATTTTAACTAAACTCAAACATATTTTGGCAAAGACAGGCTGCTGAGTATTACTGAACCTCAGCTATAACTGCAGATAATGAGAACTTTATAAGATTAGGTAATCCTTTTTTCTATCCTGCAATTGCTAGAAAGCCTATATCATAATTTCAATATAAAGGGCAAGCTGCTAGCTGTAATCACTTATTTCTTGAGAATTTCTCACTGCTTTCAGATCTGGGTTGGCATCACAGGCTAATTGTTGACATACACTATTTCCTCAAACCCTTAAGTGGATTTAGGTCTTATGAAGCCAACATACCTTAAGAATTTTGAGGGGTCAGTCCTAACAAGGTTATCCCCTTCTCTCTTTGCTCCACAAAAGGCTTAGTAGTAGTTTATAAGATAAAGGGCTAGGTGATAAAAATATTTCCATTTTAGCATGAGAGGTCTGCCTGGGGACCTGTCTGGATTGCTCAGTCATCAGCCATCTGAACATCCAACACTGCCATTCTTGACACTCTTTTCTTCTTTGCTTGTTGTTCCTCTCCAAACGTAAGAATGTTGAGCTCTTGTCCCAGCATTAGGCTTTCAGGGCCTGAGCCGTGTGCACACATCAGTAATTTGAAGAGGTAGGGGGGAGTATACTCACCACAAGTCCAGCGGATTCTATAAGGCCAAACTTCCGTTCGTTGGTGCTGCTTTGCATATTAAAGCTCCGCCCAGCACTCACGAGGACCATTTTGATTCTGACTCTGCGGGTTACTGCCACAACGGTAACAAAATGATAGCCTGGGTTTGACAGTGAGTAATAATGAATCAACATGAGTCCTTCCTACAGCGCAGTTTTCAAGGCTGTTGAATTCGTCTATCTTTTTTTCTGTTCCGTTAGATTAACCCCATCAGCTTTCAGATCTTTTGTGTAGTGATTCTATTAATGATGTATATGATTGGAGTTTTTGTGCATTGGGTTAGGAAGGAAGAGTAATTGGTGATCTTTTCTCTAATATAAGCTATGAAGTAGGTTCTCTGGCAGCATGGCCAATTAGTAACAATCCCCATGTTTTTCTTTTTTTAGATGATTAATGGATAGGGACTAGATAGATTAGCATTAAAGTGTCAGGTTAGTACCCGTGCATATACTGTGGATAACAAGGAAACAGGATTTCTGAACATTATGCCGAGACAAATGCTTATATTTAAATTAAAGTTTTTATATTTAAATTGGTTTTTAAATTAAGTAACATTTTCATTAAGAAAAAATTATTAACAAATTACCTGTAATCCCACTAGGAAGACTGTTTATTTTTTAGCGATTATGCTCCCTGATTTTTTTTCTATGTATGCTTGTACATAGAAGGATAGTAAGAGGAATTGCATCTGCTGGGTGCCACAACAGCCTCAATGAGGTAGGTTTGTAGGTACTTTTATTCCCCATTTTGTTAGGAAGAAACTGAGGCCTAGAAAAAACAAGTGGCTTGCCCATCGTCACATCACACGGCTAGAAAATGATAGAGCACTGGGATTTAGCACAGCCTGGGTTTTTTTGTTTGTTTCTTTTTGCTTATTTAACTGTCATCTTAGCAGATTAGTCTTTGTCTATATATTGTGCTATTTAAAAAAATTACAGTAAATATCACCCTTTTTGATGTGCAGCTCTTTAGATTTGATACCACTTTTTTAAGGAAACATTAATACTTGTAATCTACTTGTTTCACTTGAATTATCTTTTATTTTCAAATACATTTCTCTAACACAATTTTAGTGGCTCTCAAATAGCTAGCTAACACTTATTATGTGTTATAAGTGTTTGACATGATTTAACTGATTTTAATCCTTACAAACAACTTTATAAGATAGTTACGGTTACCCTGTTTTTATAGATGAGGAAATTGAGGCACAGAGAGGTTAAGTAATTTGCCCTCGGTCACACAGCTAAGTGACAGAGCCAGCATTCAGGTGCAGGCAAGCTGACTCCAGTGTCTGCCTTCCTAAGTATTTTGCGACAGTGCTGCATAGCTTTCCATTGTATGGATGTACTGTAATTTATTTACCCAGTCCCTTAATTTTAGATTTTGAAGTTGTTTCCAGTTCTTCCTGATCTTAAATGGTGTTTTTGTACTTGAAGTCTTGTTTATGTCTCTAATTATCTTCTTATGATAAATTCTTACAAGTGGAATTGCTAGATCAAAGGAAATGCATTTTTTTCGGGGCTGTATTGCCCTTTTAAAGGTTGTTTAGTTTTACTCTCACAGCCACGGAATGAGCGTGACCGTGTTTCCTGTACTGTTACCAATACCATGCATTATCTTCTTTTGTCTCTAGTTAAAATAATAGGCAAAATAGTTACTAGTGCAGTGATCACTTTCTAAAAATATGTTTATAGACCATTTATGTTTATTTTTTGGTGAACTGCTAATTTTTCTATTTTGCCATTTTTCTTTAGGTACAGGTTGAAATTTCAGTACTTGAAAGCAGTCTCACTAATTGTACTATCAGCCTCAGTCTGGGGAAGGTCATGTGAGAGCTGTGTGCTGCAATGGTGCACAGAAGCTTTTTGCTCTCTGCTTTGAATGTGTTCTCTTCCCTGTGAACATAAGTCGTCTCCGTAAAGTGAACAGGGTGATTCCACAAGCTCCCTGGGAAAATTGGTCTTGTTACTTCATAGTGAGTCAGTCTCTAGTAAAAGTTCTTCATGACCTCAGCAGATGGAAATCTAGTTAAAAATTGTAGTTATGGACCCTGTGTTAAATGTTGGTGAATTTCACAGAGAAGGCTTCCTGCCAGTGACTAATGAGAAATGTCAGGGAAACGTAACATTCTCATTCTGGCATTTAAGTATTAAAACTTAGTATTTCAACAACATCCTTTTGAGCATTTGGCATAGGTTATAGTACTATTGAAATGAAATGATGTGGTTAAATAGCAGCCATTTTTATTGTTTTTTAATCTCTGCAAATGGAAGAATCCAGATCATCAGTGACCCACTTACTATGTATAGTATAAATCCTTTTTTCTTTCCCCATTATGTTCACCCTGATCAGGTTACTATTCACAGTGAAGGGAGCATAGCTAAGAAAGGTCCTGTTCAGACAAAGGAGGATCAAATTATGGCATGTTGCTCTTTGGGGTGATATGATAAAATGTGTATTCAGAGACAGCCTAGGAAGAGAAAATAAGTGGTAATCATTTTTGTTTCTAGGTAGCAGTACTGCCTGCATCGTGGTGCTGGACAGAACTAGCCACCGCTTACACACAGCAAATCTGGGCGATTCAGGCTTTCTGGTTGTCAGGGGTGGTGAAGTTGTACACCGATCAGATGAGCAGCAGCATTACTTCAACACTCCATTCCAGCTCTCCATAGCACCCCCTGAAGCTGAAGGAGTCGTCTTGAGTGACAGGTAATCTCTCCTTTCTAACCCACGTTCCCCCTTAACTACAGTGGAGATAGGCATTTTCCATTCTCCTGTGAGAAAAGAGGATACATTGAGGACCTTTTAATTTGACTTTGAAAGATATTCTGCTTGAACTCAATCTTGCAGCCAAGTTGAATTTTGATAAACACCCAATAATTTGAGAAGACTGTGAAAATACTATTTCAAGTTTACAGAATACCAGTTTTTCACACCAAGAAAGACCACATGGTACCTATGGTCGTATTTGTTAAATTGTGCTGGAGAACTGAGTCATTGTTCCTGTGTGCCATTGCGTATGTGAGATTTTGCGTATGTTATTAGGGAAGAACACCAATAGACAATCTACTGTATTTACCAGAATAACTTCCTGATTCTCAGGGCCTCCTGTAATACACATCAAATAGAACTTGCAATCCCTGCAAAACCTGACAGAGCCAAGTTAACTTGCAGGAAATGGACTTAAAGGTGGTCTTGGGTGTGTTCTGTGATGGTACTCTTGAGGTACCTTCTTTTTTTTTTTTTTTTTTTTTTCCTTCTGACACCTTCTCTCAGTTCTTTTTTAAATTGTTAAGAACCTTCCAAGACAGTGTGTACTTTTTTGAATCTTCTTTTACAGTTTGTCTTTTCTAAGATCAGAGTACAGAGTAACATTAAGACAGTCTCAGATTCCACTGCCTTTAACAATCTTATAGGGCCTGGCACAGACATTGTTGGCGGTTCATAAATGTGGTTAAATGGGTAATGAACCTTTTGTAAAAGTAGAAGCATTCTAGCAAGTGCCTATTGTCTCTACTTAATAGTTCTTATTAAGCTAGATCTTAAGTCCAAAAATAAAATGATCATTACTGCCATCTTTTAAACTGGAATGAGCAGATTATATAACTAGGTGTTCAGTATTGCCCATCTAAAGTCTGTTGCTGGCTCCTAGAGAGAGGAGCATTTTTTTACTGTAACTGGAAGAATATTTGATTATAGGCCCTTCTTCAGTTGACTTTAATGCACATAAGTATTAGCCATATTGGGGAGAACTCAGAACCCCAGGGCTTGGTAGATGTCAAGTTCAGCTAGCGGTTTTTGGAGAATAGTGTTTTAATTTTCCTTTATTTGATTTTTGTTGTTTTGGCTTCTAAGTGCTAGAGTGGCCCTGCCGTATCTCACACACTGTCTTTGGGACAGTCTGGTTAAGGCAGCACTTGGCCTGGCTTGCCAATAAGGTAGAGGTTGCTTCTCCTGGAGCCCAGAGACAGCTTGCTCGCATGTGATTTCAGCTCATGTTTCCGTGCAGTCAAAAGTTTCCAGCAGCACAGTATGTTCAATCAAAATGGGCAAAACTGCAGCTGGCGGAACACCAAGCTCATGGGTGGGAGTGTTGGGAGAAGAGGACAAACTGTCCAATGGTAGCGAGTCTCTCACAGGCAGAGTAGCAAAGGACACTCCTGGGGAAAGAAAAACCTCAGCATAAAACAGAGCTTCAGTGCCAACCTGGTCATTAATCTAAACTTCTAGAATCTGTTAAGTTTCCAAAGACTCAGCACATGCAAAATTTCTTCTATTGTTTCTCTTTATTTCAGGAAGAAATCGACCTGGTTTTTACCAATTTTACAGTCTTTTTTTTTTTTTTCTTTCCTTTTTCCCCCCTTGCTTTATGTTATCTCAACTAGTCCTTCTCATCTATAAAGTATTGTAACCTTAACTCTCAGGTTTCCTTTAGTAGCTGTTTGTACAAGGTGTTTGTTGTATCCATGTGTAAGTGGAAGCTCACTTTCATTTGTTCCTTGCCAGAGCCCGTCACAGAGCTTTTAGATGTGCTGCTGCTTTCCTTAGAAGAGAAGACGAGCTAGAAATTTTCTAGTGCACTTGTATAAATCCCTCGCAAGCATGGGTGGGCTGCTTGTTTTTATGTTTTCCCTTCACAAATTTTGTAACATGGCACTTAAACGAGTTAGAGGGGTTTTCTGTCAAGCTTAGGATGCTTTGGTTCTGGTCTCTTCCTTCTGGGTCAGTGTATGAATTTTTTTCTTGGCTCTTGTTCCCTAATTACAAGTTAAGGCAGATTATCAGATATCTCACCTTTCCCTCAACTTGGAGGCTTGGGAATGGTGGAGCTGGCCTTTGGAAATGGCCAAAAAGCCTCTGAGGAGGCCATTAACTCCTTGAGTTATCTTTTCTCTTCTCCCCACCTTGGATTTCCCCTGCCCCCATTCTTATGTCTCTTTTCATCAAGGAAAAAAGAAAAATCCCCCATCTATTTTTTTTTTAAGTTTTACACAAAAAAGATGTAGTGAAATATATACCTCCTATCCTTGCCCCCATCCACACAGTCAGTATCTCCTCAGAAGTAGCCACTGTTACCTGTTCCTTTGAATCCTTCCAGATTTATTCTCTGCATATGGAAGCATCTGTATCTTTGGATCTCCCCTTACACACACACACACACACACACTCTCACACTCGCACGCACATACACTCACACAGTACCTTGTTCTCTTTGTTAATATAGTAATGAGTTTTTTCTCCAGTTGGAAGTTACTTTGTTTCCTCATCTATTAGACATTTCTTGAAGACCTGCTATATGCCAGGCTCACTAGTAAATAAACACCTGTGCAGGATGAGCACTTTGTAAGCCCTGGGAGACACACAGTCCTTACTCTGCCAGAGTAAGTATGACTTAGTAATAGTGATTATGCTAGTAATTGCTAGTATTATACTAAGAAATACCATTGTAGGTATTGCACATGAATTAATTATAGTATTTGTGCACTCTCCTCCATGGCGCTCGGTTACTCCACTGTAATGCAGCCTCCTGAGAGCCAGATTCAAGCCTGCAAGGAAACTGATGAGTGGAAAGTGAGTAAGAGAGGATGGAATTTGGCTCTAAAGAATTAGGAAAACAAAGACTCATTTCCACTTGAATTTTAGAGGCATTTTAGTATCTGACTCAGAAAAAACCCTTCTGCTTTTTAAACCACATTTCAGTAATCATCAGACTCAGTTTTACTTGATAGTTTTAGTTAAGCTTTTGAAATATTTATATCAGAGTCTTCAGTTAATTTTTTTCAAGGTTAGGAATTTCAGAATGATGGTTTTTATTTTTGACCATTACTATAAATAAGTTTTTCTTAACGCCTCATTACATTGTACCATAGCGCCCATTGGAAATTTTTAACAGTTATCTCTAAAGGGCTCTCTCAACTTTGCCCCTACCCTGTCCTTGTCACAGCCCGGATGCCGCTGATAGCACATCCTTTGATGTCCAGTTAGGAGACATTATCCTGACGGCAACAGATGGACTCTTTGACAACATGCCTGATTATATGATCCTTCAGGAGCTAAAAAAGTTAAAGGTAATTAACTCAAAGGTTGGCCCTTGGAAACAGTAGCCCTCTCTGGGCAGCTGAGTTTTATTGATTCAATTTTATTATCTTTCTCTGTAGTTTTGGAAAGACTATTTTGTGAATTTAGGAAGATGATAATGGTTCTAATCTTTCAAGCAATTGTAAATGGAAATAATCACAATTAGAAAATTTGAGGGGAAAAGAGGCTTCTCATCCAAGCCTTTATATAGTTGGGTGGTAAAGGTAAGGAAAGTCCAGTTGGGGAGATTTCTTGTTTGTTTTTAATTGCATTTTAATTGCATTTAATGGTGTCAGTTGCTGGTTATCTTTTTCACTTTTTATTCTCATAACAAACCCAGCAGGTGTTGAGGCTGGGAAAGATAGGAAGTCATCATGCCAGAGCCAGCCAAGGCAACAGGCAGCAGGCAGCTAGGGCCCTGATGTGATGTGAACTGTCAGTAGTAACGAAACAGTCCAGACTTGGCCCATACAGAGAGTGAAAGGAAGTGAAAACCAGTCTTTGCGAATTCTCCTGGCTTTGTAGAAGTGCTAACTCGTCTTTCCTTATGTTTTTACTACTATCCAGTATGACTTTGAGTAAGTTTCTAAGCTTTTTAAGCAATATTTTCCTCACCTGTAAAATGGAGAAGGAACAAAAGATCTATTTCCTAGGGCTGTGGTGAGGATTAACCAAGACCACTCGTTAGAAATCCTTCGCGCCATGCCTTGTCTGTGAGGCTCAGTAAAGGTCGGATGCTTACACACTTGGGCACTGTGCTCTGTGGTGACAGGGCAGCAAACAGAAATGACACATTCTCTGCCATTACGGAGTTTATGTTCTAGTGGAAGAAGACAGATAATACAGAGAAAGAAATAATAGAATGTTGGTGGTAAATAAGAAGGAAAATAAAGCAGGGCAAAGGGATAGAGACCAGAGAGGGCTTTTTAGTCAGGCAACTGACAGCCCTTTCTTGGACAGTACTGTGGTTGGCCACGAGTGAATTCCTAAGCAAGGAAACTTTTGAGGTCATCCTTAAAGTGCTATCAAAATCTGCCTTTTCAATCCCATCCCTTTTTAGCAAGAATGCCTTAAGAATTTCAAAGGTGGGGGGGCAAGTATGAAAATCCAGACTTTAGGGCCCAAGGGCATCCTAGCAAAGGACTTTCTGATTGACATCTTGGGCAGGCAGCACTGTTGAGCTCATTCATTTTAGCTAAGGGGTAACGCTTCAGTGTCTTCTCTAACTGAAATAAAACTTTAAATAAAGGTGGAAACTGTGATTAGATACATGTTACCATCTTAAAAAGTGATGTTTGCAAGAAGTATACTTGTCTGCAGAAATCATGTGAGGCATTATGGTGAAAATAACTCCTTCATCTTTTCATCTTAGAATTCAAACTATGAGAGTATACAACAGACGGCAAGAAGCATTGCTGAGCAAGCTCATGAGCTGGCCTATGACCCAAATTATATGTCACCTTTCGCACAGTTTGCATGTGACAACGGTTTGAATGTGAGAGGTAAGCATTCTTCAGGAAGGTCATAGAGACTAACTGGGGACACAGAAGGATGGGAACATTCCGGGCTGTGAGTGAAGCAAACTACAGCCCTGGGAAGAGACTGTTGTGGTGTCCTTGCCCAGCTGTGAGCCCGTGGCTTTAAGAAGGTCAGGAGGCGTAAACGCTGGAGGACAGAGCAAGTGCATGTCATCGTGTCTTCCCCACAGGGGTGCCCTTCAGACCTGAACTCCGTTGGCCGCAGAGGCAGGTGGGAACTGAAGCGTTTATTGCCACTTGCACTGCTTGGACCTGAGCCCAGAAAGCCTCCCAGCTCTGCCTGGAGGGCCTGGACATTCCTAACAGTTCAAACATTCTGCCCTTCATGAGTCTGACGTTTCACTTCTCCCTTGCCCTGGCTCAGAGGGACTCGTTGACAGTATTTGCCTGCCAAATTGCCACAGCAGGTTTTGAAGAGGGAAGCAATGTTAGACTGTCCTTGTCTGAAGAGTCCTCCTATCTGCTGAGCGAGGTGTGACTTTGGGAGCAGGCCAGTAGCTCAGTCTCAGTGCTCAGGGGACATGTTGATGCTAACAGAACTAACAGAGTGGTCAGTTTCTCGCTGGTATAATATTATGACATATACAGCATCTCTTAGCCATTCAGGAATATTAAAATAGAAAAAAAGCACATACCATAGCTGTTTGCCAGATTAGAATACAAGACTATTTCTGGTTTCAAAACATTGGATATGTTTGTCCAAATTAGGATTATGGGTAGAAGCATGTAACTTTCTAGTCAAGCAGAATTTATCTTAGCCACATTTTGTCTTTATTGTGATTGCTGTAAACAGAGGATATGGTGGTTGGCCATTTTAATGGTGCTCCTGTTGTAAAGGAGCAGGGAGGTTTTTTTTTTTTTAAAGCTTCAGTTAAATTACATGTAATTTCTTGATGTGTTTTGTTTAATTATTTCTCTTTATCAACTGTTTTTCCTTTTTTATAGTAGAGTATATTGACAAACCAAACCTGCCTGAAATGCCAGTATTTGTCTCCTAGTACTTATTTATTTAGAATTCCTTTTTTTAAATTGACTTTTCCTTTTAAAATATACGAATGCATTTTCATTTTCATTGTAGGTGGAAAACCAGATGACATCACCGTCCTTCTTTCTATAGTAGCTGAGTACACAGACTGACTTGCCTAGATCTCAACTCCTGCCTTTCCTTTCATCATCCCACATTCTCCCCTGCCGTGTGTGCTGATCCTGCTGGCAGGACCACGTTTCTTTGCCACTGATCTCAATGGCCAGTGATGTAAGCCTTTTGCCTGTCTTTTTGAGACCCCGTTGAGATCTTTGTTGAGAACCACTACTGTCATTCACTAGCTCATATCTGCCAGCAACATTTGAAGAGAATCAAGATTTGAAGATTGGTTTTCACTTCCTCATCATCCTTTCCATGATGGGATGGAAGTTTTCAAAGCCAAAATGGCTATTACTTTTCAAAAATGGTTGAAGTATTGAAAATGAGTAATATTGGTAAAGTGGATTCAAAATTACAGTGTGTAAAAGGGATTTAAAAAGTCTAACACAAATTGTATGTTATGGTATATCTACTAGAAACATACACTATTCATCGAAAGAAATGTTACACGTGTACTATACATTCTGTGTTATGATTGGATGTGGCTTTATATTTCCATTATAAACTCCTATTTTTCAGGAGCTTATAATCCTGCTCTAAAACATTGCTCTGGATTACAAAATCTTGATCCCAGGAGCTTTTTTTGTTACAGGCTGGGAAGAAAAATTCAATTCAATTCTGTGGATGCAAATGTTTCAAGGTTTTTGAAGGATGCTTAATTGTGCTTCTGTGATGAAATTTTGAGCAGCTTATTGGTTAGTGTGTGTCACAGGCTGGCGGCCTGATCTGCAGGAGGGTTTGGGGAGACTCCTTACTGAAATTTTTTAATGGAAATATTATTCCAGATTGTACAACTCCTCAAAGCCTAGAAATTCAATGTTATGGCTAAAATTCCTCCAGCTGTCTGATATGATGCCTTTGTGTGGACACTCTAGGCCCGTCGGCCTAATGGGTTGAGAATGGACAGTTCTAACTTTGAATTTTGTTGGCTGTTGACGGTCGTGCTACTCCTAGTCTCACTCTCAGACCTGTTATTAGCAGCCTTGCTTTCTGTAGAGCATGCACTAAATTCAGGGAGTCTACGTGGCAAGAGCACCGCAGGCAGTGGCAGCAGCACAAGAGTTCACGAGGAAAACTCCTGGTGACGGTCTGACATTTGCATTTGCCCTTCACAGAAGTTTGGGGGTTTCTGAATCAAGCTTAATGTTTACAGTTTCTGAATAGCCATCTTGCAGTGTATAGTTTCCTTATAAAATTACCCCACATTCAGTTTTTCCATTATCTGCAAGCTCAAACTTATTTTTAAGGTTTGTGTACAAGTCGACTGCTGTAAAGATACATATTTTGGGGTCAGTTTTTTTCCTTTATTAACTTAGGTGGTAGAAAAATATATATACTTAGAAATCCTTAAATTAAAGCCATGTTTTATATATAAGTCAGGTAACATTGGTGTATAGATGAGGATGCAATTAAACCTGATGAGAATCTACTTGAGGAGAATATAGAAAGTTTCTTTCTCTAAAGGAGATACTTACTCCCTGGTTTATTGCATTAAAACTTATGTTTGAGGTTACCTCAACTTGTTTTAAAAGATTTTGTTTTGTGAATTTGTACTGTATATTTGAGTAACTGTCAAGCTTTTGTTTTATTTAAAATTGTTTAACATGTACCATGTACATGTCATTACTATATTTCAATACATCATGCTTGTAACAGGCATTTCATTTATAATAAGAATGAGTTATTCATTTGTAAGCTGTTCAGTAATTTATCTACTATTCCTAAATTGGCATAATGTTAGATATCTATTTTGAATCACCTTTAATTACATGTCAGAATGCCTTAACTCTAACTTGACAAAACAGAATTCTTTGGTAGAGGAGATGGGGGAGGGTAGCAAGGGGTGGAGAGAGGCTCTGTTTAAATAATGAGGACCCATTGTGCTATAATCAAACACATGAGTGTTAAGTGGCGGGGTATTTATTTTGCACAAACTATTTGCAGTCTCTGTGTATTTAAAAAGTAAAGAAAGTTGCATCCAGAAGGGTTTTGTTGGAAGGAATACATTTATACTTGGGCCGATGACTTCAGTTCTTTCGTTGGGTTTTTATTTGTGGTCAGAGGTATGGAGCCTTATGATTACGATGTATTTTGTGTTAATTTTCCAATGCCTACATTTAATTCCTGGTAAGAGCATGCTGGTCAAGTCACTGGCTTTTCTCTGCACTCATGTAAACCTGTCAAACACAACCTTCATAAAGCTAGATTGGTGGTGTTTTACTCAACAAATCAACTTAGTCTTTCTTGAGAAATAATTGTTAGAAATCAGCAGTGGGTTTGTTCCAGTGACGTTGAAAATAGTGGGACAAGAATTGAGTTTCACAGGGGAACTGACTTTGGACCTGGCCTGTAGAATAGGGACACAAAATATTTTCTCTCTTCTTTTTTTCTTTGCTCTTTTTGTGTTAAGCACTTAATTTTATGACTGCAGGGGTCAGTTGGAGTGCTGCTTAACAAGTGACTCTCCTACTCTCAGTGGTCAGAGGCTATGTAGTACTTATACTGGAATTTTCCAGGCCAACGGACCCAAGTCTTTGTGGAGTGTGACTGAGATTACCACTTGGTGGGTCTAATTCTGAACTTGACATGTGTGTTAATTGTATTTTAAATCAAGCAGTATAAACACACACATTTGCCTCACATAGTGGACTTTTATAACAAAAGAATTTGGATTTCTAAGTTAAAAATGGCAAATTATTTATCCCTCTCTGGATGCACCAAAGACCAGTAAAGTTTATAGCTTTTCCATCTATATTTATAAAGCAATACTGTATTATAAAAATCAATATTTTTATCACATGCTTGAAATTTTTATTTTGTTCTGTTTTAAAATGTGCACTCTAAACATATCAGAACCTTATTTCTTCCTGTGAACTTAAGCTGCCTGCGCACAAAAAAAATTTACCAAACGGATATGCAGTAGAGTCTATAGGCTCTTAAAAACTGAAAGAAGAAATGAGGTGGGGAAAACAAGTTTTTTGTCCTGAATTACTGTACTGGCTTAAAATGGTTGATGGGTACTAAATCACAAAAGAATCCATTCCAGGTGTGCATGTCTGGGGGTTGGGTTGTGTCTAGATTAGAAACTAGATTTCAAGCTTTGCATGATGGGAGAGTGTCCTCTCCTATCGGCTGCATTTGTTCTGGATAGAACAGTAGCCTTCAGTACCACCTTCAGTACCACCAACCTACCACGTCAAATAACAAGGCAGAAATTGTGGGAATTTACTGAGTCAGTTTTGAGCATTTTGGAGATTGTAAACAAGATTGGCTAGAACTGTAAATGTCTGTACTTTTGATTAAGTTCATGGTTCCTTGTCACCTTATACCAGCTATCTTTGGTAGAAGCTACAGTGTTCAATTTCCCTGGAAACTATCACATTCTTGCATTTAACAAATTTTGCAATAAACCAAAATCTGCTTATATAAAACAAAATATGAAACAGAAAACATTTGGATTCTATTTGTTTTAAAAAGTTAAATTATTTGCAAAATTGAACTCTCGACTAAAAGTCAACAGTGTCCATGTCAAAATTTTAACTGTAAGCAGGTAGTTTGTGGCAAAGATGGCTAAATAATGAAGCAAGTCTGAATTTGTGTACTAATGAGCTGCTTTTTCCTGCTGAGACTATCATTTGTCTTACCCAAGAGGCAATGACCTGAATTGGATGTCCGAAATATAACTTATGCAGGAATAGTTCTGTAAATACATTTAAATAAACTGTAAAAATATTTAATAAATATAGTATTTATACTAATTTGTGTATGCCTTTTAATTTGATCAGTAACTAAATAAGACCACCAGCCCCTGATACTGAGCTTACTGGACTCTATCAGGTCCTCATTTCCAAGTCTCTTAGTCTAGCCGTGACTCCATACTTTGTAGCTGTCACTTCTGTCTTTTACTAGTTTATCCACTAAGGCTCTTTCTCACTAGCTGCTTTATGCATTGGTTTAGCTTCCGCAAAAATCTATCAAAATGGATTAATACTTGAATGTAAAATATAGATGTTTATTCCCAACTGAGAAGGTTTTTGCATCTTCTAAATGGTATGTGAAGTCACAAAAAAAAATCTGGTGTCATTTAAATTTAGCATTCTGTATCCAAATTCTAAAATCCAAGTTATATACAACATGACAGTGTGTCTTACCGACCAGTGCTGCATCTAGGTGATCACTGACCCTGATGCCTTCACAGCTTAAACTACCCCCTGCCCATTTCAGTGAGTGAACCGGAAACGTTCACATTGCAAAACCCGCAGCAAGGAGACACAGTAACTCCTGGGTGTGAGTGTAGTCATCTATGTAGTCATCTGCATTGACTAGGAAAATGTGAAATTGTGTTAATCATCAGTGTAAGCATAAGATACAGAAATCTTCAGCCTGCAACGTGAAATTATGTGGGCATTGCCAATTTCTACAAAAAGCCTGGTGAAAACCCATTTTCATTCACTGACGAACATTTTGGGATGAACTTGAGTTTTTATTAGGTTATTGTGGGTAGCTCTGACTCATTACCAAGCTACAAAAGCCAAATTCATTCTGGTTTTAGTTAGAACTGTTCACATTTCTCAAGTTTACTAATCCACTCAGCTATCTTTGTTTATGAATTCCTCACAAAATCTAAAGCACAGTTGCTTGCCAGTTAACATTTCCTTGTGATCTGATGGTTTCACAGACTTAACTAAGGTGCTACAGAAGTCTATCTAGTTGGTCGGGTTATAATTGACTGTAAACAGGTTTGGGGGAGGGAGAGGAAGAATCATAAGATATTACATAACAAAGTTTTGTGCCAGATTTTTTTTAGTTTCTGCAGGTAAGAAGCTAATTCTTAAAGAGGCAAAGAACAGAGACATTTCATCTTGCACCTCATTCCACTCCAGGCCCAGGCTTTTGGCAGTGGAGGCTGCTTTTCTATGTCAGATAATACAGAAATAATTTCTTGGCATCCCTTCCATTAAATTTTTTACTGCATCACATTACAAAACACATCTGAAAGTCAGGACAATTTAAGGCTATAAAATAAAATTTCACCGTTTATAAAAAGACTCCAAAATGAGAGGGGTAGCTATATATTTTTATTCTTGACCTTTTATCCCCTCAGGGGTTACTTAAAATCTTAAAATATAATAAACACTGGACAGAAGTAACAGCATTACAAGAGAAAGGGTTGCCTAACTTTTTGCGATGTCTGAGAGCATCAAAACTCAAATGTTTGCAGTCAAATACAAAAGATACCTGATGACCAGTCACAAAGCTCTACAAGTATATTGATGCACTTAAAATGGCTGCTAAAGAAAGTTTAAATACCTTTATAAGACTGGCAAAGAAATTCGTGCTAAAAGCTCTAGTGTGAAGGTGCACTGAACTGAAGAATGCTAATGAGATTTTCCCTGCACAGGAAACTGTTCTGCCTCTCAAGTAGCATAATGGATTTAAAGCAAATTACATTTACTTGACAAGCAGCTATTTCTAGATATGGTGGTTGTACAGATGAGGTTCAGAACACCAGCAGCCCACCCTCCATTTCAAGGAAGTCCAAAATAATATCTTCATAAACTAAGTGTGAAAATGTGTTTGAGTTGCAAGTGAGCCAATAAATGGGTTGGAGGCCAACTCAGCCAACATTTAGTGTTACAATGTGGGAAAACTGCCATCATTCATGTCCTCTTCACTGTCACTTGCTGTTGCCAGACTGTTGAAAGGGTGGTTGAAGTGTTCTCGTTGGTCAGAAGAAACTGCTCCAAAGAACATGCAAGAAAACTGGAGGAGAAAAAAGTAACTGTTGATTCAAAGCTAAAGTCAGCGCTCATCAAACGCTCCAGGTGACAGCCCCTTTTCAGAAACTCAGCCAGTGTGGTCTCCCTAACTTTGATGGTGATGGTTCATGAAACACCCAGAACCTTCACGAGTGACCCAACACATCCTAAAACAAAACCCTTCCCTGGACTCCAAAGGCACACAGTTTGGGGTCAGCAATCTGCTTCTAACTGCCCTCCCTGAGCCACTAAAACCTGCACAAGGCCTGTGGGCGACAGAGACAAAGGGAGGCTGCAGGCAATCCTGCTTGACATCGCCCCCCCACCACCTCCTGCTGCGACTGCTGACTAGAGTCAGCCCTTCCCTCCCTGGCTCTGCCTCCCGGCCCCTCCCAAGCCTCTCCTCTGCTGGATAGGAATATTAGCATTTTAAAATAATCAGATGTCTCTCATTAAAATATATTAAAAGCCGCATCCCACTCCTCCCTCCATCCTTACCTCTGCTATGGAGCTGTATATACTTGCTTTCTCCATTTTTTCATCCTCCTACTCTTCCATCCTATCCAAAGAACTTCTGACCCCACCACTTCACAGAAGCCGTCTGTATAATGGTCACTCCAGATCGGCACATCCCAATGATGATTTTCAGTCTTCATCCCCCTTGATACTCACTCTGACGCTTTCTTCTCGTTCCTTCCTCATGTCACATTCTCTTGGTTACTCTTAGGCTTCTCAGCGGGCTTGCCCTCTCCTACCCAGCCTTTGAATTAGGGTTTCTCAACCTCAGCGCTACTGACATTTGGGGCCTGACACTTCTTTGTTTTGGGGGGAGGACGTTGAGCAGCATCTCTGGCCTCCACCCACCAGATGCCAGTAGCATCCCCCCTTCCTGAACTGCGATATCCAAAAAGTGTCTCCAGACTTTGCCCGATGTTTCCCGGCCCTGGTTAAGAACCACTGCTTTAAATGACAGCAGTCCTCTCCTCCACTCCCTCCCCCTAGAACTCTCATTCACACTCCTGGCTGAAATGATTACGTATATGCCAGGAGTCTCAGAGCTAGAATTTGAACTTCAACCCATATATCTATCCGACAACCTACTTGATTTCTGCAACTTAACACACCCAAAAACTGAATTCATGATCTTAGCATTGAACCTGTTTCCAAACATTTTCCTTTAAGTCCCATAACTAATCCATCACAGTCCTGCTACTTCTACCTCCTCAGTTAGCTGTCTACTCTGGCCACTTCTCTCCATCTCTAAGGAATCACCATCTCTCCGATGCTACAACTGAGCTTCCATTCTTGCCTCACTGCATCCCATTCTTCACACAGTAGTTTATCTTTCAAAAATTCAATTCTGTCAGCCCTCCCTATTAAAACCCTTCTACTACTTTAAATGCCACAGCACTTTATATGGCCATTTGCATGGTGTTTATGTTCAGCGTGAGCTGGCACTCACCAGTCGCTCTAGCTTCATTCACCTTGTGCCACTGTTTCCTCCAGCTCTCTGCTCTCTAACCATACTGGCCATCCTCCAGTTCCTTAAACCCCCACGCTCTCTCCATCACAGGGGCCTCGGCACATGCCACACATCCACTCAACTCCCCTACTACGTTATCCTTTCTAGCTCAGCCCAAACACCAGTTTCAAGAATGTCTGACCTCCTGGATTAGGTCAGTTCACATCTTAAACCCTCTCAAAGCACCCTGAACTTTTCCTTTACTGAACTTTTCAGAGTTTTTTTTTAAATTATCATATACTTAGTAATGTGACTATTTGTTTAATGTCTATCTTCCCCCCTAGTTTATGATCAAATTTAGGAAACTTTCTTCTTTATTTTGCTCACCATTGTATACCCCACACCTACAACACATGACTCAGCAAATACTTGTGGGAGCTGCTTGATAGGTAGCAAGAATGAGTAAATGAATGATCCCTGTTCTTGGTTCATCCTCATACATCCGAAGATGAAGGTGCCCTCTGCATGGTGGCAGTTCTGACAGCAGCTGTTGCACTCTTGCTCCAGATGAAACACCCCAAATTAGCTGTGATATTGGCTGTGGTAGACAGAATAATAGTCTGCCCCCACCCCCAGAGATAGCTACATCTTAATCCCAAGAACCTGTGAATAAGTTATATTACATGGCAAGGGGCAATTAAGGTAGCAAATGAAATAAGGTTGCTCATCAGTGACCTGGACTATCCAGGTGGGCCCAATGGAATCACAGTGATCCTTCAACGTGGGAAACAGAGAAGAGTCAGCATCAGAGTGAAGCCATGTGAGAAGGACCTGACTGGCCATTGCTGCTTTTAAAGATGGAAGGAAACCACGATCAAAGAATGCAGATGATCTCAAGATAAGACAGACAGGAAAACAGGTTCTTCCCTAGAGTCTCCATAAAGAAACACAGTCCTGCTGACACCTTGCTTTTAGCTCAGTGAGACCTATTTTGGACTTCTGACCTCCAGAACGATAAGGTAATTTGTGTTGTTTTAAGCCATTAAATTTATGGTAATTTGTTAGCGCAGCAATAGAAAACCAATACGCTGCCTTTGATTTTAGTTGGAGGTATACTCTCAGTTTCCTCCAAAGAGTCTAGTCTTGATCAAGGTCAAGATCTGAAGGCTGGAGCACCAGGCAGGGGAGACGCGGGGCTGAGACTGACCATGACGAAATGCGCGCGGTGGCTGTGGGACTGGTGCCCCTGGGCTCCACCTGGGCAGCCCTGCCTGTGGGAGCCCTGGGCCTGGAGCTGCCCTCATCCTGCCAGGAGGTCCCCTGGCCACTGCCCACCTACCTGCTGGTGTCCACCGGCTGCTATGCCCTGGGCACTGTGCTATCTATCGCGTGGCTACTTTTCATGACTGCGAGGACGCCACCTGTGAGCTGCAGAGCCAGATCCAGGAGGCCCCAGCCAACTTGGCCCACAGGGGATGTGCTTCTGACACCCTAACCCCATTCCTGCCCAGAGAGCCTACTCTCCCATCCTCCATTAAAGGGCCACTTTATTTTCTAAAAACAAAAACAAAAACAAAAAAAACTGAAGGCTGGAAGTGACCTAAAGATAGCATCTGTGTCTATTCAATGTATAATATCGTGCAAATAGCTCTTCATAATGTTTATGGTACAATATTAAACTAAAAACCTTAGTTTACTTTGGTCTTTGAGAAGTGCCCTGAATTTGCTATTGACTTAGGTTAACTGTCATTTGCTCTCTCTTGTCCCTACCTACTCTTCAGCCTTTCAGTCTTTCACGGCTGGATGATCAATGTTTTGTCTGGTGCCTAACAATCGTCTACTGGAGAGTTTGTGAATAGCTATGCAGCTGGGAATTAGCCTCAAGTCTTATATAAATTGGGTAAGAAGACAAATTATTATAAAAATTTTTAAATAATATACATATTTTCTTAAAAATAGAACTACCATGCAATCCAGCTATTCCACTTCTGGGTATTTTACTGAAAAAAACAAAAATACTATTTCAAAAAGATATCTATACCCCTATACTTACTGCAGCATTATTTACAATAGCCAAAACATGGAAGCAACCTAAGCTTCCACCAGTAGATGAATAGATAAAGAAGATGTGAGATGCATATACAGATAGACATATCTGTATCTACCTATATATATATATATGTGGAAGACTACTCAACCATAAAACAGAATGAAATCTTGCCATTTGTGACAACATGGATGGACCTAGATGGTATTAGGCTAAGTGAAATAAGTCAGATAGAGAAAGACAGATGCTGTATGCTTTCACTTATATATAGACCCTAAAACACAAAACAAATGAACCTACACAACAAAACAGAAAGACTCACAGATGCACAGAACGAACAAGCGGTTGCCAGAGGAGAGGGGTGGAGGGGGATGAGCGAAATAGATAAGGGAGATTAAGAGGTACAAACTTCATTTACAAAATAAACGAGTCATGCGAATGAAATGTATAGCATGGGGAGTATAGTCAACAATATTATAACTTGGTATGGGATTCTGGTCTTTGAAAACTGCCCTGAATTTGCTATTGACTTCCTGCGATCATTTTGTAATGTATAGAAATATCAAATCATTAGGCTGTGCACTTAGAACTAACATAGTGTTTTAGGTCAATAAAAAACATCATCATCATCGTAATATACATATTTTCCCTATTTTGGTGCCCTGAGAGCTATATAATTTCTTGCTTAAACTTACTGAAAATCCACAATGAAAAAAAATATTGGTCGTTGTTTAGAATATAGTAATACTCCTTTATGATAGTTTAACTTTTTAAAATCCCCTTTCCCAAAGTAGAATAATACTATATAATAGATGACGTGAATTAAAATTGATTTTATTTTGGAATTTTGTGATATTACTGGAGAGACTTTAAAAACTTTCTTAAGCTATCACAAACAAACCACTGGCTATGCACTAGGAATACAGAGATGAGTAAGACTCAGGCCTGCCCTTGATGAACTCACAATCTACCTATTGGGTAACAAGCATATTTATTAAATTATTACGTGACAGTAATAGTGACTAGGATGAACAAAATGCTTTGAGTTCCCAAAATACTTTCGAGAATGAAAAGACTTCAAAAAGAGAAGTATCACTTGTGCTGGGCTTTGAAGGGTGGGGAGGGGTTTGAAGGGTGAAGAAAGCAATACTAGCACCCCAAGCTGCAGGAGCAATAGTATGAGCGAAAGTAGGACACAAAAGTGTATGCACTCTGCTGTCCACCTGAAATTAACACAACATTGTAAACTGACTACACCTCAATTTAAAAAAAATGTATATGTCAAACATTTCCACTAAGATCAGAAACTAAACAAGGATGCCCACTCTCCACTGTTACTCAGTGTTGTCCCAGAGGTACAACTAGTACAACTGAATGCAACTGAACAAAACAGATCAGTTGGAGGCATTAAAGAAGAAATGAAACTATCTCTATATAAAGATGACAGTATGTCTGGAAACCCCGAGAGAATTGATGACAAAACTAATGGAAGCAATAAAATAATTCAGCAGGGTAGTAGGATACAAAATTAATATGCAAAAAGCAATAGCCTTAAAAAACAAATTTCTTCTGTATAGCACAGGGACCTATATTCAGTATCTTTCAATAACCTTTAATGAAAAAGAACATGAAAATTAATATATGTGTATATATGTATGAGTGGGACATTATGCCGTACACCAGAAACTAACACACTATAACTGACTATACTTCAGATAAAATTTAAAAAACCAATAGCCTTCATATACACAAACAACAGGCAGTCATAGACCACAATGGTAGAGAAAACTCCATTTACAAAAGCAACATAAAAGGTGAATTACTTGGGATTAAACTTAATAAATGTGTGAAACCTATATAAGAAACACTTTAAAACAGTCCTGAAAGACACAAAAGGAGACCTGAACAAATGGTAATACATTGCCTGGTTTTGGACAGAATGACTCAGTTCTGATTTTTAGTGATGTGACTGGTTCAGCACTCAAAATAAAGAAACAAATAAAACCAAGAAAGATTTGAGGAGAACCAAAAGGGAAGTCAAGCAAATAAATAAAGCTACTGGTATTACAGAGTAATACACAACCAGGCTGATATATAAGTGAGGAAAGAACTAACCTAAGTAATTTTGTAAAACAGTATTTTGAATATATACGTTATGGCTAAAGGCAGAATAATGTAGACAAATATTGTACCTTTAGTAAGCAGATTTGTTTTTTTCCAGGATATAGTTTAGCAATTCTGAAACTGTGTTTGAGGACTCAACAATAAGAAAACATATTGTGGATAATAAGAGACAAGTTTCTTAGTGCCAGAGAAAGGAGTTATAAAGAAAAGGGAAAGGCCAGCACGAACCCTGCGGGATTGGATTGGAATTGGAGGTATTAGTACGAATTCATGGTTTTTAATAGATATAAAAGTTGATCAATAAGTGTGTATGTGCCAATAAGTGCATATATTTCCTAGCTCAGTCAGCTGAGAGAGCCTAGAAGTGATGAAATCTCAGTGCAAAAGGGCACACCTAGCACCCTGAAGCTGGTTTCTATATATCACCTCCAATCGAAGGAATCAGGGCTCCTGATACCAGGGCTGGAGCATGGGAAATATAAATTAAGCCTAGACAAACATTCTCTGATATAAATCTTGGCAATGTTCTCCTAGGGCAGTCTACTCAGGCAATAGAAATAAGAGCAAAAATAAACAAATGGGACCTAATTAAACTTACAAGTTTTTGCACAGCAAAGGAAACCATAAGCAAAACAAACGACAATCTACGGAATGGGAGAAAAATTTGCAAATGATGCAACTGACAAAGGTTTAATTTCCAGAATATATAAACAGCTCATATAACTTAATAACAAAAAAAAACAAACAACTCAATCCAAAAATGAGCAGAGGACCTAACCAAGCAATTCTCCAGTGAAGACATACAAATGCCCAATAGGCAGATGAAAAAATGCTCAATATCGCTAATTATCAGAGAAATGCAAATCAAAACTATAATGAGGTATCACCTCACACCAGTCAGAATGACCATCATTCAAAAGTCCATGAACGATAAATGCTGGAGAGGGTGTGGAGAAAAGGGAACCCTCCTACACTGTTGGTGGGAATGTAGTTTGGAGCAGCCATTATGGAAAACAGTATGGAGACTCCTCAACAAACTAATAGACTTACCATATGATTCAGCAATCCCATTCCAGGGCATATATCTGGAGAAAACTCAGATTCAAAAAGATATATGCATCTCAATGTTCATACCAGCACTATTTACAATAGCCAAGACATGGAACCAACCTAAATGTCCACTGACAGATGACTGGATAAAGAAGTTGTGGTATATTTATACAATGGAATACTACTCAGCCATTAAAAAGAATAAAATAATGCCATTTGCCACAACATAGATGGAACTAGAAATCATCAGTCTAAGTGAAGTAAGCCAGAAAGAGAAAGAAAAATACCATATGATATCATTCATATGTGGAATCTAAAAAAAAAAAGACACTACGAACCCATCTACAAAACAGAAACAGACTCGCATATGTAGTAAACAAACTTACGGTTACCAGGGAAAGGGAGTGGGAAGGGATAAATTTGGGAGTTTGAGATTTACAAATGTTAGCCACTATATATAAAAATAGATTAAAAAATAAGTTAAGCCTGGAACACTTTAAGATTCCGAAAAGTAAGGAAGTACTCAAAAAATGTTGGAGCTGTGTCAAAGGGACAGAGGCTCCCAATGGCCAAATGGAGCAGTTTAAGCAACAAGGAAAAAAATAATGATAGTAATAGATTATAACCCATAGAATAATACTCAAGCATATCATGACATAAATAAACAACTGAATAGCAAATGGGGGAAAAGGGACAGTTCTGAAAGTGGGGTTTCATCTAATAAAAAGGAAAAAATAATTG
The DNA here is from genome assembly GCF_048773025.1 of Camelus bactrianus. Lineage (NCBI taxonomy): Eukaryota > Metazoa > Chordata > Mammalia > Artiodactyla > Camelidae > Camelus > Camelus bactrianus. The sequence continues at coordinate 7,229,451 of NC_133570.1, read as the reverse complement.
AAAAATCACCATTTGGCAAACATCACAGTAATAACTATTTTGGACAAAAAAGCATCAGTGGATGCTATAATTAGGCAAAAGTACAGTGAGAAATAGGATATTTGTATAGTCTTACAGTATCTCTCCACAAGATTCTTTCAACTACTAACAGAAAAACAGTAACTTTACAGTGGAGAGATCTGGCGGACAGCAGTTCAACCATGATAGGAATTAATACCACGAAGAAGAACACAAATCTCCATCACATGCCTCCAGATGTAATGTACATGAAAAACACAGCATCACTCTGTTAAATTCTTACCAAAAATGCACAGCTAAAATTTAATCAGAAATCATCAAAAAAATTCAAATTCAGGGACATTCTTCTGAAGTGTCAAGGTAAAGAAAGACAGAGCAAGACTCAGAAAATGTTCCAGACTAAAGGAAACTGCTAACCTATGATAGTAACATTCAGGGAATCTGGATGAGGCATATATGGGAATTCTTTATATTAATTCTGCAAGTGAGTCTAAATTTTAGATTTTTAAAAATTAACACCTGATGTGCATGTATACAAGTATGTGTGGATATATATGCATAGGAAAAGCCTCAAAGGGAGAGTAATAATAAGAGTACTTGTAGTATCTCTGATTATCTTATTTGTATTTTTTCATCTTTCCTCAATGAAATGATAATTGTGTTATTACATAAATATACTTTTAACATTTGGAGAGTCTGGGAGAAGAGCATGTAGGAATTTTTTGTGCTAGTTTTGAAACTTTTTAGAAGTGAAATTATTTTGAATGAAAAGTTAAGCACAAAAAAGCAAACAAATAGGGTGGGCCATATTATCATAAGAACGTTACTAACACCATATGGCTTTAGCATTAGCCTGGTTCTCAGGTGCTGGCCCTCCCGTGTAAATGACAGATGCTGCTAATTCAGTAGACATACAGCTTTATAGTCACTCTCAGCATAGTTTGACCAACCATGTGACTGGTGGTGTCATTAGAGAGGAGATCTATCTGCCACTCCTGGCATAGAATGTGTTTCATATGAGGGCAGGAGGGAGGAAAGGAAGAGGCCTTGTGAAGATTATATTAAATACCGTAGGGAAAGTCCCCGAATGCCATTCCGAGGAGTTCAGGTGAAATCCTAAGGGAGAAGTGAAATGATTCAAGTGATTTAGAAGCAGGAGAGTAACGCATAATAATAACTAACATTTACTGAGCACTGACCATGTGCCAGCTCCATGTATTAGCTCAATTAATTTTTACAACAATTCGATTTTAATGGGTAGCATTAGTATTATTCCTACTTTATTAATCAGAAAACTGAGGCAAAGATAAGTAACTTGTCCAAGTTACACAGCTAACAAGTGGCAAGACAGAGATTCAAACCCAGGAGCCCTATACCTCATTCACTGTAGATGTAAGGGCTGGACAGCACACCGCGGGAGGGAGAACCAGAGCGGGGGAGAACGGAGGCATGGAGGCCAACAGGAAGGCCCACTGTAGCTCAGATGGAAGATAAGGGTCTAAATAATTTACCCATAATGTAATTTCATTGTTGCTAGAGTTTGCCACATTAAGGCAAATAATTCCCTTTGAAAATAGACCTTTTTAGAATTTAGAATTTAAGTGACATGATAGGAAATTTGAAGAAAAGAGTGCTGTATTCATACTCAGAGCTTACAGTTCTAAATGGCACTTTCCCTAGGGGGAAATTGTCAGTCTTGGTGAATTTCAGGGAGGCAAGCAGCAGGAAAATGTGTTCCTGCGGTTGCCTGTAAAAAAGGAAGCACAGTATGTGTGACCAAAAAACAGGACGAGGAAAATGCTTTTGTATAATGAAAGGACAGTTTTTAGTTTTCAGTTTAACAGTTTTGTACTGGCATTCTTATAAATCAGCCTTTTCTCCGTCTCAGACTGGCTTTACCTCTCCCCTATGGAAGACTAAGAACATTAACTTCCAGGATACTGGGGATGCGGTGGGAGAGGGAGATTGCAAAGAGAGACGGGTGATGAGAATTCTTGACTGAGACATGATTGTGTCTCAACCTTTTTCTTTTACCTTCCTGAGATATGGAGACCCGGGCACTTCCTCCGTGTCGCTGACACTGCTTTCTGGTACGTCACTAACGTCTCGGTTCCCTCTGTTCTTTAAAGGGCTGCCACCGTTTTCCAATACAGAGATGTTTGTGACAGTCTCATTATGATAAAGCCTTCTGGGTACTACTTTTCTGGAGATATACTCTGGGGCCTTGCTGGTTGCATTTTTACCAGCCTTTGAATTTGAATGTATTGAATCTGACCTGAAGTATTAAGAGAGATTAAATGAATGAACTGTTTAATTTGAAATAATATTTTTATATAACTAACAGAGCAGTATGGGATGACAACGATAACACTGGTTTAGGAAACATGCTGAAATAACTTTGAACTAATTCTTGAAAGCTAAGATTTACAAATATGATTATTTAGAAATTCTCTTGGCAGTACAAATTTTTCAGTAATGCAACCCTGTGTACATGAGACAATCTTGTGCTATGGTAAAAGGGTGAAGTTAGAAAAAAAGTCAAATAAATTATGATGCATCTGTATGATAAAATTGTGTACAGTCATTAAAACTCATGTTTCCAAGTCATAATCAGCAATACTGGACATGTTCACAATATAATATTTTGTCGGAAAAAAGGACACAAAATTATACATGCTATATGATCGAATCTTTAAATTACACGTGCTATATGATCCAATGTTTTAAAATACAAATACACACAAACTTAAAAGTCTGAAAGAAAATTCAGTGAGACAAATGTTAACAGTGGCTACTGCTAGGCGGTAAAATTGTGGGTGCTTTTGATTTTATTCCTTATACTTTTCTGCATTTTCCAAATTCCCATAGTAACTTCATGTTACTTTTACAGTGAAGCACCCTACCCTCCACCAAAAAAAATTTATGAAGAGACAAAAGGAAAAGAAAAAGAAAGAAAAACAATGGCTGTACACATGTTTAAGAGAGTTCTAGGTAGCGAATACAGACTTTCCCATAAAACTTAACACTGTATCACGCCTAAAAAACAACTACTGAAAATGGAAATGAGTTATAGGTAATTACAAAGATAAACCAGATGGTCCTGTTAAACTCTGATCACAAGAAAAAAAGCAAATATCTAGTGAAAGATGGGTGATATTTCTATGTTACAGTTAGATGTTACTGTAACATACTGAAATAACTCTTAAATTTTTTGACCTTCTAATGTTCTCAACCTCAATTGTTTCCTAAACGAATGCCATTGAAGTATTTCAGAATAAGATTGCAATGGTTTTATCTCAACCAATAAAGATATTAAAATATGGCCTCACCTTTTTCGTTTTTGTGAAAGACACAGTGATTGTGGCGAAGACGCTCTGCTCGGCTCATCAGCTAACGTAGCCAAAATGAAGTTGGCTTCCAATAGCATATCATCAACACTTAAAGCCAGTGGTCTAAAAAAGGCAAAGTCAGAGCAAACATCATACTCATTTTCTGATGGACACTGGGAGAACATTAGAAAGTGATACTTCATTTGGGAGTAAAAAGAAATAGTAAAAGTAGAAGTCCTCACAAATTAACACAGTCCTAAGAGCAAAAAAGGCCCTTAGAAATTATCACATCCGGTTTCATAAAACACATCTAACCTAATCTCTCTGAAATTTTAGTTCTGAAATATCATATAAAGTACTATAGTTTCATAGAAATTTGACTTGTTTAAGCCATGTATAATTTCCTAATTCGGCAATTTATTCAGCAGCGTGTCAAGTCTATAAACATTTTCACTCTGCAATAATATACCTTTCTCAATCATGTTACCAATTTAAAAAAACAGGTTATGACATCTTTCAAAATTTTAGTTTGATAAGTATTGCTAGTAGAGTTAAGAATTTCTGAGGTGTGAATTAATTTCAAAGTAATCCAAATGGTTTTATTATTAATACATAGTAAAGGAAAAAGAAACAAACTCAGAAATTTCCCAAGGACCTACTTTCCGGGAAAATCAAAATACATGGATATAGGCACATGGGTAGCTTCTGAAAATGTCAGCATTCCCTGAAAAAAAAAAAAAAGGAGAAAAAAAAAGAATGAAATCTTTATTAAAAACTACCAGTGATCATCCTAATTGGACACAAATTTTGATTTACCTTCAATTCTTTGAAGTAAAATGTAATTTCAGTGTTGACTCCAATTTGATAGAAGTCAAACTCATCTCGGCCAACAAACATCTCACTGTATACAGACTTGGTTAAATCTGTTCAATATTATAGGAAAGTAAGAATAAAATCAATTCTAGAGGTATCTGTTAAATTTAACATGAAAATATAACCATAAGTGGTAAGTTAAAAATAGCCTTACATTTTAAAAAAATTAGCCACAAATTCTTGGACATTCCTTCATTGAGAAGTGGGGTCCATGTCTATGTCCATGTCCCCTCCCCTTGAATCTGGGTAAGTGGGTTCTCTGACTGCTGTAACCAATAGGATATGGTGGAGTGACCTGGTGCTGGTTTCTGTGCCCAGGTCATAAGGGACTGGACACCTCCACTCCCTCTACCCTCTGTCCTACAACACTAACTCTTGGGACTCAGCCACCATGCTGAGTTTATACTATATGGAGTCTAAGCTAATGAAGAGGCCACATATGTGCAGGCAGCTGAACTCCCAGCATCGAATACCAGCCACATCAGTGCACCATCTTGGATGTCTTCAGATGATCCCAGACCCAGCCACTATCTAACTGCAGCTGCAGGGGAGATTCTAAGTGAGAACTGCCCAGCTGAACCCATCAACCCAAAGAACCATGAGAGAAAGAAATAAGAATAAATTATTTTAAGCCACTACATTTTGGAGAGAACTGGCTATATTTTGGAGTGGAAAACAATTAAATAACCAGAATACTATAAAATTAATTTATTCTAAAGGGAACTACTATTTATGAATACAGTTTACATATATAAATTTATTATATATATATATATATATATATATATATAAACTATATATATAAACTATTTTAAAGTGTACAATTCAGTGGTTTTTAGTATATTCATAAGATAGTACAACCATCACCATTTTCTAATTGCAGAACATTTTAATCACCTCAAAAAGAAACCACACAGCCATCACCAACCACCCCCCATCCCCTCCCCTCCCAGCCCCTGCAAACCACTAGTCCACTTTCTGTCTCCATGGATTTACTTAGTCTGGATATTTTATAAAAGTGAAAGCATACAATAGGTAGCCTTTTGTGTCTGGCTTCCTTCACTTAGCATCATGTTTTCAAGGCTTATCCATGCTGTGGCATCTACCATTACTTCATTCCTATTTGTTGCTGAATAATATTCAGGTATAAGGATTTATCATATTTTGTATATCCACTTATGAGTTAATGACTTTTGGGTAGTTTCCACTTTGTGACTATTATGAATAATGTGCTATGAACATGTGGACTAGGAGGTGGAAGCCACTTATTAAAGATGTCAGAGAAACAAAACAGAAAAAAACTTGTGCCTTGATAGCAATGGAGTGATACCAACCACTATTATTTTATTTTGTGTTTCCTGTCACTCATAGTTGAAAACAATTTTAATGCACTCTGTACTTTTTAATGTAGATTTTTGCATATTGTTCTCTTAAATAGAAGTAAATAATATCTTATATGTCTTCTATTCAAGAAGAAATTATTGGACTTGGATTTTTCTCAACTAGTGTCATAATGTTTGGAACTTTACATGTACATTCCAAGATAATTAAAGATGCAGATTATTATGCTCTTTAATCCTTATCACATGTTCTTTTATGATTTAAAAAATGAATCATGCACCAAAAACACAAATGACAAAAGAAAAACAGATAAACTGGACTTCATCAAAATAGAAAACTTTTGTGCTTCAAAAGACACTATCAAGAAAGTAAAAAATTACTTAACAAAATGGGAGAAAATATTTGAAATCATATACTTGATAAGGGGATAGATTTCAGAACAATAAAAAGACAAATAACCCAAGTGAAAAAGTAAGCAAGGGACTTGAGCAGACATTTTTTCCAAGGAAGATAATACAAATAAACAATAAGCACACAAAAAAGATACTCAATATCATTAGTTATTAAGGAAATGAAATTCAGAACCACAGTAAGACAACACTTCACACCCACCAGTATGGCTATAACCCAAAAGACAGATAATAACAGAGCATTAATGAGGGTGTGGAGAAATCAGAAACCTCAAACACTGCTGGTGGGAATGTAAACTGGTGCAGCTGCCTTGGAAAACAGTTTAGCAGTTTTTCAAAATAACACAGATTTACTGACTCAGTAATTCCACTCCTAGATATAAACCCAAGATGAACGAAAACATACGTCACACAAGTATTTGTACATAATGTTCATGGCAGCATTATTCATTAAGAGCCAAAAAGTGAAACAACAGAAGTGTCCACCAAATGATAAATCAATAAATCAAATGTGGCATATCCATACAATGGATTATTATTGAGTAGGAAATTCATTTTCAATACATACTACTACATGGAGCGACCTTGAAAACACTATGCTAAGAGAAAGAAGCTAGCACAAAAGGCCACATGTTATATGATTTCATATGCGTGAAATGTCCTAGAGTAGGCAATCCATAGAGACAGAAAAGAGACTTGCACAGGGCTGGGGAGTTGGGAGGAAATGGGAAATGACTGCTAACAAGTATGATTACATGTTCTAAAACTGATTATATCCATACTCACGTTTCTCTTCAAATCTAAATCTTTTCCCTTTTACTAAAATTGATTGTGATAATGACTGCAGAACTCTGAATATGCTAAAAACCACTGAATTATACACTTTAAGTGGATCAGTTGTATGGTATGTGAGTTACATGTCAATAATGCTGTTTTTTAAAAAAGAATGATCAATTTGGAGGAAAATAGATGCTTTTTCAATTTCCTGATACCCCACCTTATCGCCACACACAGTATCTGTATGCTATTTGCAAATATAAATTCAATGTGGTATTTATAATAATTATACACTCCTCTTGAACTCCCTAAAAATTGAGGACCTGCTACAAGTTCACTTCCATAAATGAAACTGTTTATATTAAATACAGAATTCTCATCTAAACTGATCTAAGAAGAATAAAATTTCTAATGAGACTGATATAAAGATATAATTTTGATTCCCATGTATTTTTTGTTTTTCATTCATATGTTTAGTAACTTAAATATCATTCAGTATTTTTAATAAAACCTTACAACACAAGGATTTTTATTGATAATTATATCTGTAGGTAGGGCCCATTTTGAAAATCCAACTTTATTTTCAAACCCTTCAGCTAAGCAAATTCTAATTTTAAAAGCCCCAATTCTCACATCTGTGTCTACTAGCTCTAGCTATCAATGAGTCATCAAATATATTCCTATAGCTTATGGATAGATTTATATTAAATTCATTATTTATTCCTCAGTTATTAATCTTCTTGTTGCTACTGTAAATGGGGCTTTTCCTTCTATTATGTTCTCTAACTGAATATTGTTATATATGAAAGTACTGATTTTCTGCATCTTGTATATCCTGCTACCTTACTGAATTATCTTGCTGTCTGAGTTAGTTCCATCATTGATTCTCTAGGGTTACTGGGTGTACTATCGTGTCATTTGCAAAGATAGATGGTTGTACTTTTTCTTTATTGCCTCTAATTGACTTCTCTTAACTAACTGCATTGACTAATAACTCAAGCACAATGTTAAATAGTAAAGGAGATAGTAGGTATCCTTGCCTTGTTTCTGATCTTAGTAGAACTTACTGTTTTCCTATTAAGTAAGATGCTGGCTTTGGTATATGCAAATACATATATATTATATATATATAAAATATATATATGATATATTATATATATGATATATTATATATATATATAATCATATTAAGAAAGTGTCCATCAATTCCTATATTCTTCAGCATTTTATATCAAGATTATACTTTTTCTAAGGCTTTTTCAGCATTTTTGGAGATAATCATATAAATTCTTTCCTTAAATCTATTAATATAGTCCTTTATGTGACTAGCTTTTCTAATATTGAACCACCCTTACATTTCTGAAATGAATGCCATGTGGTCATGGTATATAATATTCTTAAAGAGGTGTTGGATTTTGTTCCCTAATATTTTATTCAACTTTTATGTGCATTTTTAAAAAATGAAAATATCATACTATGCATATTATCTTATACTCTATTCAATAATATATCCTAAGTATTTTTCCATGTCAATAAGTACATTTTCCTAATTATTTGTGTGTGTTGGTGTTTTGTTTTCCACCACAAAATGAGCTTCAATAAACATCTTTGATACACACATTCAGAAAGAAAGAAATATATATTATGCACATACATAAAACTACTTTTAATAGCTTCATAGTACTTCACTCAGCCCATCTCCAGCTGTCAGATGTGAGGTGTAGAAAGAGATGTACCAAACTATTAAAATTCCTTGTCTCTAGATAGTAGAATTTCAGGTGACTTTTTTTATTAGTGATTTTTCTGTGTTTTTAATTTTCTCCAATGAACATAAATTATGCAAATGTTAAGAACAAAGGAGAAATGGTACATATATTTTAAAAGGACCAAACAATACCTTGCAAATACCATCATCTCAATTAAGAAAGCTCATGTCACTCCCAGGGTGCTGGCACAGAGTAAGTTCAATAATAAAATTAAACAATTGGGTCCCCAGTCAAACATAACTATAACTACTCATTAGAAAGCTGCTCACAGGGGACAGTGTCTCTTGGTTACTAAATGGCCATCTTTATTCAGAGATGGCATTATGAATATAAAACAGACCCTTTCACTAGCCAAGCGTATACTTTCCAGATCATGCACTCCTGAGTGCAAAAAAAGAATGCTAGATGAGACTTGAGAGAAGCAATAAGAGCATGCTGGTAATGAGCCTGAGCCCTGGAGCCTGACGGTACTTCGATCAGAATACACCACTCATTAACTGTGTGACAGCAGGCAAGTCACTTGGTTTCTCTGTGCTTCATATTCTTCATATGGAAAACGGGGATAATAATAGCACCGACATCATAGAGTTGTTATGAAGATCAACTGGATTCATAAATGTAAACCATTTAGAACAGAACCTGGCACAAACTAAACACTGCAAAAAGTCATCTGACCCAACTTAAGCTCTGGTTCTACTGCTTTTTCACTTTAAAATAATATGTTTCTTCCTTTCTATTCTTTACTGTTATCACCAAAAATAATTAACCAAGGTCAGAGTCTCAAATAGCTTGTGCCAAAATGACCCTAGCAAATTTTCTTAACACCAAAACTTCCGATTTAATCGTGCCTTAGTTTCTCCATTCCATCTAGATAACTCTTGGAAGAACTGACTTAAGAAGTATTCACATTTTTTATGTATTTGCCTTCTGCAATATCTTACATTTCTAATTCAGAGTTATTTTTCCTTCTTAAGTGGTCAAAGATCATCTCAATTGGATTGCTGGCCTTTTAATTTTTCTTTATGCTAAACAAAAGGATGAGAAACAGACTTTAAAATCTTAATTGAAAATGTATTTTTCTCAGTCACCATTCTCCAAACTTTAAAACAACCTGAATTTCAAAGCCAAGTATTTTCATTACTGATTGTGATAAATTTCTTGGGTCTCTTAAAAAGTTTAATGATCTTTCTATATCTTACTGCTTTTTAGACAAGAATAAAGATTATGCCACTAACATTTACTATACAACCACGCAGTAATCAAGAAAGCCAGGAAGTAATATTCCATCAAAGCACCATGACAGACATAATCCTTACCCATCGAATCCTCATTAGAACTCTTAATGCAAACACTCAGTGGAGTAGCAGCAAGAGTAACTTCCTCTTGACTCGATGGAAAAAGAACAATTGCCTCAGCAAGTACTCTGTGAAATGTGATGAAAAATATTACACTATTTGAAAAACAAACAGAAAGAAATTAACCTATTTAATGGCACTCAAATCTTTAATCTGGAAATAAATAGGTTAATTGTCCTGGATTTTAAAAAAGCTACCCAAAAGACTTACCTTCTGTCTTCTACATGAGCTGCTACATTTTTAGCATATCTTAAAATTATAACATCATTTGAAGGCCAAGAGAATAGTAAAATATATTCTAAGTAAAACATATGAAAGCTGCAGGGTAAATAAAACCCTAGAATAAAATGTCTTTAATTTTGTTTTTATATACCCTATACATTCTTTAAAAAATGACCTGGGATCATACTCCTAAAGGAGAGAGTAGAAAATGGAGTTATTCAAATGGGCTGAACTGTGCTGAAGATTCAGTGAAGGGGTAGAGGCTTACAAGGAGCTTGATTCTCTTTCCCTTTGTTACTTGTCCTAGATTACTAGCTTTTTCTTTCAAGGTTGTCTTGACATCATCCCAAATGCCCACTCTTCCCAGGCTCCCATTTTAAAAACATCTTTATTGAGATATAACTCACATTCTACACAATTCACAGATTTAAACTGTGATTTGCACTTCCCTAACGACTAATGATATTGAGCATCTTTTCATATGCTTTTTGACCATTTGTATATATTCTTTAGAAAAATATCCATTCAAATCCTTTGCCCTTTTTTTTTTTTTTTTTTTTTTTTTTGAGTTAGGTCATTTATCTTTCTATTATTGCAAGTTCTGGCCTATTTTTGAAATTGAGCTGTGGTTAGATAAAAATGAGGTTCTTAGAATTTATGTAATGTTGGTGTTAACCTGATGCTAGACATTAGATTAGCAGTGTTTCTTTATGCCAAAATGTCAGGAACACCCTACCAAATTAATCTGGGAGCTTTTCCAGTGTTAAGGGAGAGGTGCTGTACAAGATATGAAATAACCTGATACAAAAAATGACAACATGAATGTGCAATTCAAAAAGGAAGAGAAATACAAATTGCTAATAAATATAAGAAAAGACAGTGAAAGAGAATGTGACATTGAATGTATGTATATTCATGTATAACTGAAAAATTATGCTCTACACTGCAATCTGACACAACATTGTAAAATGACTATAACTCAATAAAATAGTTTATATATATATATATATATATATATATATATATATATATATATATATATATATGAGAAAAGATGCTCCCACTCCACAGTAATAAAATAAACACAACAATAAAGAACATCTAATAATGCTATTTCTACCTATCAGGTTGGCAATTTTTAAATTAATCATATCTTTTACTTGGAAGGATTCTCCTACACTTTTGGTGGGAATGTAAATTGGCACAAACTTTTCAAATAGCACTTTGGTAGTCAGTATGTATGCAAATTAAAAATTTGTGTAAGCTTTTGACCCAGCAATTTCATTTCTAGGACTCTGTGCTTCGCAGCCTATAAGATGGCCCTCAGTGATCCCTACCTCCTGGTATTCATATACCCTTACGTACTCCCCTCCCCTAGAGTATGGGCTGGACTTTCAGATTCACTTTTAACAAGGAGAAAATGGCAGAAGTGATGAAATGTCAATTCTGATAGAAAGACTATGGCTTTCATACTAGGAGTTCCCTCTCTCTCACTCTCTCTTTCTGATTACCAGTTGCCATGTTGTGAGGACAATCAGACAGCCTACAGAGAGGCCTACACAGTGAGTACCTGAGGTCTACCAGCCATCACCTGACTGAGCTTAGAAGCTGACCTTCTGAGGCCTCCCAAAAGCCACAGGAGTGAGTTTGGGAATGAATCCCCCCAAAGTCTGGCCTTCAGATGAAACCACAGCCCTGGCTGATGGCTTGACTTCAACCTCATGAGAAACCTTGAGCCAAAAGCACCCAGCTAAGTCACACTGAATAAATGTCTAGTTTTTTAAAGCTTTAATTTATGTGGAAATTTGCTCCATAGAAATAGGTAACTAACATTCTTTCCTATGCATTTCTAGCAGCATTGTTTTGATGGCAAAAAGTTAGAAACAACCAACTTTTTCACTAATAAGTTAATGGGTAACTAAATTATGGTTCAGTCATACAATGAAAAATTATGCAATCATTAAAAAGATAGACTTACTTAAATTGACATAGAAACTAAAAAAAAAAGTTTCCAAACAATAAAAATAGTAGGACATTTTCTTTAAAAAAATTAAAACTCTGAATAAGTATGTGTCTAGTATGTGATATAAATTTGAAAGAGAGAGGAAGAGAGAGAAAGAGATAACCATAGCTTTAGGTAGAGGGAAAGTTACCGACAGACTGGCTATAAATAGAAGATGTAGAAGGATCTACACCAAATTGTTAGCAGATGTTACCCCTGCCAAGTGGGATACATGAGGCAAGCAGAGGAGAAAGACTTCCAGTTTTCATCTTTGCACTCTTCTATAAATTTTAGATGTATTGCAAGGAGCTTGCATTGATTTTGTAATTTAAAAACCAAAAAAGATAAAATATCTTTGGGCTCACAAAGTAATTAATGTTTCATGTTTAACATTACAGCTTAACTAAAAAATTGAGTACTTTTAGTAACTGACATGCCTCACTCATCCCCTAAAGGGGGAAAAAAAACAGAAACAGGGATAAAAATCAGTTCATGTAAGAAATGTTAAAATTTCCTTGTGTATTTCTTTCAGGTATACGGCTAAGTGATTCAGTATTTTCACAGATTATACTCCTTTAAAAGTTATTACAAGGTTAAAAAGACTCAGAAGGCACCATATAATTGCAAAGTATTATTAGATAATATGTTTTTCCCTTAATATCACTTGATGTAGAAACCCACTGATGGATATTTCTAGAACTTTCTTGGCTACTAAATTATTATTGCTACCATTAGGCAGCTAGTATCTACTGTTATCTTTCTCAAGGTTTCCTCTTGATCCTGTAAGGTGATTGCTCCAAGTTCAGTGGTAGCTTAAAAAAAACGTAACTGATTTAAAACTCTAGGGCATTAATTCTTTACTCTGTGATCATACATATTCAGAAAAATAAAAATAAACAACAGAGGGGGGTCGGAAGGGACAAATTGGGAGTTCAAGATTTGTAGATACTAATATATATAAAATAAAAAACAAGTTTATACTGTATAGCACAGGGAACTATATTCAATATCTTATAGTAACTTATGGTGAAAAGGAACATAAAAACGGATATATGTATGTTCCTATATGACTGAAGCCTTGTGCTATACACCAGAAACTGACACAACATTGTAAACTGACTATACTTCAATAAAAAATATATTTTAAAAAATAATTTGTGTAAATATAAGATACCCAAAAATAATAATAAATAAACACCAGAGGACTCATTACCTTGGTTGAATCATTAGTGTATTAATACACATATTCTTTTCAAAAATAACTTGCACAGGCTGACTTTCTTGAAAACAAATATTATGAATCCTTTTAATACCTTAAAAATAAAAAAGCAAACTGTTAATAATTTTAAGTGCAAAACTGACAGATTAAAAAGGCTTTAAGTTTCACAGTCAGATTAAAATAATAAAATTAAAGTAATATTTAATATGTGGAAGGTGCACATAGCCTACAAGAAGCACTATTCCTTAATGAATGTGTTTATCGCTCCCTAGTGGACATCATGGAACATGTCATACCCTCCGACAAATTGGTCGAGTTCCCACAGCAGGTTCAGGGAGTTTATGTACTGTGACAAAGCTAATAAGAAATACAGAAGAATCCACACCCAAATCTGTGCGATGTCAAAGCTTGCTATGCTTTTAATCACACTTTTTACATGATTCTGCTTTGACATGAAATGAAGTTCAAAGAATGGAAAAAATAATGTTAAATAATTGATACTTTGCAGGAGAAAAATTAAGGAATATAATACAAATATGAGATGAAATTAAAATATTAAGATGAATGTAAGACAAAATTAAGAAATATAAGATAAATTGTAACATGAATATAACCTTCCAGAAGATCTTTCCATTACAAAAATATTCGGACCAATATTACAAGGACAAGACTTTTTAAAACATACAATCCTATCTGGTAACTTCAAATAAAATAGCAGCAATCATAATACCTATAACTATAGCTAACTACAGCTAGCTAACTCTTACAGAATGTGCCGGGTATTACTTTAAACACTTTAGAAGTAAAACTTCCTGTAACTCATTGAATCTTCATAAAAACCGTAGGAGGCTGGTACTACCATTGTCTCCATTTTACATATTAGGAAACTGAGGCACAAAGATGTAAAATAATTTGCCCAACATCTCAGCAAGGAAGGGGCAGATTCCACCCCAGACCCTATGATCTCCAGAGATCCTGCTCTTAGCTACCATGCTATACATATTCAACCATGTAAAATCCTGTATGATTACAACATTTGAATATCCACCATGTAAGGCTGGAAGACAGGAAATCTCTTTTACAACTTGATGTAGCAGAGAGAATGAATGAAGGTTTTGGTTCCTTCTATTGTGAGGCTGGACTCAAATCCAGGCTCTGTGACTTACTAGTTCTGTGACCTTGGGCCAGGTACCACGCTCCTTTCAGTCCCAGATAAAATACTATTTGCATCCTAGAGCACTTCCAATACAGGTAGGCATTATTCTTTTCTGTTCTTACCAAGGGACACTTACCAAGACACTCTTACAGAATATCATCAAGCAGCCAGTTAAGTTTAGAACAATCAATTGTTTGAATTCAGAAGGACATTAAAAAAAAAAAAAAGTTCCGTATACAGGCAAAGCTTGTGCCATTGACAAGCCAAAAAAGGAAATCATTAATACCAACCATCTCACAAGACTTCTACAGAGATAATACTTACAACTACCCTATCACAAAACCACACAAATTCGAAACAATAAGGAAATGGGAGGTCCTGACATGCAGTTTGAATATTAAACATGAAAAATACTTTTAAAAAACCACAATACTTTACACTAGTTTTAATTATACCTACCATGTCTGCAGAAGAACTGAATAACTACTTTGCACTTATCAGAGCTGGTGAATATTTTGCACTTCTCTACATTTCTTTCGAGGGAATTGAGACATCTAAAGATGGGCAGAATTGACTGTAACACAAATAAATTATAGAACAGTACACACTTAATATGGCTGGTTGATTAGTTTAAAATAACTAACAAAGGAAGAGTACGTATATTCAGAAATGAACAGACTTATCTTACATGCCATTTAAACCAACTATTAAGTATAGAATAGGTATTATGTCCCGTATAACAAATATTGCTACAGTACTGCAGAAAACCAGGCCCACGTACACTTACTTTCATTCCCAATTTGCAATTTAAGTTCAATATTGTGTCACTGTCATTCGTTTTCACTGACCATTGATAATGTTGAAAAAACACAGAGGAGAAGAAGACACATCCATATGCTGACCGACCAGAATTCACAGATCTTAAAGAAAGCTAGAAAATAAAATACTAGCTATTTAGGAAAAAAATCAACTTTCTTTAAATGATTAATTCAAAATATTCTATTATGTTTAACATCACATTGAAATATGTTCCAATAAGGCTATAGGATATTAACTGCATTAAAGGGGCTACATTATACATATGAATTATAATATACACATAATATGGACTATATTATACAGTGTGTATTGAATTTGCATATGCATACACATACGTGTACATATCCATATTAAATACATAGCGGTATTAAATCTAAAGTCTTGCATGTTGAAATTGTAAAAATGTACATGCCTACAGGCACTTTGACTTTAATGCACAAAGTGGTAGAAGGCAATATAAAAGGGAGTGAAAAGATTGCAGCAAAATGGCAATCCCCTGCCTCGTCTAAAGGGAGAAATTGTTAGTCAGCGTCAGCCAACTACTTCCACTTCGGAAAGCAGGCTCAAAACTGTCCGGTCTTCTGAGCTTTCAGAAGAAGCAGGAAATTCAGATTTTTATGTGGCCTTTCCCAATTATTAAGTGTTAGAAAATACTTCAATCTTTTTAAAAACAGTGCAGGCCCCACAAAACACTTCTGTAAGTCATATCTAGCCTCCTGACCAGTTTGTGATGTTTGGTTTACATTAATTGTGAGTATCTGTACAATTTTTAAGTTAACTATGCTCTAAATGTACTCAGATATGTAAAATAAAGATGAACAGTGAAAGAGATGTTTAAGATTTCTAGATTTCCTAGTTAACATTCAGTCTGTACTGGGATCTTTAAATAGCTTTTGCCTTAATAGATGGTCTATTAATTAATTTTCCTACTTACACCTTTTTCAGAGGGGTCTAGCCACAGCTCGTCATTAATTCGTGAGAGAGCTTGGATTGCTTTCCCAAATACTACGGAGAAAAAGAAAGGTACTTTTCCATCTTCTTTCTCTCCAACAATAAAAACAAATCACAGAACCACTTGAGCATTCACAGGACTCAAAAGAAATTCATAAAGAACAGTGTTTTACAGACTAGTACTACAAACTGCTTTAAGAAATACAGTATAATACCTTTGGCAAAATGCCAGACACATAGCAAGTGCTCAATACATTCACAGAATAAGTGTGTGAAATGATAAAATGCAACAAAATTCTTCCTTTCTGTATGTTTGCAGCATCGCATAGAACTACTATGGCAAGACAATTTCTATATTAATATATTTTAAAACTTGGTTTAAATAAATGTATTGCTCTGTCCCCTCAAAGTGTAAAAACAGAGCCTAGAGAAGATGATTTGAAGGGTTTTAATAACTTTAATAATTTGAAGGTGGCAAAATCAAAACAAGTCATGAGAGGAAATTAGAAGCATTCAAGATATATCGCTGATGTTTGAGTATGGAAAATGCCAGATCTTCCCACCAAATACAGATGCCCTGTCAGAAAGAGAGGCTAGGGCTGGATAAAACAGTGGTCTGATCTGGTACGACACTGTTAGTGTTTTTATAAATTATGAATAAGTTAAAATGTGGCAAATAGATATGAGATACTATGCTGAAAAATGAATGCCATATCAATCCATGGAGAAGTATAAAAAAGGAAAACTAATTCCAGAACATAAAATCAGATTATAATGCTCAAGAATCCAAAGTGTGTGAGTTGGGATGCAGGCCTCAAACTGAGAAAGACAGGATGACCAGGAAAAGAAAAGAAAAGAAAAGAAAAGAAAAGAAAAGAAAAGAAAAGAAAAGAAAAGAAAAGAAAAGAAAAGATAGAGGCATTTGTCCCTTTCTACCAACTCACATTCACCCCTTCTTCCTGGAGCTGTTTTCTGAAGACCTTTCATTCATTCAATGAATATTTATTGAGCACCTAGTATGTTCGAAGTACAGTACAACCCAAGGCAATAAGGGAAGAGCAATAAACTAGACAGGTACAGTTCCTACCCTCCTAGTGCTCACAGTCCAGGAGGAAAAACAAAATTAAACAATAATACAAATAATTACTTATTGAGAACTGAGGTACACACTGCAAAATAGAACTTTCTAGAACTCTGGGAAAATACAACAAAGGGGGACTTGTGCTTCCCTTTCCTGTTCACTAATACTGTTCCACAGATGCCCTCAATACAGGGGAAGCCAGCTGCAACACAATGCCTTTCAACATCATTTTTAGGTTACAGTCTGTAGGAAACCTTTTCTAAATAGAGACTTCCTGGAGTAACTTACACGTTTAAAGTACCATTTATAATAAACAATAGTTTCTGTACATTCCCATTTACTACACAAACCCTTTAACAAAGATGCTGTTATTATTCTCATTTTACAGATGACGAAACTGAGCCCTGAAGTGAGTCCGTGGCTTGTCCCAGGTCACACATTAAAAAAGGTAGAATTTGGAATAAAAGCCATATTTATGCTTTTCTCATGGCACTTAAATATTTTAACAGCCCAAGCATTATTTTCCTCAACTCCTCCCCACGCAGTCCTTATCACCGCGAAGTTGAGGCCTGCCCTTCCCACCGCTGTCCTTTGATGCAGCTTCCTCTCATGGACACCCATGAATATTAATACTACGCGAAAATAAAAGCAGATGGGCCTTCATTCTCCCCTTGGAAGCTAACGGGACCCTGGGTGGGTGGGTGCTAGCTGTCGCCAGGCCTTGTGTCCTCAGCCCTTAGGCACAAAAGCAAATGTCAAGAAATGAGACGATGGTGTAAACTTCCCCATGAACTGTTGGCTTTCTCTTCTCTACACATCAAGGCAAGGAAGGCCACTCCACCTTTCACCTGACTACCGCTCATCCCGCACTTCAGCATGGCTGCAAGCCCTAAAAAATTGAGGCAAACGGCGCGCCTCAGCTCGACGGCCCCAAGTGCCCGGATATTTCCCGCGCTTTTCGAAACTTCGCGATCTTGGCCCATCCCCCAACCCTGCCGGCTATTTTCCAAAGAGTAACTTCGCTTTACGGCGGGGAAGGGCCTGCGGCGGCCTCCGTAGGGCGGTCTCTTGTCAACCTCTTTTTTCATTGGCTGTGAGCTAGTGGGCGGGTCGCCGAGGAGTCTGAGGAAGAGAGGGCGGCGGTGGTTGTGGTGACTGAGCGGAGCCCAGTGACAGAATGGTGAGGAACGGCAAATGCGGCGACCGAGGCCTGCTCTCGGCTGGGGTGATGCGTCGTTAGGAACCACTGGGAGTCTCTGGGCGAGGGCTTGGGCGATCTTGGAGGCGGTGGCGGGCGCGGCTCGGGCCCGGGCCTGGGGAAAGGCAGGGAAGGAAAGAGAGCGGCCACCTCTGGGTGCGTCCAGCCCTGGCCTCGCACCCCCGCCCCAGGGACCAGAGGACGTCTGAGGGGAGAAAGGGCCCGTCTTAGTTATTCCTTCTGTCACGAGACCCATATACCCGAACCGGGAAAGGCTTTGGGGCCTGTACCTCGAGCGTTCCCAAGAAAAGGGCACGGGTTCCTCGCCGTTTCCAGACGTTTCCCTGTTCCTTTCCCGCAAAAAGCACCTCCCGCTGGTTGGCGTGTACCAGTTGCCACTCCCATGTGGCGAAAGCTAGTTTCTGGATGCAAAACGGGAAGAAGCTAGGAGAATCTCTTGTCCCATTTTAGTTTGCCATCTAGGGAGAGAGGATAAAAACTATCCCCTTCGCCCCTGAAATAACGTGCAGCTGCCATTGAAATGTGGCGGTGTGCTCCCAGAGGACTGGATTTGGCTCGTAGAATTTCGGGAACTTCTTGTTTCCTCCGGATGCTGCGACCATTTAAAGTACGATTCCTTAATGGTTTTAGAACTCCTTGAAATTGTTTGGAGAATTTTGCGAGTATGTTCGTTTTACTCGTTAAAGGGTCATTGTTGGCGCCAAGGGGTAGTTTGGAGAGCTTTACCTCACTCGTTCATTAGATTGACCCAGCCTCGTCCAAGGCTGGCCCATCACCCCCTGACCCCAATTAGGTCGCTTCCCCTAAGACTTTCCTACATAAAAATTTGGGAGCTGCTACTGGAGAAGGCTCATAGTTTTAGTCAGCTTTTCATAGGTGCCCTCGGCTCCCTAAAAGTTAAGAACGATTTCAAAAGGAGCTGTGGATGATCTTGGTATTTGTGTTGATGAAAAGGGACTTCTCTCTCTGATGAATTTTTGCATTTTTAAAACTAGCAGGATATTATGACAAGCATAGCCTTTAAGGTGACTTGCAGACGTGACAGCCGAAGATTCATGTTACATGCTTTAGCTTCTTTGTATATGTTAATGGCTTTAGTCCCATTTTTGATTCTGAACTCGTTTAGAGTAATCCAGTTTACAATAATTTTCAGACACTTATCCTGCGAAAAGATGAAATCACCTGACATTTCCATAGTCATGTTTCTGAAGTTTTTTTGAGAGGTAAACACCTTTTTAGGGTAGTTGTACTGGAACGTCACTTTCCATGTGAAATAGAAAAAACTGGGCAAAAATTAGCATTAGTCCATTCTTTTATGATTAAAAACATTTTACTAAAAGGAATGGAGACTAGAAATGTTCATCACTCAGTAGTATCCAGAGTTTATGGTCAAATTCAAGTGTGGGGAAAGTCCATTTTTAGCTGGAGGAATGTGTCTGCTTTTATCATCTTTAGTTAGTGATTTCATCATTTGATAATGTCATAGTGCTGTGTTATTACATCTTATGTAGAAGATAATGACCTAGCTGCAGCATGACTTTCCAGCTACTAGAATTTTGACCATAGAAGAATCAAAATCAATATACTTGAGAAATAATAGGCCTAAAGAATCCAGAAAATGTTAGCTTTCATTTAAGCTATTGCTGATGAATTTTCCAAATTGTTTTATAAAATTCTGAATAGAACAGGAAACAGAAGGGATGG
Source organism: Camelus bactrianus (assembly GCF_048773025.1). Taxonomy (NCBI): domain Eukaryota; kingdom Metazoa; phylum Chordata; class Mammalia; order Artiodactyla; family Camelidae; genus Camelus; species Camelus bactrianus. Next base: position 7,209,209 of record NC_133570.1, on the reverse strand, counting down.
CAGTCAATGTGGAGAATAAGATTAGGAAAAGTAGAAAAAATTGACAGGGCAAAAATTTTTTGAAGTGTGTGTGTGTTGTGTTTAATAGTACAGCAAATGGTTCTTTTGTTATTGTTTTGAGCAAAGCTGATTTTTAACATTTTCTTTCATAACACTCAGAAATCATTAACAATTGTTTGCATATTCGATATGAGTTTTTGTTCTTTTTTTGATTTTGTTTCTTTTCGTTGCTTTCTTTTAACATTGGTCATGTTTCACCCTTTTTTTTTTTTCACTCCACTGTCTGCAATCAACTTCTTCATTCCACTAAGGCTGGGCACAGAGTAAGTTTCTTCTCTTAGCTCCTACTAACAATGGTGATTGGGTGGCTGATTACTGGGATTTCACCCTTTTATGGTCTATCAAGTAGGAAGTAACCAAATTCCTATGCTTTGATTAGGTTGGGTTTTTATTTGAATTTAACAAGACTGCCATTTCCAGGATCTTTTGCTGTCTTAAAAGACTCTGTGTCTAACCTGAACTGTCAAAGTGTGTAATTTGGGCAAAGACACTGCTCAAAGTATGACATTTGTTATGTGACACTATTTCCCCTATAATTTCATCACCTGCAGGAAACCAGAGTCCTAGTAAGGATACTAATTTGAAATAATTTCTGTGTGGTCATTCATAGTTATATCTTTAGACTGCTAATAGTCTGGGCACACTTGTGCATAATCCACAGTACATTATAGACTTTAGGTCATCAGTCATTATAAAGTACCATGTCTTACTAATGTTCTTTCCACCACATTGGTTTGAACAGCTCATTCATTATTAGTCCCAAATATTTTCAGCTTGTTATACCCTTTTATGAGTTTGAGGTGTTTTTTTTTTTTTAATATAGAAATCTATTTTTACCTTTTTCTCAAATGCCAGCTTCCCACATTAACTATGTACTTCAATCTATATCTGAAGGGATTCCCCTCTAAAGATGAAGATTGTTCTATCTCCAGGTACTTTTGTATTGTTTACCAATGAGGGTGGAAACTATGTGGTGTTTAATTTTACACATGTTTTGTCCACTAAGATCTCGATTGAAATAATTAATATAAGTCATTGAGCAAACACTTGTTGAAACTACTCTTTAAAGCTTATTTAATAATTTCTTTTAAAATGCACTAATTTAATTTGTAACCTTGTGTTACTTTAGTTACTTTATATCCTGATAACGTTTTCTTTCCTTTGTAATCATTTTGGTATTTGTGGCAAGATGAGTGAAGCTTATTTTAGAATAATTTGAATTATTTTATACATTTTGATTTTGATTAATTTCAGTTTATAAAATCTATGGTGGCCAAACTGTTACCTGTTTTATCCTGTTTTAGATACTTAATGTTTTATTTGGAATAGTAACACCTTATTTAGACCAAGTTAAAGGGCATGTGCATTTATGGATGGGTTGTCTGTGTGGAAAACATCCTGTCATAGAATGAAGGTGCTTATATTAATCAACATGGAGAAATTGATTCTGTTTGTCCTTTGGAGGACAGGTGCTATTTTTAAATGACCTTTTGAACAGTATTCTGTTAATTGATGTATATATATCAAATCTGGAAATTTTAAAATTAAAAATTTGCAGGATTGAGGTTTTTTATTTTATACTTAAATGCAAATTTTTTGTGTGTCAAAAAATAAAACAAAATTTGTTTTTGTCATTTGAGACTATGTTCCAGCTCTAAACCACCTCCTACTGAATTCATCACTTATTTGGCTGATCTTTCTCTCTCTCTCTTTTTAAAACTGGTGCATGTGGAAGATTGTGAAAATGTTACTCTAAGTTTGGGAACTAAACTAAGAGTACACAGGCAATTTAATCTGGACAATAAAAATACTGACAGTGAGGATTTCTAATGATGAAGGAAAGAGAATATAAAGATTATATATAGTTCAGAAGCACAGATTTGCCCTATTGAAACTCTTTGAAACAAGACTTATTTTTCTGTAATGTATAGTTAATATTTTAAGTAACAAGTATTGTAAATTTGGCTACTGTTCCTCCAAATAGTTGTCAATCTAGTAATTTATAGAGTTAACTTTTTTCCTCTGTCGTTATAATTTTAAGTTATTTTTATTAACGTTCCTGGAATTAGTATATGAAGTTTTGCATTACAACTACAGAAATATGAATTACCATATCATTCCATAGGGCCTACTAGTATATTTTTCATTTTTCAGTTTTTTTATTCAGCATAATTTATAAGTCTCTAAATGAATTGCTTTAGAAAGCTTGATTTTATTCTTGGTAAAATGATTACCTGTATAGTGTATGTACACCTGTTTATGACCAAAATAAACTTAAGATTGATTTAGAATCATATGTGTGTTTAAATGGTCATGATAGGAACTGTATGAATAACTTCTCTTTGGTGTCCTGAAATCTCTGGTTAGTTTAATTTAAAAAGGAAGTAAATGGGAAAGGAATATCTTGTTTTGACATCCTGTTTAACATTACATCTTTTCTCACCTTGACACTTTAAAGTTGGTGTTGGTATTAGGAGACCTGCACATCCCACACCGGTGCAATAGTTTGCCGGCTAAATTCAAAAAATTGCTGGTGCCAGGAAAGATTCAGCACATCCTCTGCACTGGAAACCTTTGCACTAAAGAGAGTTATGATTATCTCAAGACTCTGGCGGGTGATGTTCATATTGTGAGAGGAGACTTCGATGAGGTGATGTACTTTCATTTCCCTTCACAGATATTTCCTTTTCTTGATTCTTTTATATATATATTAAGGTTTATTTTTTAGACCAGAGCTCAACTGTTAAGATCTATTTTTTTAATTTTCCACTATAAAATTATACATACCCTCCCTTACTGTTTGAAAATCACTGATTTTAGATTACTTAATAAACATATTAAATACTTCTAGCTTAATTGATTCAGACTAAAAGTGGTTTTGTCACTGTATTTGTACTATCATTTAGTTTATAAAGTTTTTGTTGCGAACTTCACCACCACCACCTCTGCTACCCTGTTCCAAGCCTATCACCTTACTCTGTTCCAGCTTCCTGATTCTACCCTTGCTCCCTCCACAGTTCGTTCTCCAAGTAGAAACCAGTGTGATCTTTTTCAGGTGAAGTGAGATCACGTCACTTCTCTACTGAAAACCCTGCCATGGCTCCCTGTCTCAAGGGTTAACTATAAAGAGGCGTGAAGGAGTTTGGAGGAGCTGATTGAACTGTTCTATATCTTGCTTGTGCCAGTGCTTACACAGTTGTGTGCATTTGTCAAAACTCCTTGAATTGTACAATTAAAAAGGGTAATTTTACTGTATGTAAATTATATCTCAGTAAACCTAACTTTAAAGAAAAAATAAGTTAGGAGTTCTGGAGTTCCAACTTTGCCCATTAATTAATGATGAGATGTTAGGCAAATTACATTCTCTTTCTGACCTTGGTTCCCTACTATGTAAATGTGATTGGAATAGATGATTTTTAAGACACTGTCAGTGCTAATAACATTGTATGATTTAACATAATAAATCTGATTTAAATATGAAAATTTTATTTTGTATTTCTGGGAATATAAACTTTCCAGGAATTATTTAACTTCATTGGTGCTCTTTTAGTGGACAGTGGGGTTCCTTTATGCCAGAATGAATGGCACTGTGTTTTGTTTTGTTTTTTTTAGTGTTAAGTTTGGATAAACTAGAGGTGGCATGAAGATGAAAGACAGGGTAGGAGGATGAGAAGGGAAGGGGTAAACATGTTGTCAGTATTTTAGAATATAGTTTTGGTTTGTTAAAAATATATTTGTGTTTCTGTTTATAATATGCTAAAGATAAGTTTCAGTAGCAAGAATTAAAAGTTTTCACTTCTGAGTTGCTAAATTTACAAACCCTGGAGCCATACGATCAGGATTTGGATCTTGGCTCAAACTCCTAATAACATGTGACCTTAGGCAAGTTATTTAACCTCTCTGTGCCTCAGTTTCCTCATCCATAAAATGGAAGTCATAATAGAACCTACCTTTTAGGATTGTTTCTAAGTGTTAAATAGGTTGATATTTATAAATCCCCTTAGAATGGTGCCTGGCTCATACTAGATGCTATGTAAGTGTCAACTATCATTATTATTTTAAGCTGTCTGTATAACTGTTAAAGCCTGGAATATAATTTGAACACATCCTAGCTTACAGGTCATGTTCTTAGTATTCTTAGATAGAGGAAACACAGATTTGGAATAATTTTTCTCTACAGCAAGCCCAAAAGAACACACATCCTATAAAAATAAACACAGTAAAGCAATTGCCTGATAAATTCCAGTTTACCTGAAGTTATGTTTTGAGCACAGTTGCAGCCTTAGAGACTGAGAAGAAAGCAAACATTTAATAAATGCGTTGGTTGTGGAGCACTGTATCAAAACACCCAATGAGACTGAATATTTTTGATTGTTTTTTAAACATCAGTATCTCTAAAATACTTTTTCTTGTGTCTGTTTCATATTTTAGAATCTGAATTATCCAGAACAGAAAGTTGTGACTGTCGGGCAGTTCAAAATTGGTTTGATCCATGGACATCAAGTTATTCCATGGGGAGATATGGCCAGCTTAGCCCTGTTGCAGAGGCAGTTTGACGTGGACATTCTTATCTCTGGACACACACACAAATTTGAAGCATTTGAGCATGAAAATAAATTCTACATTAACCCAGGTTCTGCCACTGGAGCATATAATGCCTTGGAAACGTGAGTAGTATGGAGTTTGGGAATTCTGGAATTTTATAAAGTTAATAATTGCACATGTGACATTTCATAAAATTCAGTTTTTTATGGTGATTTTTCTTTTTAATATGTCTAACAACCAGATCCCTCCTTGAATTTGAATTGTCGTCCCAAATTAAGATTTTTAGTGTTACTGCTTTTTTAGTACAAAACACTGACATTATTTATATTTTCTTCCAGAAACATTATTCCTTCATTTGTGTTGATGGATATCCAGGCTTCTACAGTTGTGACTTATGTGTATCAGCTAATTGGAGATGATGTGAAAGTAGAACGAATCGAATACAAAAAATCTTAAAGCCAGGCCTGTCTTGATGATTTTTTCTGTTGGGTTGTTTTTTTGTTTTTTTTTCATTCCCCTGTTTAAATCAAGTAATTAAACATTTAAGAGCCACCAAGTTGTATCACTTTTATAATATTTTGCAGTAAAATATAATATCATCTTCTGTTAATACAATGTTCTAAGCTTCTTGTAAACTATAAGATTATATTTAGTTTAAGTATATGGTTTCTATGAAAAAATGTCCACCACGCAGTAAATGGTCACATGTTAAGAAAAATTTATCCTTGTAAATATCTTCATAGTTGATATTTGGAACTTTATTACAAAAGTAGTGCATGAGGAGAAAGAATCTAGACTTTCTTGTATACTTTTTTCTCTTCTCCAGTAATAAACAGTTACCTTTCATTTATACTTTCTTGATAAGCTGTGTTCTAATTTTTAAAAATCGTGAAAATGAGAGGCCAAATGAAGCTGCAGACAAGTACTATAGTGTTGAGGTAGATGAGGTGAACTTTCAGAGCTCTCTCCCTTGTTACAACATTCTGGGTCATAATTTTGGACTCAGGTTTTATTTTCTAAATAATATACCATATTCACATATTAAATCATCAGCAGTTCTTCAGACTATTACTTTTAAATGCTATTTTAAGTTTTAACAAAAATTTTTAAAATTTTATTACACTGATGTTTAATTCAAAAAAAAATATGTGCCCCTTTTCATAGTAGCACTATTTACAGTTGCCAAGACGTGGAAGCAACCTAAGTATCCATCAGCAGATGACTGGATAAGGAAGGTGTGGTGTATATATACAACTGAATACTGCTTCAGCACAAAAAAGAATGAAATTTTGCCATTTGCAACAGCATAGATGGACTTGGAGGGTATTACGCTAAGTGAAATAAGTCTGATATCACTTATGTGGAATCTAAAAAACAGTGAATATAACAAGAAACAGATACTGAGAACAAACAAACTAGTAGTTACCAGTGGTAAAAGGGAAGGGGAAGGGGCACAACTGGGCTAGGGATTAGGAGGTACTGTTACGCATAAAATAAGCCTGAAACCTGTATAATATTTTACATCAACTATACCTCAAAATAAAATAAATTTTTAAAATAAAATTTAAAAACACTAATGTTCAGGAGGGAAGCACACTAGAGTGAATATGTAATGTGAAGAATCCTTTCATTAGCACCACTACTCCCAACTTAATCTAGTTTGAGAATCCAAGTGTTTGCGTGGCAATTTTCACAAAATAGGGCAAACTGCTATTTCCATTCTTAAGTTGTATCTAAGCAGCAAATATTAAGCACTTTCTCTGCAAGCCAGGGTGTTATCGCTATCAAATTCTATTCTATATTGGGGTGTTTCAGAGTTTTCCTAAGCCTGAACAAGAAAATACTTGTAGGATATTCTAATGTTGCTGTTTTAGGACTTAGTGTAAACAGAGAAAGAATTATACAATGTATTTATCAGATATAAAGAAACATAATTACATTTTAGGTGATGAGAAAAATTTTAATTGTTACCTAGCTAGAAATATATTTCACGTAAATTTTATTACACAGGTATCATTGGTAGATGGAATGACATCACACCAATTACACTGTTGTAAAAGTTTCTGAACAAACCAAAATTACTTAATGACTTAAAGGTGAATAACAGTATTATCCTAAATGTATAGTGAAGACAATTCACAACCCCTTCTCCCCCACTTCGGCACATCAATACACAAGACAGGATTGTCAAGTTAACATCAGATGTTCTCCCTGTTCTTCAATTGACATTGATTGCATGTACTTATTTAGTAAATCTTCTTCCTTTTTTTCTTCATTCATGTAAGATTCAGAATCACTTGTAGAAACTGGAGGAAAAATAAGAGGTTATAATATGTTTTGGAAATAAAGTTGTATTTCATCCTGAAAATTGAGATTTGCATATAAGAACAACCTTCAAAATGACCTATCTTATTAATAAGCCTTTAGCAAAAACAAATTGCCTGCAATTTTCAAAATTTAATTACTTCGCCTTCCAATGCCCAATGCCATATTTTGGGCAAGTTGTATAGCAATTCTCTATTACTAAAGCCTGTTTTCCCATTGCTCTTCAAAATCTTTCGGTGGAAGTTACAGCTTCAGCATTCTCCATTTTCCTTAAGTTCCTTCTCATTTCTTTTCTCTTGGGGACTACAGGGAATTTTCCTCTTCCTGGGGTTTCCTCCAGCTGTTCTTTAAAGAACCAGACTTACCTTCTCCTGCCATTTCCCTCATTTCTTGGATGGACATGGTATTGTATTTACAGCAGAACTGGGTGATGCTGTCACACAGCAATGGGATATGAGTTCAGAAGGCCTAACTTGCCTGCTTGCTACGCACTTCCCTACTCACTGTGGTAATACTAGGAAATTGTTTAACTTCCACTTAATCCTTTTCCACTTCATCAATTCTGAGGGATATTTGTGAGAATTTCATCTTCCTGTTTTGCCTTTTTCATTTTGTGCTATTCCTTACTTGCAGAAGGATCCTTTATGCTGATCCTTCCCAAGTCTGGATTTATCCAAGTTGCTCTGTAAAATGTTGATAATATCACTTGGTTGGCTTGCTTCCACTGGTTGTTGAACATTAAACAAAATGGTATATAGCCCTTTGTAAACTATTTTATGCCATACAAAATAAGTTGTCCATTCAAAAATGGCACTATCATTAAAAGTGCTATAGATTGAAAATCATATTTGTGGCCCTGGATTCTGACAAATTTCATTCTCTGTTAAGACTCTGGCCTTGATATTATAAATATATTTAGAATTAGAAATACCTTCTTGAATCTTACTTCCTTGAGCACTGTCTGCTTTTAAGTGAAAGCAGAAATTGATTTCATATTTAGTTTTGTTTGGAGCAATATAAGCAAATTACATTCTAAATTTTAAAAAATGTATTCTGTAATAGAAATGGAACTATATTGGGTTTAATATTTTTAAGCATAACTTTTTTTAACATTTTTTAATTGAGTTATAGTCATTTTACATAAGCATAACATCTTTAAAGATGCATACTTTTAAAATTCCACATTTACCTGATTGCATTAACAGTCTGCCTGGTTTTTTAAAAATCTTCAGTGACTTACATCTTGTTTTAGATGCATATCCAGTTTTTAAACTGTAAGAAAGATAAGAATCTTAATTGGAACCAGCAAAGTGAACAGCTGCCTAATGCATGTGGAAGACCATAAAAATTCTTTTTATTAAGCTGCCTGCATCACCAAAGAGACCCTTTTGGCCCCTGAATTCTCCTGAGGCTTATTAACACTGAAATGCAAAGCTACAATTGTAGTGCAGGTTGATTATTCTTAATCTCTTTTTTTCCTTTTTTGTTCATAGTATTCTTCTGTGCAGAAGCAACCATATGCTGCTCCTTTTGGAATTGTTTGTATTATTTTGAATTTGAGTGGGAATCATTGTAAAGGGCAGTCTTCCATGTCTCTAGCTTATTGAAATTTTTACAGTTCCACAAAATTCTAAAAGCAGTAGCATATCCCAGTCTGCTCGGTAGAGACCATAAGATAGCACCTTTTTGTGCTTTTTGTCCAACCTATTCTGAATTTAACAAAGTGAACAAATTAGAGAACACATGTATCCTTTAGCTACCCTTCATATAAAGTTAGGGGTACATTTTTCTCTTAAACAATAGGAAACAGACCCTTGTCTGTTTCTCACTGGTCGCCAAAGGGAATGCGGTAGGTTCATCTCAGGTGCAGATGCAGCTGTGGTGTTAGAAGGCCCTGAGCCCTCTCTCTCCAGTTGATGTCGCCAAGTAGTGCAAGGGAAATGCTGTTTCTCTGAGTGACGAGAGCTGAGGTGGCTCCTGTGATGAGTTAGGACACCTGTCATACAAATCACCTCTGTTAGAAGACCCTCTTGTTTCTCGTGACAACTGGTGAAAAACTACCTGGAGCTGCACTTGCCTGGCTTTTGTGAGCTGCGCTGGATCACATGCATATACTGCCTCTTCATTAACGTCCTCAGATAATTTGCATTATAGATCTTAGCAATGCTGCACAGGTAACGCTTCTGGCCTATGGTGAGGTCGGGATGCTGTAAGACAGAACAAGAGTTATAGGCTGCATTGTACAACAGAAGCTGGCAATAATCTGTACCTGAAAGGAGAGTTTACCATCTGTACATTTTACTTAGGGAAATTCAGCTGTGTTAATTTGGCGAGAGAAAGAAATGACAATTTCAATAGTACAAGTGACTGCTTGCCATCTCCACTCAAGTGATTCATATCCCCACTAAGGTTTGAGAACCACTGCACTAGAAGAATAAGGAAAGTGTGAATCTGCTGTTCTGTCAAAAGCCTTAGTTCTCCCGTGCCTCTCAGTGAGTGTGGACATCTTGCCTTCTGAATATGATGTTTGTGGTGGTACCTCATGAGTGGTACCTAGAAGCAACCCAATTACTCTACTGAGTCTTAACTAAAACAACAGTCTTTTCTAGCACCAGAAGAACAACTAAGTGTCTTGTGTTGGACAGATTGAGAGAGAGTCTGTTGGTCTCTGATACAAGTAATTTTGACTAAGATTTTCACAGGACTTGGTGATTTTAGAAATTGACGCTCACCTAAAATGCGAGATTCCATTATACATCCATGTGTATATACACACACAAGATTTACGGAACTGAATAGGTAATAAATTCAGAGAAAATTCAAAATTTTGGTCAGAAAAATTTACCATTTTGTACAAATCTATAGTAACCCTACTTTGCATTGCTCCTGAGAAGCTGCTTCTGGCAGCTGTGATTTTTAATGGGTAATGCTGGTCAACAGTTATAAAATATAGCCATTTTCTTTACTTGCTTCTAATTTTACAGTCCCTGAGCAAAATCTTTATGAGGCTGGGTTTCCATCTCTAGAGTGGAACTTTCCTCAAGCATCTTTGTGCTTTGGGGCATTAAGCTTCTTGAGTAAAGGTATGTCAGATCTGAAGTATCATAAAGCCCTGAAAGAACTCTTATGATAGGGAATCTAAAAAGATAAAACCCTTGAATTCATTAATGAGTTTACCTAGCAGATATTCATGAATTCCTAGACATGCTGGGTGTACCTTGTCTTCTGCAGTGCCTTACCCTCTAAGTAGCTTATCTTCAATACAAAGTTCAGTTCTGAATACAAAGACTATTGGTATTTAAATAAAGTATTAGCATTTAGTTAGCATACCTTTAGAAATGACTCCTCAGTCATTGATTTAGGGATGTGAACTGTTTGAATTTGAGGAGTTTTCCATAACTCTTGCAGCTTGACTACATGTGAGTTCACTTTGTGTTCATCTTTGATTCTATCTGTAGGGAAGGAATTATGTGAATTTCACAAGCAAAGACCAGTTTAACAAATAATTAAGCTCTATTAAGGTCTACATGTTTCAGTGATTATCCTGGAGTAGTGGTATGAGTCAGACTGTTAAATCTGAAGAGATTTTTATGATATGCCATTTGTTTTCAGAACACACAAAAATCTAAGACATTTATAAATATTTACTATATATATATAAAATTACATATGGACTTTATTATTTTGAACACAGCTGCAATGCAAACCGTTGATAGAAACTTACTTTTTTGGTTTATTATATCAGACCATACTAAACAGGAACATACATGAGGTATTTGTGTTTTAAAGAGTTTCAAAAATGTTTTATCATTCATTTGACTTCAGTATGTAGTTTTAAAATTTTATTCTGTATTAGACTTGATAGAATAACACACATTTTACCCCTTTAATGAGGCAGTGTTAAAACGAAGAGCTTTTCAGACGTTAACTAAAACTTATTTTTACAAAACTTCAGTTATTTCATTATTTTAAATACTGATGTGGGTAGATGAAAATAATAGTCTTTTAATAAAAATTAAAGTTGAGACATATTCCCAGAAGAATAGGAAGTAGTTTTTAGTTTCAGATACATTGAGAAACTTCAGTAACAGTTTAGGGAAAAACAATATCTGGCAAAATTTAATCAAGAAATAACTCTTATCATACTGAGTGAAGTTAAGTCAGACAGAGAAAGACAAGTATATCACTTATCTGTGGAATCTGAAAAAATGACACAAATGAACTTATATACAAAACAGAAACAGACTCACAGACATAGAAAACAAACTTATGGTTATTAAACGGGAAAGAGAGGGAGAAAGAAATTAGGAGTTTGGAATTAGAGATACAAACTACTATACATAAAATAGATAAACAATAAGGTCTGTTTAGCACAGGGAACTATATTCAATAGCTTGTAATAACCTATAATGAAAAAGAATATGGAAAAGAATATATATATGTATAACTGAATCACTATGCTGTACACCTAATACAACATTGTAAATCAACTATACTTCAATTAAAAAAATAAAATAACTCTTGCTCTCCTCCCTATACAACCCCTCCTTAAGAGTTATATTTGCACACTGAAGGACTAACAAAAAATCATCCAGAAATTGTTATTATGTTCCTTAAAACATAATTTGGAGTACGTAATAATAAAATGAACACCAGTTCAACATTTTAAAATTTTTTCATATCATAAATGTGGGATAATTGTTTAAGAATATCTTTTTTGTGTGTCCCTGTTAATCAATATTTCTAAGGTGTGTATTATATCCTGGATTAAAATTTAGTTCCTCAAAAGGTTGATAGCATTTCTTTATAGAAAATTAAACATTTAAAAGTAATAGTTAAATGCAACAAACAACCCAATTGAAAATGCCAAAGGACTTGAATAGACTTTGGATGTCTCCAAAGATAAACAAATGGTTAATAAACACATGAAAAGATGCTCACTATCACTAATCATTAGGGAAATACAAATCAAAATCACAATGAGACATCACTTTATACCCATAAGGATGACTATCATCAAAAAACCCCTCAAAAAACTGGAAAGCAAGTGTTAGCTAGGATGTGGAGAAACTGGACCCCTGCCCTTTGCTGGTGGGAATATAAAATGGTGCAGTTGCTGCAGAATCAATGTGGTGGTTCCTCAAAAAGTCAAGCAGAATTGCCACACGACTCGGCAATTCCATTCTAAAACAACCACGTAATGTATATACACATATCTATTTTTTTATATGTATAAAAATAGTAGTATGTATGTATACACATACAGATATGTGTATTTTTCCTAGGTAACAGTAAGGACTATACATTTTCCAAGGAAAAGCAAAGTGAATTCAGGTTTATACATCACTTGATTGAAATTGTTCCCCTGCAAAAAATTAGTGAGAGGTCTTTGGAGGCCTGTCTTAACCATTTACCTCCAGCAGCTCTGTCCTTTATTTCAACTGAGAAAAAAATAGCAGCACTGAGAAATATTTTATGTTCTTTGAAGTTGTACAGTTTAGAACTTTTTCCTTCAATCTGTGTATAAACCCCAGGTTTATATCAGTTATAAACACAGTTCTTTTCAGATTCATTGCTATTTTGAAGTACTCTTTTGATGTGAGATATCTTAACAGGAGACAAAGAACCTGCTGGCTTGTTCTTTGAAAATCTTAAAGACTGAGTTTACCAAGGATGCTAATAAAGACTATTTTAAAAACTCCACTGTATGAGTAGTTATAGCAAAATTGGCTTCTCTGAGCCATATTATATAGGTATTATCTGCTTTATATGTTCTACTCACCAGTACCTTTGGAACTCTGGTAATAAGAATGTTCAGCTGATCTGTTTTTTAAAAAAAAGAATGTAAAGAATATATTAACAATTGACAGCTTTATAAGCATCGAAGAAAGTATTTTAAGTGAAAAAACGACAGTATTGCATGTGCTTTTTACTTTTCATGTCTCAAACATAATGTCTTTCAAATTTTCTCCTATAATTCTGGTTATATCTTAATGACTCTAGGCTTTTTCAAAGTAGGTTATCTGAGTTTTTTTCCATACTACAAAGGACTTACTTTAAGCCAGTTTTGGCCTTACTTTATAGTCGCCTAATCTAATTTCTACATTGAGCTCAATAAAATAGTTTGGGCTTCTTGTACTATCCATGATACTCTCTTCCTTTAATTTTAATAAGGAAATGTTATTTGTTGTATGTAATTTAAGGTGTACTGGAACTGATAAATTGGTCTAGAATGTTTCTAATTTTGTACAAGCTCATTTTTTTCTTTTCTCAAATTAAGACAAAACACTCTCGGTTTCCTTTTCCCGCAATTTATTTAATGACCAAGAGATCATTGATCCCTTGATATACTAGGATTCAGAACTTTGCCGAGCACTGTGATGAACAAAAAAAGAAACACAAGACCTCGTTCCATCTTTAGAAGTTGCAAATCCACCAAATCTATATATATATTTTTAAAGTGGTCATGGGTGCAGCAGGAGTCATGACTGTGGGCTGGAAAGCAACACCGGGCTGTTTTCACTTTGAGGGCTAACTGTTGAAAGGGATGACGAGGTACTGCCTCCAGCAGTGACTTCAGCAATCCAGGAAATAATAGTAAAAACCTGCTCAAAATGAAATGGATTTATGAAGAAAGGAACTTCTGAGTGAAGAAAATGTCAAAATCAAGGTACCTCTAACATTCACAGTCATCTGTCTCATTGGCGATTATGAATCCCAATTTGAGGAAAAGGTGGCTAATATCACACACAGGGAAATGATTTACTGACTTGGAAGCCCTCCTTTCCTGTGGTCCCCGACCCCCGTCCCACCTCCCTCCCTCGACCCCTTTTTGTGGAAGTACTGTGGTCAAACCGCAAAATTTCCAGCAGATTTCGCAGCGCCCCCTAAGGGCAGAAAGAGGCACCCAGGCGACTGTCGCAGTCAACAGCGTTTAGTCAGTCAGTCATTGCACCAACCCTCCCCTAAGCTTCCCTCAGAAGCCCTTCTAAACTGTGAGTCTGTTTCCATATTTCCCATCCTGGCCACAACAAAGGTTCTCCCTTCCTCTCACTTCAGTGCACTGGGGTCCAGTCCATCGGAGCAGCCAGCTCCCATCCCCTCCTCTACACGGGGATCACGACCCGGCGGAGCTGGTCGCCGTCCCTCCCTAACCCCTCCGGGTCCCGCAGCCTCACCCGCCGCTGCCACCCTCGTTCCTGGCCACTGCAGGCGGCTCTGCGGAAGAGCTGCACTCCGTCCAGTCGGACACTGGACCCTGGCAGGACATCTCCTCCCCGGTGCCCAGACGGCGAGCTTTGTGCAGAAGCTTCCCCGTTTCCCCTCCCCTGTCAGCACGCGTGCGTCAGGCCGGGCGACATTGGGGGTGAAGAGGCTGACGCCGGATTCTAGCCCCCTCCGAGCAGTCCGGACACTGCCCGAATAGCTTCGGGAGAGCGGGGCGGGCAGATCCACGATCCTGGAGTTAAGGTGGGGGAGGCCCGGGAGTTCTTTAGTTGACTGAGCGTTTGTACGTTTTTATCTTTTTGTGGAAGGGATGCGTCACGGAAAGGAAGTATACCTTTCCTCTAAAAAGGTGCCTTCCACCTCTGTATTCCAGACCCTCAGCAAATCTGTAAATCTTGAGGGTCACCATATAAGTCAAACATCAGTACTCAAACCAAGGACCAAAGCACCTTGCTCAGGGACACAGAGTATAGTCGGTTATCCGTTATCACCAAGGCAACCAGGCTTTTCTCCGTATCCCAACCACTGATTTCCTCCAACTACTTCTGCGCACGCGCGAACCTTCCCCGGGCTTTTCGCAGAACGCGTTTCTCGTCGAATTTGGCCTTTGGGATGCTCCGTAGTCAGAGGCGTGGCAGAACAGAAGACGCAAAAGGAATTTGGAATGCGATTGGTTCATAGGTCATGTTTCCGGAACTCGGTGGGCGTCGCGCGAAGGCTGAAGGGAGCGTGGTGGTCAACCTGTGCTGCGGGAGGCACCAGGAACTCGAGGAGCCGGCATGCCTCGGTATGCGCAGCTGGTCATGGGCCCCGCAGGCAGCGGGAAGGTGAGGATTTGGCGGGAGAAGGAGAAAAAAAGTTTGAGTTTGTGGGAGGCAAGGAGGTTCTGGGGGAGGGACTGGCGGGTGTGTGTACTGGGGACCCTGAGACCCTGGGCCGCTCGCTTCTGCTACTTGGGCTTCGGTGTCCTTTTTGTTGTTGTTTTGAAAGGAGATTAATGATAATTACTAATATTTATTGCGTACTTAAGCCATAGATACTACGGTAAAAATAATTTCCACAACAACCTTGTGAGAGAAGTCTTATCATTCCCACTTTACATATAAGGAATATGAGACAGAGAAAGGTTAAGTTTTTGCCCAAGATAACACAGCTAGTAAGTGACAGCTGGAATTTGAATCCAGTATTGTATAACTCCAGAACGTGTCCCTGTCTTGCTCCCAGGAGGTGAAATGGTGTCTGGTTAATCACTGTTACTCAGAGCTTGAGACATGGATTTCTGATATTTGAGGCTATTTTAGGAGGTACAGGGACGTGACATTAATGAATACTGAATCTAATATTGAGAAAGTTGCTCCCTTTTCAGTTCTCCTTCAGTTTGCATTGATGTGAAATTTTCAGTTTGGTGCTAGTGCACCTTCAACACTTATTTAATACTCAAGTCTTTTTGGAAAGCTGATCTTAGACTAAGAGCTTTTGACAAGCAATGTATTTAGCTAGAACTGAAAGAATTTTGAAGTTGTGTTTTATTTTGTGGTTAACTTCATGTTATGATAAATATGACTGGTTTTCTGGTTAGAGATACAATTTTTTCTTGTGAACTGCTATTAAGGGACTCCTATTAGGGACATTCAAATATGGTAGAAACTTTGTGATGATATTGATCAAATAACAGGAGAGTGGGAAACACTGGAGTCTGTGGAAGTGTTGTGTGGCCTCAGTTTTTATATTGACACATTGCTCTGATGCTTGACCTATCCTGGGTGCAGGAGATACGCATGTGACTATGATATGGCCCTTGTTTACCCAGAACCTATAGTCTGTCTGGGAATACTTATAGATGACTTGTCAATTAAAATACAGTGCGATATATGGACAGGGCCTCCTAGACAGAACAGTATGTGTAAAGTCACTGAGGAGAAAGCTAAAAGCATGATAAAGATTGTTTCTATATTCCAGATCAATATTCCAATCAATTCTGACTGATTGTGTTAGATAAGTGTCTTACTATAAACTTTTGATGCCTGCTATCAGAAATACTCATTGGGCATGCTCTTTGTGCCAAGCACTGTTCTGGGCCCTGGGGATTGTGTAGTGACTAAAACACACACAAAATCCTCTGCCCTTTAGTTTATTCAAACATATTAAGTCAGTCAATTAGAAATAATCAAGAAGTGCTTGCTTTGGCAGCACATATACTAAAATTGGAATGATACAGAGATTAGTGTGGCCACTGCACCAGGATGACACACAAATTCGTGAAGCTTTCCCTGTTTTTAAAAAACTAAAAATAGAGATACTGTTCGATCCAGCAATCCCACTCCTGGGCTTATATCTGGAGAAAACTTTAATTTGAAAAGATACATGCACCCCAGTGTTCATAGCAGCACTATTTACAATAGCCAAGACATAGAAGCGACCTAAATGTCCATCGACAGATGATTGGATAAAGAAGATGTGGTTTATTTATACAATAGAATACTACTCAGCCATAAAAAATAATAAGAATGCCATTTGCAGCAACATGGATAGACGCAGAGATTATCAAACTAAGTGAAGTAAGTCTGACAGAGAAAGGCAGATATCACATGATCTCACTTATATGTGGAATCTAAAAAAAAGATACAAAGGAACTTACAAAAGAGAAACAAACTCACAGACATAGAAAACAAACTTACAGTTATTAAAGGGGAAGGAGAGGAAGGATAAATTAGGAGGTTGGGATTAGAAGATATGAACTGCTGTCTACAAAATAGATAAACAGTAGGGCCCTACTGTATAGCACAGGGAACTATATTCAATACCTTGTAATAACATAATGAAAAAGAATATGTGTGTGTGTGTGTGTGTGTGTGTATAACTGAATCACTGTGCTATACACCAGAAACTAAGACAACATTGTAAATCAACTATACTTCAATTAAAAAAAAAAGAATCATCAAACATTTATTTTGTGTACCAGATACTGTTTTAGTTCCTGGGCTTATAAAACTAAATGAGACATATCTCTGCCTTTAAATAGAGAATGGGAGAGACAGACAAGTAGCTTAGAGATTTTAACATAGTATGGTAATGATTACATGAGGGATAAAGAATTCTTTAACCAAAAGCTGTACACTGATAGCCCACCTCCAGGCTATTTATTAACCTTGATGTTCTCTCATCTTGGAATGCTCTTCCCCTGGCTTGGCAAGCACATTGCCATTCCTCAGCTCAAATATTCTGCCTCTCTTCTCAGAGACAGTACCCCCGACCACCCTACCTAAAGCTTTGGACTGTACCAATCCTAGTGGAGACCCTATGTGTTAGGTGCTGCACTGTATGATCAGAAATATACCCTTTAAATTCTACTTGTTGCACATTAAGAGAAGTAAGGAACCTTAGAGATCATGGAGGCCATCCCAGTTAAAGACAAGAAAATGGAGGGACAGAATGGAAAAGTAACTTTCCCAGGGTTACCTATGAGTTTGAGCCAGGTCTGGATCCACAGCTCAGTCAGGTGTCCCGACTCCCAGCCCAAGGCCTTTACTCTGTTTTCAATCAGCTTCTTCTTGGTCAATGAAGGAATAGTTTTGGCCTTAGTGGACACTGCCCAAGGGGTGTGGAGAGTCCTGGAGGTATAGGGGATAAGCAACTACACTGCCTGTTGCTCTCACCCTCTCTGTGACATTACAGAGCACCTACTGTGCCACCATGGTCCAGCACTGTGAAGCCCTCAATCGGTCTGTCCAAGTTGTGAACCTAGATCCTGCAGCAGAACACTTCAGCTACTCCGTGATGGCTGGTGAGTCCTGAGCAGAGCCCTCCCCATTCTTCAGGAAAAATAGGGGCGTGGGGAGGCAGTAAGTGCTGGCTGCTCAGCACAGAAGCTGAAAATTGTTACAGTCTGGTCCTCTGGTTTCATGGTAACAGCATGAGGCTGAATGTCATTTGGTGGCATCAATTCATGTTGATATATGTGACAGTATCCTTTCTTAGTCTCTGATAGAAGAATTAAAAGTGAGTGGACTCACCACCACCCCCACTTCTGTTTCTTTCATCTTTAGTCCTGCTGTGGGAAATCTGGTTTGCTGCTGATCACACTGTAAGTGAGCGGTCTAAGTTTTGTTTTTTAACGTCTTTCAATTTATTCATTCAAATGTCTGTTGAACACCTACTATATGCCAGACACCAAGGTTATAGAAGAGGACAAGACAGATACTATCCCTGCCTTTGTGGACCTTTTTGCAGGGGAGATAAGCAAAATGGTAAACGTATTACAGATTGTGATGAGGACTGCAAATAGCCTGGTGAGGAGGAGGTTGCTTTAGGTAGTGTAGTCCAGAACCATGTCTCTGCGAAGGGGATATTTGGGCCTAGACCTGAAGATGGCAGTGTGCTCTCCAAGCTGGTGAAAGGCTTTCCAAGATGAAGGAACATCAAGGTCAATAAATTGCCTAGAGATGGGAAAAGCTGGAGCTGGGTCATAACGAGTGAAGGGAAGAGATGGGTAGAGCTCATTGGACATGGTAAGAATGGGTTTTATCCTGTTTTCTTAATCTGTTTGGGCTGCTAGAATAAAACATCACAGACTGGGTGGCTTAAAAACAACAGAAATAGACTTATCATAGTTCTAGAGGCTGGAAGTCCAATATCAGGGTGCCAGCACGGTCGGGTTCTGATGAAGGCCCTCTTCCCAGTTGCCCTCACATGATTGAAGGGGGTCAGGGGTCTCTCTGGGACCTCTTTTGTAAGAGCGTTAATCCTATTCACCTCCTCAAAGCCCCACCTTATATCATCACCTTTAGCATTAGGTTTTCAACATACGGATTTTATCGAACACAAATATTCAATTCATAGTGTCTGTCAACAGTGGAATGCCATTAAAGGGTTTTACGCAGGGGAGAGGATTGGCATGTGATTTCTGTTTTTAAAATAACTCTACTCTCGGATGAAAAGTGGACTCTAGAGGGTCGAGAGTAGAAGCAGGGACCAAGAGTGCCGCTATGACAGTTGTCTGAGTGGCCTGGACTAGGGTGGTCATGGTGGAGATGTAAAGGAGCAGACAGATTTGGTATATATTTTGCCAGTATAATTAGCAGCAGTTTGTGGGTGTAGGAAAGGGAGAGATCAAGAGTGACACTTGGGTTTCTAACTTGAATTGGTGAGTGCATGGCATTGTTTACTGAGGAGGAAGACAAGTCAGTTTAGGTTTGAGGCAGTTCTCTGCACTTAAGTTTGAGATGTCCAATAGGTATCTAACAGGTGATGTCAAGGAGATAGTCAGATATAATAGTCTGGGATGCAAGACGAAGTCTGGCCTGGAGATAGAAATTTGAGGGTCAGCAGTGTATAGATAGAATATTAAGCCACAGGACTGAGTGGGATCATGTGGGGAGGGAGTATGGTTAGAGAAAAGGACCCAAGACCAAGCCTTGAAGTTGTCTCATCTTCAGAGATTTGGTAGAGGCAGTGCAGTCAGTAAGGTAGGAGGAATGTCAGGAAAACATAGTGTCAGAGTCCAGCAGGAGAGACTGTTTCAAGAAAGAACTGATGGTTGGTTATATCAGATACAGCTGGGAAGTTGTATAAGATGAGGACAGAGGAGTGGCTGTTAGATTTGGGGACACGGAGGTGTGGGTGACTTTGACTAGTGATTTCAGTGGAGTGGCAGGGATGGAAGTCAGGTGGGAGCAGTTTGAAGCATGAACTGGAGGTGATGCCGTGTAGAGATGACTGAGCAGAGGTGACCTGCTGAGGAAGTTTTGCTGTGAAAGAAGCAGAAAAGTGGAATGATAACAGGAGGAGTATGTGAGGGTCAAGGAAGTTTTCATTTTAAGGTTGGAGATGTCAACTGGAACAATTGTATGCTGGAGAATGGTCCAGTAGGAAGAGAGAAATTGAAGATGCCAGATAGTAGGAATGACTGCAAGAGTGAGGAAGGGGAGGGTCTCCCGAACAATTGGAGGGTTTTGCCTTTGCCAAGAGTTGGGGGATTCTTCCATTGTAGCAGGAGGGAAGCCAGGGTGGAAGGCATCATGTAATGTTGGTGGTGGGAACGTGGGAAATTCTCTTTGTTGGCATCTGATTTCTATGAATGTCCTGTGTGGTCATCAGTTGAGAGTGGCCGGAAATGGGTGGGAATGGGGAAGGTGGGTTGGAAAAAAAGGAAGAGGCATGAAACAGTCACCTTCCTTGAGAAGAAGCATTGCATTGCTCTGAGGTGGTTTGGTTGGGCCCAACAGAAAGCACTCAAACTAGCTTGCATAAAGGGAGGGAATCAGGAGACTTCTCACAAAACCTAAGAGCAAGACTTTGTGAGAGACTAGAACCCAAAATGCAGAAACTAACGTGAACCGAGGCTGGCTTTCTGCCTCTTTTTCTCTCTTACAGAGCAGCTTTCTCTGCTTCAGGATACGCATGGCACTCGGCAAGGTCCCCCACCCCAAGTTCACATCACTTCTGGTCCTAGTGTCTTACTGATTAGTGTCCTTGAGTCATCCTTTTAGAAGACCAATTGTATTGGTCCAACTCAGAGCAGACGTTTATCCCAGAGAAAGTGTGTAGGAAGACGTTATCTGTATAAATGTAGCAGAGTAAAGCACAGTTCTCTGTGAACCGAGATTGTAGGTTTGAGCACAAAAATACTGATTTCCAAAAATTTCTAATAGAAGAGAACCATGCATATTCCAGAATTGTTTAAGCCCCAGGTATAGATGATTTAGCTATGTGATCTCATGTAGTCCTCATCCTTCGACCCCAGGATATGTGATTTGTCCCCCTTCTTATAAATAAAGAAAGTGAGACACAGGGAAGTTAAATAGCTTCCCTAGGGTCATCATGTTAAAAAATGGAGATTGGTTTTCTTGGTTTGGTTTTGTTTGACTTGTTTTGAAATAGGTGGTATATATTCACATTGTTCAATTGCAAAAGGTACAGAAGAATCAGTCTACAGGAAAACGTCTTCCAGCGCTGTGTCCTGGCCGTCGGCTACCCTTCCTGGAGGCAGTCAGTGCTGCTAGTTTCTGGGGTGTCTTTCCATAATCTATGCATATAAAATAAAATATGTATATTTGTATATATAGTGAATTTTAATTTTTTAACACAAATTACGGCATTCCTACACAGAGTTCAGCACCTTGCACTTTTCACTTAACAGTGTACTTGGGAGATTATATCAGTGCTTAAAGAGCTTCTCCTATTTATGGCTGCATAGGATTCCATTGTCTGTACAAATATTTATTTAATTTATTCCCATGAACATCGCTACAGTGAATAACCACATGTAGAAATAATTTCATACATGTGAGTTTTTATATAAGTTAGTTACCACTAGTGAGGATAACTGTTTTCAAATGGACACTCTTATTCTGGGCCCCGTCTGTCCTTTCCAGATATCCGGGAGCTGATCGAGGTGGATGATGTGATGGAAGACAATTCTCTGCAGTTCGGTCCCAATGGAGGATTGGTGTTCTGCATGGAGTACTTTGCCAATAATTTTGACTGGCTGGAGAACTGTCTTGGGCATGTGGAGGACGACTACATCCTTTTTGACTGTCCAGGTAAGTCAGCAATTTGAATGTGTCATTTTCGTTGAAGTCACGTTCGTTCTGCCCTAAGTGGGAGAAAGTGGAGTGAGTGTTCATAGCTTAAACTCGGCCTCAGTCAGGCACAGCTCGCTTATTCATTGACTATTTCATTCATTGAGCTTACTGAAGGCTTATTTTGTATATTGGAACTACCTGGAGAGCAAGGTAGCCGTGGTCTCTGCCCTCATGGAGCTCATAGGCAAGTGGAAATGCCTGACAGTATAACCACATAAGCCAAATGATTATTTAATACTCACCCGTGACAGGCGCCGTGCAGGGTTAGCACAGACCATCACGTAGCAGGGAGGTTGCGGAGGCTTCTGATCGAGTGAGCCGGGCCGTAGGGTGAGCTGAGGGAGACTGCTCCAGGCAGAGGGCACGGCTCGCTGAAGGCCTTTAGACAGGGAAGGAAAGAGGTGGGTTTGAGGCACCAAAAAGGCCCATGTGACTGGAACACAGTAAACAAAGGGAAATGTGAGGAGAGGCTGATAGGGGACAGATAATCACACATGACTTCTCAAGCCAAATTGTGAATTTTAGACTTGAGCCTAACCTACCTTTGATTGTCTGTGGCTCTCACTTCGCCCATTCTGCCCTTACTTTTAATGGAACACACACACCCCCACAGAAAAGTGCAGACATCATAAGTGTACAGGTTGATGAACGCTCCCCCCCAAAATCACTTGCTTTTGGACAGAAAAAGCAGAAGTGTGAAGAACGTCATTTTCTACATAAAACTGAATTGTTTCCTTAGGATTTTTTTGGTATTGTGATTGCTTCAAGAGCCTGTAAGACTCCTTAAAAATTCAATATATTAACCACCAGAGGTTGACTTGCTTTTTTTTCCCTTAGTTGTTTTATGGGAATTTTTTTCCCTGTAATTTGGTAATTTAACATATTTCCTGATTGTAATAGTCTCGTAATGTTCTTCATGTAGGTCAGATTGAGTTGTACACTCACCTGCCCGTGATGAAACAGCTGGTCCAACAGCTAGAACAGTGGGAGTTTCGAGTCTGTGGAGTTTTTCTTGTTGATTCTCAATTCATGGTGGAGTCATTCAAGGTTTGAGGATAAATCTGTTGTTGATTTCTCAGTCATGGGTACAAGCAGAGGACAATCTCCTTTAATTTTGTGATTCTGGACATTTCACAAACTATACTCCAGACTTACTTAATATCCCTTATTATTGAATTATAATAATGTGTTTTTAACTCAAATGGTAAATTATGATACTATATAGATTTGGGGGAAGTACTTGCAAGGAAAAATTAGGCAGATGCATATCTGCATATAAGTCTTTTTCTGAGAACCTTTTGTCTAGTTTATGGACTATCTAAAATAAACTTTATTTCTTATCAACAGCCCTAAGGAATATTTGATGATGAAGGAGATTGAAGATATGTCTAAATTGAGATTTGTGATCACTGTAGATTAAATCTGCATTTTCCCTCTTTGTCCTCACCCTTGGAGACCAAGGGTCAGCCGTCTAATTAGTGGTGTCTTTCTTTAGAATTAGCACTTCTTTTACTTAGGCCAGTTTTTCTCAGAGAGGAGCAGGAGCCTCTCTTTTATGGGGAGACCGGGGAACTTTGTTGGTACCAGTTGATTCATCTTCCCTTTTCTGTTTCCTCCTTTAGTTTATTTCTGGCATCTTGGCAGCCCTGAGTGCTATGGTCTCTCTAGAAATTCCTCAAGTCAACATCATGACAAAAATGGATCTGCTGAGTAAGAAAGCTAAAAAGGAAATTGAAAAGTGAGTTCACTTCTTCTGTTAACCATCACATTTCAGTTGCAGAGATGAACCTTCTAAGCTTTACTTAGGTGTGAGGTTCTGTCAGTCAATAAATCTAGTTTCTTGATATGTTCTTCCTTTTATTCATCAGTCTTCTTTCTCACTTGTAAAGGTTTCTAGATCCAGACATGTATTCTCTATTAGATGATTCTACAAGTGACTTGAGAAGCAAAAAATTCAAAAAATTGACTAACGCTATATGTGGACTGGTAAGCTTTATTAATTGTTGGGTTTTGTGTTTTTGTTTTTCCTTTTTAAAGACTTCTATTTAAAAAATTTTTTTATTGAAGTATAGTTGCTGTACAATGTTGCATAAGTTACAGGTGTACAGTATAGTGATTCACAATTTTTAAAGATTATACTCCATTTACAGTTATTATAAAATTTTGGCTATATTCCCTGTGTTGCACAATATATCCTTATAGCTTATTTTAATACCTAATAGTACCTCTTACTTGTCCCTCCCCCTTCCTTCTGCCCACTAGTTTATTCTCTATACCTGTGAGTCTGCTTTTTTTAAATTATATTCACTAATTTGTTGTATTTTTTAGACTCCACATATAAGTGATATTGTATGGTATTTGTCTTTCTCTGACTTTTGTCACTTAGGATAATGCCCTCCGAGTTGTTGGGTTTTATTTTTAATGACCTGGTCAGGTGTTTATTGACATCCAGTCAGTGGCCACCATTATGGAAAGCACAGTCTAACCCTATTTCCTTGCAAAAGGAGGAGGGTAGGGAGTCCGTGGGCTGGCTGGTCAGCAGTTTAATTTAGAAACAATTTTTTGGCAGTATCCAATAAATTAACTGACATGTCTATTATTCCAAGCCATTTTGGAAGTTCAAAACTGTCTTTGTCCTTTTGAAATTTCCAGTGGTTATCAAATTCAGGTAAATGCCTATGAAACAATGTCTAGTTAAATAATAAGTTAACGAGTGTTCTAGTTGGTCAGAGGTCGGAAAAATCAACATTGATTTGCTGTTGTTTTGTATATGTCTGTCCCTCCTCCCCACACGCGCGCGCACACACACACACACACACACATACACACACATATACAGATGGTTTTAATCAGAGTATAAATGGTGATGAAACTCAAATATACTTTGAAAATTAAGTATTTTGTACAACTTCAGAATGGCCCTTTCTGAAAACCCCAACTTGTAGATCGATGACTACAGCATGGTTCGATTTTTGCCTTACGATCAGTCAGATGAAGAAAGCATGAACATTGTATTACAGCACATTGATTTTGCCATTCAGTATGGAGAAGACTTGGAATTTAAAGAACCAAAGGTAATTTCTGGTTTGGGGTGTTTATTGCCTTTTGGTAAAAATGTTTGTCGGCATTCACTGGTCTCCTGCGAAATCCCAGGAGCTCTAATTTTTGTCTTCATGGTGGCAGAAACCTGGGCTGTTCTGGGTGATCTTTGAGATTGACCCTTGTGCTGAACAAGTGATACCAGTTTTACTTTGCCCTTTGTTAGGACAATATATATTATTAAGTTTCTCTGTACTTAGGACTTGGAAAGATACGCAAAGGGGAGGTGAAATTCAACTGGAATTGGGCCGACCTCCCGTGTCAGTGGGGCCTTAGCACAGTGAGTTAGCTGAAAAGCAGCGTGAGTGTAAACTCAAATAAGAGTTAACCTCTAATGAGATATAAGCCCTTTGATTCACCACATATCTGGAAACATTCTAGCAGTCATGCCTTTTGTCACTATTAATGATTACCTATGAGCAACACCTGGAGCTGGACCTGGGCCTTAGCTCCTTACAGAGCGTTACCTGAAAAACATGTAAACACATACTAGGTCCAACTGAGGAGAAACGAATGTATTTTATATCTTGTGTTTCCTTTGTGTCAGGAACATGAAGATGAGTCTTCTATGTTTGATGAATATTTTCAAGAACACCAGAATGAATGAAGAGTTTATTAAAAAGTAACTATATATATGAGGAGCTTGTGTCTGAACAGCAGAACCTTCTTCTCTTCAAAAGATACAATACTAGGAAGCTTCTGATTTTAATGAAAAAAATAATACCTGGCTCTTTATCAGCAATCAGCAGCATGCCTGAGTCAAGTTCTTAGTTATCCTGAGATGCTGCTGTTTAAAGTGTCATCTTTTAGTATTATTTTAACAGCATCAATTTAGATTTTAAAAGTCAAAATTGAAATGAATGTACATAGATTTGTATAGAACATAAACTAGCACCTGTGGTACAGTTGAGACCAGTCTACTTTTAGTTTTACTGTTTGATTTTTGTTATTTTTGAAAATTTTTTGGAGGAACAAGAACTGTTGTAACAAAGTATAAATGTATGTGTCCAAAGAAAAATCTGGAAGGATGTAGGTAAGACCGTTGCTTATCTGTATCTTCTGGTTTTCCTACATTGAAAATATATTATTTGCATAATTAGAAAATGAAAAGCAACTATGTTTTAAAATATATATGTATATAAATAAAAGAAACCGAAAAATAGCATTAACCTTTTGTTACACTCTTGTTTTCCAGTTAGAATTTGAAGTAACTCAGCCAGGGCAAATTTTTGAATGAGTAAATTTCCCCAAGGGTCAAAATGTAGGCAGTGACTTTTTAAGAAAACATGGTTTGTAGTCTCTGAGCACTTAAAAATGTATACTTTCTTTGAATTACAAATGCACACAAAAAGGGAGAAGATACCATTTTTTTCTTTTTAATTTCTTGCCTCATTGAATTGTTTATTTTTAGTATTTCTGAGTTCATTTGGGATGGGCCCTGGGGAATGGCTAGTCAATCAGCAGATACTTCTCTAGCACCGCTGACAGCCCAGGCCCTGCTGAAGGAAAGCAGAATCTCATTTATTGAGCTCTGCCCAGCTTTGTGCTGAGAAGAAGCATTTTACATAATCCTTTTCATTTAATCCTCACAACAGGCCCAGGCTCCACTGGTGCTGGATCTTCTGCTGATGCGAATTAAATCCTTAGAGAAAACCTGCAACTCAAGTTAAATCTTTAATCATTCTTGAGCCTAGATAGCAGAAGTACACCTGCAGTGTCAAACTTGATCCATTTTAATTAAAGATGCAAAGTGTGAGGGGCCATAGTTCTCAGTGGTAACTTGTGCCTGCAGGCCCAGGCTGGGGAAAAGAGTTGGATATTTGCACCTTGGTCCGTTAGGATGAGCGATTCTCCCAGCTGTACTCGTGATGAACGGGCAACATGGGGATGCGCTGGGCTGCTTCGGGACTTTCTCTGTGGCCCTCAAGTAAGGAAAGGGCAAAAACACCCTGAGCTCCCAGTGTTGCTCAATTTTAGAAATGTTACTGTCACATGGGAGAGGAAGAAAGAAAAGACAACTTTTTATTCGCCGTCCTCATTACTCCATGAGTTATACCTCCCTAGTTTAGCCTCTGAAGAGTCTGGTATGTGCCTGTGGGAAAGAAGTACAGGGCCAGACTCCATTTCCTTCCCCTCTGGACACTGGAGTTTAAAAGATGGATGTGACCGTTCCAGTCCTGAAGGCTTTCACTTTCTTGTAGGAGAGCCTGACATGAATCCTCAGGCAGATTTACTAATGGGTGTCAGGCATGGGGATAAAATGGAAACACTTAGGGCAAGCCAGTCCTTACTCTCATTGAGCTGACATTCTGGGCTCTGGGACTAACCATAAACAAGGAAACCTCTGATAAGGAACGTGAAGAAGAGAAAACAGTAACGAAATGGAGAGTGACTACCAGGCTGCTTTGGCCTCGTTGTCAAAGAAGTTTCCTCTCCTCCCCCTGTGCCTTTTAAGGTGCAGTTTGGCCAGAGATCGAAATGAGAAATCTGACGTGGGAACATGGGACAAAGTAAATCAGTCTGAGGGACTGGCAGGAGAAATGGCCAGAGGCAGCAATGACCTTGGCTTTTAATGTAGGTGCTTTCGAATAATAGGCTAAAAATTCCTGAGCCTTTGGTATGTTCTAGGCATGTAAGTTCTAAACACTTACATGCATTTTATTTCCTCCTCACAACACTGAGGTAAGTACTGTTATCTTCATTTCCAGGTGAGGAAACAGGCAGAGAGGTTAACTTGCCCAAAGATAAGCAGTTAATAAATACTAGAGCTACGATTCAAACCCAGGGTCCATTTCCTCACCACTACAGGAAGACTTGCAGAACAAAGTAATACACAAATCCCTTCTCACTGATCTTTTCTCCTTTAAAATCAGTGGATTGAGTTCATTCTTTCACTCAACGAATATTTATTGATGCTTACTATGTACCATCACTGTTATAGGCACAGGGGTAAAGCAGTGAACAAAACAGACAAAATCATTTGCTTTTTTGATGTTCATGTGGTTGGAAAGGGGGAGACAAACGCCAAAATAAACAAGTCATAAGAATTTAGGGAAAAAGAGAGAAGGGGGGGTGGACTGGAACTCATTTTAAAATAGAGTGACCCAAGGAATGTTCCACTGAAAAAGTGATCTTTGAAGAAAAACAAAGGAGGTGACTGGTCACCGGGATTTTGTAAACCCAGCATCCGTCTCCTTTCGCCCACACCTCACTCATGAGCGACACTCAGAGCCCCTGCCTAGGGCTCGAGCGCCCCCTGGCGCCCCTTTGCATCCGCGCAGCCGCAGCAGTCAGCCCCGGACAGCGAGGCCGGAAGTGAGGCGTTCAGCCCTCGCCCGCCCCTTCCGGCTTACTTCCGCCTACCCCTCCCAGGCTGCCAGACCGGAAACGCCGAGCTCTAACCCTATTCTCCTCTTCTGGGTTGAAACTCCGGCGCCTCCAAGATGCCGGTAAAGGGGCCGAGTTGGGGGTGTCGCGAAACGGCGGGAATTTGGGACAGTGGCGAGAAATAGTGCGTGCGCTGAGAGAAGCGGGCGGAGGAGGGCAGAGAGGAAGCGGGGGGCCTTAGCAGGGGAGAGGCGAGAGAAAGGAACCGGCCCCCGTAGGATGGGAATCGCTCGAGAGTGTCGGCCTTGGGGAACTTGGGGCGCGGCAGAGTGGGCCAAAGACCCGAGGCGTGCTGAGGAATCTGCCTCGGCCCTTCTGCCCTCTCCTCTTCAATCCCGACTCGTTTTCTCCCTTTTTCTGCATCCCTCAATTCCAGCAGGGTTCCCAAAGCCTCACTAGAGCCGCGAAGCCACGGGCTGCCCTTCTTATTTTTTGTATCTCAAGTCTAGGGTCCGTCTTCTCCTTTTTTTTCCCTGCAGGCCCACTTCCTCCTCCGCCCCTGGGGGCGGGTCCCTTTCGCTGCTTGTCATCTGTCAGACCCCACTTCCTCGACTCCTCCCCCATAGCCCCCGGCAGTGTTGGCTACCCAAGAGCCGCTGGCTTTAGGGCCCTCAGAGCAGACGCAAGGTTCGCGCCTGGTTTCCAAATATTTCTGTTTTCTTGTGCATCAGAGTAGGAGTGAAAATTGATGGTGGTCTGGTTGCTCTTAAATTCTGACAGCTAGTCTGTGGGGTGGATTTATCACTATCATGGTATCCATATTTAAGATGAAGAAAAAGGCCGTTCAATAACATGTGGTTATTGATGCAACAAACATTATTGAGCACCTGCTGCATGCCAAGCACTGTTACAGCAGTAAATAAGGCCAACAAATCCCTACTCTTAAGGAGTTTACATTTTAATGGAGAGACAGACAATAAATATGTAAATGTAAATAAAATGAAGGGGATCATTTCAGATAGTGACAGATACTATGAAGGAGATAGATGGCTAACAAAAGATGCTTTAGATGAAGCATATTAGTGATTAAAAAAGCAAGGCATAGTTATGGATATATATTTTATGGATCCCATGACTACTATTTGGTTCCTAATGTGTGCCAGACAGGCCCTGAGCTACACACTTTATATAAATCATCCTATTTAACCCTCACAGTGACTCTGAAGTAGATATGTTATTGTTTTCTCATTTTGCGGAGGAAGAAACTGAGGCTCAGAAAAGTTAAGTAACTTGCCCAAGGTGGCACAGGAGTGAATCTTGATATACCAAAACTCTAAAGCTTTGTGCTCATCATTCTGGTTGCACATAGAGCACCCTGGACTTCCCCCGTGATCAGTTACTTAGTATCTGTCTTCTCCATTTGCCTGAAAGTTCTTCAGGAACAGAACGGGAGCCCATACTGGTCTTGTGTGCCTTGCACATAGAAGGTGCTTAGTAATCTTTTGGTGAATGAATGAATAAATGAATGGGGCCTATGTTGTCTTACAAAAAGCCAGACATCTTGTGAAAAAGCAGAACTGGGAATCAGCATATAAATTGCTCTCATAAGTGTGATATTTACTCCCTCTTCCTTTAACTCACACCTACCCACTGAAAACAAGTATATATATCTCTTCATTTTACGAATTTGGAGACAGGCTAAGAAAAGAAGTTATGTCTTGGTCAAAAGGCATAAAACCAGGAAGTGGCAGAGCTGAAAAGCCCGTGCTTGGGTTGTGTTTTAAGAATACTTGGGGGCTGAGTACCCCTGATTTATATAGTGTTTGCCTATATCTGTAGTGTAAATATTCCACCAGCTACCAGTGTAACGTCATTGCACGTGAAGAGGTGCGCAGTAGGACCCCAATATGTAATATTTCCACCATAAAGATACAAAAGACAGAAAAAACATTAAGATCATAGACAGTAGTAAAATAATATTTTTAAAATAGAAACTAATTCATTTTGAGTGTTTATTACCTTTGTTTTTAATATAACTTGTTTAATTGTAAATTTACATAATTTAATTTTTAATAATGGCTGTGTTCAACAACCAGCTTGCCTCAGATTTTCTCAAAATTCCTCAAAATTTAATAGTCCGTTCTCATGAGCCGGTTAATCTTGAGTGGGCTATTTTTTTTTCCCTTTGGGGAAGGGTACTTACCTGTCCTACCGATATTTGCTGTCTTTCTGCTTCTATGTTCTTACCTGACTTACCACTACAGGCTTACCACTCTTCCCTCATGGACCCTGACACCAAACTCATTGGAAACATGGCACTGTTGCCTATCAGAAGTCAGTTCAAAGGGCCTGCTCCTAGAGAAAGTAAGTAGAAACCCCTTTCCGTTATTTTTAGATTTTGGTTTGAAACAACTAGTAACTGTCTAACGTTAAATCAGGGAAATTCTGTCTCAGGTTGCTCTTGTATTTTCTGTTTGCTTGGTGGATGTTGTGCGCTAGACTTTTTAAGATTGTGGGCATATGTTGCATTTAATAGGAAACTATTATTGCTGCCAGTTTCTCCAGGATATTTTGTTGAGAGGAAAGAGGAAATGTGCTTAATCGACACTTTTCCACCATCACTATCAGCCCTAACGTTGCTACTTCTGTAGGGTGCCATGTCCCCATCCTGTCTCTGTCATCAACGTGGGAAAAACAAAACATATTTTAACTTCTTCCTTATCTAAATCTGCCTCCTTTGTCCATTATTCAGGCTCTCTTAATTTTTAGCAGTACCTCAATCTTAAGTCTTAAGCGTCCTGTATAACATTACTCATTTCTTCTCTTGCTTTTCCGAATTTTATATCCTTGCTTTCTTCTTGGTACTCGCTTTTTTGGGGGAATTTTTTTTTTACTTTTCAAAAAGTTCCATTCTTTCAGATACTGAGACTCTTCTGGCACATTCTAAGATGTTCTGCCAACAGTGTAATTTATATTATATTAGAAACGGTTTCCTTACACTGAGTTCCATTCATGGTTTCCAAGACCCTGGTTTGGTTTACTAATTTTGTCCTGACTATCTCTATTCCTCTGCCAGACTACTCGACTTGACTTTTGCTTAATTTAATTTTGTTTTCAACACAAGTTGAAAGCTTGGTAAACTTAATAAATTTGTTGAGTCACCACAGTCTTTATTTGATTCCAAGATTAAAAAAAAAAAAAAAAAAAAGAACCAGACACAGTGAAAAAAGACCAAAAAGAGGAAGAAGAATTACAGTACAATGGAAGAGTAAGAATCATTGTTGGCCCAGATCATCTCAGGTCATTACAAAATGCCACATATTATGTCAGAGGATGAAATAGACCAAGGATGGAATAAATCTAATTATTACCTTTGCAGTTCTTGGGCCCTTGAGGGATGGCACCCCAAGAAACCAGAACTTCATGGTATTTATGGATAAAGAATAACCTGTTACTCTTCCCCAGGGGGGGTAGGTTAGAACTGAATCGAAAGTATGGAGAAGTGCAAGCCTATGCTGTGGGCTAAATAACTATTAGCATTAACCAAATTAATTTATTTACATCCACAAATAGGTTTTGAACACCTTTGATATGCTAAACGTTCCTGTGGTCTAGCCTCCTCCCCCTACCCCCACCCCCTCATCGTGACATTTAGAACTAGCTGGTTTTGGTAAGCACTGTTGAACCATCTGAGGAAGTTGCCTTTTCACAGATAAGAACATAGATGGCAGGGAACACAAGGCTAGAGTTAGAATTCTGTTGAAATTCTTCAGCAGGGGAATTAGCAGGAATAGAGACAACTGGGTTCTGGAGTACTAGTCAGAGACGAGAAATATAAATAACTGTTTCTGCATTGCTGAAACCAGCTGCCGGATATCCAGACCCTGGGATTTTGACCTTTTTAAAGTTTAAAAAAAGGAAAACCAGAAAAAAGCCAAAGAAATTGTATAATGTGAGCTGTCTTCATTACAGCCGTGTTTCTGGCTTTTCTCAGTCTAGCAACCTTGAACAACTTGTACAAATATATTTGAAGTCACAGTTTTCATAAAAAGAAAGATGTGTATGTGAGTCCCAGTGTGTCCCTAAATGACAGTTGAGTGTTTTTTTCCTAGACACTATAGTATGTAAATTCAATTAAAACTGTTGAATACTTTTTATTTTTAAAAAGCTTTTATTAAAGTTAGTCAATGTCTCAGACTGTTTTTATAAATGCATTGAGGAATGTCTAGAGTGATGTTTACCAATTTTTTTTTTAATTGAAGTATAGCTGGTTTACAATGTTGTGTTTGCCAAATGTTGATAATAGTTATTTCTGGATAGTGATAGTAGGGTGACAATTAAACTTTTTCACTCTTGATTGATTTATTTCTCTAATGAACATGTATAATTTTTATAAAAAACAATAAAGCTATAAGAATAAATCACATATTTATTTTTCTAGAAATTGTTTCTAAAGACTTTACATTTCAGTGGCCTCATTTTTTTTTATTTAACTCCAAAACTCTTGACCATTGAGCTCAGATCTTTTTTTTCCTTCATAGCTTTTTTAGGTGTTATGTTTTACATTTGGCTAATGTTCTCTGCCTTCCTCCTCTTGTGTCCTGCTTAGCAAAAGATACAGATATTGTGGATGAAGCTATCTATTACTTCAAAGCCAATGTCTTCTTCAAAAACTATGAAATTAAGGTAAAGTGCAGAGCTTTTACTATTTAATTTAGTTTTCTGATGGGGGCAGTATCTACCTGGTAGTCAGGGTTGCTATGAGGAATAAATAAAATGAAGTGAGATTGTGTGCTTGTGAAAATCCAGGCCTAATTCTGTATCAGTATTAACTCCTCACTTCTCCTCCAAACTTTACACCATGGGTTGGCAAACTACAGCCTGAGGGCCAAATCTGGACCACCCCTTCTTTCTCTAATAAAGTTTTATTGGAACAAAGCCATGTGCATTTGTTTTTATATCGTCTATGGCTGGTTTCACGCCACAACAACTGAGTTGAGTGGTTGTGAGAAAGACTGTGGCCCACAAAGTCTAAACTACTTCCTGTCTGGTCCTATACAGAGGAAATTTGCCAACCTGTGGTCAGGACACTTTATATTTATTCAACAGTAATTAAGTGCCTATTGTGTGCAGTCCAAAACTAAAAAATTCTGCATGCTATGTAATTTTTTCTGTACTTCTGTGTCCTGGACCTAAGAGAGAAATAAGGAAACTTCAGTGACCTGAATCTTTCTCTCAATTACCCCTTCTTCCGTTCTGCTCTTAGTTTTTGTGAACTCAAGGGGAAGGTGGAAGAGGGGGTGGCAGAAAAAGAGAAGGGAAAATGGAAAAAAAGAAGTTCTCTGAGCTTCTGCTATGAGCAAGTTACGAGGAATATCAATAAATCTTCTTGATCATGTTCTAAACTATAGAACTTCAACTCCTTGCCAAACTTTGATCTTTTGAAATCAAACAGGGTATGAAATCTATCTGTAGACTCTTGGTCTATAAGCTGTCGTCTAACAGTCGGTGATGTTATAGATGTTTCTGTATCCAGTGCGTGGTCTTAAGTGTTGTGTTTTGTAATTATCATTTTGCCACATTTCATTCTGTCTTGAATATCATATAATCTTAAAAATAGGGAAATGTGTAGTTTGTTTCTTTAAAACTATAAATCTGTGTAAAATTTGACCTGAAGTCCTTGCCACATTTGATTTAACATCCATTTGTCTTTTCCCTATTTTCCTTTGGGTTCGATCAAGAGGGGGGCTTATGGCACTCTTCAGGAACGAGTCACTTGTGAAATAATTGCTTCCTCCTTTAGAGCCATGAAGTTCTCGGCAGAGATCCCAAAGTGAAAGGGTTTTTAAAAATTAGCCAGCCGTATGGTTCCCTTCAGGTATCCCAGGCAGCTTTGTTAACTCTCCTTCCTGCACAGAGTGAGGGGCTGTTGGCATAGCTCCTGGGGAATCCTGTTGGCATAGCTCCCCTGGGTGAGGGGAGCCAAGGAAAACAGGAGCAGCCAAAACAGCTCAGGGTGGAAGCTGGTGGCTCCCTCCCCAGAAGCAAACAGAAAGGGGGCTTGAGAAAACTGCATTTGGAGAATGGGAATTTTTGATGCCATAGTAACTATGCTTTTGCTGTTTTCAGTTGATAAATCAAAAGACAAAGATTGAATTCATTGATTGCACATAATTGTTACATTTTGATCAGAACCGTTTTGTTTGGTTTTCCCCCATAGAATGAAGCTGATAGGACCTTGATATATATAACTCTCTACATTTCTGAGTGTCTAAAGAAACTCCAAAAGGTAATTCAACTTGGATGATCATCTGTCAGAAAAACAAATTAATTGGTATTTGGATTTGTTGAGACTTTAAGGACAAGCAGGAAATATTTCCTCTGACTTAGAGAATGGACTTAAAAGGAAAATCTGAATGTATATCTCTAAACTTACAGTGTAGTTGACTAATAAGAAGATAAGGGTAGTGATGTTTTAGTGCTTTGCATATATTTTTCCCAAGACAGAAATCTTGACCAAAAAATTCCCTTTTAAGCCCTTGGCTCAAAAGTTCTTAACATGGAGTCCAAGGTTAGAATCCAAAGGTCCATGAACTGGAGTGGAGAAAAGGTTACATCTTTCTTTTCACTAACTTCTAATTGAAATTTAGCATTTATCTTAATTATTTTTTTTATCTTAATTATTAATGTAGGCAGCAGCCCACAGTAGTATTAGCAATAGCTGTGACTTTCTGCGGCATTTCATAGTACATTTAGAGTTGAAGATGTTTTGAAATTTTGTTTACGTTCTTTACTACTTCAAAATTTAGTTGTTAGGCCCACTGCTGGGTCTTGTTGTTTAGTGCATTAATAAAGAAGCAGATGTGTGACTATGTTGTAAATTTGGTTTTTTAATATTGTAATTATTGTATTTCATTATAATTAGTTTGTTTTGTAGTTCTGTTTTATCATATTCATTTAAAACATTAGTCTGAGAAAGGGCCCACAGGCTTCACCAGTTTGCAAAAGGACACCAAAATCATGACCTCAGACAAAGCTACTTAGACTAAAAAACTGGATATTATTTGGATATTATTATACTTTTCCCCTACATTTGTGTGTGTGTGTGTATATATATATATATAATTTTTTTTTTTAGTGCAATTCTAAAAGCCAAGGTGAGAAAGAAATGTATACACTGGGAATCACTAATTTTCCCATTCCTGGAGAGCCTGGTTTCCCACTTAATGCAATTTATGCCAAACCTGCAAACAAACAGGAAGACGGTAAGAACATCATCTCTGCCTCCCTGTGTGGCACAGGATTGTCTCCACTTGACTTTTTACCCTCCTCTTTTTCTTGCCTTGATTGGTGTATAGGTTGAGAGTGGAATCATTAGCATGTATGTTATCTTAACTAGTCACTCTCACAAAAAAATCTTTGGCAACAAATAAGATGTGTAGAGAATCTTTTGGACCAAAAGGAGTATAACAGTTATAAAACCATTTGTGGGGAGGGTACAGCTCAGTGGTAGAGCACATACATAGCAGGCACCAGGTCCTGGGTTCAACCCCCAGTACCTCCACTGAAAAAAAATTAAATGAATAAACCTAATTACCCCCCCTTACAAAAAAAAACCAAAACCCTAAAAATGAAATAGGTGGACCAAAAATACAAACAAACAAAAAAAAAAGATTCTTTTTTTAAAGAAAATTTTGAACTGCCATTTCTATTTGTTATCCTGTTCAAATGTATAGAAATGTATTGCCATGGTCAAGTCCAGATCAGCAGCCAGCACATTTAGGGGAGGCATTCTCAAATACAATTTTTTATTGTTCTTCCCGCTCCTCATTTTAGAAGTGATGAGGGCCTACTTACAACAGCTGAGGCAAGAGACGGGACTGAGACTTTGTGAGAAAGTATTTGACCCTCAGAATGATAAACCCAGCAAGGTAAGACTCTCTTCTTTACCGATTTAGTTGATAAACTCCCTTTTACCCTGTAGCCACCATTTTAACAACTAAAATCTTCTGTTTCAAAAATACCTTTAGTTTTCGCATTTCAGTGTTGCTTAGCTTTGAGTAAGTGCGTAGTAGCAGTTCACAGAATCACGCTGAATGATGAATTGCATGTGATAAAAAAAATGTTGGTTCTATGTTCTTAGGCTGGGGCATTATAAACCCATCAAAAGGTTTTCTGTGTGGGATAGCTTGAATGTATTACATTTATTTTACTATTGTAATTTTAAGAGACCTGTGAGTCACTCAAAAAAAAAAAAAGAAAGAAAGAAAGATTTTACATGTGCTTTCAGAGAGTTTACATGAAATAAAAGCTGGCAGACCAGTATTAAGTTTTAAGTAAATTCATATTCTGACCTTGTCTTGAACTTGCATTGTGATTTGACCACCACTGTTCATTCTGTTTTGTCCCCTCTTCTTAGTGGTGGACTTGCTTTGTGAAGAGACAGTTCATGAACAAGAGTCTTTCAGGACCTGGACAGTAAAGGGAGCCTTGGGCAGACACAGCTCCACATCTGTGGCAGCATTTCCCAGCAAGGTGTACACAGTTCTTTGCCTTTACTTCTTGAAGTTTTATACAGAGGAGAGAAGAGAGCGAGTCCTTACTTGAAGAGCTCTTTAGCAAGGATTCGGGGTGGGGGTGGGGAAGAATGGGTTGTTGACAAGGGATTTGAAATTTTCTGCACAATTAAGCTGGTGCTTAATAAGTAATAATAAAGAAATTTCTAACATTTCATGTCAGAAAAACTTCATTGCTTATCTTTGACATTCATTTAAAAATTTTTGAAGACAATATTCACCCTTTTTAACGTGCACAGTTTGCATTTGATATGTAAATAGTTTTGATAGAAGTTTTGCAACCGTCGCCACTAATTCCAGAACATTGTGCCACCCCAAAAAGATGTACCTGTGCTCTTTAGCAGTCACTCCCTCCCACTCCTTTCCAGCCCTTTCCTCCCACTGATTTACCTTCTGTCTCTATGAATTTGCCTGTTCTGGACATTTCACATAAATGGGATCATAAAATAAGTGGTCTTTCCTGTCCTGTTTCTTTCAGTCAGTATTATGTTTCCAGGGTTCATCCTTGTTACAACATGTATCAGTACTTCATTCTTTCTCTTTTCTTTTTTTTAAATTGTGGTAAAATATAGTATTTACTATGTTTTAACTACGTTTAAGTGTGTAATTCACTAGTATTAATTAAACTCACAATGTTGTGCAACCATCACCACTGTCCACTTCCAACGCTTTCTTGTCACCCCAAACAGAAACACTAACCATGATACCTGTAGGTACCCTGGTACCTACAACCCTCAGTTCCTGGTAACCTCTAATCTACTTTCAGTTTCTGAATTTACCTTTTACCAGCACCTCATATAAGTGGAATCAAAGAATATTTGTCCTTTTGTGTCTGGCTTCTTTTCCTTAGCATGGTCTTCAGGGCTCACCTGTGTTGGAGCTGTATCAGGACTTCATTCCCTTTCATGATGGCTCTGTAATATTCCATCGTTCTGTTTATCCATTCATCAGCGTGTGGACATCTGAGTTGTTGCCACTTTTCAGCTCCTATGAACAGTATTGCCAAGAACATTTATGTACAAATTTTTGTGTGGACACGTGTTTACAGTTCTCTTGGTTATATAGCTAGGAGTAGAATTGCTGAGTCATATGGTAACTATATTTAACTTTCTGAAGAACTGCCAGCGTTTTTCCCACAGAGGCTGCACCAGCCGGACCATTTTACATTCCCACCAGCAGTGTACGAAGGTTCTAATTTCCCCACATCCTGTTTGTTGTTCATAGCTATCCTAGTGAGTGTGAAATAGCTCATTGTGGTTTTGATTTGTATTTCCCTGATGCTAATGGTGTTGAACATCTTTTCATGTGGATATTGACCATTTGTATATCTTTTTTTTGAGAAATGTTTATTCAAACCCTTTGCTCATATTTTACTTGAATTATTTGTCTTTTGTTGTTGAGTTGTAGGGGTTCTTTATATGTATTATGAATACTAGACCCTTATCAGATACATGATTTGCAGAAATTTTCTCCCATATCG
This sequence comes from Camelus bactrianus, assembly GCF_048773025.1. Lineage (NCBI taxonomy): Eukaryota > Metazoa > Chordata > Mammalia > Artiodactyla > Camelidae > Camelus > Camelus bactrianus. The sequence continues at coordinate 7,170,987 of NC_133570.1, read as the reverse complement.
TAGGTTTGGTTTTTTTGTTGTTTTTTTTTTTTTCCTTTCTTGATTGTGCCTTTGGAAAAAACAGGTATATTTAATTTAAATCTCATTTGTCTATTTTCCTTTAGTCCCTTCTGCTTTTTGGTGTCATATCTAAGAAACCATTACCTATCCACAAGTGTTAATTTACGCCTATGTTCCCTAAGCATTTTATACTTTTAAGTTTAGGTCTTCAGTCCATTTTGAATTAACTTTTGTATACGAGTTTACAAGTTTCAAGCTTTTGTATATGTATTTGTGAAGTATGGTAGTGGTCTAGCTTTTTTCTGTTGCATGTGGCTATCCATTGGTCCCAGTACCATTTGTTGAAAAGACTATACTTTCCTCTTTGAATTATACTGGCTCCCTTGTCAAAAATCAGCTGACCATAAATATATAGGTATATTTTTAGGCTACTATTGTCTATCCTTATGTGACATTCATTTTTGTATTTGGCCAGTTTTTAGCATTTAAGAGGTTTTCATTATTAGGCCAACAGAAAATGAATTCTTCCAAAAGTTTATGGGACCATATATTTCCTGCATGTTAAGGTTACAAATTAGATATTTTAGGAAGTGCCTTGAGTCCTTTGGACATAAAGTTATTGCATTGCCACCTCTGTCGTACCTTTACATGTTTGGGTTTTACTATAAAAGGCAGTTGTTAGTGGGGAGGGTGTAGCTCAGTGGTAAAGCACGTGCTTAGCATATACAAGGTCCTAGGTTGAATCCCCAGTGCCTCCATTAAAAAATAAATAAAATTAAAATAAATAAACCTAATTACCTCCCGCTACAAAATAAATAATTGTTAAAAAAAAAAAAGAGGGAGTTGTTTTGGTATCTGTGTTGGGATTGTATTTGGCCACAAGCACAGAAAACCCAATTTACAGTGCCTTGGGGTTTGGGGGTTTTTTTGAATCTGGAAGTAGTCCCAGAATGGGACAGCAATTTTAGGATGTCATCAGGGACCCAGGCTTCTCCTGTTTTCCTGCTCCACCCTCTGCATGTGGCTCTCACCCTCATAATCTCTAGATGCTCCTGCATTTCTGGACTTGGCAGGAAGAAGAAGGGAGAGCATGAGAGCTGAAGGAACACACCAACTGAGTGCCATCTTACCTGCCCTTCCCAGAAATCCTGCCCAGAATTACACTTGTGTCTCCTTGGCCTCCAGCTGCAAGGGAGTCTGGAAAGAGGAAAGTTTTAACTGAGTATGTTGCTACCCTGATTGTTCGTATTGTCCTACTGAGGACAAAGGGAATGCTATATAGGAGCAGAACAAAGTTTAAAATTGTATTAAAACTGGATCTTTGTTGGGGAGAGGGTATAGCTTAACATGTAGAGCACATGCTTAGCATAAGCACAAGGTCCTGGTCCTGGGTTCAATCTCCTCTAAAAATAAATAAATAAAATGAATAAATTACCCCCCCCAAAATAAAAGACTGGATCTTTGCAGTGATACTTTATCAACTAGAGTATTTCCATTTTGATTTTATGGATTAACAGGTAATTTTAATGTATGAGTTAAATGCTCTTGAGCATCTATTCACTGAAGAGCTGAATTATGAACCGAGTACCACATTTCACATACTCAAGAGTGTGGGCCTTTCAAAACGTGCTCATAGATACATAAAAGGACAGTCTTGAAGCCAAGAGTGGTGGTGTTGAGTTGTTTGTGTTTTTGTTTTGTAATTCAAATTCTTACCTAAAATCAGATTCTGGGTGTTTGGGTTGGAACTTCTGTTACAGACTCAAGAGACATCTCGGAAGGAAAAAAAGAAAGAAGGTCACAGTGATTATATCAAGATTAAAGGTTTGTTTCTAAAGAATGTATTTTATTTTGTTCTTTTAATTATAAAGCGTTTATAGTAGAAACCAACTCACTCTGGTGCGAATTGCAGTAGTGCCAGCAGGGGGCGCACAGAAAAGAAGAGTTAAAAACCTGGCTTCTAAATCATTTCCCGTTGATGCTGTGTAATGATAGGTGTTTTGTTTTTTAATGTACCAAAGAGAAGTTTCCAAAGGATTTAGAATAAATTATACATGAAGTAAGGCATAATGGGTTTAAAAATAAAGCTTTAATCAAAATTTAATGTCGACACTAAAAGAATAAGGTGCAACTTATGAGGGATGACAATTTAGTAATAATGATCAGGTTCTTTCTCTTCTTTTTTTCTTTTCTTTTTAAAATTGTATCAGATTTTTAAATGTTCATTCTTTCTGATTCAGCAGCTCAACTTGAAGTATTGCTGAACACCAAAATACACACACACACATCTGGAAATAATTCAGCTATCTTTCAATAGAGAATTAAATAAGTAAATTAACTAACCGTAGTGCATCCATAAAATGAAATATGCAACCATTAGAAATAAGGGTCTCTACCTGTTCTGTCATGGAAAGATGCCTTAAGATATATCATTGAGTAAAAAACAGTCAAGGGCAGCATTATGATATGGTTCCATCCTTGTTCATTTAATTCTGTGTACTCCAAAAAAAACTATGGGAGTACATACACCAAACTGTTAATAGTGATTGTCTTACGGAAGGGGCAATTACAAAGTCTCATACTTTCTAAATTATATATACTGTATAATTCAGTACGAGGTGTGTTACCTTAATAACCAGGGGGGAGAAACTGCTGTTAAAAAAAAGATTGAAAGAAAATCAAGTATAAAAAAAAATTAGCCAAAAATAGGCTGAGGACAACAGTCACCTGGTTCTTTTTCTTAGGCATCCTGCTTACATTTATTATTTTAATATGGCTGTCATGTGTAGAAAGATTATAGTACATGGAAATGCTTGAACAAGATTTATGAGAATTGTTTTACTCTACATTTTCCTTTCCTCCAAAATTACTAGTACTGAAGATCTTAATAAAAAGTTTGGAGCTGTGTCCAGAAAGGGATGTCATACTATTATACCAAAAGCCATTTGGTTTGTTTCTCCCTTCATTTTGTTTATAAAAGTTTGGAAGACCATTCCATTAGGAGAGTGGAATTTTAGGGCCACATCTGCTCTGTGTTGATTTTGAGATAAATCATCAATCACAATTTTCCACTTTGCTTTAACACAGCAGCTCCAATTTACAGGTGTGCTGGCAGTGTGCTAAACGATTTACATTTTTACATCCTATTTAACCCTTTCAAGAACTTTTGTGGCAGATAAACAGTACTATCCCCCTTTCCATATGAAGAAGGAATTAAATAACTTGCCCAGACTCAGTCACCTGGAAATTGGCAGAAATAGCAATGAAACGTAAGTCTTTCTGAACCCAGGGCTGGCCCTCTCAGCCATTATAAGGTGGTCACTTGGCTACATTGCAACTTTCAGCAATATTCAAGGCAATAAGATCAGGAGATTGCTTTGTTCATGTCAGCTATTGGAAGGATGTACAAGAAATGTAAAGGGGAACTGTGCTCTCCAGGACCTTAGCCATCTAACGAGAAATGTGTATATCAAGGTAGAAACCGAGAAACACAAAGATTGATATGACTGCCCAGCGCTGTAGAAGCCCAGAGAAAGGGCAGGCTGTTACTGCTGAGATGGGTTGGGGAAGACTTAGTGAAAATGGCACTCAAACTAACTGAGCTCAGAACAAGTGAGCCACATCGGGCAGGCTAAGTGAGAAAGGAGTCTATTGGGCCAGCTAAGTGACATGATCAGGTCTGGCAAAAATCTTTAGGGCAAAGAATATGATTGGGACAAAGCTTTCTAGCAAGTAATAATTAATGACTCACATTTTTGAGATCCAGGGTTGGGCTTAGAATTTTAAACTGTATTCTATTAGCTGGACAAAGGACATGGCAGATTCTCCACTGTAGGGCACCGTTCTGCTTTTACCCACCACTATGAGAAGGATGTGCCTGATTAATCATCATTTTCCTATCCTTTTTCCTTTCTAAGCCAGTCTACAGTTTCTGTTTTAACTCTCAAATGCTTTTTTTTTTATTCCTTTAACAGTTTTATTGAGATGTAGTTGATACGTAATTCACCCATTTGAAGTATGCAGTTCAATGGTTTTTAGCATATTACATGATTAATTTATCTATATATAACATAAAATTTCCTTTTTAAACTATTTTTAAGAATACAATGCAATAGCATTAATTACATTCGTAAGGTTGTGCAACCACCACCATTATCTCAAAGCTTTTTTATCACCCCAAGCAGAAACTCTCCTCATTAAACAGTAACTCCCCACCCCCTCCCCACCAGCCCCTGGGAAACTCTAATTTACCTTCTGTCTCTGGATTTTCTTATTCTATATGTTTCATGGAAAGGGAAATCATATAATAATTGTCCTTTTGTGACTGGCTTCTTTCACTTAACATCATGTTTAGGAGGGTCATCCATGTTGTAACATTTCTTTTTGTGGCTGACTAATACTCCATTGTATGGATATACGTTTTGTTTATCCATTCATCTGCTGATGGGTTGTTTCCACCTGTTGGCCGTTGTGAGTGATACTGTAATGAACATCAGTGTACAAGTATCTGTTTGAGTTCTTTTTTCTCACAGTGCCTTAAAAAAAATTCACTCATTTGCCATTTTATCACCAGTCTCCTGAAGACTTCTCCCTGAACCATTATGTGGCTGTCTTATGTTGCTGTTTAAGTCTTTTTTTTTTTAAACATGGTCGTGGGCCAGGCCTATCATCCTTGTAGCCTGGAACAGTGAGGTGCATTTAGTAGGCACTCAAATATATATTGAATGAATGAAGGTTTTTGAGGGCCAAACAAAATGCTTCTCATATAGTAAATACCTAGGAAGTGTTCACTGAGTTACTACATTTACATTTTCAAGCAGAGGGGGTGACAGGATAAAGTTAGGATTTTTATAAGGTTGAGTTAATTACAGTGCACTAAATGAATTGGAGGATAGAGAGATGGGAGGGAAAGACACCAAGGAGTAAGAAGCTTTATTACTGGTCCCAACGTAAGGGCTTAGTGGATGTTACTGGGAATGAAAAAATAAGGGGAAATTTGAAGGACATTCTAAAAGATTCTACTGCATTCAAATTAGCAGCTGAAGGTTAGGTTGAGGCTTTGAGTCTAGCTGACTTGGAAAATAGCAGTTTCTTTGATTAAAATAGGTTGAGGGACGACATAATTTGTCATCCAAACTCTTGAGCATAAAAAAGCATCCGATGCTTAATTCTTCTGGGACAGTAGGCATAAACTGGGATTGTCCCGAGCAAACTTCTAGAAATCGATAATTGAACTGGGAGCCCTTTGGAAGGGAATGGGAGTTGAGTTTAATTCTGAGCACACTGAGTGTGAGGGGACAGCTGATGGCCCAGGTGATATCCAGCAGCAAACAAATACACATGAAAGGAACAGAAATAAAGACTTGAGAGACAGGAGGTCCTTAGCGGAATTAGGAGACAGAATCTGATCCCTGGGACAAATCAGCAGTTAGGAATCAGCAAAGAATCAGTCTAAGGTTAATCAGCATAGATGGTTGATCAACAAAGCATAGGGAGGAATTTCTTGGAGGAGGTTGTAAATAGTATTAAAATCTCCAGAAAACCTTATTTTATGGCAGTTGAACTCTGACTCAGCAAGCCTTCCTGATTTCTCATTCGCGTGCAAATGACTTGGTTGCTCTATCCTTTCTTGTCTGACCTTCTCGTAAACAAAATGCCAACCTGGACTTCTTAGAACCCCAAAATATATCGCCTTGCCAGCCACTTTTACTGAAAAGAGAGAAACTCTCGATTAGAAAGATGGCCATATTTATTCCCTCCAGTTGTCCAGGCAAATTCTTTGTCCTGAAGTTACTTTTCCACTTCAGTGGAAGCCTATCACTGCCAGGAGACACTTAAGGGATATTAAGTAATGTTTCCCTTAGAGCAATTTACAAGTGTTGTGTTTTTCCCCTTGTACAAAAGACAGATCTAAGAAAAATGCCTACTGCAGCTGGGAAAGATTTTCATTCTTAGGAGGCTGTTGGACATTTAGAAATGAACTTAAGCGGAGCAGAGCATTTACATTTATAAATTTTTCCTCCCGTGTATCTGATCCAACACTCCATGGAAACCATGTCATTCTGCATCCACTTAGCTTATCTAAAGGTTCATGGCCAGCAGTGTGTCTAAAAATTCCCCTCTAGTTATGAAATTATCATTTTGGAAGAGAAAGGTTCCATGAGAGAGAGGAGGCCTTGTCTCCTTAGATATATTTCTTGTGTGTCCCATGTTAGTTTAACACTGTATGTGTCCTCTGTGTGATGTGAAAATCAGTATGATCTGACTTACATGAGATTAGTGGAACCTTACCATGGAATCCATCATACTTTGGAGTAATTTAGTTTAAAGAGGATTATTTTAAAAAAATTTCCGGAGGAGGTGGATTCTCCTTTGCCTGTTTATTTTTTTCTCTATAAATATTTTGCTTCATGCATTCTTTTTGTGGGTTTATCAACCCCAGTGATGTGTTTCAGCACTACTTCCTTATAGAAATTATCATTGTTTCTCCTGCCATTTAGCCAGTGATAAACTCTCCTTCATTTTCATCAGGATACAAACATGTTATTTCTTCCATCTTAAAAAAAAAAAATCCTCTATTCTTCCCCCATCTGCTACCTCTTTCCCTTTACACGGAGCTCCTCAACCTTGAAACTTGGACATTTGGACTCCATATTTAAATTTATTAATTTAAATTTCTGCTCCACTTTACTATGTTTGTGGGGGATCTGTCCCGTGCATTACAGGATGTTCACAGCATCCCTGATTTCTACCCCTAGATTCCAGTAGTGACACCACTCCTCTCACCCAGTCTCCAGCATTTGTCACATATCCTCCTGGGGGCAAATACAGCGCAGTTGAGAACCACTGCTCTGCAGAAAAACTCCTTAAAAAAAAAAAATCTAGCTGTACTGTCTCACATTTGCTGCCTCCCATCCACTCTTGACCATCACCCCCTGCCAAAAATGCTCTTGTCAAGGTCACCAACAACCTCCATGTTGTTAATGTGATGGCCATTTTCATCGTACTTGACTTTTTGCATATGTGTGTGTGTGTGTGTGTGTCTGTCTGTTTATATATATGCATTTACATATATATAAAGCTGATTACGCCTACCTTCTAGGAACCGTATTTTCATTTGGCTTCCAGAACATCACTCACTCTCTTTTCTTCCCACCTGACCGGCTGTTTCCTCTCAGTCTCTCTCTCTCTTTTTTTTAAACTAGATTACTAGTTTATTATAAAAGGACATAACTCAGGACTGGCCAGATGGGAAGAGATGCATGGGCTGAAGTACAGGGGTAGAGTGCAGTTCTTCCATGCCCTCTCCAGGTGTGCCGCTATTACCAAATCTCCATGTGTTCTCTCCACATGCCCTCTTTTGGGGTTTTTATGAAGCCTTTATTACATAGACTCTCAGTCTCTTTTGCTGGTTTCTCCTCTTCTCTCCTACCTCTTAATGGTTTGATGCCCTAGGGCTAACTGTGCTGAAGCCAGTCCACACCTAGAGACCCAGTTTTGCCAGTCAGTTGCTACACCGTTGGCAGCTGGCATCTGGCCATGGTTAGAGTATGTACACCATTGAAATTGACAAACGCTACAAGTCATGGCCTCCCCTCACCAGTTGTTAAATGTTTACCTGTTTATCAAGTGCCCAGTCCTCAAATTTGTTTTCTAACTACATTCACCCTCTTACCCAGTTTCATGGCTTTAAAACAGCATCTCATTCTTCAAGAAACAAATTGCAAGGGAAAAAAGGAAAGGGAGGAGGAACCTGTGTATTTTAAGAGACACATCAACCAGTTGCAAGAATGGTGGACTTTTTTTGGATTTAGAGTCGAACAAACCAACAGTATTATATATATATGTATATCAAATAATGTGAACAATGACTAGATATGAATAGGTATTTGATGACATTAAGGAATTATTGTTTTAAAAGTAATCATGGCACAGTCATTTTGTTTAACAAGGAGTCTTTCTCTTTTAGAGAATACTGAAATATTTGTGCATAAAATTATATAATGTCTAAAATTTGCTTCTCTTTTGAAGTAAATTATTTTATTTCATGCCTGGGGAATGAAACAAGATTGGTCATATGTAGATAATTATTGAAGCATGGGGACTCAATACACTAATATCTAGTTTTCAATATATTTCAAATTGAATTATTTAAAGTAAACCGTAGACATCCTTTCTTCCATAAATGCTTTAGTATGTTTTATTACTTTCTCATATACTATTTGTATTACTTATTACTGTTTGTGTTCCCTCATTGGAATGTCAGCTCCATAAGAACATGAATTTTGTTCCACTATATTCTTATTGTCTAGAACAATTTGTGGCACTGAGTAGGTGCATAATAGATATATGTTGAATGAATGTACAGTGAAGAACCAGAAGATGGGAGGCAAAATCAATTAACAATGAATGTGTTATGATTTATTACATTCATATGGTGTTTCAGGATTTATAAAGCATTTTTACATATAATTAAGTGATGAGGCAAATGACTCATGCTTCTCATTCATCCATTATCAGATATTTATTAAACACCTACTATGTGCCAGACATGGAACACAGAATTGTGAATAAGATTGAAAAGATTTCTGTTTTCTGAGTTGCCAGTCATCCAATTGGGTGTAGGATTGTCAGGAATGGGAAGAAGCATACCACACTCTTCCCCCTTTCATGAAACAAGTTTTACAGAGATAAGAAAAGTTAACTAATAACAACAGATTTAAATATAGTGAAAAAAGAGGTATTCAAGGCAGAGAGGTCATTAGTTATCGAATGAATTGTCCAAACTATAATTTTCATTCAGAGAATCAAGGGGTTAGAAGAAAGAAATTATTTTTTTTAGGAAAACGTATAGTAATTTCAACTAAAAATGTTTCTTGAGTGTATGAGTGTTGGCTTATTCCAGGTCCAGCGGATATGTGACTTTGCAACAAAATATCAATCTAGATATGAACCTGACTATATTTTGCATTTACAGTGCAGTATGGAGAAGGTAAAGTAAAAAGTATTAATTCATTATTTTTTTTTTGGTCCTAAAATCTTACTGACATCATTATTTCTGGCTATTATTATTAATCATTTTATTTCAGGATTATTCTTGAAAGTAAAAGAGAGGGGGGTGGTCAAGAGAATAAGAACACCAACCACAGACTGGGAGAAAATATTTGCAAAACATGTATCTGATAAAGGACTGCTATCCACAATACACAAAGAATCCTGAAAACTCAATAATAAGAACACGAACACCTTGACTAAAAAATGGGCAAAAGCTCTGCAGATACCTCACCAAAGAAGATACACAGATGGCAAATGGGCATATGAGAAGCTCAATTTTATTTATCACTAGGGAATGGCGAATAAAAACCACAATAACACTACAAACATAAGAGGACATCTAAAACTCAGCCTAGCCTTTATTCACTCTGAGCTAGTGAGTCATTTCACAGGGTACAAATACGCCTCTTTGCACCCAGGGCGTCTATCCAAACCGTGAAGCCCGACTCCCACAGGTACGCACAACACCTGAGAAGAGGGGGCGTGGCATTTTCAGCCTAGTGCTCAAGCGCTGCTGTAGAAGCAGTTAGGACTGTCCCTGGCGCCTGATTAAAAATTTTAACTCCAGCTTTTGGAGTCTTTTCTTCACCTGCACTCTACTATCATATTAATTTTTATTTATGATAAATGTTAATACATTTTTTAATTTCTGAGAGACATAAATTCCTCTGACTCGTTTCAATTGAACATGTACTCATCCTGAGGTGTCTCTTCTTCCCAGCTCATTGTGAGCCCTCAATAAAGTTTGCAGCTTAGAATGATGACATAACTTTTGCTAAAAACAAAAAAACCCAAAGCCAAATTGTTTCGCCTTACGGGGGATGGATTGTAGGGGTAGGGCACGGGGAGGCGCTGAGAGTTTTTTTTTCCCCCCTCAGGCATTTCAGTAGTTGCCTATCATCCTGGGGGCGGCGCCGCGTGTGGACCTGATGGACCCCGGCGAGGCCGCCATTTTGGAGTCTTCTCCGAGGAGCTCCAGCCGGCTTTTCGCGCTGTTGCCGCAGCTCCCCGCGGCTTTGCTGGGCAGAATGAACGTGATAGACCATGTGCGAGACATGGCGGCCGCGGGGCTGCACTCCAACGTGCGGCTCCTCAGCAGCTTGTTACTTACAATGAGTAATAACAACCCGTGAGTTGAGGCGGGGAGCGGCCTGGGGATGAGGAGAAAGCGGCGCCGGTTTGGGAGAGGGGGTGAGGGGAACCTGGGGACTGGCGGGAAGGAGCGGCCGCGGGCCTCAGCTGAAGTTCCGGGGTCAGCGAGGGCCTCGTCCGGCGGAGCCGACTTCGGAACGCCCATTGAGCTCACTGGGCCCCCGCGTTGTGCCGGGCGCCGGCATGAGTTCCCTGCGGGGGATGCGGCGAGCGGCGGCCTGGAGAAGTGGAAGGCGGAGGCTCTGAGGACGACCCTGGCGAGGGTTTCCGGAAAGTTGGGAGCAGAGGTTTTCCTGAGGCACCTGTCGCCAGGCATAGAGATTGTTCCATTTCTGGGCTGAGTCCTCCCTGCTCGGTTCTTTCCCGAAGGACGTTTTCTTGCTCGCTGAGGCTCAAAGAAGCCCAGTCCCCTGGTTTTAGACCTTCGTCCCACACCTGGGTTGAAGTATTTTCCCCCCTTGAGTGTTTTAGTCGGATTCACTTTCTCGGCCCCGCAGTCTCTGACAGCGGGAGACTTACTTGGTGGATGGGAGTGGCGCTTTTCAAGGACTCGCCGTGCCCCTTTCACGTTTTCAGAGCTGCCGTTGACCTAGTCTTATTACGGATGAAGCATAGGGCTATCTCTAGGCTTGCGTGGCTGTCGCCCCTCTGCTTTAATTTCTCCATTGTTCTTAAATTAAAATTCCTTCTCACCGCCTATGAGGCCAAACATCTTTCTCCCCGACTCTATAGCATTTATTTTGCTCACTGTACTCCAGCTTCCATGGCTGTTCTGTTAGTTAAACACACCAACCTCGTTCTCACCTCAGGGCTTTTGCACTTGCTGCTCTGCTTGGAGTCCTCGTCTCAGAGCTGCCTTCTCATTTAGGTTTCAGCTCAGATATCCCTCCTAGAGAACTCTTCTCTGGCCATCAGAATTGTCCCTTACCATCACCATTCTGTCCCTTTACCCTGTTTATAGTATGCATCACTTTTTTAACTGAGATTTAATTGACATGTATTAGTCTCAGATGTACAATAATCATTTGAATTTTGTGTGTATTGTGAATGACCATAGTAAGTCTAGTTAACAGCTATCACCACACATAGTGAAATTTTTTTCGTTTTCTTGTGATGAGAACTTTTAAGATCTGTATTCTGTATCACTCAACACCTGGTGAAATCAACACTGCGTTTGTGCAGTAAGCACTCAGACGTTTATTGAATGTGCTAGGGAAGTGCAGGAAACCTCAGGAAGGCGAAATACCATGTTCAAGTTCATACATCTAGTAAGTGGAGGAGCTGCCATGTCTGGATTTTGGTCTTTCTGAACTAAAGTCTCCATTCTGACCCACCACAGTGTACTGTGTCTAAATGGCATTATAAATGAATCTTCTAAGGGTGGACCCATGTGTTTGGCCTGTTCTAGAAGCTGCCTGGGTCAGAAAGGAAAGGCCCCTTAAGTGCATTGCAGCTGCTTTCTATTTCATTTCCATTAGTGTGCTTTTGGACCTCACCACGTGAGACCCATCATTTCACCACCATCCACTTTAGTGTTGACAGTGAGGAGCCCTGGTCTGTGTCAGCCTTCTGTGTTTATTCTGGAGCCTTTCACCTGGTTCTGAGTGATTGTCAAAGCATACAGTGTTTCCCAGTGGGAATCTATGCACCAGTTAGTTACTATTGTTTCTCAAAGATGTTACAGGATAGTTAGAAGCAGTTTGATTGTCTGATTAGGCTTAGCCCATGCTTCTTCGTGTTAGATTAAACTGCCAGGTTCCTAGTTTCAGGAGGTGTTTAAATTCTGACCTTTATCGTTTATATTTTAAAATTTCTTACTTAATTGCCAATACACAACATTAAAAAAAATCAAACAGTACTGAAGGGGTATGCAGATAAGTGTCTGTTCCTGAGTTGTGTCCCTCACTCCACCAGTTCCCTTCTCCAGGGGCAACAACTTAACAGTTTTTCATGAACTGTTTCAGAGATAACTTGAGCATTCATAAGTAGCATTCATATGCTGCAATATGTAAAAATACCTGAATGCTTTCTCTGTAGTATTTCTTTCAAATCAAGTATTTTCTTTTAAATCTTTATTTCTCACTAAATACACAGTCTCAGTTGAAAGAGATCTTAATGTCTGGACTGTTCATTCACTCTTTGCTTTCTTTGGTAACTGTATCCAGTGCTTAGCCTTCCTATCCTTTTTAAAAAGATTTTTAAAAAATTAAAATTCACATACCATCAAATTCACCCTCTTAAAGAATACATTTCTGTGGTTTAAAGTATATTCACAGAGTTGTATGGCCATCACCACGGTCTATTCCAAAATGTTTTCATTACCCAAGAAAGAAACCCCAAGTCTATTAGTAGTCACTCCCCAATCCCACTTTCCCCAGCCCCAGGCAACCACTGGTCTAGGGTACCTATTGTTGAGTGTCCTTCGTCTGTTGAGAATTTAACAGTCTGCAGAATTCTTTGACTATTCTTTCATTTTAAGTGGATGTAGCTTTTCCCTGTCAAAGAAAAACATGTAAACTCTAACTGGGGAAGGGATGGGATTAGAGATTAAAAATGAGTTTCCCATTAAGAATGGTGGCCAGTTCTAGGCAGTTATAACACTTGTGAGCAATATTCAAGGTTAAAGAAAAAGTTCTGAAATATATTGGTTCCTTTACGCTGCCATTTAAACCCCTGAGACTCAAGGAAACAAAAATTCTAGTGCTAGTAAAGTTTACTTTTATTAAAAAAAAAATTCATCAAATAACGCTAATCCTCTTTCATTCTGTCCCACTCTGTCCCATTGGCTTATCCTGTTCTATTCATACTTCAGTATTTGAGTATTCCCATTTTCTTCAGTATTTGAAGAGTTTTTGGTTCTGTCCAAACCTCTTTTTGTTCGGCACTTAGCTAAAAGGGATTCAGAGTAGTGAGTTTCTCTTATCCAGGTTCTTTAACCCTTCTTTGATGATATTCGTTAATATTAGTTAAGTTGTGTTTTGTGTTACCCTAAAAAGTCGTGTTTAATATGAGTATGGATATATATCCAACCCTTAAATTCAGAGGGTTAGAGAAGGGGAGGAAAAGAGGTACAGTTAACCCTTGAATTTGGGGTGGGGGCTAGGGGCAAAAATCCACTTATGGCTAATAGTTGGCCCTCTGTATATGCATTTCCTGCATATTTGCAGGTGCGCATCCACAGATTCAACTGAGGATGGTGTAGTACTGCAGTATGTTTTACTGGAAAAAAATCTCCATATAGGTGGACCCTTGTTCAAACCTGGGTTCAAGGGTCAACTGTATTGCATTTCTCTTTGTATACACTCTCTGTATTACTGAATTTGATTTAGAGGTATCATTGCTTTTATAGTAAATAAAGGAAAACATTTAAACAGAACAGTTTTAAGGCAATTTTCTACATATGTTGACGATATTAGCATGAAGTACAACTCATGTCTCATTTTAGGGACTAGCACTTAAGGTACATTGACTTTTTTGTAAACTGTCATTACGTAAGGTTTTGTACTAGTCTTATGTAGACACTAAGGAGGGTGTTCTTTGTAACATTTCAGAATAACCCATGTAGGGGGTGTACTTTCTTTGTTTTCTAGTGAGTTATTCTCCCCATCTCAGAAGTACCAGCTTTTGGTGTATCATGCAGATTCTCTGTTTCATGATAAGGAATATCGGAATGCTGTGAGTAAGTACACCATGGCTTTGCAGCAGAAGAAAGCTCTAAGTAAAACTTCAAAAGTGAGACCTTCAACTGGAAATTCTGCATCCACTCCACAAAGTCAGGTAATTAGAGATAGACGTGTGATGTGTTTTTGTTTTGTTTTTGTTTTGAGAGCAAGAGAGGTTCATGGAATTTAAAAGACCACTGATTAGATGTAGACTAAAAGTAACTTTAAAGGGGAGCTGACTGGAGAACCAGAGATGAAAAACCACTTAGATGCAAGAATGCATTCAACCAAGCATTAAGGACTAAAAGCAAAATTCACTTTGTAAATGAATCTAAAAATAGAATTAAATGTGAATTATCTGGACTCTAACCAGAGTAATGCATTGTTCCTCCCTTTTATACAAACACCTCAAAATCTAAAGTGCTTTTTTTTTTTAATGAAGGTACTTGGGATTGAACCCAGGATCTCATGAATGGAAAGCTTGCACTCTACCGCTGAACTATACCCACTCCCCTAGAGTGTTTTTATAATTTTAATGAAAGTACACTTTTAAAATGTAACTCAGTTCTTGGGACTGTGATTACCTGGGGAAATTTATATAAAATAATCTTACGAATATCCTGCCAGATAATTAGTTAAGTAAATGAAGCGGAGAGAACTCTGATTTCTGCATCATCCCATTGCTAGACATTAACCCTTAATAGTAGGTTCACAAAAGGTTTACAGGGTAGGTAAATAACTAAGGGTGCTTAGTGAAGCATTGTTTATAACGGTAAGAAACTGGAAGCAAAAGTTTTCATCAGTAGGGTCTAGTTAAATTATAGAATAGCCTTAAGAGGGAATGAGTTGGAAATGTTGAAGAAAGGAAATACAAGATAGAGGTGTGTGCTCATTTGGAAAGAACTGTTATGTATTAGTAAAGAAAATAAGGTTTGAAGCAGTGCATTCAATATTTTTGTTTAAAGGGGGTAGTTTGTAGATACATATGTATGTCTAAAATATATGTGGATAATATATGTGAAAGATTGTGCGTGTATGTGTGAAGGAAATAAATTTAATGGAAAGCTTAAGGGAGAGGGGAACTTTTACTTTTCAGTTTGAACCTGTCTTTAGATTTAAATTATACATATGCAACTTATATTTAAAAGGAATGTCAGTAGAATTAACTGGGAGTGAAATTGTAAGTCATGTATTGTTATGTAAGTTATGTATTTTTCCACATTAAAAAAAGATGTAAATTAATGTAGTTGCTTTTTTTGAAAACCTGCAGCTTTTCATCTTGTTATTTCTCTTATGTAAAACCTTAATTTTTTATTATTAAAGAGCTGATTGCCAGGATTTTCCTCTGTTTTCCAACACTAAATGGGAGTCATGTGTATTATGATCCACATAGGCTCATTCTTAGAAGCAGTTAACTTTTTTTGAGCATTCAGTATGCCATGCACCATACTAAATCTTTCACGTGAATTAAACACATTTAATCTTTAAAGAATTTTTTAAAAATTGAGATACAATTCACAACATACAGTTCACAGTTCAGCGAGTTTTAGGAAAGTCAAGAAAATTTTGCAACCATCACCACTGTCTAATTCCAGAATAGTTTCATCACCCTTGAAAAACCTTGTGCCCATTACATCCTCAGCTCCTGAGAATCACTAATTTTTCTGCCTCGATTTGTCTGTTCTGGGTGGAATTGTACAGTATGTGGCCCTTTGTGGCTGGCTTCTTTTACTTAGCATAATGTTTTCAAGGTTGATCCATGTTACAGCATGAATCAGTTCTTTTTTCCTTTTTATTGTGGAATAATGTTCCGTTGTATGGAAGTGCCATCTTTTATCTGTTAATTAGTTGATGTGCATTTGGGTTATTTCCAAAAGACTTTTTGTTTGTTGATGCTGCTGTGAACATTTGTGTGCAGAATTTTGTGTGGATATATATTTTCAATTCTCTTGGCTGTATACGTAGAAGCAGAATTGTTGGATCATATGGTAACTATGTTTAACATACTACTGAAGTAATATTTTGAAGAGATGTTTTCATTTCCTCTTAGTGTCTTCCATCTGAAATTGAAGTAAAATACAAAATGGCTGAATGTTATACAATGCTAAAACAAGATAAAGATGCCATTGCTATACTTGATGGGATCCCTTCAAGACAAAGAACTCCCAAAGTAAGCTGAATTAATAATTTGCTACATATTTTTCTTTTCCCCAGTCCTTCCAGCCCTCTTCCTCCGTGTTTTCTCCGTGCATTAGGGAGTCCATCTGAACGTTTCACCCTTGTCTCCAGTTCTCACTTTTCCCCCTGTTCTTCCCGTTCAGAGATAGAAGAGTAACTTTCTTATGAGAACGTGAAAATTCGGCTGATGAAAATGGTAGCTGAAGAATATAAATGTTTATTCTTTGGTGTTTCTTGTTGTAGGAAATATTATTTGCAGTACACTTCCAGGTGGCAACGATACTTTTTAAGAACCTCATTTTTTTGCATTCTCTAGGTATACCCATTTGATAATGTGTATTAATCTGTTCATTTTCAGAATCAAGACTACAACATCTGTTTGTACTTATTTGTGTGTAGAATTGTATTTGTATTGGTTTAGCAACATATTATAGTGTATAGAACGCCTTCAACTGAAATGAAAAGATCTGGTGTTTTGTCTGAGTTTAGGGCATACAAGCTGTGTGCAGTGTGAAGTTGGGCAAGTTATCAATCTGGCTTTACCGTGTTTTTTCTTACTTATAAAATGAGGATACTACTACTTTCTCTGTTATAAATTAAGTTCATGAATGTGAGAATACTTTCTAAAGTAGTCTATGAGGAGTACTATATTGTGCATCTTTGATTACAGTCTTTTTTGAAGTTCAGTTTAGAAAAACAAAAATCTCTGCTCTTAGGATTGAATTCACATCAGTATTTAGTATTCTAACACATACTCTCATGTCACCTGCCTTCCTCATTTCATTGAAAAGCTGTTCTGTGAAACTTGTACTTAACAATAAGGAATTTTATATATATGATACCTGTGTACATTTTCTTTCCCTTAAAAGAAAAGAAATCTAAGCAGTAGGGACTTGGTGTGTTTATTAGTTAGTGTGTTTTTCACCCAGTGTTGCTGAATTTTAAAAGTAACCAATCAGACTTGATGAGAACGTGTTTAAGCATCTGCTCATGTTGAGGATTTACATTTACATTTTTAAAATTAAGCTATTTCCTCAGTATGTTTTATGGTGGTAGCTGTTATTAAAAACATCTGTAAGTACGTTACAGACTAATTTGTTTCATAATAAACTGAATGCTATATACTAACTTACGTTCTGGTATGCTACAAAAGTCTTGTCCCAAGAGTAACTTTTTGTGCATATGAAGAATGTCTTCTTTTAGAAAATGTCATTTGCTTATAAACTTTGAATGGTACCTATTCCTTACCTGATTGGAAATGTACTGTGTTTTCCTCCTTGATGACTTCAGGGAGTTTGGGGACATTTTTTGAAAATGATTAATGACGAAGAAGCTTTGTGGTATCCAACATTTTGGCGTTTACAGCCATCATTTTAGGAGGGGCTAGAGAAGTCCACATTTGTTAGGAGTACATATCCTTCATTCTGTAGAGCTATTGTAGCCAGGAGCAAACAAAGATGTGTGCTCAAACATAAACATATAATATTTACAGTTTTTCTTTCTTGTCCGTTAGGGAGTTAACTGGCTTCTCAGTCTGTGTAAAGGACAAGGAAGTGAGTCAAAATACGTCTAAATGAACGTCTGTTAATGTATGGTAAACACCACCACACATTCCTTCACATTTTAAAGGAAAATTCCAGTGTAAGATTATTATATCTTGGAAAATCTCCAACTTTTAACAGTAAACATACCAACAAACAATTTCTCACTCAGTTTTTAAAAAAATGACTGCTTGTGTTTGTAACTGGCAGAACACAGCTTTATGATGTACCCAAGTAAGGATCTATTAAAAAATTGACTTTCTTACTAGGTAGTACTCAAAACTCACTCTTTCAAAGTGTTAGGTAGTTTAAAGGGAATTTTAATATTTGTTGAGACAGGTGGTTAGTCAGTCACGGTTTGTTAATAACAAGCAGTCAAGAGAGAATCTTAAATTTGCCTTTTATTCTTCTAAAGTATTGATACCAGTACTGGAGTTTTCCTTTAAGTATCTTTTTTTTGCATTTCAACATAGCCTAAAATGGAAAAAATCTGAGGCCAAATAAAAAGTAGTTTTTATTTCTACTATTTCATTATTTCATTGTTTGAATCAGTATGGATTAATGCCATACTAGATTGTTTTATATACTATAAGTTCGTAGTTGGAACAGATGTTCTTCATCTTCAGAGTCACTCTTTTGAGTAAATATCTGGCATACCAAGCTACAGATAATTGAAGAGATTGGGGATTGACTTTTTTCTTTTGTGCCCTCACGTTGACTGCTTCCTTAGGTTAATGATCTGGCAAACATTGTGTTGCATTTAAGATTTATTAATTTTAAATTGGAATATTGTGTTTTTCTCTTTGTACCATTGAGATAATTAATCCCTTCCCTGTAACTTCTACAATCTTTGGAACTTTTAAGGTTTCTCAAATTTTCCCTATTGTGTTTTTAGGAAGGGTTATTTTAATAGTTTTACTGAGTTATATATTTGAATTGTGCTAAAAGCGCATTTCCTGGATTTAAATAGTGTAACTAGTCTCTGGATCATTGTTGCCTCTAGAGATTAGTTAGTTTGACTTTTGTAGCATGACTTTGATGAGTCAGACAGTACCTATGGGTCAAAACTTTAAGCACTAGAAAGGCTAGAGTCAAGCTGCTAGACTACATGTCAGAGAGAAGCCAAGTATTTTACTTCTGTATCTGTCATTTCCTTTTTTTGGGGAAAATTCGTCTGATATTTTTTAAGAAGCTATGTTAAGAATTCCTTACTTTCTTATGCCTTGATATTAATTACATTTAAAATATGTGAACTTAAAATATAAAAAACAAGTAAATAATAAAGTAATGTAAATAAGCACTTCTAGGGTAGTTCATCTTCTGTCTTAAGATCAATAAAGGATCAAGGTAATTAGAATTCTGTAACATTTCTCAAATGAATGTTACTTCGTTTCCAGAGGCAGCATCTTTGGTCCAGATATTATTGGACCTTTTGGTTGGGTAAGTGAGAGGAATTCGACTTTCCTCTTAGAAATGGGAGGACATAGGAGAAGCAAAGGTAGTAATTTCGTCTTTGGTTTGAAGAATGGGGTTGGACTTTGTTTATTTCCACAGGGCTGTGGGTAGATTTTCTGGTAAAAAGTAGAGTAGCTGAAAATAAAAATCAGGACTTATTGATGGTGAGGTTTTTTTTTTTTTTCAACGTACACTTACCATACTGTCTGTTTTTATTACAGATAAACATGATGCTGGCAAATCTGTATAAGAAGGCTGGTCAGGAGCGCCCTTCAGTCACCAGCTATAAGGAAGTACTGAGGCAGTGCCCATTAGCCCTTGATGCCATTCTAGGTATAGGTCGCTCTCTGCCTGTTTTCGTAGAGTGTTGACTGACTCTAAGATAATAGCTCTCAATCTTGGCTGTATATTAGGATAACTTTACTTTTTAAAAGTTGCCTATGCCTCTCACCTCCAGAGAGTGAGTCAGTAGATTACTGTTGTCATGAATTCTTTCACTGATCAAGAAATACTGTAGTTCTGTCATATGCATCTTGCTTAGACTAGGGAAAGAGTTGCCTTACAGCCTAGGGAAAGGGTGACCTGTTGCTTCCTGCATCATAGAAAAAGGATGCTATGCCTCACCTTCTTTCTTCTGCTTTCCATTGGATTAGGTTTGCTGTCCCTTTCTGTAAAAGGTGCAGAAGTGGCATCAATGACGATGAATGTGATCCAGACTGTGCCTAACTTGGATTGGCTCTCTGTGTGGATCAAAGCGTATGCTTTTGTGCACACTGGTGACAACTCAAGAGCAATCAATACCATCTGGTGAGAGCCACAAAGTTAATTCAATATTCTTGGGGCCCTTTCTTTGCTTGAAGGTCTGATGTATCTAAATTAACAAAACAAAAATGAGATGCTTATCTCATGGTGTTACAGCCAGTTGTCCTTGGGCTTTGTTAGTCTCTTAATATACTGAGGTTCCAAATGTAATAATCTCTTTTGAGGACCTGCTAAACATAAATTTGAACTGAGTTCAGCTCTGAACTTGCAAAAGTAGTAACCCTTGCAAAACAGATTGCCATGGTGTGTCATTCTTGAACCTAGAAGAAACATCTGTTTGGATGCCCCAGAAGCATGGTTTACTGCAGCATCTGAGCTGAGTTGCCTCAGGACTGGGATTTTCTTTCTAGTCAGGTAAAGTCCAGGGACAAAAGAGTACAGTTTGTGTTGTGTAAAGTCATTTGGTTGACATTACATTTAGTGCCATGTAGTGTATGTTGTCCTCTGAAAAACTGTAACCAGAAAGTTCTTTCTAGGTGATAAGAGAGATATTTGCTTTATTCTGATATAGAAAAAATACTATTTATAACTTTATTGTATCATACTTTGTATAACTTGTTTTAAGTTATAATCTCAGAAAAAGAAAATCTAGTAAAGTGGTTTGTTTAGAAGTTTTTTTTGTGTGTGTGAAGAACTTCATACATAACACAAAATACCCAAATGCTCATCACCCAGATTCAACAACTGAGAGGATTTACAATAGATTTTAAGGTTCAATGTTTAATATCTTAAAGTTCACTAGAGAAAAAGTCCTTATTGAGAGATAACGTGGACCTGCTGGGAAGCTTAGCAGACCTGTACTTCAGAGCTGGAGACAATAAAAACTCTGTCCTCAAGTTTGAACAGGCACAGATGTTGGATCCTTATCTGATAAAGGGTAAGTAATTCTTGGGGCAGGGTGGAAGTGGCTGCAGAGGGGCAAGTCAGAAGATAGGGAGAAAATGAGGCATGATCTTCTGATAGCATTTTTCATAGAAATATTCTATAAAATTTATTGCAGTAGCATTTTACCTTTTTTTTAGCTCCTGACACATGTGTCTAACACTTGGGTAATTCCATTTTGAGCAGTTGTTTTTGCTTGCATTCAAGTGTCATCTCCCCACAGATCATTATTTGGCTTTTTTTCTTTGGGGAGGGATCATAGCCCCTCCTTATGATTTATAAATTTATGATGTGCCTGACCGAGAATTTGGATGGCATCCCCAGAACCATAATATCCTTTTAGGGAATTTAGCTTTACTGTGTCCTTAAATATAGTTAAAAAGGAGTAAGTGACCAGATATTAAGAAAGGGATAAGGTGACTAGAGAAAGTAATTAGAAGTGAACAACAAAAAATCCTTTATCTAAAAGACGATTGCTGCTGAAGGGGCGTAAACCACAAGGACTCCCAGAGGATGGCTGTCGTTGACTGGTAGTGAAGGATATGTGCTTAGGAATAGTGGTGGGAAATAAGGTCGGGTAGACAGGCAAGTCTGCTTGTATAGGCCCAAAAAAGGCCATGAGAAAAATATGGCCTTGTGACAATAAACAGTTTTGTAGACTCTTAAGCCACAAGAATGAGAGAGCAGGGAGGGGAACTTCACAAGCATGTGGATAAGGAAGCAGATCCAGAAAGATGCATTTGTTTGCCCAGGGTCTCTCTCCTGCCCAGTGCTTCTTTCTTTCTTTCTTCCTTTCTTCCTTCTTTCCTTTCTTCCTTTCTTTTTTGGTGGGGGAAGGGGGAGTTAATTAGGTCTATTTATTCACTTTCGGAGGAGATACTGAGGATTGAACCCAGGACCTTGTGCATGCTAAGCATGTGCTCTACCACTTGAGCTATACCCTTCCCACCCCCACAGTGCTTATTTCTCTTCCCCAAACTCCCATAGTCTTAATGAAAATGGTGTTTTAGAAGTACTAGTCTGGCAGTAGTCAGCAACTTGAATTTGCTCAGATCTGATTCCAGGGGTCAGCAGGGAGTGTTGTAGTAATCTGGGTTTGAGAGACATTTTCCTGCAAATCTGAAGGACTAGCAAGGAATGGAGGGGAATGGTGGTAAGAGATGGGTGACAGTGAACATGGAGCCGTTTTTATAGATCATGAGTGAGACTAAAGCGGGAAGTGGGGTGGAGGGCAGGGGGATGATCTTAAATGAACTAGACTCCGGAAGAAACTGGATACTTTTTGTGGAATAGGCTAATTTTTTCTGAGACTAACTGGCATATTAAATGTGTACTCCTGACTATGCCTAGACCTCTTGGAAGAGAGAATTTATTTGGTGCCTTTTTTTGGGCCTTTTCTGGTTATGAGTTAGGATGGCTGTCTTACCACACCACAGGATGTAGGGCCAGATAGTTCCTGAAAATAACAAGCTTTCAAGTTGGGAGGTAGGTCCTCTCTCTCCTTTGCTTTTTTCCCCTTTGGATGCGTTTTCTCTTTTAATAGTCATTCTGTAGGAAACAGAATGCTGGTGGGAGGAGCTCATGATGGCAGAAAGCAGACCCTGCAGGAGCTGGGGCCTCAGTGTGTGGGCTCCAGTGCTGCTTCTTTATAAAGGACCCTTGGTGCTTTGTTTGCCTCTTCCTTTGTAGGAATGGATGTATATGGCTACCTCCTGGCACGAGAAGGGCGGCTGGAGGATGTGGAGAACCTTGGCTGCCGCCTTTTTAATATTTCTGATCAACATGCAGAACCCTGGGTGGTTTCTGGGTATGTTTATGCATTCATTTCTCTTCCCAGTTTTCAGTAGATTTCTTTAGGAAATTGTGGTTCCTCCTAAGTAGAATATAGGTTGAAATCACTGGTTTAAGGGTAATCAGACTTGGATTCAAATCATGGGTCTCTTTGCAACTTTGGATGCATTATTAACCTCTCTGTTTTCTCACTTGGAAAATGAAAATTAAAAACCCTGCCTTGTGGGGTAGGTATTAACTGAGATTGTGAATGCATCATGCTCAGCACTGGACCTGCTTGCGGGAGTCAGTCAGTCCTGAGCAGGCCAGGAGCTGTGCTGCTGTGTTACTGCCCTGGCTTTACAAATTCTCTGAACACCTCTCATCTGATAACATATTCAGATCATTTTTTATAATTTTTCCCTTTCCATATCAAGAGTTCCCCTTTAAAAATATTCAGTAGATTTTTTGTTCTGTTTTTTCACTAATATCTTAGGCTAAAGTTATAAGTGGTTTGTAGTAAGGATCATGTAGAATGCCTTCTCTTTGGTTTTCCTTCTCTTTTACTTTTGGTTGAAGTTTCTTTACAGTCTTCTTTCAGATAACATTTGGTTGTTTTCTCCTCCAGGTGTCATAGCTTCTATAGTAAACGCTACTCCCGAGCCCTCTATTTAGGAGCCAAGGCCATTCAGCTGAACAGTAATAGTGTTCAAGCTTTGCTACTTAAGGGAGCAGCACTTAGGAACATGGGCAGAGTCCAGGAAGCAATAATCCACTTTCGGGAGGCTATACGTCTTGCACCTTGTCGCTTAGATTGTTATGAAGGTAAGATGAAAAAATAGATGAATAATGTGAATCTGTAAGTGTGGCGACAGCACTCAGATGGAAGGTTTTCTTGGGCTAGCAGTTCCCAAACTTTGTTGAGATTGGAGTCCTCTGGGAGAACTTCTGAAAATCCTGATGCCAGGTCAATCCAGTATCATTTAAGCCAGAATATTGGGGGTTGGGATATGGGTGTCAGTATTTTTTTTAAGATCACAGGTAATACCAGTGTGCAGAAATGTTTGGGAACCACAGCATTAGATATCCTAAATTCATTTTAGGGCTTTCAGTGGACTTGTCACTCCATACTTTCAGAATCTATTTTTCTTGTTCTTTTTTTCCCGTGATTTTTGGTAAGGGTGGGGTGGTTTTTTTGTCCTTTATTGTTTTATTTTGTTTTGTTTCTCAAACATGGCCCACTCATTAATGTTACTCTCTCTGCTGGCATTGTGCTAGATTACTTGGTTATGTCTTTATTCCTTTTTTAACAGTTGCCTTACTTTGGGCCAGAAATATTATTCATTGGATAACTCCATATCCATATGACAGTGTTCATTGTGGGAACTGGTCAGTTCATTGTGACCTCCAGATTGGGCATGATCAGGGTCAGACTTTGTTTCGTTATGTACTATTTTAAGTTCATGTGAACTGACCCTAGGAGTTCAAAGCTCTGCCAGCTTCAGCAACATTTGGTGACTCTGTCACAGATGTTAAAATAGATCTTACAAGATGCAGTTCCTCCAAAGCATATTTTTACAAGAATTTAAAAATAAACCCAGGAGTCTAGAAATGATTTGCTCTTAACAGGAAGGTGAGTTCAAATTTGAGAAAACTTGAAAGTTGAGGGAAAGAACAAATCTGCTTTGATAGCCAGAGAACTATGCCAGTTGTGGATTTGTTCTTAAAGAAACTGCAGCAAACCAAGCTTTTGGTTTCAGATTAAATTCTTGATCCTGAAACTGTAGCTTCCCTAGCCTCTCAGCTGCTTTTATCAGGCTAACTCCTGTCTGCTGCGTGCCTGTTTCACAAGAGCCCAGGAATGCAGTTGAAGAACTCCATCACCACAGTGAGTGCTTGGATGCAGGGTGGTTAGAATTGTTCCCCAGTTAGCCTATGAGGCTTTATGGGCTGCCATCACTCAAGCTACAGTTTGGAGATTTGGATCGGAGTGACTGGTTATGCCCTCTTAGTGCTTCTTGCAGCCTTCAGCTGAGCTTCCTTTACTGGTGAGGACCCTGAGTTAGTGAGGTGCATTCTTAACATTTCCCTCTGAAGTTCCAGTGGGGCTTTAGCAGGAAAATAAAGTTATGCAATAAGTAATTGCAAAGAGCCATATTCTGAATCCAATATACTACCCTTAGGAGTTAGGTAATTTCTGGTTAAGTAACCATAGTGTGTGGTAGAATGTGCACAAGAGTTATAAATGCTGCTAGGGTGGAGGAGTATGCCGAGAAAATCTGCCAGGGAGTGTGTGGGTTTGGGGTTTAAGCTGTTTTTCTGTTTTGATGAGTGCTTTGTACCAAAAAGTACTTCCTCTGTTCCCCTTGACTTCTTGGCATGAAGAGTTGAGTTGACTCTTCTTAAAGTGTCGCCATGGAGCATCTTCCCGTAGGTATGAAAAGAGGCAGGAGCTGTTGGTCTCAGTATATTTGGTCCATCTAGTTCAAGGAAGCCATCAGCAAATGTCTTTTGAGATAATTTCTATGTTTCAGTTGTATAAGTCTGCCTTTCTCCTTAGGTTGTTCCCTAGGTCCTTTAGTTGTGAGATCTGGACATTCACTTTAGACTGTAGGACCCCTCCCCCTGCCCCGCCACCTTAAAGGTAGGACTAAAGGGGACTGAGCACAGCTGGAAATTAACAGCTTGTTAAGAGGCAGTGAAACCTTGGGTTTTGTTGGAAACCTCAACTTTGGTGGTTTCAGTTAATGAAAAGTGTCACCCTTGTTCCTCTAACACTCAGCTAGGCTGCCTCCATGCTATGGTTTACTTATGCATATTTCCTTCACTTAATGAAGGTGCCTTTGCAGTGCAGGCTTTTTCCACATCCATCAAGTGCTCTGGGGAAGAGTACTTCTTAGTTACTCCGTCAACATACCCTCCAGTCTGATCTCACTGTCAGTTTTCCCCTGGCCTTCCCTTTGAAACTTGGAAGGTTTGCAGTTTGGAAGTCTTGTCAGAGTGGAAACATGACTGGGAATGGTAATGTGGTTGAACTTTCTGTGTTACATTTTTTCAGGTCTCATCGAATGTTACTTAGCCTCCAACAGCATTCGTGAAGCAATGGTAATGGCTAACAATGTTTACAAAACTCTAGGAGCAAATGCACAGACCCTTACCCTTTTAGCCACCGTTTGTCTTGAAGACCCAGTGACACAGGAGAAAGCCAAAACTTTATTAGATAAAGCCCTGACCCAAAGGCCGGATTACATTAAGGCTGTGGTGAAAAAAGCAGAACTACTTAGTAAGTGTATCTTGTTTTTTTTCCGAGTTTGTCATCGTTAATTGTGTAAAACTTAATCTCAATTAAATTACTCAGTTCCAGCTGGTTACAGATGACCAGACAGGTGTGTGCTTTTGCAGCAGGTCTGAGCCCATGTGAATTGGTTTATATTTAGCACAGCCAGATGTAGTTGGCTTAGACCTGCATGGATTGGCAGTGACTGAGTTTTATGGAGTGGCTCAAATCAGCTATACTTGGTTACTACCTATTCAGCTCACTTTGTCCTGAACTAGTTTGGGCTGAATATAACTGATTTTAGCCAATTTGCATTGTTTTGACCCATATAGATTCTCCTATGACTTCCCTTTTAGCTTGGTTTTTTTAAGTCCTGTTTTATGATGAACTGAATTTGGGCCACTTTGGCAAATAAAATGCACTTTGGCTTTTCATTTGAACTTAGGTTAAGAGTATATTTTTAAAAATCAGAACTCCAACTACAGATTTCCTAATGGAATAGAAATTCAGTGAGCTTGTTCTCACTTCCTGCCACACCACTGTTCTCTTAACATCTATAAGTAGATGTCGGATTATGATCATTATTGTGGTTTTGTGTATATGACTTGATATGGGAATATATTTTCAAAATGTTGTGTAAGTAGGAAAATGCGGGTCTTTTTCTTTTCAGGCAGAGAACAGAAATACGAAGATGGAATTGCTTTGCTGAGGAATGCTCTAGCTAATCAAAGTGACTGTGTCCTGCATCGGATCCTAGGAGATTTCCTTGTAGCTGTCAATGAGTATCAGGAAGCAATGGACCAGTATAGTATAGCACTAAGGTAGGCACTTAGCCTCCCGCGGGGGGGAAGGTCGATGAGGGGTAGGAGGCAGGAGACAATGTAATAGGAGTTCTGGAAACACAAGCTTTGTGCCCATGGTTGAAAACAGAGTAATAGTAGTAATGGTAGAAGAGCTGTTTGTGAATTTATGACTTCTAAAAATTTTTTCTTAAGGTATCTTAACATTAAAGAACTCTCACTCAAACCAGCCACACCACTATAACATCTGTTTTCATTTGTGTAGATCATCTTCCTGGCCTTCCTGGTCAACACATATACATATTTTTATAGGGTTAATATGTAGTATATATTTTATATTCTGCTTTTTCAAATCAAAATATTGTAAGTACTTTCCCATGTTTCTACCTACTGTAGTAGTTAAGAACTTAAGCTCTGAAGAATACTACCTTTACCACCTGTTATCTTGGGCAAGTTACTAACAAATTTCCTTGTCTATATCTATCTACCTTATTAGGTATTAAGTGATTAAATAAGGATTAAATGATTATTTCATGTAAAGCTCTTAGCACTGTGCCTGGTACATAGTAAATACTAAATAAATAGTGGTATTCTTACTGCTTAATACAGAAGTGATTTCTTTGAGGGTTGTCTGTGTGTCTATAAAGTTATGGGGGAGCCCTGTCTTTAATCGAGTCTGATCACATCCATTTATTTGTTCAGCAATTGAGCACCACTCATGTGCCTGGCATCTCAGTAACCACTGGGGATGCTGCGATTCCGGGAGCTCTCCGTCTCAGACTTGCAGACTGATTGATACCACGTGCTAAGTGCTTTCATAGCAGTCTCTAGAAGGCAAGGTGGGAGTGCAGAGGGTGGGGTGCCCTGGGTGTGGGTGAGAGCTGTATGGAAGGTTTCAGAGAAGAGGAGATGTTACAAAATCAACCTACAGTTATATAAGTAGGAACAGGATTCCAGCATGGGTTTCATCTGCTTTTTGGGAAGCCCAGAAGCAAATGAGAAATAAAATAGCAGACTTTCATTAGGGACAAAATTTGCTAGAGATTGGACACTGGCTGGCCTAGGTGATGGTCACAACAGGCAAGAGGAGAGAATGTTTAGGAGCCAAGTAAATAAAATGTTCTGGAACACCTGAACTCTGAGGCTTTTTGGCACATGTAATGACTCTCAGCTGCTGAAGTTGAATCCCCAGGTAGGGATAGCTTTGGGTCCTGGGGTCTAACCTAGGAGTTGACAAATCTGTTCCATGGTAGGCATGATGATTTTGGTTGACTACTTAAGTGTTGATATGTTTAATTGTATCATAAGAACATGGAACAATTTTACTCACAGAAAAATAAGTATTTTTTGTAACCTTGTAGCTTAAGAAACCCAATATTGTTAAGAAATTACAGTTGAATTTTTCTGTTAATGATTGCTTGCTACTTTTTCATTGTGTTATTTAATATCTTCCTCTAGCAGAATGCTAGGGGTGAAAAGTGTGAAAAGGTTTAAGAAATATATGGAGAAAACTCAAATTGAGAATTCTAAAACTTAGGACAAGATGCCTTTTTTCACTTCTAGTGGTGGATTCCCTCAGTCCTGCCTATGGAGCTGGAGTTGTTTGGAGAGGCCGGGCATTAGCAGTTTCTCTGTGACTGGGTGGTCATTTCACTGCCGTGCCAGGGAGATGACACATCAGCCAGCAAGAAGCAAGGCAGAGATTCAGGCCTCTCCTTTGTTTTGTTGTCCCCTAGTTTGGACCCCAATGACCAGAAGTCTCTAGAGGGGATGCAGAAGATGGAGAAGGAGGAGAGTCCTACGGATGCCACTCAGGAGGAGGATGTGGACGACATGGAAGGGAGTGGGGAAGAAGGGGACCTGGAGGGCAGCGACAGTGAGGCGGCCCAGTGGGCTGACCAGGAGCAGTGGTTCGGCATGCAGTGAGGCAGGCAGCAGCTCCGTGGCCACACTGGCCTGCCCTGCTCTGAGCACTTCCATGGACTGAAGGAACCTGTAGGAGCCCGCTCTCTGGGAGGACCATGATTCAGCATGTGATTGCAGCAGGGGTCTCTGCCCCTTGCTCCGTATTACTAGTAGCGACTTCATTTTTAAAAACTGAGCCTGACCAACCTTCCATATATCTCCATCCTCCCCTGCTCCAGCCAGGGAGGACCAAGTGAGCACTCAGAGAGACCCGTGGATGTGTCGGGGCTTCTGGGGCAGAGTGCTTTTTCTAGAACGAATTTCTAAATCTGAAAGCTCGAGGAATAGACAGCGTTTTTGTCTGTGATGTTGTGGATGGGTTTAAAAGAGTGACCTGTTACCCAGAGCAAGAGTGTCATCTCCCAATAGCAGCATGGGCTGGCCCTTTCAGAGAGGCTTTCCTCTTCCAGAAATCATCCTGGGTTGTCCAAACTTTCCCAGTAACCTGCTTCCTTCTGCAATGTTAGTAATGCCTTAAGCTGACAGTTGCTATTTTGCAGAACAATTTTCCTATTTGCTAATCTAGTAACTTGCCTATGAGCCTGGCCTGGATCTGAGAAATAAGTGTGACCTAGAGCATGAACAAAGGCCGCACCTGGGGTAATTAACTAATAAAACTGTTTTTTGTACAGTAATGGTGTTGGGTTGATCAGAATGGAAGCCTTTATGGATTCTTTTTTTGGTCTCTTATTTACAGTGCGTTGATTGGGCCCTAGAATTATTTGCCATAAATAGACTTCCTTTCTTCCCAGAATGCTGGGAGCCTGGAGGACTCCCAAATGGGAACCTCAGGTGATAAGCTGTTTCATCCATTTGCATTTTCAATTGGTAAATTCCCCAGGGAGAGTCCTTGGCCAGATTTTAGACTGATTCTGCCCATCTCTGTCAGGGGTGCTAAAGTTGGTGTCTGGTTTTAGTATTCTATTATGGGGTCAGCAGGGGAGCTCATTCTCTGGCTTGGATACCGGGAGACTTTACCCAACCTCTCCTCCTTGTTTAAGACGCAGTACTTTTGATTATATAGTTAATTTGGAGGTGAAGGTGGTGGGAGTGGTACAGCTAACCCCAAATTCTCATTGAAACAAAATTAGTGAAAAGTGGTACAAAATGTGAATTTGACATAAATGGAAAGTTCTGTCCTAAAATAAAAACAGAAGTGTGCAGTAGTTTAGGAGCTTAGAACATCAGATAACTACGATTTAAAATGGACAAAAAGTTACTGTTAATTCAGTATGAGAACCAAAGCCTGGGCAACATCGTTTGGTGGAGCAGTTCCTAACGAGCCCAGCAGGCAGTGGGAGTCATGCCAGGGAAACCTGCAGCCCAGAGAAGACACTGCTCATTGACTTTAGTGCTCACTGCAGGATGCAGCCTCATGTCCCTCCTCAGCTCGCCTCTGAGCAGCCTTTTTCAGTCAGTGCTCTGGGAGAAAAGGTGAAACCTCCTCCTCTTCTCTGGGAAGAAGCCCAGCCCCACCCTCCTTATCTTGTTTCTGCATGTCTGGCTCACCACCATAACCCCTGAGATTCCCTCGGGGTCAAGCTGTGCCTTGGAGCCCAAGCCTGTGTGTCGCGTTCCATCAGCACCCTCATCCTCCCCTTTCATCTCTGCCAGGACCCCCTGGATCAGTCTGGCCTGTCCATCCCAGACCCCTCCATCCCAGCAACACCCTGCACTGGATTCCTCAGGTCCCTTGCACCTGCAGCATTTCCACCTTGGCAGTCTTGGAATGACAGCTGGGTTGAAAGAGGCAACTGAAACTATCTTTCTAGAGTACCTGATGTAGGACTGAAAACACTCTTGGTCCACCTGAAAGACCCTGCCACCATCACTTGAACCTCATGAGGGTGGGGAGCTCCAGGAATTGGGGGCAGAATCAGGCTTTCCAGCTCTGGCTGTCCCACTGAGCTCCCTGCCAGGAGACCAAGCAGCCTGATGAGGGATGGCCTTCCAGGTGTCTGCAGTCACCACAGGTACTTTCTGCTGTCTGGAGTTTCACGCAGCCAGTCTGGGGATGTTTTAACTGATTCTTGTCATTCCCCCACTCTCTTCCAGTGTTTGAATTATAGGTTTGGAGTCAGTGGGTTGGGTTCCAAAACTCAGCTCACTTGTCAGAGCTGTGGGTCAGGGGCCAGGTAGTTAGTCTCCAGCGTCTGGGCTCCCTCTTCTACCTCTGAGCTGAGCACTGAATAATCCCGTGAGTAGTTCGCCATGGTCCCCGTTGTGAACATCGTCATCCCCAGGGTAATGGTGATGCCAGACTGTCCATTCTTCCCTGGGGGACTGTGGGAACTGATGATATCACTGAAGCCTTTTTGCTCTTTTCTCCTGGCGGTCCCTCTGCTGATCAGGGAGGCAAGGTCCTAAGGAAGGATATTTCCTTCCCTCCAGCTTGGGCCTTCACATTCTGCTTCTGAACCCCTGCTGTGCGCCAGGGACCTGGCAGTTGTGGTCCCTACAGAGCTAATGTCAGGAGCTCTCCTTGCCAGCTTTACTTTGGAGGCCACACTCCTGTCTCTGAATTCTTTCTCAGAGAATGAGGTTAGCCTTTGCCCAAATCTGTAATTCTGAAACTTGAGTATGCTTCTCAGTGGTGCAGATTTCTAGGCTTGGTACCAAACCTTAATCCAAGTTCAGGGCTTGGGCCCAGGAGTCTGCATCTTTAATCCAACCTCAATTTACTATTCTGTGTAGCTGTTCCCTGGCCCAGATATTGAGAACCTTGGGAGGAGGGGGGTTGAGGGCCCCAGAAGCTATAGGCCTGACCCTGAAAGGGTCCCTGAGGGCCCCTCCTCTGCAGTTGCCTGTGGGTGGGGGCAACTCCCATGACTAGGGCTCTGGAGCCTATACCCAGGCCTGCTTGAAGCTGTGGGCACTGCCTGCTGCTCAGCGACTGCATTCTCTCTCCTGATGACAGACAGGCCTGATTCAGCAAGCACCTCACCTCGGCCTCCAGGACAGCGACCACAGCCAGGCCCGCCAGGATTCCCTGGCACTGGGAGGGCCCGTTGAGGTAAGTGCCTTACTAAGGTTTTCCATTTCCCTTGGGAACCTCCCTTTCCAGGAGCAGTGGAAGGAGGTACCAGCCACAGGCCACAAAGGGCAGGCTTCTATCATCTAGATGCTCTGACCTGCCTTGGCTGCACCTGGACCTTCACTAGTCGGGGCCAGGGTGTGAGCAAGATGTTGGTTGCTAGCGTCACAGAACAGGTTATTTATCTCACCAACTACATGGTATCAGGAACACCAAGAATAAGCCAGAAGCCCACAAGTCAGTCTCCTTGGCAGCCATTGAAAGAAAGTTTAGAAATAACTACCCTCATGCATTGCTGGTGGGAATGTGAAATAATACAACTGGTGTGGAATACAGTCTGGCAGTTCTTCAAAAATTTAAACATACACCCATATAATACAGCAGTTCCTCTTTTGGGTACATACCCAAAAGAATTGAAGCAGGGTCTCTGAACAGATATTTGCACACCCATGTTCATTACAGCACTTTTCACAATGGAAATCACCCAACTGTCCATTGTTGGATGAGTAGATAAACAACGTAGTCTACATACAAAGGGACCTTAAAAAGGAAGGAAATCTTACCACATGATACAATGTGGATAAACCTTAAAGACATCATGCTAAGTAAATTTTCTGATACTACATTTAGAAAATTAGTCTTGAGCATTTACCTAATATGTATATGAAAGCTACACTAAAGTAGTCATGCTGTACACACAGAAACTTCTGCTGGCGGTGTCTCTGGGATCTTGTTTATTTTAACAGTTCCACAGAATCCCATTCTATGGATGGAATGGATTTGGTAACCCTTCTACTATTGGTGGACCCCTGTTTCCAGCTTTGTATATAATTATTACAGTCTGCACTGTCATGAACATGTTTTGACATGATAGTCCAAAGACATGCTGAAGTCAAGTTCCTTGCAGTGAAATTTCTGGATCTCAGAGTGTGTGCATTTAAGGCTTTGATGGATGCTGTCAGATTGCAATAGATGGGAGTGCTTGTTTCCTGGACCTTGAGTGTGATAAAAACTCCATCATCTTGGTTTGCTTGTGCTATTTCCTGACATTCTTATAAACTGGGCCACAAGGCCAGCCCTATGCCGTGTTATCTCATCTTAGCCTCATACTTCTGAGGCATGAGTGGAATTAACCCCATTTCATAGGTGAGCAAACAGTCTCTGATGGACACATTGGCTGTTTTCATCTGTCCAGGATTTCTCACCCTAGAGCTTTAGTATGTTCCTAACTGTGATCTCTGCAAAATTTTATAGTATGTTAAGGAGAAAATGAGCTCTAAGTACCCCTTGCTGTCCATCTCAGTTCTTGGCCTTGCTGGATTTAAAGGCTGCCAGACCATCTGGCAAGGCCAGCACCATCACGTTGTAGCTTTTGCTGGCCACTTAAATCTTCCAGTGTCTGTCTCTTTATAAACAACCTTAGTGTGACCTCCTTTGTGTGCACAGCTTTTTTCCTTCTTTGGGTAAATTTCCTGGAGGGGGATTTCAGAGTGGAAGGGTATAATCTTTTTTTGGAGCTTTCATGGGGGCTGACTAGCTGGTCCTGTCTCTGTAGGCCCTGGCCAGCCCTGCGGCTTCCCCATCCACAGTCGGTGTGCCCTAGCTGTCCCAGTCTACCATCCATTGGCTTCATGTTTGGGGCAAAGTTGAAGCTTTCCAGTCTCTGGAATTCCCACCTCACTTCCCCTTGCTGCAGTTGGGAGCTTGTGGTGGGCTCTGGTGAGGCCTGCTGAGGCCTCGATCCTTGATTTCTCAAGACTTTGGGTTTTGGGGCCCCTTACCCCCATAGGACCCCCTTTGCTGGCTCTGGGTTGGAGAGTGTTACCTGGACCGAGGCCCCATCTCTACTTCAGGGCTGAGGGGGACTGTACTTGATGAGGTTTATTGTGTGTGTGAGGGTGGGGGTTGATTGGTGGCTACTTGTGTCTTACTCTGAGTCCCCATACTTCTTTCAGTTCCTTCTCAGAGGAGTTCCATCCTCCCTATTAGGAGGGATGAACCTCTTGAAGGGAGGGCCTCTCCCTACTACCAAGCAGAAGCCTCAGGTCAGTGGCCTGTCACTGGCTGTGTGGCCCTGGGCAGCTCTCTTAGCCTCTCTGTGCCTCCATATTCTTTTAGAAGACAGCTCAGAGTTGGGACCTCTCTCTTGGGGTTGTCAGCATTTTAGCCTTGGAGTGGGCTGTGTGGGAGAGGAGTGGCCTCCTAGGGTTAAACCTTAGTCCTTTAGGGGTCAGCATCCCTGTGGACATAGCCTTGCCCTCTGGCCCGTGGGCTGGGCCTGGGCCCTCTTTGGTGCTGGATCAACAGATTTGCCTGGAACCCTTCTCAGTGCCAGATCTAGTCCTACATGGGCCGTGGCCCAGGGAAATTATTTTTAAAATTTTGGATCATCTTCCACTTAAGACCTTGGTCTACTGTGCCCACTGGCCCATCTCCTTTGTCAGTCCCCTGGGGGCAGTGGAGATTTTTGTCCAGGAATTGAGTGGGAATGGTAGCAAGCAGGAATCCATCCTGAGAGAGGCCTCTGCCCTCCTGCCTGGGTGGTGCCTAGACTGAAGCCCCACCCTTGATGGGCTGAAACAAGCTGATCCCCCAAAGCCCCCCAAAGCCCGAGCTACTCCCCAGTCCCATGCTGCTGCTTTGCTGGGCTTGATGTTGTTTGAGGGGAAGGGACAGAGATAACCCCTATGCACGGTCCCCACCTGGAGCGCCTCAAGCCAGCCATGTGTTGACCAGAAAGGCAGCTTCTGTCAGCTCAGGGGAGGCCGAGGGGAGCCACCTCAGAGGACAAGGCCATGTGGAGACCCCTAGGCTGATCCAGGAGAACCATCTCTTGCAAAGAATAATTGTGCCCATGCACTATGGCCAGAGCCTGCTAAGCGGCCAGATAAGCTTTTTTTTTTTTTTTTAAATAAAAATGTAAAATTTGTAAAATATAACATACATAAAGAAGTATATGAAAACATCACACGTGCACTTTATCTAGGACAAGAACTGGAACGTTTCAACAGTCCCTGAAGACCCCTGTGTGCTCACACCTGATTGCACCCCTTTCCCTTCCTCCTGGCCTCTAACCCCAGCCCTTGCCGGACGTAACCACTGTTCTGCATTTTGTGTTTATATTTTATTTTCTGACCTTGGAAGTTCTATGAACGTTGAGCAAACAGTTTATTTTTCTCATCTGTAATATTATTTCATTGTTTTATTTTCAGTTTTACCATGTTTTTATCCTGAACATCACATTTATTTGCTGTTCTTTAAAATTTTTTTGTAATGGAATTATTGGGAATTGAACCTGGGACTTCATGTATACTAAGCACGCACTCTATCACTGAGCTATATCCCTCCCCCCTCATGTGCTGTTCTTGAACTTTATGTAAATAGAGTCATATTGTCTATTTTTTTAATGATACCTCGCTTAACACTTTTCGAATTGATCCATATTAATACTGTTTACTAGGGGAAAGGTATAGCTCAGTTGTAGAGAGAGTGTTTACCATGCACGAGGTCCTGGAGTCAATCCCCGGTACTTCCAGTAAAAATAAACAAATTAATTACCCACCCCCCAAATTAAAAAACTATTATTGCTTGTTCATTTTTTATTAATAGACATTTTTAGAGCAATTTTAGGTTTATAGAAAAATTGAGTAAATAGCACAGAGAATTTCCATATACCCTGCACACAGTTTCCCTGTTAACATCTTACATTAGCATGGTACATTTATTACAATTAATGAAGACTGATAAAACTTTTGTTGTTATTAACAAAAGTCCATAGTTTATTGAAATTTCCTTTAGTTTTTACCTAATATCCTAGTATTCTTTTCCAAGATTCCATCCAGGACACCCCACTACATTTAGTTACATGTCCCCTTAGGCTCCTCTTGGCTGTGAAAGTTTCTCAGATTTTCCTTTTTTTGATGACCATCCTTGACAATTTTAATGAGGACTAGTCAGGCATTTTGTAGGATACTGCATTTTCAGTGCTATATAATATTCCAATATGTGCATCTGTACACCCCCATCTTATTAATTCTGCCATTGATGGACATTTCAGTTGTTTCTAGTTTTTTTTTTTTTTTCAAGTGTTGCTGCTATGTATGTTTTTGTATGTGTCTTCTGTGCATAAACACAGATTTCTGTGGGGTTTTGTCCAGAGATGGAGTTGATGTGTGTAGGGTATGTGCATGTTCAGTTTTAACAGATTTCTGTCAAACTGTTTTCCAAAGAAGTTGTACAAATTTACGTGCACACCTGCGGTAGTTCTTTATTCCTCACTGGCATTTGGTATTATCAAACCTTAATTTTCTCCTGGCTATGGTGTGACAGTGATTTTGATTTACATTTTTCTGTTTTTATAATAAGACTATCATTTCACATATTTAGGAGTTATTTGTGCTTCTGTGAAAAAAACTTTTTTTGCCCATTTTTCTATTGGGTTGTTTATTTTTTTCTTATTAATTCACAGAAGTTCTTTATATATTCTAGATGTAATTCAGAATGTGAGTTGCAAATGTCTTCTTCCAGTTGCAAATGCCTTTTCATTCTGTTTATAGTGTCTTTTGATTAACAGATGGTCTTAATTTTAATGTACTTGAATTTACTTATCTCTTTCTTTATGGTTGTATTTTCTAATTCTTAAGAAATCTTTCCCTATTTCAAGGTCAAAAATATATTCTGTATATGGTGTGAGGCAAGGAGCCAATGTTACTGAGTTTTTTAAATTTATGTTTAAAATGTGTAACCACCAGTTATTGAAAAATTACCTGCTTTCCCACTGATCTATGATTCCAACAGGGTTACAAATCAGGTATTCACAGACTGGCACCTCTGTTTCTGAGCTCTCTTGTTTCACATCACTGGTCAGTTCTTCTATCCCAGCACCTGTCCCTTACAGTCTTAATTACTATAGCTTTATAAAAACGATTGATACTTGGAAGGTCAAGACCCGCTGATCTTATTCTTAGCAGGTTTTTGGCTATTCTTAGCTCTTTATACTTCCATTAAATTGTTAGTATCCTTTGGTTTAATACAGTTTCTTAAGGTAGATTCACAGTTTTCAAAAGGACATAAAGTGAGATTTCCCTGTTCTCATTTTTTCTCCTATTTCCCTCCTTAGAAGCAACCATAGTTACTAGTTTCTTGTGTATTTTTCCCAGAAATAGTTTGAAATTACGTAAGTCTGTGTATATACCAGCCCCCTTTTTGTAGTTGCATGATTCATCAGCAGAGTTTATTTAAAAAGTAAACTCTCCATTTTCAATGAAATTTTTTTTTAATTTATGTATTTTTAAAAAATGGATGTACTATGGATTAAACCCAGGACCTTGTGCATGCTAAGCATGCACTCTACCACTCAGCTATACCTTCCCCTGGAAATCTGTTTCTCAACAGGTCATGATGTATAAATATCAAAGAGATATAAATGTTAAACTTTATACACTTCTAGTCTTGAGTTAAAGCATTTTGAGTAGTTTCCAAACTTACAAAATATATTTTATAATTTCTTCTAATTTTGATGACAGAGCAACCAATTTCAGCTTCTCCATTACTTCATAGCTGACTGCGGGACATGTTTGTCTTTTCCTGCTGCAGGAAGCATGGATTGCTTTTCAAAATAGAAGCATCCTGGTCATGCTGAAGTCACTCTTTCAGAAACAGAGCAACAGGAATAACATATTTAGTATCTTCTTCTAATGTAATAATTACATTTGGGGTTGGCTCTATCATTTTCTATTATCCTTTCTGTATTTTAAAATATCTTTTTAGGTTTCTTTCATTTTTTTCCCCTTCCGTTGAATTGTTAGTTTTATCTCTATTTCTGTCATTAGTGTTTACCCTAGGAATAGCAACATGCTTGTCACTGTTACCTACATCTGAAACTTGCCAGTGTCTTTACCGTGCTCCTGGGTGACAGGCCTGCAGATCACTTAGACTGCGTACTCCTGCCCGCATCTATAATTCCCGTAGTGTGAGTCTGCTGGTGAAGAACTCTGTTTTTGTTTGTGTGTCTGAAAATACCTTGATTTTCTAATTACTGTATATTTTCTCCAGATTTAGAATTCTAGGTTGCCAGTAACTTCAGCACATGAAGCTATCATCCCACTGTTTTCTGGCCTCCACTGACTGTTGAGATGTCAGCAATGGGCTGATACTCCTTTAAGGTAGTGCCTTTTTTCTTTTTCTTTTTCTTTCCTTTCTTTTTTCTTTTCTTTCTTTCTTTTCTTTTTGCCTCTGTGGCTTTTAAGATTTTCTTGTCTTTGATTTTCTGCAGTTCACTATAGTATGTCTAAGTCTGGATTTCTATTTATTTACACTTTGGGGGGTTTGTTGGAATTCTTGCATCTGTGGATTGCTGTCTTTTATCAGTTACAGAAAATTCTTAGCCATTCCCTCTTCCGATAATACTCCTCTCATACTCCTTTCTCAATTTGTTTTCCAGGTATTTTAACTCTTTTTCTGTATTTTCTAGCTTTTCTTTCTTTCTCTGCTGCGTTCTGGGAGTTTTCTTCTCATCTTTTTCCACTTCATTTGTTATTTTGCAGTGTCCACTCTGATGCCATGTCCGTCCATCAAGTTTTTTTGTTATGTTTTGTTTTTTATTGAGGTGTGGATGATTTACAGTGTTAGGTGTACAGCAGAGTGATTCAGTTATACATATACATACATACTTTTTTTAGATTATTTTCCATTATAGTGTATTTTAAGAAATCGAGTATGGTTCCCTCTACTATACAGTAGGTCCTTGTTGCTTATCTATCTTATATATAGTAGTGTGTATTCATTAGGTTTTTGATTTTGGTGAATGTGCTTTTCATTTCTAGGATTCCATTTAATTTTTTTCTGCTATGTTCACTTTTAATAGTTTCCTGTCTCCAGCAGATTTTCAAGTATATCTGTTTTTCTTTAAACAAAGTAAGCATGGATATTTTATGATTTATATTTAATACTTTCAATATGTGAAGTCTGGATGGAGCTGTAATGTTTATTTCTGTTGGCTTTCACTCATGGTACCTTGTTTACCATGTACTTGGTTACCTTTTACTGCGTGCTGCTTTGAAAAATAATTGTGTGCTTCTCCGAGACAACATGAAGGTGCCTTCCCACAGACAGGATTCACATTTATTTCTGCTTAGTGCTTGGGGAGTGCTGCCAGTGACTTTACCTTCGTGCCTTGAGGGTTCACAGCGCCTCTAGTGGTGGTGTGGCTGCAGGTGCTCACGAGCCAGTGTTTGCCCCCCCCAGCCCCCAGGTGGGCAGCTATCCTGGTTCTTCTCAGCACCAAGGCAATGCTGCCTGCAGTCCTTTGAATTTGGGGGAAGGAGGGCAGCTTTACTTCTGGTTTGCCTATACCCTGAGGTGTTAGCCCTTTGGGGTCACAGCTTAGTGTCCTGTGAGGTTTCCCACTTTTGGTGGGCCCTGGCTTTTCTTTGCCTTTTGTGCTTTGTGGGCCCTCAGAACCCATGCTTGCTTTCACAGCTTGGTTTATGTGGCTAGGTAGATGCCGCCAGGGGAAAGGTGACCTTGTGTGTTCTGATTCTCTCTTGCTGTCTCGTAGATTTTGGCCTGGAAATTCTCTACTATCTTGTAGTTATCTGATGCTTCTATGAGGATTTAAAAAAATATTTGGAGAGTGGCCAAAATGGCAGAATAAGAAGACCCTGAGCTCACCTCCTCCCACAGCACACCAAAATCGCAACTATTTACACAGTGCCTATTGATGAGAACAACCTGAAGATTAGCAGAAAAGAT
The DNA here is from genome assembly GCF_048773025.1 of Camelus bactrianus. Lineage (NCBI taxonomy): Eukaryota > Metazoa > Chordata > Mammalia > Artiodactyla > Camelidae > Camelus > Camelus bactrianus. The sequence goes on along the minus strand of NC_133570.1, from coordinate 7,131,643 downwards.
CTTCTACAACTAAAGACATAAAGAAGGAACCCTGAGACAGGTAGGAAGGGCGGAGGCGCAGTATAGTGAAGGCCCGTACCCCTGGGTACGCAACCCAGCAACAAGAGGATGATTATAATAGGAGAGGTTCTCCCCAAGGAGTGAGGGGTCTCACCCCACATCAAGCTCCCTAGCCCAGGGGTCTTGCACTGGGAAGATGAGCCTCCAAAACGTTTGACTTTGAAGGCCAGTGGGACTTACTTTTGGGAGAGCCAGAGGCCTGTGGAAAATAGAGACTCCACTCTTAAAGGGCACACACAAAATCATGAAACAAGCTTTACAAGTAGATGAATGGATAAAGATGTGTGTGTGTGTGTGTGTGTGTGTGTGTGTGTGTGTGTGTGTGTGTGTGTGTGTGTGTGTGTGTGTGTGTGTGTAATGGAGTATTACTCAGCCATCAAAAAGAATGAACTCTTGCCATTAGCAACACATAGATGGACCCGAGGGTATTATGCTAAGTGAAATAAGTCAGACAAGGAAAGACAAATATTGTATGATTTCACTTATATATGGAATCTAAAAAGACAAATGAACAAACATAACTAAGCAGGAACTGTGTCATAGACATAGTTGCCAGCAGAAAGAGGGATGGGGAGAGGAGATAAATAGATGAGGGGGTTTAAGAGGTACAAACTTCCAGTTATAAAAAGGTGAGTCGCAGGTATGAAATGTACAGTGTGGGGAATATAATCAATAATAATGTATCTTTGGTGACAGATGATAGTTAGACTTAACATGGTGATCATTTGAAATAGTTCAAAATAGTGAATTACTGTGTTGTGTACGAGGAACTAATACCGTGTTTTAGGTCAATTGTAATTAAACAAACAAAATGGACATTTATTTTATACTTTGGATTATAACCCAATACTCCTTTCTTTTCTTGCTCAAATTGTTCTAACTTTGGCCATTCAAAGCTTCTTCAGTTGGGTCCTGTGTCCCTTTGACATAACTTCATCTTTGTTCATTGTTTTTGTTTTTGAGCACTTCCTTCATTTCTGGCACTACAGTGTTCTCCAGGCATTCGTGCATTCTCTGTCCCAGTCCTAGAATTAGCCATTTCTCCAGGGAAACTTGATTCCTTTTATTGGAGAATGGCATTAGAAACCTAAAACTGGAGCTAAGTGTGCTCATTGCTACTGAAGTGTCCTTGCTTCTTGGCTCACTCATTTGATAGTGCAGTACATGTTTATATACACATAGCTAGAAATATTTCTATCTAGAGTTGTCTATATTGATATTAATCTAAATGTGAGTTCATCCTGGTGTCTCCGACTGTAATTCATTACCACATGGATTACCCTAGCCTTCTTCCCTTGCTTATCTGTAACCTCCCACTCCAACAGTAAGAAAACTGGCTACTGCCATCTGCCATCTGTACCACAGCATTTTCATTTATTCTCAGCAAGCATCATTACTGGATACTAAACTTCCTCTTGTTTCTTAAAACAAATGGTAGAGTATTACTTAGTCTCTACATGTTTCTTTTTTTTTTCCTTGAAGAGTTGATTTCTAGTCTACTAGCATTGTGAGAAAAGATGCTTGCTATGATTTCAATTTTCCTAGATTTACCAACGTTGGTTTTGTGACCTAACATGTGATTTATCCTGGAGGATGTTTCATATGCACTTGTACAGAATGTGTATTCTGCTGCTTTTGGATGAAATGTCATATATATATGTATGTGTGTGTGTGTGTGTGTATGCACACACACATATTCATCAAGTCCAGTTGTTCTAGCCTATAGTTTAATGACTGTTATCAAAAAGACAACAAATAAGTGTTGGTGAGGATGTGAAGAAAAAGAAACCCTCGTGTTCTGTCAGTGGGAATGTAAACTGGTGCAGCCATTGTGGGAAACAGTATTTCTCAAGAAATTAAAAATAGAACTACCATATGATCCAGCAACTCCATGCCTGCATATTTATTCAAAGAAAACAAAAACACTAATTAGAAAGGATTTATGCCCCTCTGTTTGTTGCAGCATTATTTACAATAGCCAAGATATGGAAGCAACCCATGTGCCCATTAATAGATGAATAAAGATGTGGAACATTACAATGGAAGGAGTTTTATTCAGCCATAAAAAATGACATTTTGCCATTTGCAACAATATGGATGGACCTGCATGTGAACATTTCACTGGGCAGACAGCATACATTGGACATCGTTCCTTGCTGATTCATAGATCCACCTCACACTTTCTGAAGGCTGCATAATATTCCACGGTATGAATGGTCTCAGTTTATTTAACATTTTTATTATTGATGGGCAACCAGATTATTTCCAATCTTTTGCTCACAGCAGTGCAGCAGGATTGTTTGTTTTTATGAAAGTGTGGGAGGATTTCACCAAAGTTAAGTGCTTGATCAAAGAGTATAGATGTTTAAAAATCTCATAGATAATGTCAAATTGCCTCCCGGAGACTGGGCCAATTTATATTTTCACCATCAGCATGAGCTGTTTCTTAATGCCAGCTGCAAAGGAGAGATCAGTATCAAACTTTGATCTTTGCTAATCATATGTGGAGAGAACTTGCTGTCATATTCATAGCCCATCCATTTTCCTGACTCTAGAGAGGTGTATTATATTTCGAATATTTTACATGTTTATGCAATTTAGCATTCTTCTGGGATTCTGTGTCATACTTAGGCTTTTTGTCTTCCATGTTTTCTTCTAGTACTTTATGGTTTACTTAAAAAAAAAAATCTGAGATGTGCAGTCATAATGAACCTTTACATACATGGCACCTAAGCATTTACAGAAGTAAAACTGCCCTCCTTCCCTCTTAAAACTAACCACCATCCCACTCACCACTTCCTGTCCCTGTGGCTGGTGTCTGTGAACTTGTTACTGATGTTTGCTCCTAGTCCAGAGGTGAGGAGCTTGCACTGAATGTAAATCTGTCGCAGAGCTGTTTAGGCGACTTTCTGTGAGCTAGACTTTCTCAAGGAAGCTGGTGCACGTGCCTTTGTGGGCACAGGCAGGCACTGGCCCAAGGGCCAGGCTGAAGACTTTAAAATATGCAAAACAAGACCATATCAAACTATACACTCTGCACTTGGTTGCACTGTGCAGGGAGACTTCTCTCTGTTGATACCTGCAGTTCATTTACTCATTTTCATTGCTGCAGAGTGGTGTCAACATTCCTCAAACATACATAGCAATTTTCCTGCTGCTGTTGGTCATCATTTAGGTCGTTTCCAATGTTTTTCTTTCACAAACACCCTGTCATGGCCTTCCGGCCATGTGTGAGGAGTTCTCTAAGGTGAGTCTGAGAGTGGCCCTGCTGTATGCTGTAAGTTAAGAGCCAATTGCTGTGCAATGTAAGGATGGCCCGTTCTCCACATTCTTGGTATTAGAAGACTCATTTTTCGGTCAGTTGGGCATGAAATGGCGTCTCATGAGATAAATTTGCTAGTGGGGTTGAACACATTCTCTTATTTATAGTCATTCAAATTTTGTGTCACTCAGTCGTCTTTTGGGATGTAGCTTCATTTTTCGTCTTTTGAGCTATTTGAAAATGACTGGGTGCAAGGGATACAGCCTCTTTTTTCCCTCCCAGAACAATCACCAACATGAGTAACCCAACTTGTACCAGCTAAGCTAAAATGCCTTTCTCAAATAATGCATTTAATGACTGTCGCTTACACCTGAGAGGTTTGGTATCCTTCTTTGCCCCCCTTGCATTTTCTCCCTTCACTTTTGTTAGAATCAGCGTTTGATTAAAACCCCTGTTGGCATTTTCACGTATCATAAACGTATGACATGTATCATTCACACTAAAATGTCACTTCCCTCTAAATTACTGAACTTTCCTAAAAACGAAGTGTCCTCATTGATCCAGTATGACCGTTGCTCCTTTCTGTTCACTCCTAGGCCTTTTTCCCCTCTTGTCTGACTGCAGTGACTCCCCAGCACAGGGCTGAGTTGTGGGCGTTGGTGGACGGTGAGTGTAATTCTGGAATTCAGCTCTTCTGGCTTTTCCCTTATGTCATAAAAATGGGAATTATGGATACTTCAGGTTTTCCTTTTTTTGAAAGTCAAGAGTGGATGCTAAATTTGATCAAATTCTCCCCCCTCCCATATCTGTAGAGTTGATTTGTCTTTTTGTTAACAATGGGAATGCAGAAATTTACAGATAAATTTTGTGTATGAACAGTATTACAAGCCCAGTGCTTTGTCTCCAAGCCGCTGACAACTTTTTAACCATGTTAATTATCTCTGAAAAACCCTAGCTTCCTCATCCTTGAAGGGAGACAGTGGAGCCAGGGCAGGAATACTGTGTCACACAAGCAAGCAGACCTCCTACTGTGCTTTCCTGCCCAAGGTCACTGGGAATGCGCTGTTCCTTTTATCCACACAAGGGCAAAACCGTGCAGGGTGCAGGGTGCAGGGTGCAGGGTGCAGGGTTGGAAGCCCTCAGTGCACATCACCCACCCCTCCCAGAGAACAGTCAACAACACCACACTGTGAACTTATCATAGAATAGATTTATTTACCTGAAACCATGTCTGTGCGATGCTTGTTACCAGCACAGAAATAAACTGATCTCTATTTACAGTCTAAAGTCAAACATGCATTGTGATAAATTGACATTTAGCATTTTATTAATATAAATGCATGACAATTTGTATTGCACCATCATCTGTCTACTGCTTCTGATTTCATTAAATAAGTTACATTTAATACAGTGCAAAATAGCTGTTTGCACACTCAAAAAAATAGCTAAGTTATGAACTGAAAGCCTACATTTTAACCATTCAACACCTGTAGTGTTTTCAATATATTTATAAATAAGCAAACTGTACAGGGCCAATTAAAAAGTAGCATATTTCAATGACACCACAGAGAAATCTGGCTACTTACAACTGAAGGCATGCATTACAATTGAATATTGTACATTTATTTAAGTTATGACATTTTGCAGAGAAATATGGAGACTTGGCTGATGGCTTCTAAGTTCTTGGATAAGGTTTCAGAACCTCATTTTTCTTGCAGCAAAGAAACCAAGCTTCTCTGGAGAGGCTTTCTGATTCATTAAGCTAAATTGTACATTTGTAATTAGTTTCATTTAAAAGCTAAAAACTCCATTGGTAGTACACGTTTCCTCCACATAACACACGAGTTGGGGACTTTTCCCTAATTTTCTTTTTCCCCCAACATCAATCATGCAGAGGGCTGGTAGATGTGTTGCTAAAAAAACGCACATGCACGCAACCGAACACCCTTTTATTTCTGCAAAATGGTTTAGGAAGCGGTTACTCCAGTATTGCTGAAAAGGAAAGAGAGAGGAAATCAGCTTTATGAAATACAGGGAGGAAATGTTAGAATAACTATAAAAGACTAAGATTAATAGTGACAGATGAAAAAGGAATATTCAGTTTGATCTCTTAAGATTTCAAGACCAGCATTTCGGATTAACTGTCCCTGAGGCGCTGCCCACACAGGGTAGCATCTAGAAGCACTGGCTCACAGACCCCCCCCCCCGTGTCGTCTTGGCTCCAGAGCAAAGTCACCCCTGGCTCACAGGACAGTCCCACCAGGTACACTTCAGGTGTAACAGGAGAAGGAAAGGTCTCGGTTAGCAGTGCGGAGGGTAAGGAGAGTGAGGAGTGTGGTAATCAGCACCGAGCCTCGGCTCCCGCCCCTCCCTTCCCTGGGGGGCCTGCTCATTATCATTCCCTTTCAAGAAAGAAGGTGGCAGCTGACCCTTGTAAACCAGGTTAACCCGGTAACCTCAGGGTGGTGGTTTTGACAGAATCTGGTGCCTCCAGGCTGACGAAGCAGGCGTGGCAGACACTGAGCTAATGCTGTGGCCTCACACATTCCTGAGGTCTGCCCACCCAATGTCCGGGGGCAGAGGGCCCAGCTGGGTGGTGATGTGGCCGCAGCTGCTTGTGAGGGAGCTGGCAGCTGCCCTGGTCTGAGCTCCTGTAGTTGCCCCTGCCCAACAGGTCACCTGCCTTGTGCAGATGCAGAATGAGCTGCCGGCATGGGATCCGTTTAGGGGTCATGTAAGATCGCCACCTTCTGGGTAAAGGGCAGAGTTCCATTAAAGAGGTGGGACCAGGCATGTGGTGGCAAAGAACAGAACGCTTTGACAGGACAGATCTTTAGCCCACTTGCTTGTGGGGAAAGGACGTGAAGCACGTTGCAGGCAGAAGCTGCCCGACGGCACTTGCACGGCCGCCCCACCGTTAACGGCCATGGCAGAGCGGGCCTCCCTGCAGGCATCTGGTGAGGGGCCGGGCAGCTCCACCCTCTAGAGGACGGAGGCCAAGGCTGTGCCCACAGCAGCACGGTTGCTGATGAGGTGTCAGTGCAGACGAGGTTTTCGGTGGCAAAGACTGAAGCAGACCAGACAGAGGGACTCTGCTTGCGGCAGCAGTGGTCTTCCCCACTCCCAGCTGTCTGGGCTGAGGCAGGTGGGTGCCCAAAACCACCCCTGTGGGCCGGACAGGTCTGAAGCTGAGAAGCCGCAAGGCAGCAGCCACCCGGGACCATCTAGGGCCGTGCACGTCTCCTGCAACAGCCCACACCATTCAGCTTGTTTTGTAAAGGTCAGTAAATCAAGGAACTGACTCAGGACAAGTCGACTATTAGGTTAGGTTGGTTTCCACTGAACAGCACCCCACCCAACAAGCTCAGAGAGCCTGTTCTGGTTTGCAGCCAAGACATGCTCCTCGCATTTGACCCACTCAACCTGTTTCTACACCTTGTTAAAACCAGCAAAACGTACCCGCTCCACTCTCTGCCGAGCAAACCAGCCTCCCCTTCTGAGAGCCAGGCCAGGACTCTCTGCATTAAGACTCAGTCTCCATGTGCCACTTCCACCCCCTTACACTGGGACCTCAACTTGGCAGCACCTCATCCTGCTCAATAACCTGTTAACCTTTCCCCAAACTCCCAGCATTTACATCATGTCTTCTGACCGGGCCAGAAACCAGGTCCCAAGTACCTTCATGAGGAGACCTGAGGCTTCTCGGGGAGGGAGCTGCTGCCTAGCCTCCTTCACCCTGGCTAACAACCTGATAACTGTGCTGTAATGTACCCTGAGAGAAAAGCTAAGTCCCAGCCACACGGATATGACCCAGTTGAAAACAGGTGGCCTATTTAAGATGAACCAATGGATGCACGAGTTCACTGGTGTAGTTACCACCTCTCACTTGCTTTTGGCTCTAAACTCCTCGCCCCCCTTAGCGGAGGCACTGGGGACTGAACTCAGGACCCCGTGCACACATTCTACCACTGAGCTATCCCTCCTTCCCCGCTAGCTTTTGGCTTTTTAGTGAACCAGAATTAGCAAAATTCTGGGACAAACCCTTGCAGCTAACAAAGAGGTTTCTGTAAACCCTCATCTCAGCACTTGTGAAGGCACAGCTCCCTCAGCTTGTCAGTCTGACTAAAGCAGTTTTTCTTCCCCCAGGCCCTCCCCTGCCGTCCGGCTGTGCCACTGTTATGGCGGTGTGCGGGGTCTAGGACAGCACTCTTGGGTCAGCCGGCCCCCGGCCCACGTCTGCACAGGTACCACGTATCCTGCATGCGCTGCTCTCGGGGCACCTGGCACAAGATGCTCATTTGTTAGCGTCACACAGCCAGCTCACTTGGTGGCAGTCACCTTTAGGCTAAAGCATCCAAATTTCAGGGAATACTCACGTTAGTTGATGGATGTTGGAAGGCATTGGAGGAAAACACCACGGTTAGGACTGTTAATGACTTACACACTGTCGGTAAGACTGATCTCCAACATGCACAAACATGTATCATAGTAACAGTGGTGGTTAGTGCCACATTCAAATAAAAATAGTTCTATACAATATGTTCATTTGGTCATGTGCTATTTACAGATTTTACAAAACACACACACACACACACACACACACACACACTTGCCCTTATGCCCCTCTACACCAGGCTAAAACCGGCCAGCAGAGACTTGCATACAATGTATCACAGATGACAAGTGGTGCCTATGCATTAAAAATAAAATTCCTACAACGACCTATATGCAGCAGAACAGGACCCTTCTTCCCCTTGAGCACAGTAAAACTGAAGTTCTGAGCTAAGGACTTAAGAGAAAAGCTGGACACACCTATTAGTCCAAACTAAGTCACTTAAGATTTAAAAACAAGACAGTTATTTTTCTCTGTCCATTTAAAAGGTTTTATTTTTCTTTTTAAACTAGATTGTGAAGTGCCACTGAAATAGGCAATATTGGCAAAACAATGTCTGTTACAATAAAATACATTAGACGTTTAAATAAATAACCTTAAAAACTACGTGAAGGGACACGAACCCAGTCGATTGAATCTGGAACAATGTTTTCTGCACAAGCGAGAACAGGCATACCTCTTGTTAAGACTGATGTAAACAGAACCATCGAAACCCTACAGGAGAAGCAGCCGAGCGGGGTGAGGGGTGGGGGTGAACGAGGGCTGAGAGGGTGAAGGGGTGGCAAACCAAAAAATACTGACTGAGGTAGCAGTACTCTGCTCAGTGCAGAAAAATTGGCTTACGAATAAAAATCAGACTGTGATCTCAGATTAAATCCAGATGACCATGCAAAAGACACAACACATGCTATTTAGTTTTAGAAAAAACCACACATTCATTTCCTAAAATCTGCTGCCAATTAATTTGCTGCCAATGTCTGCTGGCTCAACTATTTTTTTATACAAGGATGAGTATTAAACAGAACACTGTACATGCTGTTTCATCTACAAAAAAATATTTGCATAAAATAGTGTTAGTTCTCTGTACATGTCAATGGACACTTTATGTGTATAAAAAAAGGAAACTCTTGCCCCACTGGAGTCAGAAAAAGCAAAACAAAATCTAGAATATGAAACCTCCTTCACCAGCCAATATGTTCATGTGAAAATTCAGCAGAAATAAGACAGTTGCTTTAAACAATAAAAAAATTAATTAAGTTAAACATCTTCTTTATGTAAAACTGTCAGTCAAGACCAGAACATGTCACTAAAGTTAGTGTCTGTGCTATAGACCCAGATCACCAGGGGCATTATAAGCAGCACAAAGGGCCAGGAAATCCCATCGGTGCATGCCGAGAACGAGCAGGATTTGGTAGCAGGCTGCACACACTCTTTACCAGGTTCCAGGTAGTTGCGGGCCACAAATTTGAGGGTCTCGTCCATTAGAATCACGGGCAAGGAGATTTTCAGCACCATCAGCCACTGGGTCACATTCAGCGGTGTGATCTGGAAGATAAGCTGAAAACACAAAGAAGCCTCGTCAAGCCCCAAGACTTGCTGGACGGGCAGCCAGGCCAGGCCCCAGCCCGGATCCCCGCACCACTTACTGGCAAGGGTTCCACGTAGAGGATTAGGAAGTGGAGCGACATGGACAGGCAGATGGAGCCCACGAGCCAGATATTCTCCCAAGGGGGCATCCTCAGTAGGGACTGGTTTTCAGACAAGCTGCAGAACAAGGAGAGGTACATGAAACGTGTTTCTGCTGAAATACCCAAGGCCCACGTCTTCACCGAGAGACCGTTCAGAACTACACTGCTCTGCACTGCTCGCTGACCTAAGTCTATTGACTTAGGTTTCTACAGTGACTAAATTACAGAAGAAAGTTCAGATGTAGGACAGATTCCAATTTTAAATCCAGGCTTCAGCACAGAGATCCCATTTCAGTGGGTTCAAAGCTGCTCAATTCCCCATGTCACTTAGGCTATTTTGAAATTTCCATTTTTATCACTGGCTTAATTGGATTATCGATACTGTTTGTCTCAATGCTGAAGGGCAGAGCGCCTTCCCTGTGGGCACTGGCACTCGGGTGCTCAAGTCCCTATTTTTGGCCTCTGCTGTCTCTTAAGGACCACGTGGCTGAGCACTCCCACTACTTCCTGGACGTGATGAGGACTTAAGCTCTTAAAACCGGTGCTGCTTGTTCTTTCTTTTGGGAAGGGCGGAGCTTTCCTTTGATTCTCAGTCAACCGCGACACACACGCAATCCCCCAGCGCCCTGGCTGTCCGGTTCTCACCCCGGGGTGCCGAGAGGACTCACTGACCTGTTGAGGGCATTACACATCTCTATGGTGACTAGAACAGACAGCGCCATTGTCATCGGGTACGGGGATTCAAAGATTGCACAATCCACTCCTTCGAAGTCTGGGTTGTCGTCTTTACACTGTAGGAAATGACTCTGCAACAACAGTCCCATCAAGTCTGTGATCGGCCAAGTGCACTTCCCAAAGCCCACCGCCCCATTACGCCCACAACACAGACCCACAAGATCTCACCCCATCTCCCAGAGAAGCTCTGGTTCTTCAGAATGACTAACTGCTTATGCAAGCCTCATGACTGCCTGACATCCAACCCTCAGAAAGCTCAAGGACAACTCTTTGTGAAGGCTTAAGCTCTGCATCTATGGTATAGAAAAGAAAGGTGGCTACGTACCAGCTGGTAGAAGGTCACCCTCGGACCACCATCGGCAGCAATGAACCACCAGGCGGCAGCCCCCACAGTAGCAGCGCCAACATAACCTGGGAACAAATATCACAACGCTGACACACGTGGGGTTACAGCCTGCAGCATCCCTGCAGGGGATGCCTCGTGGGCCAACACCTAGGACGGAGATCAATGGTAATGAGCGGGTATTAGCCCAAAGCAGCCAGACTGAGGGTTTCTTCAATGAGAACGCTGTCTGTGGTACAGAAGAACCAGGTACTTTTCACCTGGAAATGGTAGGACCTTCACACTAGCCCCGCCCTTCTCTACCAGCAGTCAATACGTAAAGGCTGCAGGCAGTGTCATCTACTTAAGGCCCTGCTGGGTTGGACCAGATCACACCATCCATGACCTTTAGGCAAACTCATGGTACCACCTGTACACTTATTTGCTCCATCAAAAGTCTGGCAGAACCTTTACATGGAAAGGCCATTAGAGAAATTTGTGCCAAACGCTGAGCACGTGGCAGTTGCTGGAGCCAATTGTGCAGCCATCCCCACCAGTCACTGCTGAATACAGCAAACGGCAAGTTTATTACAAAGAAGCACCAAAGGGTAGTGGAGAACACAAGGAGAGTAAGAGACTGTCCCAACATTGCAGCATCCACCACAAGGTCCAAGTGCAACGCCCTCTAACGCAGCAATTACAACGGAGTGGCAGAGAGATGACACACAGGAACGAGGCGGCGACACCTGTACTGACGTGAAATCAGCCACCAAATAGGGAGAGAGACAGAAAGGTTCAGCATACAGGTCTGTACGGCAGGCCATCGCTTGTGAAAAGACTACCCAAAATACATCTACTTGCTAGAGTGTCCCTGGAAGGGCATGTGAAAACTTAACGCAAGAGGGGAACTGGCCGAGAGCCTTCCCGCTTTCTCCCTGCGACCCTCGGGAAGTCATTTAACCTCTCTAACCTATGGAACAGGGAAGAGGGAAGCAGCACCCCGGATCAGGAGGATGAGGTCTACAGACATACGCAGAATCTGACCTGTGGCCGGGGTGCTGTGCGTTCAGACCACTGCTGATGAATGCAGTGATCCCTTCTCTCACTTCAGGAAAGTGGCGACTTAGTTTTTTATCTTGGTGAAATAAGGCCTGAGTTGTCCCTGTATTTCCTTTGCCCACAGGTTAAATCTGAAAACCTCATTCACAGAGGCCTAAGGAAGGATGAGGATGCTAAAACAAGAGACTGGCTTTACTGTAAACTGGGCATACACAGCTCGTTAAGCTGTAAGAGGGCAGCCTCCATGTTTTACTACCCTAATATGGAGATAGAAGGAAAATGTGCTTTTATGGGATGAATCTACAAAATCTTGACTCACGAACATTTTGTTTAAAAATTAAGAATATAAAAAAACTGTACTCACAGCCAATAGCCAGGTAGCGGAAAAAGAGCCACCCGCTGATCAGCGGTTCCTTGGGGTTCCGGGGTGGTTTGTTCATAATGTCCAGATCAGGAGGGTTGAACCCCAGGGCAGTGGCAGGCAGGCCGTCTGTCACCAGATTGACCCAGAGCAGCTGGACAGGAATTAATGCCTCAGGAAAGCCAAGGGCTGCTGTCAGGAAAATACTGTCTCCACCAAAGGGAAGAAGAGAAAGATCCCATATTACTTTTGACCGCTATTTAAACAGTATTACCATCTTCTCTCCTCCGTAAATATCAACGGACAGCAACCATCACTCGAAATAACTTTTTTCTGGGGCAATCAGAAAACTTATTATGCCCAATTTCGAATTAACTTTTATAAAGCCAAAAATTTTGTTACCTTACATAATTAATTTAAATCCATTTCTATGTTAAAGGGAGTCCTCTGCACACTGGGGTGCCCATGGGCAGCCCTCCTGAGGGCCGGACGGACCTCTACCTTCACAAGGGCTTCCTTCGTCCGGCCTGGCCCTCCCTTGCTCCCGCTGCACTAAGACCAAAGCTGCAGCCATATGAAGAGCAATCTGGAAAACAAGCCAAGGAACACAAGTGATCTGCCACAGGAACCCACCAGACAACCTCCCCCACGTTGGACGAGATGAGGTAGCGGATGAACTGCTTCATGTTGTTGTATATCGCCCGCCCCTCCTCCACGGCAGCCACAATGGTGGAGAAGTTGTCGTCAGCCAGGACCATCTCAGAGGCAGTTTTAGCCACCGCGGTGCCAGAGCCCATGGCAATGCCGATCTCAGATTTCTTCAGAGCGGGAGCATCGTTCACACCGTCCCCAGTCTGGAAGGGAAACCGACCGCTGGTTTACACACACCTGCCACCTAATAACACACGCCTCGCCCTGACCACGCTCAGCCGTCCTCAGCCCGGGGATGAATGGAGCTGTCGGGCCTCAGGCCACAAAACTTCTCTGGGACAGTGTTTGGTTTTGTAAGTTGGTGTCACAAAACATATCTGACCTAGGAGATTTAAAATTGCCAAATGAGTTTATGGGTAGCACTTCAGAGGGAAGTAGAACAAAGGGGACTTCATCTGTGTTTTCTTTTTTTAACCAAACACAGCGCAACCTATGTGCAGGCAAGATGGAATACCAGTGTCCACATGGAGAAATCCCAGGTAAAGACACAGACTCCAAAAAGGTTTAAATAGTAACGCACCATATAACGGTCAAAAACAGGCAAAAATACTGAGGCATTTACTGTCTACAGATACTAAACTATCAATCTGACGTATGTTTTCTTGACTTCTACTAAACACCTAAAACCGAATTCAGAACAGTGCTTTCCCCTGGGAGGGAGGAGGACAACTGTAACAACTGGTTTCAAACAACAAAATCCACCTGTTTTACAAAGTATAAAGTTTCACAGACAAGCAACGGAGAGCAAATAAAACACCACGTTCGTGTGTCTGGGTGAAGAGTAACGCGGGGAAGAACATAGCAAGTGCTTCATCAGCGCGCAGCTCTCCACGCCGCGCAGCATGTCTAACCTCAGGTCAGGCCACCCCGAACTGGGTGACAGAGCGCCCAGCACTTGGTCCTACCTAAGTCAATTTTCAGACTTCTAGGTCTTCAGCTACTCTAGAATCTTCCACGCATGCAACATACAGCATGCCAACTACCAGTCAACAGAATCCTAGAGGAACAGTCCAGATCGTGACAAAAATAAGGAAGTTCCAAATATGGGAGCTACAACTAAAAATTTATGAGTCAGAATTGAGCCTAATATTTTGTTCTGCAGTTTGTCACCTGCGCATGTCCACAGAGACTCACCATGGCTGTAATCTCATCAAAAGACTGAAGAAATTCTACAATTTTAGACTTGTGGGAAGGTTCAACCCGAGCGAAACAGCGGGCGTTCAAGCAGGCTTCTCTCTGGGCGGAGGGACTGAGCTCATCAAACTCCCGACCCGTGAAAGCCTTCGTGGTCACATCCTCGTCCTGCCCAAAGATGCCGATGCGGCGGCAGATGGCCACGGCAGTGCCCTTGTTGTCGCCTGTGATCATGATGACCCGGATGCCTGCCTGCCGGCACAGCTTCACAGAGGAGGCTACTTCGATCCTCGGAGGGTCCAGCATGCCCACGCAGCCGACGAATGTCAGGTTGGTCTACGGCAAAAGAACCGCCTCATGTCAGAACAGGGAAGTCGGCTCTTCCCCTAGTGTGGAGAGCAAAGGTTTCTGTATTTCCCTACGACAGAGTTCACACGACTGGTATAAATCCAATGAAGAACAGTATTAATTCCAATAAATCAAAAACAAAGATATCACTACATTCATATATCAAATCATTCTTTGGCTCTCATAGTAATATTCTGGAATGAGTAAAAAGGATATTGAGGAATAAGAACATTTTGATAACAGCCATTTGGTGGCCCATGATACCCAAACTTGTTCCTTGTTCAGGGCTTCAGGAAGTCATATGCCTGATACGAAATAATTCATTGAGGGGGAAAAGTAGATGGACTCTCTCCACTTGGATAATTTGACCTTCAATAACTATTTTTAAAAATACCCTCAAATTAAAAAATATCTTACTTTACTTGAGAGTTACAAAATAGGTTCTTTGCCTCGACGATTCTGCTTTGAAAAGTAACAGGCCTGTATTAAATTATTAACTATATATGTTTGAAGCAGCAACCTAAAGCACAAAAGTGATGCATTCCACCCGCAGGAAATAAATGACCACACCCCCTTCTTGGCAAAAGCAAGACTCCTTTGACCTTTTACTGAAGGAGTGCTGTTTAAACACAATGAACGTGCCGGGTGTGGGTGAGCCTTTCATTAGCTAACCTCGTATTTAATAAAGTTGGCAGAGTCCTCAAGGTTCATTTCTTCTCTTCTCAGGGGGTTGTCGTGAGTGGCCAGGGCCAGGCATCGCAGTGTGTCGCTGCCGCTGCCCCACTCCCGGATGACAGACATGATCTTCTGCTTGACTCCAGGAGTCATGGGGATCTTCGTACTCCCGACGCGGATGTGAGTGCACCTGTCGATGACGCCTTCAGGAGCACCCTGGAAATGTCACCGATTTAGATCAACAGTCTTACTTATTGGCTCACCCAGGGTTCTCATCCTGGTAAGAAATCTCAGTTGCAATCTGCAGTACTTGCCTTCACAAACATCTTGCTCATGGATGTCCGGCTCGGTTTGTTTGGTGTACAATAAACTGACATTGATTTTCTATCCCGTGAAAACTCTAGAGTAAATTCTTTTTTCATCAACTGTTTAATGACCTGTAAAGAGAACATATATGGAATGTTATTAGATGGCAATTTCCATAAGTTTTTCAGTTACTAAACAAATGTGCCAGGCACTGGGGATGTGCTCACGGGCAATTTAAACAGGACAGACGGTTCTTACCCTCGTGAAACTTGCCCTCTAGTTTGGGGAAGACACACTGTGAAAGTAGATTGTAAGTGCCATAGAAAAAAAAACTTTAAAAATAAGGCAGAGAAGAGAGAAAATTATGTCTAGATTGTAATTTCATACAAACTATGTACAAGGCAATGTTTGAGTGAAAACATGAAGGACGCGTAGTGTGAGCAGAGAGAACAGACGTGCAGGCTGGCAGCCTGGCTCGCTCAGGGAGCCTCCAGGCCACCGTGGCTGGAACAGAGTTTGCGAGAAAGCAGCGAGAGGTGTAACAGCAGGGGTGGCACAGGCAGGCTGTTCAATCTTGAAAAAAATCACTGTAAGGCATGTGACTTTTTTAACAAGTGAAACACAAGATGCAGGGTTTCAAGTTCTGGCAGTTGTGTTAAGAATTAGCTGAAGGGGGGGGGGTGCGGCAGCAAGGATCACCACTTACATATTCTCAATAGATTTCGACAGCTAGTGGCCGCTCTATTAGCTACCACCCAATAGATGAGATGTCTTAGTCATGAGCCCAGAAGAGCTCCTGGGGCAGCTGCAGACAGGGAGGACTGAGGACGGGCCCCAGAGCCGCCTCACCCCCGGCGGGGTACGGGAGAGCCAGCCAAGGGGACAGCAGTGGGGACAGGGACGGAGGGGGGCGAGGGGAGTTTAGAACTCTTCCAAGGAGGGAGAGACCGACAAGGTAAACTAGCAGCTCAGGTAAGTTACCTTTAGATTCAGATTCTGTTGGACTGCCTATATTCACAATCACGTTCCCTAAAAAATGAAGATACTTCTTCCTTTCCAATTTTTGTACCTTTGACTTTTTCTTCTCGCCTTCCTGCATGGACTAGGGCTGCCAGTGCAACACCGAGTAGAAACGTTGAGAGTGGAAACTCTTCTGTTGCCATTAGGTATGATGTTAATGCAGGCTTTGTATAAATACACTGTCAGCCTGAAGATAAGACTGCTGGTTTTTATCATGAACTGAGATTAAATTTTATCACGTCTTTTCTGCAACTAGTTAAATGATCTTACAGTTTTCTGCCTTTATTCAATTATGTGGTGAGTTACACTGACCCCCACCCCCGCAACTCAGACACATACTTAATAACTGTAGAAACCCCACAGAAACTTGGCATCGATGCAGGCAGTTCTGCGTGGATGGAGCCTGTGGGCTGGCTCAGCCAGGCTGGGCGCACTACCGCCGTCCTCAGCCAAAGGACAGTCACCATCGATTCTACGTTACCTAACTGATAGTTAAGCATTAGTACCAATGGCTCTAGGAAGACTGAAAGAATTTGCAGTGATTCTGAGTAAGCGGGACCTGAGCACCGGATACATCCTGGGGGGAAGGACAAGGCTACTTCTTTCAGCATTAGGACAGTGAAAGGCCTCTCCAGGTGGGCCGCTAGGCCTGAAGACGCTGGTCCTGCCCTATTCACCTCAAGTGTGAAAGGTTCTTGCTTTCTGTGGGGGTGGGAGCTGGTGCAAGTTCCTATCTGGGGACTTGTGGAATGAGCACCATGAGTCATTTCTGATCCCCTCGCTCAGCTGTTGTGGCCAAAAAATGAAGCAAAGGAGGCCATGGAGCAAGGAAATGAGAGAAGGGACAGGCCTGCCCTTGTCTGCAGTGGTCACCGCAGTGAAAATGTATCACTTTTGAGCCCCTTGTTTGAGCTTCTACTTGTTTCCCTTCACTGAGCAGTTACAAGTCTAGAATCAGACAATTCAGTCTCAGTCTCCGTGAAGCTGAATCTTCAGGCTGCCTCTCGGGGACCCAGTCACAACTACTAATAATAGAGCTGTCAGACAACGCGACTCTGCAAGGATCGGCGCCCTGCTTAATGACAATCAGGGAGTCAATGTCCTAAAACAGAAACAAAGGGCCTTCCATTTCATAAGAACCACGTTAAGTCGGGGACGGATGCCACAGGAGCTGCCCGAGAGCCCCGTGGCCGTGAGATTCCTACTTGCGAGGCATGAGCAGGGCTACTGTGAAAGATTCCATACCTCAGCCAAGACATCCTTGATTCCAGTGCATTTTGTTTTCTCAGGATATTACAAAACCATGTAAAGGACAAAGGGTGCTGGAGCAGGCGCCCAAGTCTGCATCACGCTGCAAGTCACTGGGGGCCTCAGTTTCCCTACCTGCCAGTGTGAGACTGGACTAGATGGTCCTAAAGTCCTTTTTACAGCCTGAGATTTGGTGTGGTCACTAAAATGCTTATACAGCTGAGATCCTGAAGAAAATGTGTGCTGTCCCCCACCTTAGGTGGCATGCACCATGCGGTGCGAGCGACCCTACTCCCCCCAAACACACTGCCTCCTCATCTGCCCTGAATACAGGGAAGGATGACAGAAAGTCAACTGAGTGGTAGAAATGAGCCTTGCTTCTTTCCGCGTAACTAGAAAAGGCTATTTATGCGTTTAGCTCTGATTTTCCCATCTTCTCACCAGAAAACCCTGACTAACGAACAAAGAAGTGCTACAAAGAGGAGCCTCGAGTACCAGTTAGCAGCCACCTGGAGGTGACAGGTGCACAGGTCTGACACTAAGATCACGCATGGCAGAACCCAGTCCCACAGGGATCGAGGCTCCAAGGCTGGGAGGCGGCAGGCACTGGGATTCGCTCTGGAGGCCCCACTGCAGGACCTCATGACTACACAGACCCTGCACTGCATGACGGTGTTCACTCCGTCAGGGGGGGCTCTGCTGTGTTTAGTGGTTTCTTGTGGGGGCGGGGCCAGACGCAGGCCCTGGGCCTGACTTGTTTCCTTCTTAGGTCTCTTCTGCTCCTGCCTGGCACCCCAGTCCGTTCTCCAGCTCGCCTTCTCTGGCTTCTGTGGTTCCCACTTCTGAGCTTCCTCAGCTTGCTGCTTGGCCTCAGGCGTCTTTTCCTCTCTTTCTGCTTCCACCTGCTGCTGCCCGTCACTCTGACCTGCACGGACTGGACCATCTTGTTTGAACCCTGCTTACGCTGCTTCTCATCCAAGCACTCACTCACCACTCTGGCCAGGACAAGGGAGGTTATCATTTAGGTCCAGTGAGCCGGCATCACCATGACCACAAGTGAGAAACTGGCCCGAAAAAGCGAGGCCTGAGCCTCAGCAACCAGAACGAGGTCCCTGTCAAGGAAATGCTGTCCTACTTGAAGTCACCATGCTCAACTGTCCTGCAATATACTGTCATTGGATTCTGTGGTCTCACACACCTGGTGAAGCCAGACCTGAGGAAAACAATGTGCGAAAGCTGCTGGCAGACACTGGCCACGTGCTCAGCCTCCAGCACCCAGATCTCCTCAACAGACTGGTCCACGCTTGTGCAGCCCAAGAAAACCCGAGCTCCAGGGCTCCGACAGGCAGGAGGAAGGTGGCCGAGGGCAACACATCTGTCTGATGTTCTCGCACATGACAGACACGCCTGCACCCTCGCCACTGCCACCCCGCTGACTGACCTCTGAATGTTAAGCTAGCCCTGTCGTTGTGGTGATTCTGCTTGAATAGAGTCACAGGTTTAGTGTATTACTAGACTCAATCTGCTGGTGTGGTGTCGAGAATCTCTACATCTGTATTATGAAAAGTGTTAGTTTGTAACTTCCTTGTCTTGTCTTGTCCGAGTGGGTGTGCACACGTAAACACCTGGACCATCGAGCACAAGGTCATAGGCGACTGACTGTAAGAGGCAAAAGCTTAACTAGAATGGACTCAAGAAAATGGAAGGAGTGAGATAATACAATTTAAATGAAAGGAGCTTTTTTGAGAAGTTTTACCGTAAAGGAAAAGCAGCAGGGTGCTAAAGTCAAAAGAAAGTTTTCAGATAAAAGACATGGTACTATTTCTCTAACGAAGATCCTGCAGAGATGGGAAACTGATAACGCAGGAGCGAGATGCTGGGGCTCTCAAGACAAGGAGCAGCCGGTTTCTGCGAGAAGCAAGGGCCCATTCACAGCACAGGGGAGAAGGTCAACCTTCTGGGCACAGAAGGTTGCATGCAGAGAGAATCTACTGATTACTTTCATTTTCTTGATCAAAGTATCATTTTACCAGATCATTTTACCTGAGAGCGAGTATGGGGAAGGAGACAGAGCAGGTTTGAGGAGATAAGGTATATATTTAAGTTACCTAAAGTTGTGAGAATAAATGGGCTAAATATCTGGTTTGAGTGCTGGGCAGCATAAACAAAACACCAAGCTCAGATACTGACCGAGTTGCAGGCATTGGCTCGTTCTATTTTAGAAAGACCCTTCAATTCGGTATCAAATACATTCATCTTCTCTACCAGGCAAGTGAGAGCAGTCTCTGTAGCTTCTCCAACTTTTTCATACACACCCTTCGCCTGTATTAGTTAAAGGTACAGAAGTTACAAAAAGGGAAAAGTAGTAAAAAACAAGTAGATTCTCTATAATAATGACTTTTTCCATAGGAGGACAATTTGTCCTCCACTGCATCATTATTCTGTGGGCTGTTTCTATCCTACTCTGGAGCACATGATCCGGATAATTCAAAATAAACATTAGTGTGCATTTTACCTTTTTCTAATAATTACGTTTTTCATTTCCCTTAACTATAAGAAGCTAATAATCACAGTATTAATTCAAATATAGAGAGCTTTCAAGTAGCATTTGTAATTCCATGTCATCATCATTCTAGAGAGTTTATACTCAGATGGGGACCAGCTTGTCTTTTGATAGAAACCAAACGATTTATCTTACTATTATTAAAAAGGGAGGAAAAAAGGTTTTCTGTTGGTTAAATTTTATATTATTATATCATCATCAAAACGACCCTTTAAATCTCAGCATGTTCTTAAGGATATAACGCTACCCATCTTAAAAAGCAGGATCAACACACTACACTTTCAGGAGAAAGCATCCTGGGTTTTATTCATTTACAGAAACCAGACTATAGAGAGCAAGCCCCGTGCACGCAACAACTCCCAGCTAGTAGCTGCAATGCTTAGGCACACAGAACACGGGAAAGGCTCGCAGCTTGCTCTGGGTAGGTCCCGCTGGCTCTGACAGAGACACGCTCTTGAATGGAAAGGGGAAATAGAATCAGGAACCTGTATTTTCAGAAAGGGAGGAAGGAAGGCTGAATTTTCATTCCACCCACCGCACCCTTGAACTGGGAACAGTCAGGTCTAGTTTCTCATTTACGAAGAGCCTTACCTCATTATAATCCAAAGCAGAGTCATTACAGAGAGCACAGATTGTTGCCAATTCCACAAGACCATCATACTGATGACACTTCACTAGTTTATCATCTTTATGTCTGTCAAAAGAAAAAATAACTATTATAGCACAGTGTGGTTACCTCTATTGATTTTTGTTTTATTATTTAATAATATGAATATAATTTTGAGGACAACAGACTGGCAAATATTCAAAACGTTCTGAGTGATGGCTCTTAAAAATCTGAAGCTGGAGAGAATAACAGAATATTGTCTCTGACACCAGGAGTTACTCAGTAATGACCGGAAATTCTTAATGAAATTCCTCTGTCATTGGTATCAATCAATAAAGAACAAGCAGAAACCCTACTTGAAGATTTGGGCTTCAACAGATGAAAAAGGGCTGCCAGTTTATATAACCTGTGTTTCCTCTTTCCTAGTGTGTATTATCAATTCTGCTTAGGAAAATTAATTACTCTAACAACCGACAATATGAGGCACATTCAGAAACCTGAAAGTTTTAGAGACACTGCCAGGCACTATACAAGCACCAAACTGACCCAGCGGAGCCTTTAAAAGACAAGGAGGGTTTACTCACATTTCTCCAATAGGTGCATATGTCGATCCAGTTATGGTGAACTCATTAAGGGAACAAGTATCACCTTCAACTTTGTCCAGAATGAACATCTACAGGAAGAGTGTTTAAAGGTATTAAAAAAATGCCAGAAAGCATATAATCCTTGTTAAGACAAAAAACCTTTCTCATTTAAGGTATCAATTTTAATGAAATTTATTAACTGAAGCTCAGCACCAGAAATACTGTCCCTTGAAGGGATATGCTGTAGAATGCCCCAAATTCCAAATTTCAAATGGCTAGCTGAGAAATGAAATAGGTTCTCCCACCCTGGAGCTAAGATTTACTAAAATAAGCCTGGGAAGAATAAACTCCCATTTCAGAGCTGCATAAGCGTTCTCTTAAGTAAAAGAAGACAAACTGCTTCTCTGCTCCTTCCATGAATTCTTCTTGTGGCAATAGTTCATTTTCTATGAAGCTGCACAACCACACGTATGCAGTAAGGAGCCCACAAAATTGAATGAACTGATGTCACCAAGACAATACAGACGAAAGCATGCTTAGGAAAGAATTCTTACTTCTGGAGAATAATAAAGTGACACAAGTTAGTTTTTTTAAAGATGAAGGTTATCCCCCCCTTGGTTTGCTTTCCAAAAATTATAACCCAGGAGCCTGACTTGGAGGACTAAGACTCAGACTTGCGTTTTCATTGCAAACTGAAACTGTAAAGCCTTCTCTTGAAAAAGAACAAAATACAGGAAGAAGTGGTACTTCAACTATACTTTATCATGCTAACGTCTCTCTGAATATGAGCGATTAAGAATATGATCAAACCATTCTACAATAAGAAATTTTAAAAGGTTAAATTCAAGTAAAAAAGGGCCATGTAATGCTTTAAGATGATCTTTTCGGAGCATTCTGATTCATATACAGTAAGAAAATCTGCTTATCTTTATTTTAAAATAACTTCTTTTACTTCACAAGATTTGCATATTACATAGCTTATTTATTTATTTATTTATTTACTTATTATTTTTGCACATACTTTTAAGAACTCCAAAAGTTTCAAAAGTATACTCAGAACTAAATCAACCTTGGAACTGACCTAAAGGTATGAGACATACAGGATTGAAAACTGATGACTCATGATAAAAGACTCGAGTTCAAATACATAAAACTGATGTGTCAAATGAGGAAAAGATTCATTTCCAAGGTCACATGCAGCAAGATCACCAAATTCTAGTTTTTTTCTGACAGATACAGCACCTAAAAAAGCTTCACAGAAAGCTTTTTCCAAAGATGAAGACGTTTGACATTTTACAAAAGAGGAAACAAACGGCTAGAGAATTTAAAGGATGTGATCGAGGTTACACAATTATTAAGTGGAAGAGCGACAACCAGCTTTCCAATCTTTCCTATCAGAAAACGCGATTTTACCCTTTTGTTAAAAGTTGTGTGACCCTCAGACATGTCACAACTTCTCAGAGCTGAAGTTACCTCTTGAGCAGGATGACCATATGATTCAAATAAGGTCACATGTGAAAAACACACTGGCTGCACTAAGCCTTACCAAAGCAAGGGGGCATTATTACTACTATATAGCAATGTTGTTGTTTATAAAAACTGAAACTCTTTGGGTCTATACCACAGTCCAAAATATTCTAAGAGATTCAGAATTCTAACCCCATCAGACCAAATCTGAATGCATGATGCAAGCATCCCGAAGCCAAGGGCAGTTACGCAATCTACTGCAAGAACCCTCCTGTAGAATACTGATCAGCATCAGCCTTCCGTCACTGACACAGAACAAAGAGGCAACAAGCTGTTTCTTTAATAGAACATTTTAAGTCAAACCATTTAAGGGAAAATACAAAAACAAAAAATTATCATGGATTCTGTTTTAGTCTTAGTTTGAAGTCTGATTTGCTGCCACAACTTTGAAATTAACCATTTTTTAAAGATTACAATTTCACACACTGCTTTACTTTCATGGATATAACGCCTATTCCGAGGAATTAAAGCTTTCAGGCTAAGTTTAGACAGCAATTTCCTGGGGGAAACCAAACAGGTAACTTAAAATTCCCTTTCTCTCCCCTAATCAGCTTTTAGCCGACAGCTAGCTTTTTAGAAGATATGTCCAAACTTCTTTGGTTCCAAGGAAAGAGAACTTAGGTAGCTCAGTTAAATCACCTACTTGAGAAACTCAAGACAAGCTAGACCCTTCGCACTTGACAGCACTCCAATCTGTTTTAAACACCTGTCCATTCTAAATCTGGGTTTGGACTACACAAAGCATTGGGGGTACATATCTAAATGTTTTCTTGAATTTAAATTCGGTGAGAAAAAGATTCAGGTTTTACTCGTATTTAAACAAAAGCAATTTCCAATGCTTAAAAAAACATTATTTAAAATGTGGAGATAAAGCCAAGAGGATGTCCTTTCAATGTCATTCAGAAGCGTTCCTTAACAGGACCACTCAAAAATTTAGTGTTCTGGAAAAATTCAACACTGCTTCACTGTGCTACTTACTATTAATTAAGGGTGCATGTTTTATGAAGTTGTAAATTTTTGTCCTCTAGAAAAGATAACCTTTGTTTTATTCCCCTAAGGATATTAACCAGTTTTTGTAATCTAACACAGACCAGCTCTATTCTAATACCGAGGATTTCCTCACATGCTCTTGTAACCAGTTTTACCACCTTTCTGATTTCCCCTTATTGAATTAATGAGCCAAATAGGATCTCTGATGTATGTCCACTCAATTATTTGTATGAGTTGTGTGCCGTTTTGGAAAATTACTTTGACACATACAAAGAAGCAGTGGTAGTTGTTGTTTTGCATCACTTTAAAATTTTTCCTTCCAGTTTATTGAGATATAATTGACACACAGCACCGTGTAAGCGTTAAGGTGTCCAGCATAACGATGCGACTTTCATGTAACATGAAAGGATGACCACAAGTTCAGTGAACATCCATCACCTCACAGGTACAAAATGAAAGAAAAAATTTTTTCCTTGGGATAAGAACTCTGAGAATTTACTCTAACAACTTTCACATATAATGTACAGCAGTCCTAGTTATATTAACACGTTGTACATTACACCCCTAGTACTTATCTTGTAACTGGAAGTCTGTACCTTTTGACCACCTTCATCCAATTCCCTCTCTTCCCACCCCCTGCCTCTGGATAACCACAAATCTGATACTTTTTCTTTTTTGTTTGAGATATAATTGACCTTCAACACTACGTTAGTTCCTGGTGCACAACAGTGATTTCATATTTCTACACGTTTCAAAATGATCACCTTGATAAGCCTGTCATCTGTCACCATACGAGATATTACATCACTACCGACCCCGTTCCCCGTTCCGTACATTTCATACCCATGACTCACTTGTTCTGTAACTGGAAGTCTGCACCTCAACTTCCCTCATCTTTTTCTCTCATCCTCCAACCCCAAAGTTGTTTAAATAAAACCTAGGGAAACTGAATTATATGAAAGAACTTAACTCAGCTTAATTCAGCTGTTCTTATTTTGCTAAGAGCAGATTTAGTTTCTTATTTTACTCCCAAGTGATGGTCAAAATAACCTAAGAAAGGAAGGATGAACACATAGAATGGAACAAATTAAAGGAAATGATTTACTTTTCAAGAAGAAAACATCTCTCATTCAATGTGTTAAGGAAATACCAATTAGAATTTTAGGTAGGCAGGTAACTAGCTGTTTTACAGAACTCTTCCCCTGAAGCTTGTCTGTTAACAAACACCCATTTAGAGACAGAGGAACAGGGAAATAAAAGGAGCTTAGTTACCTAACACTTACAGCTGCCTACAGTTACTTCCCCAATACAAATATGTCAGCCATGCAGATATCCTTTATTTCATGAAATAGTTTTAGGAATTAAATGATTAATTCCTCTTAAGTGTAAGAAATTACCTTGGGCTCAGGCTACACATACAACCCAATTTGTTTAAAGCACATAAAAAGGTATCAAATTTTAAATCAAAGGTTTTGATGGCATAAGGGCATATTCCCAGGATGAATCAACAACCACAATGGGAAAGACTCTTTGACTACTCCCACTTACCCTACAGACTGACATCTGGTTTGTTGTAAGCGTACCAGTCTTGTCTGAGCAGATAACAGAAGTACAACCGAGGGTTTCCACAGAAGGGAGACTTCGAACAATGGCATTTTTCTTTGCCATTCTGCGAGTCCCGAGAGCCAGGCAGGTGGTGATGACAGCAGGCAGACCTTCAGGGATGGCTGCTACAGCCAGGGCCACAGCAATTTTAAAGTAGTAAATAGCACCTCTGATCCAGGAGCCGCCGTGAACTGGGTCGTTAAAGTGCCCAATGTTTATGATCCAGACTGCAATGCAAATAAGGGAGATGACTTTGGAAAGCTGTTCCCCAAACTCATCTAGTTTCTGCTGGAGGGGCGTTCTCTCCTGCTCCGTCGCCACCATTTCATCTCGGATCTTGCCAATTTCAGTGTTAACTCCAGTTGCCACCACCACTCCCATGGCTTTGCCAGCAGCAATGTTTGTACCCTAGGACAGAAGTAGAGAACTGGTCACAAGATTACCACCACCCCCAACTTAAATACTGCCTAGTAAACTCAGACTTGTGTGGATTTTGAGAGAGAACCCAGATTCTCTCACTGCATTCCACTGAGCCTTCCAGGTACTATTATTCAGGCAACCAGCCACCCAACTTTCACGATCAACATCTCGTGCAGGCCACCTCTCCCTCGTTCTCCACAAAATGAGAATGGAAGCTGCTCAGCCCAGAGCAGCTCTATACTGACCCACCCAGAGTCCCCATTCACACCACTGCCCTTGGCCCGCAGACCAGCTCTGGGCTGGAGTAGAGCTCTAACCCCTCTGTGTTCCCAACTTCCAAACTCCCTAGGTTTTATTTAACAGAAAAACTGTAGTACAATGAACATCCGTTTTACTTTTCACTCAGACTCACCAGGTTTTAATGGTTTGCCGCATTTACTTTCTCTCTAAAACACACGTTTTTACTGTGAACTACACACAGATTATCATCCACATCATTTTGAAAGCAATCCTTTGTAGGCTAAACCTTTCCCCCCTCAAAATCTACTTTTCTACTATGTTTATAAAGAGCTTAAAGATGTTTGATCTGATCTTTTTAAAAAATCCTCAAAAACTTGCCAGTTAAAAGACACTTAGGTCACATGTTGAACCGTTCGTTATACATTACAGGTGTTTCCTGACAGCTGAGACTGACCTTGCAGAGTGTGGTTATCTGATTATCCTTTGGAATAATAGGTAACACTTTCTAAAGTCTGCCCACTGAAGGTAGGCAGTAGGAAAAAAAAAATCTGCAGGCTTAAAACTCTGAAAATGTGTCCAAATAAAAATGCACTTGATAAAGTACTTACAGAAAAGAGCATGTTCTTCTTATCCTGGTTGACAGCCCGTGGGTCAGGGACAGGGTCAGTGTGCTTGATGACAGAGACAGATTCACCTAAGCAGGATGTGATACAGAAGGTATGTTTAGATCTGTGCGTTCTACACCCAGAACCTCAGCTCCCTCATCCACTCGTGCCACCACCACTCTCAGGAAAAGTATAAAAAGGCCCAGTTCATTCAAAGGATATAAACTAGTAAGGTTTAGTAACAGAAACTAATTTTGGGGGGTGGGATTCTAAATAAAAGGAACTTAATTTTGAAGTGAAATCCCAGACAATTATCTTTATTTTCTTAACTATTCAAATTCAGTTCCTTATCAGGTATCATCTTATACTCTACTACTGTAAACACAGATTTGTTGTATATTTATATATACAAACACTCCAATACTTAAAAAAAGAGGTGAAAGTATATTTACTTTTAATAAACTGAACAAACTGTAGACACATGATATGAATAATGAGGATCATCCACTGGAAAGACTGTGTTTGTTCAATCACGCCAAAGATGAGAAATGAAAACACTTTTCTAGGAATATCTGCATGTACTAATCTGACTGTTCTACTGCAATAAAACAAAACTGAAAGAGACAGCAATCAGCATTTGCACTAAAAAGATCACATGGTATAAAGGACTGCTTCTTGGAACTTTCACAATGTCTTGCTGACATTTGGTTTCAACTTTACATCATTTATGAAATGCAGCTGATTCCTAAATAATGCAGGGGTTAGGGGTTCCAACCCTCTACACAAAAATCTGCATAAAACTTAATAGTTGGCCCTCTGTATACGCAATTCCTCTGTATCTGTGGTTCTGCATCTGTGGATTCAACCAACTGGTCTAGTGTAGTACTGTGTATTTACTATTGAGAAAAATCTGCACTTAAGTGGACCCATTCAAACCCAGGTTGTTCAAGGGTTAACTGTATGCAACCAGGGTCAGGTTGAATGATGTGATACGAAACATGGCCCCAGTTTTCAATTTCAGGCTGCAAATTTCACACTAAATATTTGATTTAAAAAAAAAATCGGCTTCTTCAATCTAGCCTAAAACTACACCATGATTTTTAAACAAAAATGACACTCAAGAAACTATGGAAGGTTTTAAAATGGCAGTTTTTTTCTGTGGACACAATACGAGAATTTCACGTATACAACCAGTCAATTCCCTGTCGTCGTATGGCTTAATCAGCTTCCAGGCTATCGCTGCTAATGGGAGTTTTAGTAGATAAGCTATTCACAAAGAAACAATAAAAAATACAGAGCCCAGGTATGCACAAGCCCTGCCTCTATGACATTAGCTGCTTTTCAAAACTGATTAGATAAATCTTGATAATCTCTGAATTTTATATTTACTTTCTATTTAATTCAGGCTGGCATTGTGTTTAAGTTAATCTTCTGACCACTTTACTTCCAGTTAATATGAACCCTCCACCCTAGACTGTGCCTTTTTATCAAACAAAAAAAAAATGGGAAAATGTTCCAAACAGTGCCAAATCTAAATGTGCAAACTTTAGGGAGTCAACACTCACGATTTTTAGAGGGTGCTAACTTTTGTTAAAATTGTACACTTGATTATTGCAAAGTATGTTAGATGTGTGATTAGCATTTCTGGAGCCTATTTTTCCTACTTGGGAAAAAGAACATTAAGCAATTAATTCACTTTCTACAAAACAGAGACAACAACACAACTTTAATATTATTACCTCTGTTAATGAAGGAATTTGTAACCTTTAAAAAAAAAGTAATTTAAAAATGATGTGCCTTTAAAAATCAAAACTAATTTTTAATAAAATTAAAACACTGGCCTTATGAGATGAGAGCCAATTAAAACAAAATTTAAATCATTCCTTTACTCCACATATTGGCCAAAAGCCTAACTGATAAGGCATTAAGAAATAAGTATCTTACAGAGGATTAAGATGGGATACCATAAAGGGACAGTGGGGCAAGAGTTGACTTAATTATTAGCATGGGACCTGAGAGAGCCTTCAGAAATTCAACAACCTGCCAACATGTAATATTTACCTGTAAGAATTGACTGGTCGACTCTTAGGGTAGTAGATTTGATGGAAGTTAATCTTATATCAGCAGGAACTTTGTCACCAACTAATTGGGGAGAAAAAAGGCAGCTAAGATAAGAACTTTTACAATCATGTTACGTAACAATAAACTTATTTCAAAATCAGTTTTTTGAAAGAAAATAAATAGCCTGCATATAGCACAAATATATAAAAATCTGCTACAATAAGCAAGATAATCAACTTGTCCTCAGGGTCATAGAAACTCTTTCACTAGAGAGATACAAGGTTTGAATTACACAGGAAGAGAACAATGCCTGGGCAAACAACTCTAAGTACACGTTATTTACACACACGTGGCCTGGTGAGGGGGGACTGAACTGTACGAGCCGTGGTTCATTCCACTGGGAAAGCTAAATTATCTTGAATAGGAAACAAACGCCTCTAAAATGGTACTCAGTTAATCTCACTCACAAGAGAAAGGCCAGAGAAAACTACATGGAGATACCACTTTTCAAAACTATCAAATTGATAAAAGGTTGAAAAAATGCACTGAGTTGAAAGGATCTATACAAACAGGGCTTTTCATGCAAGATGACTACAAGATCTGAAAACTTCAGTTTTAATAAGCAAAAAACAAAACAAAATCAGAGGCACAAATCACTTAGAGGCAAGTCCCTGAGCAGATATTAATGAAAATTCTGTTCTAGTGCACTGCTAACCAGGACAAAACTGAACATAATGTCGCTATACATACCATGTAACATTAATAGTCCATTTGGTATTCTTATTTCAACTACATTTCCAGACTCAGTGACCACTCTATATATGGTGCTGAGTACAAAGAAACTTATAAAACTTATATAATCTCTAGAAGACAATCTTCAATATATATATATATATATATATACACACACACATATATATATATCTCCAAATTGCAAAGCAAAATCTCTTTACCCCATAAATTCCACTACAAGAAATGTTTTCTAAAGATACACATAGTACTGATCAGTTTATCAGCAGCAGACTGAAGAGACAACTCTGTTCATACTAAAGTGAACGTTTCCTCTAAGATACACTGTACATTAAGTGGGGGAAAAGCAAGCGTGAAGCACTGCATACACAGAGCTGCCCTGGTATGAGGAAACACCTCTGGGAAGGCGCACCGTGAACACTGGTTCACAACCACTGTTCAGGTGACACCCTCCCACTGGCATTAGTGGGGGGAGACTTTTTACCTTGTACCCTTTGGCACCTTTTGATATTTGAATTATCAGATATAAACCTCTTGCATAACCTCTAGATCTTTAAGTCAACTGAGTCTTCCTTCTGGGCCAGAGTTCCTTTAATAGCTCTTAAAGGGCCCATGTCTTAGCTCCTTTCTTTGATGTGTTTTAAGTAAATGCTACAACGCAGACTGAGGAGCAGATAAAGTCAGAACAAGGCCCACAGACTACAGGTGCTCAAGTACTAAAGGAGGACGGGTCAGTACCAAAGCAACTGGACAGTAAAAATAAGTGTACAGCTTCCCGACTTTCTGAAAGGTACTAAGGCGGTCTGGAAGTCTTACGCAAGGACAGCTAAAAGTTGTAACAAATAAGCATGGTCTCTCCTAGAACTGCATATATTTTTAAGTCAAATCTTAATTTTCCAGATTTATCCTATATAATGAACTGCAACTCCATCACCGGTTACACACAGGCTGGCAAAACAGCCATCTGTCCAAGTAGCAGATTTCTTTCATTTGTTAAACCTTCAATTTAGTTCTGATTTTTCTGTTTCAGAACTTTTAAATTCAGGGAGTATGATGTGTTTTTTTTGAGTTCTACTTCATTAAACAACCCTATAACCTAAGTAGGAAATATGGTCACAAGGCGGAACAGAAAGAGACTGTCAATATAACCTCAAGAGGCAAAGATCATCCGTGCATCTGACTGCAGAGACACATTAAGGTGAAATTCCTGCTGGAAATGCTTATGCAATAAACAGCAATATTCAGACTGAACAAATGACTCTTTCATTTTAATGTAATTCTGCTCATAATGACAAGAAAGTAATGATATTCTTAACTTCAGTGACCTTCAACAGCTAAACTATCCTAACAAGATGAAACTTTAAAGATCAATTTTAAAACTTTTACTACATTACTTCTGGTTGTCATAATTAATCTGATCCTGCATGACCCTGAAATGAAAAGAATACAAGTTCAATGATTACTGTATCACCCTAAATGGAAAACTTATGTGAAAACGTTCCTTTGCTGTCTGAGGCCATTTATGTCATGACTCTACCAGAGCAGAAGACTTGTAACAAGGCGCGTAGGTCCCCACGACCTGTAAGCATGCCTGCACTGTAACAACTGAACATACGACAGCAATCTAAAAGCAGGACATTCCATGTTATACTGGAAGAAGAACCTCTTCTTTTCCAACAATTTCATACGTAAGTCCTAGGTCATACTCTCTTACACCCAGCCACAGTTAACTAAGGCCAGCAAATCTAATATTCAAATTGAGGATCAACCACAAGAGGACCCAAAAGCAGTATCTTGGCATTTATTTTGCTGTGTTTCACTGGAAGGTCAGAGGATTTGAAATGAATGAAAAATGTGTTTTTGAAGGAATAAACACCAAGGTTAAGTTTCTTTCCTGGGTAACAGTCAACATAAAAACTAGTGGTTTAAAGTGGGATCAATACTTTATATGAAGCATTTAAAATTATCCTTATACTGACATTACAAAGAAACCAACTATTTTTCTCCAAAGTCTATTTTAAATATATGAAGGCTGTCTCTCTGCTGTACTAAAGTCGTACTGACATACATTTAATTATCTGCCAAATATTCAGTAATGAGTCAAACAGGAAATGCTAGGGGAACAAGTGACTGGGAAGTCCTTACAAACTGATGTCAAACTCTTCTCAACTTTATTTCCATCCTACAGCCATTCTAACTGGAAGGCAATTAAATATTTAGGAATTAAAAGATGACTTGGGGGCCTTTTACAGAATCTCAGAACCTGCTCTTTAAATAAGAGTCTGGTTCACTGCATTCGGGTTGGGGTCCAGTAATCCGTATTTTAAAGTTCTCCAAATAAAGAAGAAAATTAATACCAGGAAACAAGCACGCTTAATAACTGGTGTCACAGATCCCATGAAAAGCCTTTACTAGGTGCTGTTTCTCACGTGCCAAGCATGCCACGGCTCCAGGCCAAGAAGACCCCAAGTCCCCAACACCTGGGACGTGTACTACCTTGAAATTCTACATTTAATTTGTCTCCATTATAAACTGATCTCTTTGGAAAGATACTAAATAACAGAAATTCAAACTGGTTTTTAAAACCTGTCAAATTCCACTGTTCTTAGCTAGAAGGACCGTTCCTCACATCACCTTGACCAACACAGCTTACGTCCTTGTCTCAGACAGGAAACTAAGCCAGGAAGCAAATGGAGCCTGGCCTAAGGAACCTCAGTTACCGAAGGAACTCCTTTGCCTTACTGTGTGACTCCGGCTCATGAATTTTCTAAGTGTCACTTTTGGGTTAAATCTATTAGGAAGCAGGTTCTCTAAGGACTTGAAAGATCCACGAAAGCAAAGAGTCGATGAATACTTTTCAACCAGCACAATTTTCCTTTGTCTGCAGGCTTCCGTGAATTCCAGAGTTCTGTGCTTGAGGAGAAGGCAGCCTGTGCGGATGATCACACCCAGTGATATTTCCCTGATGGGGCATGTCAATGCCCTCAGGGTAAGTGGTAGTGGAAAATTCTTACTCTTGCCAACGGGATGCTCTGCAAGTTTTTCCTCCAAAATTTTTTTTGTCTCTTGGGTTCAAGCAGTGTAATAAAAGAATAAACTCTGCTATAAACTACCTTCTATTTGTTTAACATCTGACACATTTCAAATTCAGCTCTTGGCTCCTTAAGTCTGTAGCTCTTTAAAACCTGCTATCACAATACAGATTTCCACTCTGAACAAATTCCTCAATGTATGCTTTATGCTAGGTAACCAAGAATGCAAGTAAGTCACTTAAAGGAAATTATTACTTGGCCACATTTGAGAACTGAGCGAACACAAGTCTTCTTTACCTTAAAACCTAAGAAGTGTTTATAAAACCACAATACTTTAAGATTGTTTACATTATTATGGCAAAAATACTGTTGGTAAAAATCAGCATTACTCAGAAAAAGCTTTTTGAATTGGTTACTTGTAAGGAAAAAAATTTATTATGGCAAATTCTACCAGCTATTCAAATCTTTAAGAGAAAACTATATATAAGATCATAAAATTACCTCCTAAATACCATTATTGTTTCTGAGCTTAAATGGCTCTGAGGAAAAGCAAGCCATAATAGAATTAATTAACCTAAATTACTTAAAGACTTAACTGTGACTCAAACATTTTCACTGTTTCCAACTTGAGTCATAATTTTGTAGTCAGGAAAAATGAATGAAATACTTCACTTGAGAAGCCCTACTTGCCTACTTAAAGCCACTTCCAGGCCTCAGGGTGAGCAAGGAAGGAACATTACGAATTGCCACAGTATATACTGTATTTGTTCCCAGTTTGTTTTTGGGGGAGTATGTATTATCTACGATAAGACTCATCTTTTAAAAATGCAAATATATCATTTTCTTTTTTAAAACCTTTTAAGAGCTTCTTCCTATTAGACTTCAGATAAAGTTTAGTACCTTAACCATGGTTTATAACACCCTCCATGACCCAACTGCTGCTTTTTACTACTCTCCTCACCCACTAAGCTTCAGACACAATGGTCTTCAGTTCCTCAAAGTTCTGAGTCTTCACACAGCCTCTAACACAAGCAGCACAGCTTTCCTTGAACTTCCAAGATTAGGCTGGTACCCCTTACAACGTGCCCACAGAGAGCTGTCCTTTCTCTTCCAACACTCAGCACACTAGATATTTTGTTTTGTTTTCTTTTAAATCGAAGTACAGCCGATTTACAACGCTGCTGCGCTGCACTGTACAGTAGGACCTCGTCCACTTGCACAAGTTTGATGTGTCTTCCCCTCTAGACACTCAAGCTCCACGAAGGCAGTACTTGGTCACCACTGACTTCCCAGGCCAAGTCTTGTGCTGGCACACAGTGGGTGCCAAATAAAATATTTGTTAACGAATGAAGTTCCTGCACACATTATTTTTTTTAATAAACAAGCACCAGAAACATAATTACCAAGCCGAAGAATGTCACAAAGATAGGAACAATGAAAAAAACAAGGATCCAAGGAGATCTTAGACATGATTGAGCTGAATGAGACTTAAGTGACTGCTGCTCAAATTCTACATTTGGACTGAAAACAAGAAACATGTATGCTAGGAAAGGATTAGAGATGTAGTAGGGAAAGAAAATGTGTGAGAAAGACTCAGGGGGTAGCTGGTAGGGCAACTAAGACTGCCAAGGTGTCCCTACGCTTCAGAGTGGAGGAAAGAGGTCTAGAATAGAGGTCAGACTCTGTTTACATTAACTGCATTCAAGTCTGGGCAGCAAAGAAAGTCATCAAGATGGTAAAGGGTTTAAAAATAATTACATGAACAACTGAAAGAACTAAGACCAACTCGGAAATAAAAACTGTAGGATACACACCGCTCTGTGAACACCCGGGACTCCTAGTTCTACTATGAACTGCCACATGCTTTTGGACAAGTCCCACATGCTCAGAGCTCAGGTCCCCTCTAGCTCTAGAAGGGGAATGAGTTTCTCTCTACCTACCTAGGGGGCCATCATAGGAAGAGGAACCAGACTTCTATGTGCCTCCAAAGCGAAAAGCTAATGTACAAAACAGACAAGTTTATTTTAGCTCCTTATAATATTTTATAATAAAACTGTCGTAACATATAACTGCCAATAAAAATGGCATGGCTGTTCCTAGGCAGGCAGACTTCCGGTTACCAGAGTGGAAGACCACGGCGCATGAGACGCTGCAGAGGCAGACATCACTGAGCACGGGTGCAGTATACAGCATCTGGGATTACTCCTCTTTATTACAGAAGGCGGGCTCTTAAAAGGTAGAAGAGGAGGAGGGTATAGCCCAGTGGTAGAGCACGTGCCCAGCATGCACAAGTCCTGGGTTCAATCCCTGGTACCTCCATTAGAGATAAATAACTAAAAACCTAATTAACCCCCCAAAAAAGTTTAAAAAATAAAAGGTAAAAGAAAACCCATTCCTGCCTCCCCTCATCCAGACATCCAGCTGTTAACATTACTTACCATCTATACCTTTCTCTAAGGATAACACTTACTAAAACTTCAAATAAAAATCACAAACCTTTTCCATTAGTATGCCTGTCTCATTCTTTCTTAATAGCCGCACAGTAATATCTAGAGCTAAAGTAATCATCTCCAAAGCTAAGCTCTGGAGAACACTCACTCTACACCAAGTGCCACCGTAACAGCTTTATGGGTTACTAACCCTTCATCATCACAATTCTAGGGAAGGTATGATTATTTTCATTCCCTGTTTACAGACGAGGAACCGAGGCAGAGGCTAAGCTGCTCAAGGCCACAGGTTACGGATGGACTGGCTCAGGCACCACTTTCACGGCCAGTGAGGTGTCTCTAATTTTCCTATTACGATGTGATGACATGGTGAACACCCTGTGCACTATTGCTTTTGGAGGGAAGACTTAGAGAAACACCTTTCCTACAAACGCACGCCCTTGCCACCCCGCTCTCAACCTGGTGCTTTTCTCAGAGCTTAACACCAAGCACTTAGTGTTTCAAAATTATTTTATCTTCAAAATAAAAGGTACGTCTTTACATAGTCAAATCTGGTGATCTTGGTGGTTTTGTGTCACGTTTAAGAAATATGCTCCCTATACCACGTGGTTTCCTCTCATTTTCCCAAAATCTTAATCACAGTGGTAAGGATGGAAAGGTTGGCACTTTACAGGTACCGTGACTACCGCTGAGCCACGGGGGTGGGGGGGAGGCGATTACAGGAAATCAGGAAATGCCAGCCCCATGAAATTCAGGTCAGGCTTCAAGATCAACAGGTCCATTGTGATCTGATGGTTGGGGAGACCTTCCCAAGGTCCTTATTTCCCATGGCTCTTAATGTCCTAGCTACTCTGACAGTACTAAATGAAGGGCCCTAGGTCTCAAAACTCTCTGCTTCTGATATATCCATACTGACTTCTGTTTTCCACAATTTGCTATTCTGCTTATATACAAGTTCTTAAGATTAAGAACTTACATCTCCACGAAACAAAGATACAACTTACACGAACAACTAACACAATGACTTCCACTGTTACCTGGATACAGCAGGTTCAGGTGTGCGTCTCTAACTAGCCCTGCTCCCCCTTTCTTCTCACTGTGAAACAACTCCATTCGGGGGAGAAGGAAGAAGACAACACACCTGCTCACCACCCTATTTGGTCAAACGTCTTTGCTTCCACTTCTCTGAGCCAAGGTTATCATTTCAGGAACAAGTGAAAACTGTTTACTCTAACAATGTTCCAACAACACCATCGCTGTTAAACTGTAATTCATTTTCCCCATTTTACTGAGATAAAAACCAACCTGTAACACTGTATAAGTTTAAGGCGTACAACATGATTTGATACGTACATACACTGTGAAATCACCCCAATCAGTTAATATCCACCCCCTAACAGTGTTACGACTTTTCCCTTATGATGAGAACTTAAGATCTACTCTTAGCAACTTTCAAATACGTAATACGTTTTGTTACCTACAGTTATCATGCTGTGCGTCACACTGCGTCCCCAGAACACCTCCGTCTTGTAACTGGGCTCTGTGCCTTCTGACCACTTGCACCCAATTTCCCAACCCCCTGCCTTCGGCAACCACCAGTGTGACAGCTGTTTCTCTGCGTTTACCTTTTCAAATATTTTCAAAGTAAGATTACACAGTATTCACCTTTCTCTGACTTGTTTCACTCAAGGTCCATCCGTATTGTTGCCAACGGCAGGATTTCCTTCATTTTTATCTGAATAATATTCTAGTGTACACATACCACATTTTCTTTATCCATTCATCCACTGATGGGTACTTAGGTTGTTACCGTGTCTTGTCTATTGTAAATAATGCTGCAGAGAACACAGGGGTGCAGATATCTCTTCAGGAGAGTGATTTTACTTCCTTTGAATATATACCCAGAAGTGGAATTGCTGGGTCATATGGTGTACAGCCATACCCCGGAGAGACTGTGGGTTCAGTTCCAGACAACCACAGAAGCAAATATTGCAATAAAGCAAGTCACATGAAAGATATGTTTACACTATGCTGTAGTCCATAAAGTCTGCAACAGCATTGTCTAAAAAAAAGTACGTACTTTATAAAGACTTTATTGCTAAAAAATGCTAATCACCTGAGCCCTCAGTGAGTCAATATTTTTGTAATAGTAACATGAAAGATCACAGATCATCATAACAAATAAAATGAAAAAGTTTGAAGTATTTCAAGAATTACCAAAATTTGACAGAGACATAAAGTGAGCAAATGCTGTTGGAAAAATGTCATCAATAGACTTGCTCAACACCACAAACCTCCTATTTGTGAAAAAATATAGTATCTGTGAAGCACAATAAAAGCAGGCACGCTTGTAACTTCACTTGTAAAAATCAAATAGCTAGAATCTTGGGGTGGATTTCTAGGAAGGAGGGCAAAAGAACCCCTCAAAAATTGCACACAAAATTTTGAATGTGTGTCTTTGGGGGAAGAGTCCACAGTTTTTATTAATTCTTAAAGGAACTGTGACCTAGAAATGATTAAGAACTACTGCTGCAGAGCTTTGGTAAGGTTCATTTGGAAGCTTGGTAGAAATGCAGAATAATCAGGCCTCTCTCCAGACCCAGAGACTCAAATCTATACCTTAACAAAATCCCCCTCCACATGAAGTTAAACAGCTCTAAGCAGCTGGCCAAATCTGAAGGCCTGTTTTTGTTTGTTTTAAAAATAGCCCTCAAGCCAAGAATGATTTTTACATTTTTAAAGGCTTGTTTAAAAAACATTTTTTCCCCCTACAGAGACTGTTTGGGCCAACAAAACCCCAAATGTTTACTGGGTGGCTCTGTACAAAAAGAGTCAGCCAACCCTTCTGCTCTATCTACAGCACAGACTTTTCTGATATTTGTGTTTGGAGGTTCAACAGATATGGATTAAGTGTTTGCTGACTGTTCAGTCAGGCTGCTCCAATCCTTTTTTTTTTTCCTAAAAGCAAAAACGTCCATGTGGACTCCTGGCCCAGGTAAACAAATGATACAGCCACATGATCTGAATCTCGCATCTTTTGGAACCAGAAAGCTCCTTAGAAGAGCCTACTCCAATCACCCAAACCTGCAGAGGTTAAGCTCACCTACAGTGTCATATGGAATTAGCACAGTGACAGATTTGTACATGGGTCAGTCATTCCGCTGCTTTATCTCTGTCTTTCCTTTTCCCCAACGGCTTGGAACGCCACATCATACATGTTACTAAATCTCATTACTCCAAGTTGACTTTCAAAAGTGACTTTTCTTCCCTTAAACAGTTACCAAGCTTAAGAACTATTCTTTTTATTGAATAAACCGTGAAACTGCTGGCACTACTGCTGAACATTTAGTCTTCATTTTAGGAAATATAAAACCAATTTCTCTAGACACTAAATAAAGCAAATGCAGTTTTATGTTAAGATTATGTCATTTCTAACACTTACATAATCTTAAAATATGATTTGCTCCAGAGTACACTACAGGACAGAAGTCATCTGAGGATATTCACGTCCCTGTGCTATTCGTCAACTCTGGGTTACCAAGATACATCAGCTTTGTTTCAAACAATTCTGAAAACAGTGGTCTTGAGAAGTCAATAACACGCCTCCAGTACCTATACTGAAACGCGCCAAATTCTGAAGGTAAGACTTTTATGACTATCATACCTTGATTCACCTCAATAATATTAGCAGAAAATACAGAACACACAAACACTGATGTTCATTTCTCAAAATCTTACACCTGATTTTAGTACTTTTGGTTTCCATCTATTCAGAGAAATAGTTTCCTGGCATTAAGATAATACAAAATTTATCTTACTGTGGCCTCAGAAGATGAACATATGGTTAACTGTCGCCATACTTTTACTTGCCAAATCAATTTTATTTGGCTCCTGTATTCTAGATAATTATAAGTTATACGTAAGAATTTGCCACACGTGCTTATACAGTGTCT
Organism: Camelus bactrianus; assembly: GCF_048773025.1. Lineage (NCBI taxonomy): Eukaryota > Metazoa > Chordata > Mammalia > Artiodactyla > Camelidae > Camelus > Camelus bactrianus. The sequence goes on along the minus strand of NC_133570.1, from coordinate 7,092,937 downwards.
CCTTGGGGAAAGGTTATTAGCCAGTATGGTATGGCAACATCTAAAATTTAATTCCCTTAACTCCTGATTGCATCTCCCCCTTAAAAAGCCACTCGGTCTGGTCTTCAGAAAGTTCAGCAGAACCATCCTAACAGATGCCTTCCAGAAGCTAGCCAAACGAAGTTTCATCATCTGAAGCTAGATGATCCTTAATCCACCCAAACAGTGACTACAAAAATGTCTCTTTCCTCAAGTATCAAAATAACACCTCCATACCTCCTTCTTCTTCAAAATAATTCACAATATTCTCCCGTCTTTCAATTCATCAGAAAGAACCTCTTACTCAGTTTGATAACTTAATGTAGGTCCACATTGAGAACTGAAGTTCATTTTACAGTTTCACAGAACTAAATTACTGGTTAAATGCCAAATTGCAGTCAATTAGATTACTAATCCTAATAAAAGTAGAAGTTAAAAAGCTTCAACATGCATAGTCTTCAAAGTCTTAATAAAATAAATACCTATTTATCTGGCCCAGGTCAAGCAGTTACATATGTTTTTTCAAAACGTTTCATATAATTCACTTTAGAAGTTTTAGGATTACATCTGCCCCAGTTCAAGGACCCATCGGTCCTATGAATTTAGCAAACTACCGCTTCTAATTTGGATATAAACATACAACCACCACGGGAAGTCACCAGAACAGACCAAACAAGAGCGTACGGAAAACCCGAAACTGTGACCAGGCCTCCTTGACATGAAAAGGGCATCTATAAAACCCACAGCTAACATCACACTTCATGGTCAAAGAGCGTTTCCCCCCAGGACCAGTAACAAGACGAGGATGTCTATGTTTGCCATTTCTTTTCCTTTTTTTTAATTAAAAAAAAAAATTGGGGGGGGGGAGATTAGGATTATTTATTTACTTACTTATTTAATGGAGGTACTGGGGACTGAACCCAGGGCCTCGTGCATGCTAAGCATGAGCTCTACCCTCCCCACCTTGCCATTTCTTTTCAACATTCTATTGGAGAGTAAAAAATAAAAGGCACCCAGGATGGAAAGATATAAAAATATTTGTTTTTAGATGACATGGTCTTATGTAGAGAAAATCTTAAGGAACCTCTGAAAAATTAGAAGAGTTCAGTAAGATTGCCAGGGACAAGATCAATACACAAAAATCAACTGTATTTTTACATACTAGCAAGGAACAATCTGAAAATAAAATTAAGAAAACAATTCCAATTACAAATAGCCCCGTCCCCACAAAACCCCCAAAAACAACAAAATATTTAGGAATAAACTTAAGAAAAGTAGCACAAGACCTGTACACTGAAAACAACAGTTTTAGAAAGAAATGAGACACCTGAATAAATGGAAAGGCACCCCATGGCCATGGATCAGAAGATTTAATATTGCTATGAAGGTTATATTCTCTATAGAGTCAACATAATTCTTATCAAAATCCAAACAGGCTTTTTTTTTTTTGGCAGAAATTAACAAATTAATCTTAAAATTTACATGGAAATGCAAGGGACTCAGAATACCCAAAATAATCCAGGAGACAAAAAACCAAAGCCAGAGGACTCACTCAATAATTTCAAGACTTACTACAAAGCTACAGTAATCAAGGCAGTGCGGTACTGGCATAAAGACAGACATACAGATCAATGGAATGATAGTCAATTTGTAGTGGAAAATGTACTCGACTGATTTTTGTCCAAGTGCCTGGACAATTCAAACAAAGGTCTTTTCAACGAGCGGTGCTGATACCACTGGATACACAAATGCAAAAGAATGAAGCTGGACCCTATTTCACACCACAGACTAAAGTGTGGTGACTTTAGATTACCCAACAGTTTCTTAGATGTGACACCAAAAGCACAAGCAATGAAAGGGAAAAAATCTACCAATGGGACTTTATCAAAAATTAAAAATTTTATGCTACAAAGGACAGCTAGTAAAAAAGAAACCTACAGAATGGGAAAAAATTTTGGCAAACCCTATCTGATAATCAGGATATGTAAAGAATTCTTACAACTCAACATTAAAGACAAACCGATTAAAATGGACAATGGGTTTAAACAGACATTTCTCCTAAAGATGATATACTAACAGAAAATAAGCACATGACAAGACGCTCAGCATCATTAGGAAATCAGCAAAGTGCAAATTAAAATCACAGTGAGATGTCACTTCATGGCTAAATTCAGAAAGACAAGTGTTGATGAGGATGTGGAGACAATGGAACCTGCACACACTGCTGGTGGGAATGTAAAATGATGCAATCACTTTGGAAAACAGCTGGGAAGTTCCTCAAAATGTTCAACACACAGTCACTACATGCTCCAGCAGTTCCACGCCTAGGTATAAACCTAAGAGGGTGACAGCGTATGTTCATGCAAAAACTGTACTCAAATGTTCACAGCAGCATTCCTGATAGCCCGAAAGGGGCGAACAACCCAAATATCCATGAACCGATGAATGAATAAACAAAACATGGCACACCTAAATAATGGATTATTAAACTATTAAGAAAACAGTATAGCCATGAATGAAATATATGACACATGCTACAACATCAGTGAATCCTGAAAACAATACACTAAGTGAAAGAAGCCAGTCTCAAAAGGCCATCCCTCACATGCGTGATTCCAGTTACATACAATATCCAGAACAGACAAACTCCCAAAGACAAAGTAAACTGTGGTTGCCAGGGACTGTGGAAAGGAGGGCAGGGGAAGTGACTGGTAATGGGTATACGGTTTCTTCTGCGGGGGATAAAGATGTTCTGAAATTAGATAGTGTTGATGACTGTACCACCCCAAATATACTAAAAAACACTTAATTGTACACCTCGAAGGAGTGACTGTTATGGCATGGGAACTATTATCTCAATTAAGCTGTTCTAAAGAAACCGTGAACTGGGCCTCCAACAAATTGAAACATGACTGATACACATGCTGTGTATACATCTGCTAAGTATACCGCGTGTTCTCTAGCAAATTACCTGCAGCTGAAGACAGAAGCGATAAACCAGTTTCAACTGTAACAGCACACGTGTGTAGAGTGGCTGATGGTTAAAAACCAAGCACTAGCTAGTTTATCACTGTACCTGGCACACACCTGAAACTTAAGTTATTGACTTCAAATTATCTGTTTTGCACAGAAGTTGCACAATAAGCAGGTTTACATTAGCTAAACCTACTCTATACTTCTGATTTCATGTTTATTACTCACTGAGCGCTTGTTACATGCTCAGCAACAGAGCTGCAATGGTCAGTGTGACACAGTTCTGCCCTTAAGGTGCTCACTGCCTAGCAGTAACAAAAAGTTAATAAAAAGTTCTTATCTCTCTAAAACTGGGTATCACCTCTGTTCTCCATCTCTCAGAATGGACAGAGCCAAGAGCAGAATACAAGAGCCTCATGTCCGAGCACTGCATATGCTTTCAGGAATTAGCATGCAGTGGGGGCAGAGTTGGAGGAAAAAATGTTAAGCATCCTCCTAACGACGGACTCTTCACAAAGGATTCAGAAACGGGTGACAGCGGCGTGGGTCTAAACATGCACACTGCTCAGGACAGTTACCAGGACTAGCAAGTGCATTCACTCAAGAGGGGGATTTAAACTCATCTTTTAATATGTTTTTTGAATATTAAAAGGAAGGCAGTGGTTGCGAGGACCTAGAGGAAGGGAGGTAAAGGGAAATTACTCAAGTTTCAGTCTGGAAAGCTGAAACAGTTCTGGAGACGGGTAGTGGTGACAGCCGCGCAGCGATGTGAACGTACTTAAAGCCACAGAACTGTACACTTACAGGTGGTTAAAATGGTAAGCTCTGTATTACGCGTACTTTACCACAACATAAACGAACAAAACCAGAAGGGGATACCACTCCCATGTCACACACACTGTGGCTCAGTCATTATCTGTCCTTCCTGAACTGTCAAGAGCAACGTATAAAACTCCATACAGGGAACAGCACTCCACAGCGAGCAAGAGACGTCAGGCACAGCTGGGTTATAACCAAAGCTTTGCCACTGTTAGATCTGTGCGCTGGGCAAATTAATAAAGTACGTAACATTTGCTTAACCACCAAAAAGGCCAGGTAAGTTTGGCGGTATTGAAAACTGAAAAAAGGGGTCCTACACGGCCAGAGCACAGGGAGTGGGTAAGAGGAAGTCACAGAAGCAGGCGGGCGCCATACAATGCAGGGTCACTCAGGTCCAAGAAGAATTTTATATTTCTGGTGCAAGAGAGAAGCCACTGAAGGGTTTTAGCAGGTGAGTAAACGTGACCTCTAGGAAAGTCTGGCTGCTGTGCAGAGAAAAGACTGGAAGACAAAGGAAGCCAGAGCCTTGCTGAGACACAATGACAATGACAGTGTGAGGTGATGGTGAGACAGGCGTGGTGACTGAGGAAAAAGAAGTAAACAAATTTGGGTGTGTTTTGGGGACAGAATCAACTGGTCTTAGAGAGAGAGTGAGAGAAGGAAGAATCAAGATGACTCCCAGGTGGTTAGAGTGACTTACTGAGATGGGAAAGACTGGAGAGAACCAGAATTCAGAGGAAGAGAGAAATAAAAACCACTCTCACTGAAGAGCAGTAGGTCTCAGTTTATCTCTTCAAGAGGGAAGATGATGCCTGGAGGATCAAGGTTACAGTTTCCTCTGACGCTATAAACCACTGCCATCTGCTGATGCAGGCCAAGGACAGACACTTTGGGGGTAATTTCTTAAAGTTTTCAAATAATTCAACACACCAAAATAGCCTAACTAGCATAAAAATTCTTACAATATCTTAATTTGAGCTGAAAGCATATTACCAGATTAAGCTAGAGAAATGGAAAACATACAAAGTCAAACAGAATCTTATGCAATATTTATGTGACCTGCAACTGCACCTACTACACAGACTGTGCAAAGTCAAACTTCGTCAGCGGTTCCTTCCTCAGTTACTAGCACCGTCACCACCCAGTCACCTAAACTAGAAACCCTGTCAGTGTCTCTGATGCTCCATCCTACTTCCGTCCACCCCCTCATCCAGCCATCAAGCCTGCTGCTTTCACCTAAACCTGAGGTTCACTTTTCAAACTATACATGGCCGTAATTCCATGTCCAAGGGAGATTCAGTTAATTCTGGGGGTTGAGACCTGGTTAAAACTTTTAAAAGTGCTTCCAGGTGATTCTAATGTGCACATCTGCTTAAAAGCCACTATTTATAAATCCAAAATCTTTCCCTCATTATTCTTAATGCTATGGTCCGTACTATCTCTTGGTCTGACTTATTTTCTGCATCACCACCAGAATTCCCTAACTCATGTGTGTGCTGTAAAATCCACTGTGACAAAAGGTAAAATCTGAGTAAGGTCTATAGATCAGGTAACAGTATTTCATCAGTTGTTTGTTTTTTTTTTTTTACTTTGATTTGATTTGAGTTATATTTAGAGAATGCTCTCAATTTTATAAAATAAGCATTCAAGTGTTTAGGAATAGAGGCATCATTCCTACAACTTACTCTCAAATAGTTCAGAAAAAAATGTGTGAATATAAAGATACAGACTGAAAGAGGGTAATACCCATGTGATAAAATGTTACTATTTGGAGAATCTGGGCAAAGGCTATGTATATGGGAACTCTTACTATTTTTGCAACTTTTAAGTCTGAAGTTATGTCAAAATTAAGCTTAAAAAAATCCACTGATCAAAACACTTCATTCTGAGTTATACTTTTGTTAACACTATTAAGTAAGCTGTTAGGTCATTTACACACACTTTGCAGTCCTAAGTAATCAAAATGTTGGTATACAGGCAACACTTCTTTTTCTGGGAAAAAATAACAAAATTTAGTGATAAAAGAATACCTATGACAGGTAATTTACTTTCAGAGGCTAAAACTGTAGAGCACAGGCCAAGAGACATAGCTCTGAATTTTCATTAAAATAAGTAAAACAATGAAGACAAAGCACACTTTCCCAAGTCAGTATAAAAGTGTTACTATAAGACAATTCACAAAAAGAAAAATATTCTGAGCTCAGGGGTGTGTGGTAATTTGAATAACCCAATGGAACGATTCCCCAGCAAAAAGATTAGAATGTTCTGCCTGGCTCCAGGGGTATTCTGGGCTACCTGAGAACATGGCATTGATCAAGGGCAATGAGGATATGGACCCCTTTGAGAACTGTGCAGAGCTCTGGCCTTGCAGCAGATTCATGGACTCTTAAGAGCCCAAACACAGCTCCCAGGCTGAGATCCCTGGCTCAGTGCAACATCAAGTATTTTTAAGTAGAGCTTTTAAAGTCATGAAATTACCCTTAACCATCAACTTAGTTTGACCGTTGCAAATATGACTTAATATTTGTGCCAAGAACCAAAACAAGAAAAATTATGTAGCCATTAACAAACTACTCACTACAACTAATTGTCAAATCAAGACTAACTTCACTGTCTCCCCAGCACTAGTGTTCTACAACGCACTAGAAGTAATAAGCACACTAATTCAAAACACCTTTTTTTTTTTTAAATTCTAAATTCTAAATCTCTCTCTAGTAGTAAACATCAATAAACGGCTGGAATCTCACAATAGCACTGCCAGTCACACACCATATTTACTATAATATTAGATATGAACAGGTCAAGGCTTAGTCACACACAATTTTTCTTTCCTAAGTTTAAGATAAAAGATGTAGAATCAACATTTTATCAACAACACGAAGGGAGGGGCCAAAACACTTTGAAATAATTTTACAGAAAACATGACTGGTCTGGATGGCACAAAAAAATCTGTTAATATAATTGATATGTATGAGCGTAACTTTTAAAGCAGTTATGAGTCTTGAGAAAAGGACTGCATTCAGATGTACAATCTAAAATAAAACAAAAATGACAAACTCAACTCACCAGCAATTTCTACAATATCACCAGGAACTATGTCTTTAGCTTTAATCCGCTGTACACTCTTTCTGTCCTGTCGATACACTTTGCCCATTTCAGGCTCATACTCCTTAAGGGCTTCGATTGCATTTTCAGCATTTCTTTCCTGTAAAAAAGAAAACAAAAGCTAAAAGTAGTAAACACAGCCTGCCACTGCAAGTACTTCTAGCCCTAGGAATCAAATTTTAGAGTTCCAATCTAAACTTAAAAAAAATAAAAGCCTCAAGAGATGCACATTAATGACACCTGTAGTAAATGATTCACACCTTAAGGTATAAACACTAGGCCCTCATGATTTTGTATTAAAAATGAAGAAATAAGCTCCCTAAGAGGGGTAAGGACATGAAATCAAGACAGAAAAACAGTTCTAGAACCTGCTGTCCCTAAGCACACTGCGACATGGACCACACCTTCAGCCACACACTCATACTATTAAATCAACCTCATCTCCCATGAAAGGTGATGGGTCTGGGACTGGACAGCCTAGGCTCATTCCAAGCTTTTCCACTCGACACCTGTGTGACTGTGGACAAGTTACATGACACACAGGTTTACTGCCTACAAAACCAGGACACTAAATAGTACCTACCCTCAAGGGTTATAAGGGTTTACAAGCTATATGCAAAATGCTTACAGTGTGTTTTGGCACAAAGCAAATGCTTTGAGTGGTGAATTAAGAAAATCAAGTTTCTTCTCACAAATTCTAACTCTCTCTCCAGTTGTAAAGACCAATAAATGGCTGGAATCTCGTAATAGCGCTGCCAGTCACACACCGTATTTACCATATTATATATGAACAGGGCAAGACTTAGTCACACACAATTTTTCTTTCTTAAGTTCAAGATAAAAGATGTGCAATCAAAATGAGTCATGCTGAAAAAAACCTAAGAGGGAGGGAGAGAGGGAGGAAGGAAAAGAAGGAATGAAGGAAAGCTTCTTTGCCAAATTTGTCTTCTCTCCTTTCAGAAAATAAGCAATTAGAAGTCAAGGAGCAAATGTACAAAGCACATGCCCAGGTAAGGTTACTCAATAGATGAAGTAAAGAATTTTTTCATTTCTCTCATATTTTTGCCCTCCAATTTAAAGCTCTTCAATTTAATCTTTATTTGAATAAAGTTTATGCTCAAAATCATGTGATCTCATTTTTCACCTTGTGGCAAAAATTATAATTTGCAGGTTTAGGGACTTTTCACAAAGAGAATTCAAATGACACAAAACTAAAAGCTAATGACATGTGTCTCAATTTTTATGTACGCCCCTGAAAAAGTATAGAAAACCCTAAATGTGCAAAATTCATGATAAAAATAATTTCAATCCCATATCCGATCTGCTTAAAGAATCTGCATCACCTTATAATTAACAGAAATACTAGAATATGTAACTCGAATTAATGTTACTGCTAAAAGGTCCTTCAGGCTAAGTTCAAACACTAAGGATATTGCAGAAACAATAAATTCTGAGCATTGCTGCTATTCAGTTAAGTCAAATTTAAAGCTTCTTATTCCTCAGGATTTTCTCCCCCTCAATTTATGAATTGTGGCACTTTTACTTCTTTCTTCTCTTCAGGTAGAGTTTAAGTGGACTGATCAAGGTTAAGAAAATTTCCCAGGAGCACTGTATTTTATTCCTACTGAAAAATCAGCAAAGGTACACTTAAACTAGAAGCATAAACCTTTAAGATAAATCATCTCAGACCCCAAGGACAAAGATGCCAATTAAAATCATTTAAAAAGCTTCCCCAAAATCAAACTAGCAAGAGGAGTATTTATAGTATTGGGGGTGGAAAAGGAAAGCAAATGACCATAGATTCAAATAGGTTATATTAAAAACAGATCAGCTCGGGGAAATAGAAATATACCTAACTTACTACAAAAACTTAGAAGACCTTCTAAGGTTTCCTTTGTTTAAAAGCTTACAACTCTTACCTCCTCCACTCAAACCCAAACAGGTCTAAATGTCATTCCTCAAACACACTTTGTACGTTTCTGCTCATGTCGCCCCCACTCTGAGTATTCTCCCCAATCTCCACCCACAGAACTCCCATTTCTCCATAGTTCCAATTTCTTGTCAGCCTTCCTTGATGACATTGGTCAGAAACACAGGCCCCCCCAACACTACCTTATACTATAATTATACTTGCCCTTACTTCCAGAAAGCAAGAACTCTCTAGTACTGCTCGCACCATTCTGTATATTACGTAAATAGGATTAAGATCTAAGAATGTTAAAAAAAAAAAAAAAAAAACCAACCTAAGAATGTTATTTTTTTCTTTAAGCTAAGAAAATATCAAAAAGTCCTGTATAAACTTATATAAAATTTCACTCTGAAATTCAGATCAGCCTGGGCCTGGATTCAAATCCCAGATACTCTATGCATGTACTACCTGCAGGGCCTTTGATGAGTGAATCACTCTGAACCTCAACGTCACATCTGTCAAATGGGAATATCTTCTGCCGTACAAAAATCACTGTAAGTCAGAAGTCTCAAACTAGCTATGCGCAGAAGACCAATCACGTGAATGTGTGATCCCACTACGTTTCTGTAGTAAAACTAGCTTCCACTCTGGGAGTAGGAAAGGCCTGGGCACTGGGCCATTAAGGGAAAACAGCCAGGAGTATGCTTTGAAGGTAAAACAATTTAGGATTTAAACAATTTTTACAGCTAAATTCACAAATAACAAGAAAAAAATCCAAGGAGAGAAAAAGAAAACACTGATTTTTCCGAAGTTTTTCACAGGAAGCAGCTAGATATGAAGACAGGTACTGGTTCAAATTTTCTGGTTTTTCTTATGTAGCCTCTCTCACCTACTGTTTGTTCTTAACTCCATGCTATCATGAAGGATGAGCAATTTTAACTGCAAAGTACACATGCATAAGAGGTCTAAAATTTTGCCATTAAGTAAATTAATAGAAGAAAAAACACGTTTAGTTCCACAGGCATTTTTAGTCTGTAACAGACGAGGTAAAACATAACAGAAAGACTAGTAGTTTAAAATCACATAAACTACCAAAATTCAGCACTGCAGTAATTTTTGCTTACCTGCCATACACCCACAATTGCATTGGCTACTAATATAAGTAAAATTACAAAAGGTTCTACAAAGGCTGTAATTGTTTCTTCACCTTCTTCAAACCAAGCCAAAACCTAAAAGACAAATAGCATATATTAGAATTGCAATGTGTTCTTACGCTTTTACAACAGAAGCGGTGGCACTAAAGTAATTATAATATACAAAATCTCTTCTTACCATCCTTAGAAACAAATGGTAGCAAAATGTAACGACAATCAGTTAAGCCTTGTTCCCAATAATTCTTAAGAATCAAAACTACAAACTTAAAAAAAATTGAAGTATGGTCAATTAACAATGTTGTGTTAGTCTCTGGTGTAAAACTATAAACTTCTTAACAATACCCTTAAAAAGCTTATTAATTTTTTTGTATAATTGTTTTAAAATAATTTAAAAAATACTCTTGGGGGACTAAATCCCACATTTTATATTTTTTTCCCAGAAGAAATAAAACAAATTCCTGATTCTATTAGAGGAAATCATCAAACTTTGATAATTTGGTTAATATTCATATCAAATAATATCTATGTGACATAAATTCATAGTAAAAATAACTTGATTACTGTCTCAAAATTAGAGTATATAAACTGTTAACGTCCCACTTATTTTCAGTGGTGTTACTAAAGGTCGTTACTGCAAGGTTGCTTGGTGATCAGGAATGTATTTTGAAGGTTATCCTCCATATGACATCCAGTATAGCAACACAACACTTCAGAGGGGACGTTAAGTCCAAAAATGTTATAACTGGACACAGAACACTATCCCAAGAAAAATGAGCAGAGAATTAACTTCTGGGAATTAACTTCTGGGTCACACAACCATAACTCTGGGTAAGATTTAAAAGCTGCAAGTTAAGAGAGCCACACTGTACTTTGTAACTCTAAGATGGTAAGAGATGATCCAACACAATGAATCTTAAAATAATAATATAGAACATGGTAAAAGAAACATCTAAATGGTTAAAAATTTAACAACTAATTTTTGTGGAAAACTGCCAATCCAGAAAGGATGTTAAATGTATTTAACGATTCAGTCTGGGAGGTAAGATTTGCCTTTGCTTTTTAACATTGCTCAAAATGTTTGCATATTTCACAATACACTCTTTTAATATTGTCAGATACAATTTATGGCAATAATAAAATCACCTGATTGTGTTTCTACTTAGTAGAATACTATAAGTAAGCTTTTACACAAATAGCAAACAACCCAGAAAGGTAATTATGGCAAGGCCCAACATGGGTTTTGCAAGTAAAGAGGGTAACAATGAATTAACAAGAAATACCAATTTGCGAAGGAAAGAAACCAGGAGACACAAGGACTGGGTCCTGACAGATGCCAATCACTACTGACAGCTAATGAACCAGAGCAGGCAGAAAACCAGAATTAATATAAATGCTGCTGCAAGCTTTTAGCAGGGCATTCCTGGTGTTAAGGCCAGGTCTAATGCCAGAATGAAAACTTCTCTAGGAAGTTATAAATTTTGATAGATGCAAGATCACAGCTGCTTTGATACTAGCCTTTCAAACACTTGCCAAGGAGAGCATATCAGAAATAAGAAACTTAATTAGCTCTTGGGGGAGAAAAATTGCTCAACTTGAAGAGTAACTAGGACCTTTCCAAAAGGTCAGTGAGGCATTAGCAACTGTAAGATAAGCTTCACACCTTGTTAAAGCGGGAATGAATTTCCCTCTTGGCAGCTAGGCCTGAGGAACAAACTTAAAGCAATATCCTGTACCAGCTGGAGCAAAGGAAAAGACTAAGGCAAGCAGTGACAGGATTATCAAGGCAAATCTCTACCTTCTAAGAAATGTGCGGTTCCTTTGCCTAAGTGATATTCATCAACAACATAACAACCCTCATTTGTACAAAATAAGAGCCTTTTCTCCCCCTATGACTTAATTAAAAAAAATTATTATTGTGGGGGGCAGGTAATTAGGTTTGTTTATTTTTAGAGGAGGTACTGGGAATTGAACCCAGGACCTTGTTGTACATGCTAAGCACACGCTCTACCACTTGAGCTATACCTTCCCCTCGCCCCATGACTTTAATGTTTATGTGTAAGAAACGCAGGCACTCACAGTTCTTCAAAGGTTCTGTAGAATGTGTAATTAACTGCTTGATAAGAAACTAGCAGGCAAATTTCTTAGTGTGGAAGGATGATGCTGAACCTGTTTAACACTGACAACTACCAATTTTCCAAATACTTAAAAAAAAATATCTATTTTTAAACCCACAAATAACCCAAAGAATTAACTAAAAATGAAGACCAACCATATTTCATTTACTGCCAAGAACCACTCCAGTCAATCATGTTCAAACCACACTGTGCAGTCCTTCACGGTTTTGTTCTATTGAAAAGAAAACCTCTTGTGTAGAAGGGAAGATTATGCCGACAAATGAATGACTCTCATGAGATGAGGAAGGGTGTAGCGAAAAGAAGAGGAAAGCTGGATGAGTGACACGTTACGTCTTACTAGCATTATGGCACAGACAGCTCGTAATTACAGTTTACCAGAAGTTATACAAAACATATTTATACAGGGGAGAGGAGAGAGAATGTTTCTAAAAATCTTTATTGAGAACAGGTTGAATATGAAGGATTATTTGTTTGCATTTCCTTTTGCTCACTACACTATCCCCAGGGGCCCAGAAGAGCCTCCGGTACATAGCTGATGCTCACTACATTATTACTGAATAGATGCATGAATGAATTAAACAAAATCTCATACAATGTCTAAGGTACAACTTCCTACCTGGCAGTATGCGAACTAATTAAAAGAGCAAAAAGGTAACCAACCTCATCAACAATATCAAAGGGGAGTGGAAGGAAAGGCCACTGCAGTATAATTGTAGGCACAAAATGTTTTTTCTTTCTTTGCTTTGCACTATTAATACAGTAACAGTACTTCTGGGGCTTACATTATTCAGCAAGTTCAAAGTTTCAAACTTGTCAATCCTATTCAAAGTAACCACCTGCTAGGCGAGGGTATCCTCTTAATTGCTATATGTGTAAGACTCATCTGCATACATTGTGGTAATTTCTGACAGTACAGCCAAAAGATGCTAGAGAGCAGAGTTTAATGAACTAAGCAAATTTTAATCCAAGGTAAAAGGTAGGTTCTGGTGTAAACTAGGAGACAATCATGGTACTGTCACTCAGTAATCTATGATAATGTGCCGAGTTCTTAACAAGACCATAAAAAGAAAAAGATCATAAGCACAATCTTAAAACTGAGGGTCTTAAAACATATTTGAGGTCTGCATTCCTCCTTGTATCCTTCGAAATCTGCAATACCTTCAGGCACACAAACACTTGTTCAATGAAGGAAGAAATCACATGGAAAAAATTTTATAAGAAGAAATAGAAATTAAACGCTTCACAAAGAAAGTATCACCAGCGTTATGGCAATTTTCTGGGATGAGAAACAAAAATTCTTCCAGTAATTGAAAACAGTATGAATTAGGCTATATATTCTCTTTTGATCCAGACACAAAGCTTATGTGAAGACACTTCAGTAATTTCAGACTTGAGAATACAGTTTCTTCAAACAAAACAAAGAAAAAACTCCATACACATTCACCTTTCAAACCATATTTTAAAGAAAGGCTGTAAATAAATTACTCATACCAATCAGTAAACTGCCCATTTTATCCCGTTTTTAAAATAAGAAATTAAAAGAAACACACAAAAAAAATTTAAATCACATTATCAAATGCTTCCTGAATATATCTGAGAAAACCAAAGTAAATGAATCTCATGTATTTTGAAAACGCTACAACAATCTCATCCAATTGTTATATCAAAAGCACTGAGGCTCTAAAAAGGCATTAAGAATCCCTTTAAAGGGTCCAGTAGGATTGACACAACAGTGTAAACTGACTGTACTTCAATTAAAGAATACAAAAAATGAAACATTAAAAAAAAAATCCAGTAGGAAGAAATTATTCAAATGTAAATGAAAGCTGAGAAGTGAGTTTGTTGGTCTAAGAAAGTTCTATCAGCGTTTAGAGTCAATCCATGAGGCTGAGGTGGGGAAATCAGGGTGGAGGGTAGAGAAACTTATGCAAATTGTGTTACCACAAAGGACTTTATGATTCAGACAAATGAGACAAGATCCTCATGCTCGCCTCCTGCAGGTAAATGTCACCTTGGAGGCCTTTCCTAACCACCATATCTGAAAATTACACTCAGTCCTCCCAACTCCCCTGTTCTACCACCGCCCTCCTCCAACACCTTATTTTTTCTCCACAGCACTTATATATTTTACTCTTATCTGTCTCCACTAGAATGTCAGCTCCAGGTAAGAGACTATTTTGTTCAACGCTGTGTTCCCCAGTGTCTGTGCCATGTACCAAAGGCCAATGAAGCAGCGAGAGAAAGAACAATCCTTCCAGTTAAGCAACCATAGGATGTGTTACGAAGGGCAAAGTTGGTGACCAGGGAGGACGGAAAGACAGAGTGAAAGGATAGAAAGGTCGTGAAAGGACCTTAAGGAATTTCTAACGTTACTTCGTATACAAATGGGAGATATATAGGTCACTTCTTCCAATCCAAGAGACCTTAAAAAACAAAATAACTATCTTGGTGACTATTACAAGTTAATTAAACTTTATCCCTACAGGTCACAAGTGTAAAATATTAAAGTTGTTTCCTACTTTCTGCCACAGCAAAATATTAACTATAGTTAACAGTTTACTACTTAGTTTGATATTTAAAATAAACCATTAAAGCCTCGCACTTCTCTTTAACTTGAGCAGAACCTGATGATGCGTCATGTATAGCTTATAAAAACTGCCCATTTGCTCCTCTAAAAGAACATGTATACTTTACTGTATTTTTCCTGTCAAGGAAGAGTAAACTGACTACCACAAAAAAGACTCTGCTCTTTTGAAAGATAAAGAAATGAGGAATGAAAAGGTAAAGTACGATGCAGCAATAGTGCCAAACCCATGTGAAGACAATCGGAATCAATGAAACAAGTTTTATATAGCAATTTCTTGATCAAACAAATCAAAGTAAATTAAGCAACAGTACTCCCGAAACAATAAATGTTTATCTTTCTGTTTAGCAACCCATAAAGTAAAAATGTAACGTAGTTCACTTCCTAAGCAGTAACTCCATGTAGTTACCAAAAAGGTAACTCAAATTTCAACTCCAAAACACAGCTGTATAAAGCTATAAAAGGCCAATATCCTACAACAAAATTAAAGCATTTATTTTAAAAACCCATTTGGAAATGCCTAGAAGCTATAAGCTCCTTCCTTCAAAGTAAAAAAAAAAAAAAAAAAAAAAAAATCACATCATTACTTCAAGTATTAATATAGTCACTCAAACCGGCCACTTGAGAGATCCTATATAACCCAAATAGTCAACAGCTTGTTTACTGGAAATGATGCCACTGATGTTACAACACTGTCTTCAGTTACACACACACGGTAACTCAATAAAAATTTATTTTATCTGTGGCATGTATACCCCAGCTGATTACCTTCCAAGAGGTCTCCAAAGACCTTACTGAACCACAGTATTAAAACCACCAAAGTTGAGACTACCTTAGAATTCTGTAGCCAGCTTAAATATAAATATATTAGTGCAAACATATCTGTTTTGTCCCATGACAATGTATGGAAACTACATGGAGTCAATCAAATGGCTCCACTCCTGCATCTTAGCTGGTAAAACAGCGGTCATTGAGGATTTTTTTTTTTAATTAATCAAGAAAAACAGACATAAAAGGTGTGGAGTGATTAACTCAAGACACTGAATGGTTTGCTATGATACTCTCTTAATTTTTTTCAATGAAAACCACAGAAAAGATTCATCAGGAATTAATTATTAATGGCTACACATCCCTTGGCTAACATGGTGCGATACATTAAAGTCTCATGGCAGAAACTGTGTACAGAAACTTTCCAAAAAGTTCACCTCTTGCCAATTTTTTTCCTTTACGTAAAGTAAAGAAATGCCCACTGCTTTGTTTATTTAGTTCTCAAAATAGCCCTCTATGGTATGGCTGTCAATAAGGACCTGAGGTAAATCCCTGGGGCTTGCATACATACAAACATACAAAAATGAAACTTTGAAGCTGTCAATCTTGCAAAGCCTGAAAAAGTATCGCACCAACTGAATTTCACTTCCCACCTTGGTTTTTATAAAAATAAAATACTGTAATTTAAGAACAAAAGGCATCTCACGCTGTTAGAATTAGGGACATCTGTATCCTATTCATGACCATTTTAAGGAAAACTTCGTAGTCCACTGCCCAAGAAAAAAAAGCAATAAAAAAATATTGAACAGAAAATAAATGTTAATAACCTAGAAATATCCTTGCCAACCCCCATCACCTTTCTTCTGCTGTAGTTCTCTGCATTTCACTAGTTTCTTAGCAACCATACAGGACTCAAGCACGTAAGTACATACAAAACAAGAAAAATTATTATGCTTTTATTTTTTCTTTTAAGATCTAGAACTAACTGTACTGAACCTTGTTCTCTCAACCTAGGAGTCACTCAAGACAGGGGTCCAGTTTAGATAAATATACCACCCTAAAGGTCAGTGACCAAATTTGGTCAACAATAGTGCCATCACTGCCGTCATCATTCTTGTCACTGTCAGAAACAACTGTCACCTTGCCATTACCAGGAAGGGAGAGCAACTGGAATATTCCTTTTGTAAGTTCTATTTACAGACTACAAAGAGTCCAACATCATCTTAGTATGATCTTACACAATGGAAGAACTCAAAACAGAAAAGGCCTTCCAATAAAGAACTTTTTGATATTAAAGGTTGATAAACCACAAGAATTTACAAGACCTTGCCACATTTGGATATAATTTCTAACTGCACTGTAAATTTCAGGCATCCATTTATTTTCTGTGCACGAATGGCTTCAAATGCTTTGTTTCTAATTTTAAAATACCTAGGTTTTCCAAAAAACCAAAAAACACCACTACAAAACATGAAGACACAGCTTAAAATTCCAAATACAGGGTGCAGGGTATAGCTCAAGTAGTAGAGCGCATGCTTAGCATACACAAGGCCCTGGGTTCAATTCCCAGTATCTCCTCTAAACATAAGTAAGTAAACCTAATCACCTCCCCCAATTAAAATAAGTAAATCTCCAAATATAACGCTTGCACTCAACAGACATTAGTTTCCTGGTTTTCCATCTAGGTATATTCTCAACTTTTGTGGAAGAAAATAAATTTCTTTATACTTACAAAAGATATACATGCTGCCAACAATAAAATTCTAACTAGTAAATCTTCAAACTGCTCAATTACAAGTTCCAGCAAGGTTTTTCCTGTTAGAAACAAACATATTTGTTGTAAATGTCATCTTAACAATCAGCACACGGGGGGGGGGTAAAAACATGTTACGATTACTTACCTTCTTCAGCCGGTAACTCTGTAGAATGTAGAAATCCGCCAAGCAACATGTCAAAAGGAGGAAGGGAAAAAACATTTTAGCACTGTCCTTACAAAAAGAATTATTAAATTATCACTGTCTTTCAAAGAGATACCCAGGTATATGAACATTCAACCATTTTTAATGGAAACCATACTAAAAGAGTACCCCAAGAAAAAAATGCAGTATTTGTTGCATCGGTCTACTCCAAAACGTGGAATCTCATGGCCACCTAAACAGGGCTCCTGAAACAAGGAATCATTTCAGCTCTGTCATCACTTCAGCCAGATGTGTAAGTTTGGGTAGTACAGGAACCGTCAGAGGCATTGTCAAACTAGTGACGCCTCATAAACCGGCTGGGGACGAGAAAATGTCTCGCAGGGCTGAATCCAGCTGCAGGAGACTCCCCTCCCTCCGCCGGGGCCAGCTGCTGCTGGTGAGAGGCCGCCAAGCTAGCCGCGTGCGGAGAAGGTCAAGGGCTGGAACCACGCTGGAACCACGAGGAGGTCGAGAGGAAGCGCAGACCCAACCCCAGCGGCCCTCGCCTGCAAGCCCTCTCCCGCAGGGCGGGCGCGCGGGCTCAACCCGCCGCCTGCAGCCCTCGGCGGGCGCAGAGCCGAAACCCACGAGGTGGAGCCCGGTCAGCCATCTTCCCTGGCTCTCGGGCCCGCGCCGAGCCGCGCGGGGCCCCTGCACCCCCGGCGCCGGGCACCTACCGTTGGAGCCCCATTTCTCCTTGAGCTTCTTGACCTGCTCCAGGCTCAGTCCTGTGCTCTCGTTGACGCCGAAGTGGCCCAGCACCTCCTCCACCGTCTTTGTGTGCGCGTTCTCCATGGCTGCGGGGGCCCAGCCGGCCTCGCCTCCAGTCCCCGCGGCCTCCTCGCCTCCGCCTCGCACTCGGGCCGCGGGCTTGTGCCACCCCGGGCGCCCAGGAGCGGACTGGCCTCTCCCCCTCCTTCTCCTCCTCCAGCCGCTTCCGCCTCGCCCGGCGCTGAATCACCCCGCGCCCCCTCCCCCAGACAACCACCCCTCTTGCTGCCCGGCCCTCGCCGGCGCCCGCCCCGGGCTCAGCTGGAGGGGGGGGGCTCCCGACCCTCCCTCCCTTGGTCAGAAGGGAGGGCCTCCTTCACTCTCAACCGCCCGCAGGGAGCGCAGGCCGCGGCCCCCGAGCCCCCTCCCCGTTCTCTTCAGGTGATTCTCGGGCCCGCCCGGGCTGGAGGAGGGGGTGCTCGGCCGACCCCTGAGAGCGGAACGGAGCGAGGGAGGCGAGCCGGCGGGGTGGTGCGCAGCGCGCTCGCCTTCTTCCCTCAGCTCCGCACCCCCGACAGCAGCGGAGGAAACTGCGGCGGCGAAGGAGGTGGCGTCGGGGACGGCTCCGCGGCGGCTGCTCTAATAGCATTTATCCGCCGCTGCCTCCCCTCTCGCCGCCGCCGCGGCATGTGGACGCCGCTCATTGGCCGAGAGGGCCCAGCGCGGCGCGGACGGCGCGGCCCCGCCCCCTCCCTCCGGCTCCCTCCCTCCCGCGCGACTAGCGCCCACGCGGCCGCGCAAGCCCCGCCCCCTCCCGCGCACCGCCCCCAGGAACCCGGATCGAGGCCGGCGCGCGCCGCGCCCGCGGACTGCGCTCTGCGGCCGGCGGGCCCGCAGAGGGCGAGCTTTGGACCCCGGTCTGGCTCGTGCGGTTCTGGATCTGCGCCTCTCCAACCACCTGCAGACGTAGAACCCAGGGAGTGGCGGGCTCACGGTGGGCTCCCTGCATTCACCGCCCCGAGGGAACTGCCTGCCCTTCAGGGTTGGCCTTGGGCTGGGGTGGGTGACTGGGAAGGCGAGACGGAAGGAACCTAAGAATTCGGTCCCCACAGAGCTTCTTGAAGCGCCCTGGGGTTAGTATCCTCGGCTCGCCCCCTCGCCCTCCGCCTCCAGGGCCGCGTTCTGCATCCTAATCTGTTTCCTCTTGAGCCCTCTCTGGAATCAAGGTGGGGAATTCCGCAGTTCACTTCCCACACGGCTAGAATCCCTCATCAGTCGCTTCAGGAACACCGCATCCCACACCCCCAGCCGAGAGCTTCACCGCATGCAAATACCAGCCCTTCCCCAGCGGGTTCTGTGCTTGGAGGGAATTCCACTCTTAGGAAGAAGGAGGTTTCATTTTATTTTTAATATCCCACACAGCCTTTGATACATGTCTGCATGGAAGTCACAGATTACGCTACTGTAACAGCTAAATAGCAGCAAGAGTTGTGCTAGAAGGTGCTTCGCTTGGGTATTAAGATCAAGGCTATTTTCGAGACCTCCGCTTTACCCAATAGGGACTTTAATCTAAAAATCTATCCTTAAACCACAGATAATTTGCTCGTGAGGTCTGTAGAAAACCTAGGAAACAGCAAGATAAACGGAATTTTGTCAGTATAAAGAAGTTTACTTAACAGCGAAAGGGGCCTTCGTGTTGAATTTATGAACAAAAGGTGAACATATTCGCATCACAAAGAGCAGTTTCCTTAAGGGACTATGTCGCAGAATGAAGCACTTAGTCCACTTCTGTGTTTCGCTACCGTGCCCCATCCACATGGGCCAAAGCAGAGCAAAAGTCACCTGAGTTGTTCCAGATGTCTCAGCCTCAGGACTTAAAGATAAAGCCCTTTAACAGATGCAAATAACAGTGCATTATCAGCCAAAAAATCAGGCGTGTCATTTCATTTAATTATTTCCAAGGAGTGGAGGCTGGCATGCAGTTTTGATTGATACTTGGAAAAGGACCAACAAAACCTTACACCAAACACAAAAAAATTCTAGTGTATAGCAGTGCACTAAGAGAAGCAAGGTGGAAACTGGTTAGGTCACAGAATTGGAGCCTCTTCCAGGAAGGACACGTGACTGCATGCTGGGGATGGGGTGTGGTAATGGAGGGCTGGTGGTTCTTTTCCCTCTCAGACCAGGTCTGCACCATTTCTTTACCAGTTCTTCAGCCTCACCTCGGCGAAGATAAAGGCACTCCAGGCAGGAGAACTGTTACCTTTCTCAGCTTGAAGTATTTGATTTAGGATCTCTGTTCCGTGGCTTGGTTTCTGCCATGGGATATTTTCACATTCACTTTGGCCCATTTTCGTAGTGTGCTGCGGTCCTCTGGAGTCTTCATCTTCAAGTGATGTTTTAGCTATACACTCAAACTTGGGTTACACACAAATTTGATACTCATGACTTCTGACTTCTATGTCTTGATCCCATAGAACTTCTAGACATTCATCCCAGATTAGAAAATAACCAATCAAGCTTTTGCACAGCAAAGGAAACCATAAACAAAATGAAAAGACAACCTACGAACTAGGAGAAAGTATTTGCAAACAATGCAGTTGACAAGGGCTTAACTTCCAGAGTATACAAACAGCTCATAAAACTCAGTAACAAAAAAACAAACAAACAAGCCAATCAAAATACAGGCAGAAGACCTAAACAGACATTTCTCCAGTGAAGACATATAAATGCCCCAATAGGCACATGAAAAGATGCTCACTATTGCTAATTATCAGAGAAATGCAAATCAAAACTACAGTGAGGTATCACCTCACACCAGTCAGAATGGCCATCATTCAGAAGCCCACAAATGATAAATGCTGGAGAGGCTGTGGAGAAAAGGGAACCCACCTACATTGTTGGTACGGATGTAATTTGGTGCAGCCACTATGGAAAACAGTATGGAGATTCCTTTAAAAACTAAAAATAGAGTTACCACATGACCTAGCAGTCCCACTCCTGGGCTTACATCCGGAGAAAAGTCTAATTCAAAAAGATACATGCACCTCAGTGTTCAGAGCAGCACTATTTACAATAGCCAAGACATGGAAGCAACGTAAATGTCTGTTGACAGATGACTGGATAAAGAAGTTGTGGAACACTACTCAGCCATTAAAAAGAGTGAAATAATGCCATATGCAGCAACATAGATGGACCTGGAGATCGTCATTCTAAGTGAATTATATCAGAGAAAGGCAAATGTCATATGATATTATTTATATATGGAATCTAAAAAAATGACACATGAATTTATTTACAAAACAGAAACAGACAGTCATAGAAAACAAACCTATAATTACCAAAGGTGGTGAGAGATTTGGGGAGGAATACATTAGAATTTGGGATTAGCAGATACAAACTACTATATACAAAATAGATAAACAAGGTCCTACTGTATAGAACAGGGAACCATATTTAATAGCTTGTGATAACCTATAAAGAAAAAGAATATATATGCATAACTGAATCACTGTGTTGTACATCAGAAATCCACAACACTGTAAATCAACTATACTTCAATTTTAAAAAAATGATCCTTAAGTCAAGCTGACTCCATCAGGTGCTCAACCAAAAGAATCATCTGTACAATAAAGTGTTACCAGGGGTAAGGAGGCAGGAGAGTGCATTATAAGATTTTCACTTTCCTGACTTTGGAACCTATAGCCAAGTTGATTAATAGCAATTGAACAATTAAATCCAGTTGTTCGGTTATTTTCTGTATGTGTATTTTTTTCTTATTTTTCCTCTTTTAAAATTTTTTTATTTTTTGTAATTTTTCTTGTTTAATTTTATTATATTGTATATATATATTTTTTTCATTGAAGTATAGTCAGTTTACAATGTTGTGTCAGTTTCTGGTGTAGTGTACAGCATAATGTTTCAGTCATACAAGAACATACATATATTCTTTTTCACCATAAGTTACTACAAGATATTGAATATGGTTCCCTGTGCTTACAGTATAAACTTATTGTTTATATATTTTATATATATTAGTTAGTATCTGCAAATCTCAAACTCCCAATTTACCCCTTCCCGCCTCCTCCCCCACCCCATAACCATGTTTGTTTTCTATGTCTATGAGTCTGTTTCTGTTTTGTAAATAAGTTTGTCTTTTGCTTTTTTTTAGATTCCATATATAAATAATATCATATGACATTTGCCTTTCTCTGATATAATTCACTTAGAATGACGATCTCCAGGTCCATCTATGTTGCTGCATATGGCATTATTTCACTCTTTTTAATGGCTGAGTAGTGTTCCACAACTTCTTTATCCAGTCATCTGTCAACAGACATTTACGTTGCTTCCATGTCTTGGCTATTGTAAATAGTGCTGCTCTGAACACTGAGGTGCATGTATCTTTTTGAATTAGACTTTTCTCCGGATGTAAGCCCAGGAGTGGGACTGCTAGGTCATGTGGTAACTCTATTTTTAGTTTTTAAAGGAATCTCCATACTGTTTTCCATAGTGGCTGCACCAAATTACATCCGTACCAACAATGTAGGTGGGTTCCCTTTTCTCCACAGCCTCTCCAGCATTTATCATTTGTGGGCTTCTGAATGATGGCCATTCTGACTGGTGTGAGGTGATACCTCACTGTAGTTTTGATTTGCATTTCTCTGATAATTAGCAATAGTGAGCATCTTTTCATGTGCCTATTGGGGCATTTATATGTCTTCACTGGAGAAATGTCTGTTTAGGTCTTCTGCCTGTATTTTGATTGGCTTGTTTGTTTGTTTTTGTTGTTATTGAGTTGTATGAGCTGTTTGTATATTCTGGGAGTTAAGCCCTTGTCAATTACGTTGTTTGCAAATATTTCCTCCCAGTTCGTAGGTTATCTTTTCGTTTTGTTTATGGTTTCTTTTGCTGTGCAAAAGCTTGTAAGTTTAATTAGGTCCCATTTGTTTATTTTTGCTTTTATTTCTATAAGGATCATGTCATATCAAAAATACATACTTACGTATTAGAATTAGAACTGGCACCATAAGGTAAGTGGGAACTAAGGCCATCCCACTTAGTCACGTCTGCTGTCTCTTACTGACTGGGGAACACATGCTTATTGAGCAGAATGCTGGGCAGAATTGCTACACTATTTACATTCTTTGCTATGTAAATTAAAGTCTTGACTGTGGGATATTAGTCCACTATAGTATTATCTAGCCCACATTTCTCTACTGGTCCATGAGAACTTCACAAGAGGACTCTGTTGAATGTGTTGCTAAGATCCAGGTAAATTGTCACCAACAGTCCATATTCTAGAGGTCTTTTCACAGAAATGTGCCCAGTTTGGCATGGCTTGTGTTACTATAACTGTAACATCTGAGAATTTGCCAAACTTAACAGAATGTCTTTTCCAGAATTTGCCCCTCCCCCATTCTTTTGATGCCTAAGTGTCAGAAAAACCAACTGATTAGCTTATGCTTATGAAAGAAGGACTTATTGGGGGAAGATTCCAAATTCAGAACAACAGCTTGATCCAGGCGCTCAAAGTAACTGAGAATCTCTCTCCATCCTTGACTCTGCTGCTTTCCTTTGCTTTTTACTGTCTTGTGGGCTCTCTCCACATGGCAGCAGACATCACCCTGAGCATCTCCAGTTTACAGCCCACCAAGTTTAGCAATTTCAATGGAAGGAAAGGGCTATTTTTTCTGGGTCATGTGCCCACCCCTGGAAGCAGGGATTGTGGTCAGTCCCACCTGAACTACTTGGACTGACAGTTGAGAAGTGGGTCCCAAAAGCAGTGATTTCAAACTTTGGCATGCACCAACATCACCTGAGGGCGGGTGAACACACAGACTGCTGGGCCCTCCCTCTGGAATTCTCATTCAGTAGATCTGGGATGGAGCCCAGGAAGTTGCATTTCTAACAAGTTCCCGGGTGATGTTGATGCTGCTAGTTCAGGACCCACGCCCTGGAAAACAATACCCCAGAGGAAAGCTATGATGCTGTTACCAGAAGGAGGGGAACGAATGTTGGGCAAGCAAAACAAAAGATGCCTCCTTCACCGAGAGAAGTCAAAGATCTGACTGGCGTGGAGAAAGCAGAAGTCACTAGCATATAACACTGGAAACCTTATTTGGAGATGCCCTAGATCCTTCACACGTAAGAGAATGACAGGTGGGGGGGGCGGGGCTACCCTCCCTCTGAGAAGTGAGCCATGAATAATACACAGCAATTTTGCATATTCAGAGCTGAGAACAGCATTTGGGGCAGAAGGAAAAGCAAATGGGACACACATATGCCCAGGACTCTGTTATTACACTTATCACTAGCACTTATTCACTGGATTATAAACTCCAGGAGGACAGGAATCATACGCATTTAGAATACAGGCATAATAATGAATGAATGTGAGGCAATTATCTGCTTTAAGGACTTAGAATGTTCCCTTTACTTTGTGTCCCCAGTGCCTAACTCAGTGTGGGGCCAGGTAGCAGGTGCTCATTACACGTCTACCAAATGAACCAATGAGGCCCTTCCCTTCCTTTGCTATAACTGCTCAGGGGGAAAAAAGTTACCATTTAAAAAAAAATTAGAAAAGAAACCCACACAGCAGTGCCAAACAAAGTACTGGGGAATGGTTTTCAAAACCATAGCTCCCTGATGGGATAATGTTGTTTAAATATAGCAGCTATTTTTCCCTCCAGTCGGTTTGTTCTTTGATTTTTGTGGAAAGATTTCAAAAGTTCTCCTCCATTGCCCTCCTTCCTCACCCCCTAAAGTGCTCAGAACTTAAACAACGAAATGCTTAAAATGCAGACATGACGCGGCTTCCTGAGGCTGGTAGAAAAATGAACGGTGATTAAATGCGATTTTAACTTTAAAGGATGAGTTACTCCGATTCTGCCTTCGCTGCCGGGTGCCAGGGTGTTGCTCTAGCAGTAGTGGAAGCACAGTGAGCAGGTAGAGTTTCCGTCGGGCAGAAATCCAAGAACTGTGAATGCAGCGAGCAGATAGGGTTGCAGTGGACAAATTCCTAGAATAGGATCTTTGTTCCCAAGCTGACCAGCTTGCTCCCTTGATGTCCCACAATAGAAAAAAAGGGGGTGGTGGTGGCGGAGGCATGTTTAGATCTCCTATTGTGATCTCGCTGTAGTTACCTGATAGTTGACAAAAGATCCCAGGAGGTTGGCTGCCCTCCCAAGTCACCTTGTGATTCTCTCCTAATTTGGGAGAGGGGGAGGGAGGGGGACACTGTGTATCCTGAGGGAAGCATGTCTGACAAGCCTGATTCGTTCCATCTGGGAGGATGCATCATGAGCCCCATCTGGCTCCAGCAGCCTGCCGAGGCTGAGGCAATGGTCCTCTCTGAGCACAACCCCGCCACGCCGGTGCCTCTCCAGCCGGCTCAGCCTTCCCCTTCCCCTGAAAGACGCTCCTGGCTTCTCTCAGTAGCAAGACTTCCCCTCTCGTCCCAGCTCTTGCCTTCTTTTCCGCAGTCCCCTTTGCTCCTTTCCCCTACCCGTGGCTTCTCTCCACGCAGGAGAGCAGTGCTTCCGAGCAGGCCCCCTGGGGACAGCCCTGTTCGTCCACTTAGTCTTCCTGCACCACCCAGATCATGTCCTGATTTGGAGACAGATACACCCATTGTAAGGTCCTGTTTTGTGTCTCACATGCTAGAGTCCAGAGGTACAAGACAGCTGCCTGCTCTTCTCTTAGCTGCTTTCCATCTCAAAAGGTGGTAGATCCCATGGCCTTTGCTTTAGATTTCAAGCGTACATTGGAAACTTCTCAGGTGGGTCCAATCTGCATAAATGGGGGATGGGTGGAGTACAAGAAAGCGGAGGCTTGGCGGGAGATGTCTGCAAACATCCGACGTTTCTCTCCCATGACTCATCAGAGGAGAGCAGAGTCCTCTCTCTTCCTGGAATGCAGCAAACCCTTGGCCAACTCCTACCCCCACCCCAGCCCCAAAATAAAGCAACCCCCACATAGAGCTTTGTCCTCAAAAATCAGGTTTCCCCCAAAGATCTCACATGGCAGTTTGGAGAGGGGGGCATTTTGTGGCCTCAGAACAGACTCTAAGAGGATTCTCTGCCCGAGGAGAGAGGGGGCTGTAGGAATAGCCTGGTCACACGAAAGCAAAGAAAGTGCATGCATTGTTAGGATGGGTCTTTTCAAGAAAAGTGCCTTCACCCTCTCCTCACTTCCCCCAACCTTCCTACTTAGTAGCTTTCTAATATAAAACCTGGGATAGACAATCTTTGGATCATACAAGCCAGGCTTGATGTCAATGGTGGTAGGTTCATAAAAAGTTCTAGAAAAAAAAAAATAGGCTGATGCAGATAAAAAGGAAGAAAAGGAGACAAAAAGGAAGACATCATTTATCAGACACAGATTTGCCATGCATGCAATGTGTCATCTCATTCCATCCCAGGACAAGCCTGTCTGGTAGGTATCATTATCATCCCTATTTTTCCAGACACTGAAAGCTGATTCTCTGAGAGGTGAAGTCATTGGCTGAAGTCCCACGATTAGAAATCACTATTCAATCAGCAGTGGGAATAGAAGACTTTTTTGTATAGAAAAGAGTATAGACTGGATCTATTCCTCACACCATGAAAGGCAGCCAATTTTTCATGGGAAAGTTAAACAGTAGGGAAAAAAAATCTGTAAAACAATTAAAAGGAGAAACAAAAGCATACGTGTGTGGAAGGGAGATAAATTTCTACATACTTATGATAAAGAATCATTTAAAATTTGCATTAAAATGTTACAAAACAAATGGAGGGAGTATATGCATAGATTTTTGGAAAGAAACTAGACAATTCCTGAAAAGTCTCTTGAAGCTAGGAGTCTGAATTGAATCACGGTTGCACAAATGCACTCGGAGAAAGACACAGGTACATAGATCTTGCCTGTTGCAACTATCTCTGTGCCTGGTCCTTGGACCAGGGTAGTTACCTGGTCCCAGATCAGTCCCTACTCCCACTATGGTAAGGGGAGGGGATCTTTCTAAGTCCTGCAGAACTACATCCTCCCCAGTGTGGGGAAGGGACAGCTGATTCATTCACTGCACAGGGAGCTGAGAAAAGAGAGGCAAGCAGAAAGTTACAGCCACTGAACACTGCACAAGGCGGCTTCCGCCAGCAGAATGCAGTGACCTGAGCTGGAATTCTGCCAGGACAGTGGGATTAGCTTCCCGAGTGCTGGCCAAAATGGGCCCCGGGATTTTATTTTTATTCGTTTTCCATTACAACTGCACGGCAACGCAAACAAGCCCCAAAACAACGAGAGCCACCGGGAGTCATTTTCCCTTGTGGGGTGCCATCTCGGTACCACACACGCTGCTGACTTTATACTACTGAAGTTTATAGAATCAAGAGTTTGACTGCTCACTTCCCCACCAACGATTACGGGAGAAAGGCGTTACCATTGCCCAACTAAAGCAGTATGCACACACAAGGGGACATAAAGCAAAATGTGCCCATTGTAACCAAGAATAAAAATTTGAGACGTCGGTGGAATGTAAGAAAAGTTAGGTCTAACTCTCTCAGTCCCCCAAGATCAGCGACCTGTAGGCACTGGGATTTAAGGAGATCTGATCGCAGGCAAATAAGTGTTAATTAGAAAAGAGCGTGGGGCGGGGAGGGAAGGGAAAGGCTTAGCGTGCTAGACCCAGACTGCAGGCTACTGGGCGCTCTGCATGCAGCAGATGCTAGGGATGCTGTACCTTGTGACTTGCCCTTTCCTTCCAGCTGTGTGGTTCTGTGTCATCACAAGTCTTTAAAATACCACCTTTTGGAAATTGTGGGGAAATAATTGCAGCCCCTTGGTAATGGAGGTATGCTCTTAGACAAACTACTTAACCTGTGTCCCTAGTTCCTCACTGGTCAAACGCGGATCTACCGCCTTCTACTGGATTCTAGACAGGATCTACTGCCTGTAGCTTTCCTGAGAGTTAAATGAGAGATGGCACGTGGAGTGCAGAGCACAGGGCCTGAGAGAGCTGGTAGGGACACACCTTATCTCATGCTCATCTTAAGGTTCAATGCCCTTAAAAAAAAATTTGGTTTAATCTCATAACAACAAACACATCATTAACATAATTATGATTATTATGTTATAGAGACTTCATTTTTTTTTAGTAAGAAACTTGCCAGACGTATAAAAAAGTACCATAATAACATAATATTTACCCACCATCGTGTCAGACATACATGATTGGTACCATGGGGGTTTCTTTGAGCTCCTTGAACTCATTCTCCGCCTTGCCTTCCCAATTATAACCTCCACCCTGAACTTGAAGTTGGTCATTCTCATGCATATTCTTATATTTTGACTACAGATATATAGATCCCAAAACGATTTTGCAAACTGTAGTGCTTTGCATTTTTCAGACCATTACGTCAGCCTCACCAGTTCTGTGCACGTTCTTCATCTTGCTTCTTTTCCTCACCATTATGAGTTGCTGTATTTTTTTAGGTTTATCCACAGAGATATATGTAGCTCTGGTTACTTCACTTTTGTTGCTATGCAGTTATGTATATTTTTAAAATAAACAAGGACAACAACACAGAAAGAGCTGAAATCTTTGTTGCTCCCTTTCCCCCACGGTCCAGATTATGAATCATCCCCAGTGTGAGGCTTCCCGCTTGACACCGGGAATGAGCACTTCACTTTCTCCCCCTTCCCAAAACACTTAGCTCTGTTTGTTTTTTTTTCCCTCTGCTTCCAAAATTGATGAGACTTCATTTAAAGCTGCCAAATTTGACACTGCAGGTGCCTGTATATAGACTGTCTGGTTTCACACTGTAGAGAACTCCTCTTGGTGTGATCTCAGGTCCCACCCCCTCTTTCAGACTGCAAAGGCTGCTCCTACCTTGAAGGAAGCTGAAGCCAGCATTGCCATGAGGTCTGACACTGCAGGGACATTGGCTGATGACAATTCTTCAAATGTCAGGCTTTTGATAGTCTTAAAAGAGAATTTGAGTAAAACCCGCAGGTCAGCAGGAATTTTTCTATCTACCCCTACCCCCATTCCCCATTTCCCAATATTTCAGTTATCTTAAGGGCAGAATGAGTGCCGACATCTATGTATAAACTTTCCTTCTGGTCTCTCCTCTGAGCTACCTCAAAAATTCTTATGCTTTAGTTCGCCTGAGAGTTACTATATGGGAGGACTGTTTACACTAAATCATGGAGATTGTACTTAGTGGCAATTTAAGAGACTTTCAGGGGTAGTTTTGACTATAGTTAATTTTCACCTTGTTCATCACATATAATGTTCCTTTGTGTAAGTTTTCAATTAATGCTAGTTATTACTATTGTTATTATTGGAGACGTGCAGTATAACAAAATTTGCAAAAATATGGGAAGAACAAAATCAACCTGAAGTATCATGGAAAATGGCCGATGCGTTGAAGATGATGTTTAAGGTCTTCCAGAGACCATGTTCCAGGGTGGACCAGGTGGCCAGATGAGGTGTGACAGGGAAGCCTGCCCTGCCCCATGCGTGGGGTCCATCTACACAGCAGACAGGATTTCACCCCAAGTTTTGTTACTGAGCTCACCCTTTGGCACGTGTCTAATTGAATTTTATTGTGCCCTCCCTCCTTTTTTTTTTCTTCAAACTATGGTAAAAAGCATAACATAAAACGTACCATCATAATCATTTTACAGTGGACAGTGCAATACTATTAACCATATGCACGTTGTCATGCAATAGATTGCTAGAACTTTTCCATCCTGCAAAACTGGAACCCTACACCCAGTGAGCAACCTCTCCCCTCTTTCCCCTCCCCCTAGCCCCTGGCAACTACCCTTCTGCTTTCTGTTTCTAAGAGTCTGACTACCTTATATACCTCACATAAGTGGGATCGTGGAGTACTTGTCTTTTTATGACTGGCTTACTTCCCTTACCATAATGTCCTCAAGGTTCATCTACATTGTAGCAGGTATCAGCATTTGTTCTTTTAAAAGCTGAATAAAATTCTGTTGCGTGGACAGACCACATTTTCTTTAGCCATTCATTTAGGACATTTAGGTTGCTTCCATCTCTTGGCTATTGTGAATAATGCTGCGATGAACATGGGTGTGCCAGTATCTCTTTGAGATCCCATTTCCAATTCTTTGGGACATACACCCAGAAG
This sequence comes from Camelus bactrianus, assembly GCF_048773025.1. Taxonomy (NCBI): domain Eukaryota; kingdom Metazoa; phylum Chordata; class Mammalia; order Artiodactyla; family Camelidae; genus Camelus; species Camelus bactrianus. The sequence goes on along the minus strand of NC_133570.1, from coordinate 7,062,666 downwards.
CAGGAATGCTGGATCATATCATAATTCTATTTTTAATTTTTTACAGGAAACTCCATACTGTTTTCCATAGAAGCCATTCCATTTTACATTCCTGTCCCCAGTAGTGCCCCACCTCCTTCTGATCCTTGCTCTATTGTCTGGCTTTGCGCCTCCACTTTGGTGAGCCTACCTTTCACCTGTTCTCCCTACCCTGCTAATTCAACTCGCTGCAGCAGGTGCTCGAGGCACCAGCAGCTCTGCCCTTCAGTCCCCTTGGTTTAGCCTCCGAGAGTGATTCCAGATGGATCAGGGCTCAGACCATCTCAGACTCCATATTGGCTATTTTTCACTTTCTAAATCTGGGAAGAGTGGCCACTTGTTTCTTATTTCCCTCCTCTTTCTTGTAGGAAGGGAGCTGTAACTATCACCAGGAGTTTGCTGGCCTCATTCTGTCATTTTTTTTACTCTTGAGGCCACTGAGGTAGATGAAATGGGCTCCCAGAAGCCCAGGTGCACAGACCCTAAACCTTTAGTAGAATCTTCCTCTCTGTTCCTTTGCTCCTCACCTGTGGCTCTGAAGGTTTGATTGGCGTGAGCTCTCAAAGGGAAAAGCCCAGAGACATGCATGATTCAATTTCCAAGTCATAGAAAGATGAAATCCTTGCTCAGATCTTTCCCTTAAGCTCTGTATCAGACCAAAAAGTTAGTTTATTTCTTTTTTTGTACAACCACCCCATCAAGGGGCAAGCTGGCTCACTGCTAGTCCTGAGCCTGGGATCCTGAATCGTCTTCTAACCAGGGTCAGTCGAAGCACCAGCAGCTTCCCACCTATGCCTGATTCATTTGGCTTCAGCTATAGATTTGACCTGTTGGAGTTCAGAGGTCCACCTTAGACTTGCGGGAAAGGTTCCAGTCACGGAAGGAGGCGCAAAGACCTTCACACATCATTCTCGCCCTCTGGAACCTTATCCTCCAGTTTCAGTGATGGATAGAGTTGAAGAGTGAGGAGAGAGGAAAGGTTCGATACAGACTTCTCCTTCAGCCCAGAGTTCTCAGGCTGAGTAGTTACTGATGCGGTCTGCTGGAACCCATACCACTGAGCTGACCTACCTGAATCAGCCTTGGAAAAATGAGGTTTCATCTCTAAAGAGGGTTCATGATGAACCTAATTTCCCTCTCTGGATCTTAAGTTTCCACTAAACAGACACCAGTTGGGGAATCTGAGAATAGGGAGAGATAATGGAAACCTGATTCTATGGGTTGGCAATAATAAATATACTCACATATGTGAGTCTCATGCTTTGAAAAAGCATGTTGACCCAATTCTCTTTCCATTTATATTACTGATTGGTACCTTGATGGTCAGTTTTATGTCATCGTGGCTAGACTACAGTCCCAGGTATCCAATCAAACACTAATCTAGTTGTTGCAGTGAAGGTATTTTGTAGATGTGATTAACATTCACAATCAGTTGAGTTTACTGGAGGCATCACATTTCCTAATTTAAAATTATATTACAAAGCTATAGCAATCAAAACAGTATGGTATTGGCTTTAAAAACAGATGTAGGTCAATGGAACAGAATAGAGAGCCCAGAAAGAAACCTGTACATATATGGTCAATTAATTTATGACAAAGGAGCCAAGAATATACAATGCGGAAGGACAGTGTCTTCAATAAATGGTGTTGGAAAAACTGAATAACTACACTCAAAAGAATGAAACTGCACTACTATCTCACACAATACACAAAAATCAACTCAAAATGGATTAAATATATGAATGTAAGATCTGAAACCATAAAACTCCTAGAAGAAAACACAGGCAGTAAGCTCCTTGATTTTGGTCTTGGCAATGATGTTTTTGGACTTGACACCAAAAAGCAAAAGCAACAGAAGCCAAAATAGACAAGTGGGACTACGTCAAACTAAAAAGCTTCTGCACAGCAGAGCAAACCATCAACAAAATGAAAAGGCGAGCTCCAGAATGGGAGAGACCATTCGTAAACCATTTATCTGATAAGGGGTTAATGTCCAAAATAAAGAACTCACACAACTCAATGGCAAAAAACCAAACTACTGAAGGGAGGAAGTGTTTGGTGGTCCAGGAGCAGCAGATGGGATGGGGGTGACTGCAATGCGGGAGTAAGCTCAAAGTTACCACACCTGTCCGGATAGGCATTTCAGGCTAAAACCCAGGTCGAGGAACTCTTGTGCAAACTCCTCCTGGATAGTGAGGGTGCACGTGACTGACCTGCTGGCACCTGCCTCTCGTCAGGGCCGGCTGTGCCTTCTGTGCTTTCCTTGCTCCAGGCAGAAGAAGGGATTACACAACCTGTCGGAAATGACAGTGCATTCCTCCCCAACTCAAAGGACCAAAGGGCTCTTCAAAGACAGGGGTCCCTGTCAGAAAGCTCGGTAGGGAGAACCGAGGCAGCCTCAGCCAACGGGCTCATGAAAGCGAGTTTTTTCTTCTGGCCCCCATCCCTTTCTCACCTAGCCTGAGAACAAAAGGAACTGAAGTTTCTTGGGAAGAGAAAGCAGAGCTCCAGCTCAGTTACTTCCTGAATAAAACCACACTATCTCCAGAACAGTCTGAGATCGCAGGCTGAGCTTCAGTTTGTCTGAAGGGAAATCCTGAATTCTGACCTTTGCTCTGGGGTGGGGCAATTCTAGGGGAGCTACATAGTGTGGCTGGGGCTGAAAGGACAGAAGGAGGGTGCAAAATGGGGACACCAGTCCTCTTTGAGACCGAAGTCCTACTGGCCATGTTGAATATGAAACAGTTTTTCCTCACTGATGCACCCCTAAGTTATCTGGGTCCAGAAGGAAACTCAAAATCAGCAGAGAGAGTGAGGACAGGGAGAGAGACGAGACGTGCCAGCAGGAAGGACGAGTTGCTCTCTGCGACGACTGCCGACAATTACTCATCGGTCTACGACTGACTGATGAAAGCCTGAGAGAACAGTTCAACCTCACCAGCAATCAAATGGTTGTAGAAATGTAAATCAAATCCGAGAGATGCAATTTCCACCTACCAAACCAAACCGTCTTTAAAGAGGGTCTTCTCTTACACATGCTGGTGCGAGTGTACACTGGCTTTCTGGAAAGTCACTTGGTAATAAGTAACAAGCCTTGAAAATGATGACTCAGTCATTCACTTCTAGGAAATGACTAAAGAAATCACAAGAGATGTGAACAAAGATGGTTTTATGCAAAGATGATCACTGCTTCATTATAATGACAAAAATAACTTAAGTGCCCAACACAAGAGAATGGCTAATCATGATAAATCCATATTGGAGAATAGTCATTAAATATGGTCACCGGTATAGGCAATTTGGCACAAAAATATGTGTGAAATCCCTTGGGTGTTTGCTAGCTAGGACAAGTTCTTCACCTCTCCAAGACTTCACTCTCCTTACTTGTAAAATGAGTTTATCAAGTCTATCTACCTGGGAGAGCTGCTGTGAGAATTAACTGTGATCATGTATAAAAAGTGCTTAGTAGGGTTCCTTACTGATTATAAGACTCAGTCAACATGAACAATGATTATTTCACAATGGCCATGTGTAATTTTTTTTTTTTTGAGTAAAGGTTGATTTATTTAGAGAGATGCATACTGCATAGGGTGTAAGGCAAGAGAAAAGCAAGGAAAGAGGTGTGGGAGTTGGGTGCTCAGGTTAAAGTACAAGTAGGTACACACTCCACAGACAAGAGTGCAGGCTGTCTCTGAAGGGGAGGGAGCGAAAAAGGGCCAGACATGTATAATTTTTTAATAAAGAAAAAACCCTAATTCATGCTACTTCAAGGTAATATTTCAGAAGAGTTTTTGATGAAATGGAACATAAAAATAACATGTTAAATATAAAAGCAGAATACAAATAACACGTGTGCAAGTAATCCCACTTTTGCAAATGTGCACACATGTACATAAGTGCACACGTGCACTTCAAAAACATGTAAAGGAGCTATCAAAATATTATCAGCAGTTAAGTTGTGGGTTACAGGTGATTTTTGTTTTCGCCTTTACAAGTTGGTGCGTTTTCAAAATTTCTACAATATGCCATTGACAGGTTTTAAAAAGTAAAAATTTTCAAAAAGATTCCAAATCTGCTGGGGGGAGCACACAGGAGGGAAAACTGTGACCTCCCGCCGTGAGTGGCCCCTCAGTTGGTGCCCTGCTCCACTGAAAGCCGCGTCACCCCGGTGGGGCCCGGGTGTCCTGTGAAATCTACAGACCAGGGTCAGACCAGCTTGTGACGCGTGATGGCCTCGGCAGACCTTTCCGGGGAGTGGGCACCCTGCCATCTGGGCCTGTATCATAATGAGATAATGTTTGTGGAAGCACTTTGCCAAAGAGAAAACTCTATCCAGATAGGTGATTCTGGGGCTTATTCTAGAGAAAGGAGGCTCTCAGAGCACATTCCATTAAGGAATTTCACACTCTGCCTCCTCCTCCAAACTCCTCTGTTTCTCCCTCCCCTGAGCAGAAATATATTTAGTAACCCTATCTAAATCCTCTTCTTTCCCTTAATTTGATTAAGAAGCTAGGGGAACAAGGGATGAAGTGGGGGGTGAGGAGAGGGGGAGATTGAGTTGTGGGGAAAGATTAGAGGAGCTCAATGGATATCTCGGGCCGAGTGCTGCCTGAGTGTGGACAGGACGAGGGCCTCCAGGTACTTAGTACAGAAGCACAGAGGACAGAGGGAGGGACACAGCTGATCACGGAGCAGCCTCTCTGGGAGAACGAGAACCAAACCAGGGAGGGTCAAGCTTCAAGGGTTAACCAGGAGAACGGAGGACATGTCCTACAGGAGGCGCGGACCTCTTTCTGTGTCTCTTCTGGATTCCTGGAGCTTCAGGGGCGTCAGATTCTTAAGCAGTTCCAAGGGGCTCAGGTGTTAAACTTCTGCAATGTGTGAGGTACTTTCACATACATCAACTAATGTACTCTAATTAATGTAACTTATCGCCCATGAAGCTGATGCTCAGAGAGGATAGTTTTTTGCCCTTAAGCACACCGTTGTCAGTGGGTAGGGAAACAGGGGTTCAAACCCAGCTCTCTTTCTACCAGCCTCCCTGGCACATGTTATCCTCAGAAGGGAAACAGTCACAGGCAGCATTTCTTTAGCCCTATGGAGCCTTACAGATAAGTGCCTTTATTTAATCCTTGTACTATCTCTAGGAGGTAGATCCTGTCAATAACCCCATTTTACAGATGAGCAGTCTGGACCTTAGAGTAAGCTAGAGGGACTGAGCTAGTAAGTGGCGAGGAGAAGGGCCTGGGAGAGCCGGGAAGGTAAAGGAACTCAGCGGAGAGGCCTTCTAAGTGAGAGGGGCTCCCGTTTACAGGTGTCTCTTCTAAGAGCAGGCTGCCCTCAAGGACGGGGACTTTACCTTGTTTATTCTTGTCCCCAGCCCCGAGCACAGTGCCTGGAACAAGAGGAACGCTTGCTGCAGGAACTAGTGGTACTTGCTAAGTTTGGCCAAGCGACAGGCTCCACTGGGGGCCAGCGTGGTGAGGATTAAGTGAGACATATTTGTTTAGGGATTTCCAAGTTTAAAATGTCACAGTGCTGGGCTTCGGAAAGGGATCTGCTGGCAATGGGGATCCCTGCAGGAGGCTTTAAAGGTGACCAGGACCTTGACAATGGGCAGGCCCGGGGAGAGGGCTGCAGCTCCCCTTGCGGGGCTGGATTCAGACCAAAGTGACAACGAGGGGTGATAGGGCACCTACTCCCTCCGGGTTCCTTCCACAGGGACATCTCAAGGACATCTCCAAATCTTGGGGGTAAAACATAGTAAGGGAGATGAAGGTGGGGGTGGGAAGAGTGCCGTCTAGGCAGCTCAGAAAGACAGGAGAGGGAGGGAAGTGGAGAGCTTGGTGCTTTAATTAACAGGGGCCTGAGACTCTTCCAGAAATAGGTTTGAAAGAACAAAGGGCAGAAATTTGGTTTCTTCTGGAGAGGACTAATATTCTCTAGGAAGGGTCTCCCACTGATAAATAAATATCCCATTGCCTTACTGTCCACAATGGCTTTAGATGAAGCATTCATGCTTCTCTTCCTTCTATAACCCGTGAGCAAGGCTACCAAAGGGCAGAGAACAGAAACGGCCACCGAGTTCTGGGCCAAGTCCAGCGCTTCCTGGCCTGTATTCAGAGCCTCGGCTTTTCTCCCCCTCCTACAGCAGTTCTTGGTGTCCTTATGTGAGCTGCTTATTAACCAGAGGCTATGGGGACACTGGGAAGGGAGAGCCAGTGCTGGCTGCCAGTGAGTGTAACTCAGAAACTCAGACTGGGGCAAAGCTGGTGTGTGCAGTCCGTGTGACGGAGGGAGCCTGGCAGGATGGAATGAGACTCTGGTCACCATGCTGGAGCATCAGACGGGAGGGTCCTGTGACCCGTGGGGGCAGCCAGGAGAGCGAGGGGTTCACTACCAACACTGCCTATTCACAGAAGAGTTCCAGCAGCCAGGATAACGGATAAGGAGGCAGCTGGAGGATTCCTAGTCGGGGTGGGACAAGGATTTGACAGACATTTCCCAACAAGTGGAGGGAGCTCTTTCAATGCTGTAGGAACTCCTCTACCACCCACCGTTTCCAAAGAGACTACTTTTCAAGAAGCTTCCCAACTAAATATGAAAATCTTGGGCATCCTCTCCCCTCTCTTCCAGTAGGAGAAGTATTCCTCTTAATAGAAATACTACAGAAATACCGTGAATGGACTGCATCAGCCAGCTGACCCCTTGGGGTCAAACCAAGGAAGCAGAGCCCCCCTGGGCCCTGAGATGGTTCTCGATATTAGAGCGCAGAATGGCTTCCTGCTGTGTCTAAAGAAATACAGCTTAGCTAGGCTTCAGTTGGGCTGCAGTGTTAAACGTCTTGGGTTTCAAGTTGGTACCAGCTGCACTGAAGGGAAATGGTTGGGGAAATTCTCCCATTTGGCTTCTTTCCACATGGAGGATGGCTAAAGGAAGAGAGAGCTTAGAGCTGCTGTGCTGGTGCTGGTGCCTTAAAAATAATGATATAAACACAGCCACAGAGGTCGGCCTGCGGAGTCCCTGATGGGGACCAGAGAAGAAATGTTGTCCTGACTTACCCTTCAACCCACGCTCCGCAAACAGAAGTGACCCAGCCCTCATCTATCACCTCATAAGCTAAACAACTTCCTCAGATGGCCCCATGGAATATAAATCAAGAGGGCCCTAGCTTCCAAGAAACCTGTACACAACTGTAGCCCTCAGAAATACTTGTCCTCATAATCTTTCTTCCTCTATGTTCAGAATAGGGTGCTGGAAAGTCATAATCACCGATGAACAAAGCAGATTACCTTACGTATGTTACTCAACTTCTCTGAGCCTGGGTCCTCACCTTTAAATGGGGATCATGTCATGCCTACCTCATGGGTCTGTGGTGGAAACTGAACGAGATAATTCAAGGAGAGCGCTTAGTACGGGGCCTTGAGGAATGTTAGCTTCTATGGCATCATTTCATTGGCTGAGGGCCATTCCTAGGTACCAAAAAGGAAAACACACAAACAGATAACCTCCCTGCTAATTGTCATCCCAAACAAGATGGGCTGTGGGCTAGAGACTCAGTGATTTCATAATGCACAAAGCTTCTTTCTGCTGCTCACCCTCATGCCAAGTCTGTGCCAGACCTGGTTATACTTGGCAACCTCAGTGGCCTCCAGCTTGTTTAAATTCTCACAGAGATTCCCAGTGGATACTGGGACCTGCTGAAGCAGGGACAAATTCAAACATGCTGGGCTGGCAGTGAAACATAGTGTAAGAAATCATCACAAAGAAAGTCTGTTGTAGTTCTAAGAGTGATTGAAGAACTGTGGTTTACACAGAGACCCCCCCTTTCAGACAGGCAGCTTACAGATTCCTTCCCCTCGTACTTCCTTCCACAACAGCAGCTTCACATGCGTAACAAACACGTTTGGCTCCCAACTGAACAGGTAAAAACATGACGGCATTTCTGTTTTAAAGCGACTGAATGCCAAAGCCTTTGCTTCTGCACAGGTGTCCTAACCTTACCTGCCTGGGAATTGGATCTGGGGTAAATGGGTGACCCAGCAGGCACAGAGATGACAGATTCCTGCATCATGTAGCAACGCCGGGACAACCTGGGGCATCTGGCCTGGCAGGCAGGCGGGCAGGCCGGGAGAGGCAGCTGTAAGTACACCGACCTTTGTCCCCATTTGCTCTTGGAGAGGGCGGGCCCTGCCAACACCGCTCTCTTCTTTCTCTCCCCATCTGCCTGGGACTCCCGCTAATCCAAATGTTCTCGGGGACCTTAGAAGGCCTGACCCTGGTGGGTGGCAAGTGGAGACCTCTTCTGGCAGTCAAAGGGCGCTCTGAACCTCGCTCCAGACACGGCCGCACGGGGCTCCCAGGCGTGTGTCCACTCCTGCCCCCTAAAGAAATCTCTTCCCTTCTGGCTTTTTCCCAGCTACAGGCTTATCATTAACTAGCCATCTACTCCTCTAGAACACTACCTCCTCGGGGCCTTCTTCATTCAAACCACTAAGGGGTCCAAGGGAATATAGTAAGAGACAGGGCCCCCACCAACCTGAGCCAGGTGGGGCTGCTTTCCTATCTGCAGGGCTTGTCCTGTGAGGAGGGAGATGCCCCTGTTTCGGCCTCGCTCACTGCCAGTTAAGCAGTGTTCTGAGGAAAGTATGTGCTCTCTTCTAGCAAGGTTTTTCAGTCCTCCGGTTCCCCTGGTCAGACACAAGGAAGGTGACGGACACACGTGTCTGATGGGGAGGTGGGGGTGCTCTGTGGCTCTTTTACAGTAAATCCTCCTGCTTTTTTTTTTTTCCATCTTTAATTTCCCTGAATGATGCTGCTAGGGCTTGAGGCAGGTTGAGCCAGAAAAGTCATTTTTCTTGGTAAAAGTCAGAGTTTTCTCTTCTGAGTAGGAAATTAGGCCCTGGTTGCCTATCCCCTTCACCTTATGGAGGGCACTACGCCTGCCAGTTCCCTTCCAGCTGGCAGGGGAGCCCACGGTCAGAGAGAAGCATCCTTCTCTTTCACAAATAAACAAATCCAATCCATGTGCTAGAGGACTTAGGGTATATTAATAGCCAGATATTTTGTTTTCCTATTCTGGTGCTTATCCCCTGCACTAGTATGAAAGATAAGAGAACACAAAATGTTCTCCACCAGCCACCCTTTTCCCCTCCCCCAGGGAGAGGCAAGCCAGGGGGCAGGAGCTACTCTGTTTAAAGCCATCGCTGATGTACGAACTCTGAGAAAATAGACTTAAAAGTTTATATTCGGTCTCTCTTGGCTACTGTTGCTGCTCAGCAAAGAAACTCTATATTGTTTAAATCCTCCAGGCAAACGGGTTGCAAGGCAACCTTCAAACAATAGAAAATACCCCAAACCAAAAATACAGGCATTGAAGGATAGAAAGGATGGTGGTGCCTTGGGGAAATGATTCCAAAATTGGGGTGAAGGAGAAAGCTGTCAACTAGGCTGCTTTTATGTCATATCAGCCTATTTGCCTGTTTTCACCCTTATTAATTTAGTTTCTTATAATCCAGACATATTGGGTCTCTCTTCTTTTAAATCCTGGACTCAGTTCTTTCCATGGTTATCAACATGTTTATGAGATGAGGGGGCTCAAAAGGCCTATAATATCAGGCTGCCCCCTGTCCTAAGAAAAGTCCCAAAGACTCTAGTCAATGTAATTCCCTACTGGCCCCCGGGCCTGACAAAGACTGCAACCCTTATTCCTGAGAAGTCCTTAGAAACCCCAGAAAGAAGAGGGCTGGGGTTCAACTTAATCACAAGGGTCCTTGTGGCAGGAAGGCTGAAGGGTCAAGAGTTAGACGTGATGACGGAAAGAAAGGCTGGAGAGATGCACTTGTGAGACAGATGAAGGGACCACAAGCCAAGGAATGCAGGTGGCCTCCAGAAGCTGGAAGAGGCAGGGAATTGGATTCTCCCCAAGAGTCTCCAGAGAGAACGCAGCCTTGCTGACACCTTGATTTTAGCCTCATAAGTCTTCTGATCTCCAGAAAGGTAAGAAAATACGTTTGTGTTGTCTTAAGTCTGGTCATTTGTTACAACCACAACAGGACCCAATAACGCAACTGAGAACCCAAGGATCTTTTATAAGAACGAGAAACCCACTGTTAGTGCTTGGGCGCTCTGGACCCTGGTAGTGCAGGCAGAAGACTGGGAAACCAAGGTGTTTCCTTCCTGATGTACTGTGCCATGGATGACCAGACCATCAGGGGGACTGCCAGCTTCCTTTAAACAGACACAAATCAATAAAAAGGCTACTCTTTAATTTTTACCCACTCACAGGGCAAGCTGATCAATATACTATCCACTAAGCAGACCTGAGCATCTGGGACATTGTTTTCTCCCATAACCTGGGCCCCACCCCAACCAGTGTCACTCAGAGAGATCAGACCAGGGAGGGAAACTGGAAGAAAGAAAAATAAACCACCTCTATCTGCCTGCTCCAGGTAGCTGGCCAGAAACTACGAAAGAATCTCCTGGACCTGTTTGGAAGGAAACACTTTAGAGACTTAAGGCTCTCTTCTTTTGTGAGCAGGTTTGCTTTTTTCCAGACTGCTATCTGATTAAATGTCTTCTAAGGGCTTGCACAGAGAGTCTAGGAAACCCTATCTCAAAAAAAAAAAAAAAAAAAAAAAAGGAGAAAAGTACAGGATTCCCTTAGTTCCTTGCCTCCTAGAAGCAGAAGCACTTGAAGATCATAATTTACTCTGTCTCATGACATTTCTAGGAGACAAGAACCATCAGTCCCCATTTTATAATTTGGGACCCTGTGTATTACAGAGAGGGCAGCAGCATGGGTACAGTCACCCAGCAAGGCAGACTGATCTGCCCAAACCAGAACACAGCTCCCAGCCCCCGGACTGGCACTGCCCTCACGTTCTCATGCTGAGTCTCAGGCCTGAGCGAACCAGGCCAGTAGATTGTAGCCTCTGGGTAGGTGGTCTCCATGGAATGCAGAGATATCAAACCATTCAACCTGTCACCACAAGGCAGCACTGAGGCCCCAGTGGAAAGATTTTCCAGACCAGAACAGAGCTTTGAATCACTGTGTGTGTCTGGGATGTGTGCATATGCATGTGTGTGTGTGTGTGTGTGTGTGTGTGTGTGTGTGTGAATATGGAAAGCAGCCAGGGGTGCGAAGCAACTGCCAGGTCAAGGTGTTTGCGCTGACCTTACAGAAGTAAACCTATGAAGAGCCTTCATTTTTCTGCAGCATCACGAATCTTTTTCTAGCTTCTCTCTCATTTGTTCCTCCTCCTCTCCCTCCCTCTACCAATCTTCTGAGAGAGCCTGGAATCTAACTTTAGGAGCAAAACTAATAGATTCCCCAAACTCCCTGCAAGGGGATCATGCTGGCTTATACTGAATGGCTGCTTTGGCTTCAGAGCCAGAACCATCAATGCCCACAGCTCGGTGTGAATGCTGAGAAGTTCTGCACGTGGTCCACCGCTCCCACCGCGCTTTCGTGCACAGGATGTGCCCTGCAGGGCCACTTCCACTTCCTGCCACCCACATCTGTGACTCTCAAAGACTATGAAAGGATGTCCCTCTCTTTTCTTTAAGGTGTAAATAAAGGAGAGTGAAATGATTTGGTTTAACTGTTTTAAAAGTGTACCAGACTCCTAGTGGGGTTGCCGTATAAAACCGGATGTAAAAATTAAGCTGATATTGCCAGGTTCCTTCCCTAAGGCCCCACGTGGACCCTGTGCCACATCAGACAGAGAGCAGAAAATGGAAGCTGACAAAAGCAAAGCCAATGACCCTCAAAGTCTGAGTGGAGGAAGGTGATAAAACAGAACCATGGGGTCCAAAAGTGTCAAGGCAAGGTGAAAGGAAGGACCGGTGGGACATGGTACTTGAACTGGTTAATACTTGAAAAAAATCTGAGCTATTAGTGGACTCAGGTCTGGGTTTGACTGACTATTCCTTAACCTTGTATTAGTCCTAAACTAAAAATAACCAGTGCCCCCACATCTCTTATGCTAGAAATACGCACACACAGGGATGACAGGATAGAAAAATGGGTTTTATTGGTGAGAAGTGCGACAGGAAGACTGGGACCCAGGGCAAAGGATCAGGCGGGAACCAGAACCTCTTTATAAGGTTAGCTTCTAAGAAGAAAACTACTGAGAATCTCGAAGTAATTAGGTCTGCCACATATAGGCAGACACATTATAAAAGATGTGTAGCTGAGGTGACTGTGAACTTCCAGTTACTGGGCTAACGTCTACCCATCATTTAGGTCTTTTTATACATGACAACTGGGGCCTCCTCACCATGGAAAACTCAAGGAAACTGCACCTTACTCAACGACCCTCTAATCAGACTCAAGAATCCGTACCAACAAATGGAGAGATGGCCTGCAGCATACTGACAAAAGGAGACCTCCCTCCACAACAGGAATCTGACATTATTTATATAGTATTACGTGGACAAGGACAAGACACAGGCCCCTGGTCAGCGTTCTGGCCACTGCAGAACTGTACTTACATATTTGGAAGTAAAAACACCTTAGAGTCTGTAGCTACTTTCCAAACTCTCTATAAGAGATTCTGATTACCAACTGGGTATCTCAGAACCCTTGATAACAGGAAAAGAGGTAGCTTGGGGGCTAGACAGAAACATTCCAGGCTCTGGGATCTGGCTTCCAGATCTGCAAAATATTTTTTAAATTGTGGCAAAATATACATAACAAAATTTACCACTTTAACCATTTTTTAGCCTAAGTTCAGTGGCAATAAGTATGCTCGCACTGTTGTGCAACCATCACCACCACCCTAGATCTGCAAAGCTTTTCATCAGATTCTATAAAGTAATGATCACAGCGAGGGGCCGATTTCCCTGGGAAGGCCCTTCCTGAACTTTCTTTGTGACATCTCCTCTTTCTTAAACTGTAACAGTCCCCCAAAGGTAACAAAAGTCCTTTCAAGCTGGAAGAGCTGGAAATACCAAGGGGGAGATAATAAACCAACCTGGGTGCCATACCAACTCCCTATTCCGCTTTCTTTACAGGCTCTACCATCCCTACCACTTAGCAATGATTTCTAGGCCGATCCAAATCCGCACCGGCTTCATAAATGCCTGTTTCCAAAGTTCCCCTCCCCCAAACCTACTCATCCCTTTTGGTTCCCCTGAGTAATTGCCTATTTAAATGGAAATCTTAATGGATTTAGACCTAAAGTGGAAACAAACAATTGAAAGATTGAGGGGAAAGGGTTTTCAACGTGGTGTAGGCAGTTTCATAATGGCAAGGTTTTCAGAAAATGACAACATGGGGGAAAAGTGTGGTCGGGAGCACCTATGAAGTTGTAAGGAAATAACCTGAGAAAGATTACTTGAGGGGGAATCCAAAAGAGTAGAGAAGGATGGAGGATGGGATGGGAAGGGGTGGTAAGACCTACGAGTTCTTGATTCTCAAATCTTTACCTCCGACCCTAACCTCTCTTTGGAACACCAGGCTGCTACCGGACAATTCCTCTTGTATGTCCGATAGACACCTGAAACGTCACATAGACAAAGTAGAACTCTTTCTTTTGACCCACTTTACCTAAAGCTGCTTCTCTCTTAACCTTTCCTGACTCAGTACATGACAAAAATCTGGAAGCCATCCTTGATACTCCTTGCTCTGACACCCTACCTGCGGAAAGTCTCACTGACTACCTCCAAACACATCCCAAATCTGTCCAGTTTTCTCCACACCCACCGCCACTGTCTTGGTCTAAGTCACTATCATCTCTCATCTGGGTTACTACAATGGCTTCTTCAACTGACCAGCTTACTTCCACTCCACAACCCCTATAATATTTTTTTAAATTAATTAATTTATTTTTGTTGCTTTTGGGGAGAGAGGTAACTAGATTTACTTTTTTTTTTTTTGTCTTTTTTTTAGAAGAAGTACTGCGGATTGAACCCAGGACCTCGTGCATGTTAAGCACGTGCTCTACCATTTGAGCTATACCCTTCCCCTCCACAAACCCTATAATCTACTTTTTACCCAGTAGTTAGTGATCTTTTAAAATTCAAATCAGATCATATCACTTCCTTCCAAGAAGACTTCCAAGGTCTTCTCAGTATTTTAAGATACAATCTTCTTACCCTAGCTTCAAAGGACTTCAGAACCTTGACCCTGTATACTTCTCCCATCTCATCTCGCATCCTTCTTCCTTGACTCTGTCCTAGCCATGCTGGGTGTCTTGCTGGGCCTCAAACACACAGAGCCTGTTCCCACCCCGCAGCCTCTGTACTAACAGTGTACTCTGTCTGGAATGCTCATCCCACATATCCGTCCATGGCTGGCTCCTACTTGTTTATTGGCTTAAATGACACACCTTCAGAGAAACTTTCTCCGCTAAAGAAACATCTCACCTAAAGTGGGCATAATATACTTTATTACTATGTGATATTACCTTGTGATTTTTTTTTTTTTTGCTTATTTAACATGTCAGTGTCTTATCCCTCTAGAATATAAACTTCATAAGAGTAGAGGACTTTGTCTTTTCTACAAAGAATCCCTACTGTCTAGAATAGTGTCTGGCACAGAACAGGCATTAAATAAAAATAGTTGAATAAGCAAGTCAAAAATATAATCATTCCATGTAACAAGCAAGGATCAAAATTAAGATAAGAAACCAGACAAAGGCATCACAGGAAAAGTACAGACCAAAATTTCTCATGAATACTGAAGCAAAAAATCCTCAACAAAATACTAGCAACCTCAATCTAGCAAGATATAAACATGACTATATACCATAACCAAGTGTATGTATCCCAGGAATGAAAGACTGGCTTAACATCTAACATCTGCTGGGATTAACAGATACACATTACTATATATAAAATAGATAAATAACAAGGACCTACTGTATAGCATAGGGAACTACATTCAGTTTCTTGTAATGAGCTGTAATGGAAAATAATCTGAAAAAAAATACATGTATAACTGAATCACTTTGCTGTACACCTGACCCTAACATTGTAAATCGACTACATTTCAATAAAAAATAAGAATTAAAAAATCAATTAATATATACATTGTAATAATTGAAAGCCAAAATCCATATGCTCTTCTCAGTAGATGCAGAAAAAGCACTGGACAAAATCCAACATCTTTTTTTAATAGAATAAAAGGGATGGTAGGGAATAGAAGGGAAATTCCTTAATCTGATAAATTAAATCTCATAAAGGACATCTAGCAAAATCCCACAACTAATTATACATAATGGTGAAAGACTGAAAGCTTTCTCCCTCAGGAACAAGACAAGGATGTCCACCCTTGTCACTTCGATTCAACATTGTTTTAGAAGTTCAAGCCAGGGCAATTAGGCAAGGAAAAGAAATAAAAGGCATACAGATTAGGAAGGAAGAAGTAAAATTCTTTCTATTCACAGATGACATGGTCTTGTATATAGAAAATCCTAAGGAATCTATTAACAAACTATTAGAACTAATAAATGAACTCAGCAAGGTTTCAGGTACAAGATCAATACACAAAAAACATTTTTTGGTGTTCAATAGCTATGAACAATCTGAAAACAAATTCCTTCTACAATAACATCAAAAAGGAGTAAAATGCTTAGAAATAAATTTAATAAAAGAAGTGCAAGACTGAAAACTACAGAAATTGTTGAAAACAATGAAAGAAGACCTAAATAACTGGAAAGACACCCCAGATTAATGGACTGGAAGACTTAATACTGGTAAGATGGCAATACTACCTAAACTGATCTCCAGATTCAGTACAATCCCTATCATTTTGCAGAAATTGACAAGCTATTCTTAAAATTCATATGGAAATGCATGGGACCCAGAATGGCTGAGACAATCTTGAAAAGCAAGAACAATGTTGGAAGACTCACAGTTCTTGATTTCAAAACTTACTCCAAAGCCACAGTAATCAAGACAGTGTGGTACTGGCATAAGGATACATATGGATAGATAGGTCAATGGAATAGAATTAAAAGTCCAGAAGTAAACTGTTACAGTTTTGATCAATTGATTTTCAACAAAGGTGCTAAGACAAATCAATAGGGAAATAACAGTCTTTCAACAAATGATGCTCGGACAAATGGATATCCATATGCAAAATAATGGAGTTGGATCTCTTCCTTACATCATAAACAAAAATTAACTAAAAATGGATCAAAGATCTAGATATAAGAGCTAAAACTATGTAAACCCTTAGAAGAAAACAAGAGTAAATCACTGTGCCTTTTGGTAAGGCAAAGCCTTTTTAGATATTTAACACTAAAAGTACAAATGTCAAAAGAAAAAAATAAATTGAACATCGAAATCAAAAGCCTTTGTGCTTCAAAGGACACCATTTAAGAAAGTGAAAAACATTAAAAAAAAAAAAGGGAAAAGGCAACCTAGAGAATAAGAGAAAATATTTGTTAAGTCATATGTCTAATAAAGGACTTGTATTCAGAATATACAAAGAACTCTTATACTCAATAATAAAAACACAAGTAGTCCAATTAAAAAATAGACAAAGGATCTGAATAGACATTCTTCAAAGAAGACATATAAATAGCCAATAAATACATGAAAATTAGCCATCAGGGTAATGCAAACAAAACCACAATGAGATACCACTTCATACTTACTAGGTTGGTGATAACAAAAAAGATGGACAATAACAATACCTTTTCTCCAACGTCCTTGGTGAGGATGTGTAGAAATTAGAACCTTCCATACTTTGCTGGTAGGAATGTAAAATGGTGCAGCTGCTTTGAAAAAGTTTTGCAGTTACACAAAACGTGAAACATACAGTTACTGTATGACTCAGCAATTCTAAGGTAAATGCACAAGAGAGCTGAAAACATGTCTATACAAAAACTCGTATATGAATGTTCATAATAGTATTATTCATAATTACCCAAAGTGGAAATAACCCGTGTTCATCAACTGATGAATAGGTAAACAAAATGTGGTATAGCCATACAATGGAACAGTATTCAGTCATAAAAGGGAATAGTGTAGAAAGGAAATTCTAACAAATGCTACAACATCAGTGACAAGGTTATTGAGGATATTATGCTAAGTGAAACAAACTGGTCACAAAAGGATAAATACTATATGATTCAACGTCTATGAGGTACCTAGAGGAGTCAAATTCATAGAGACAAAGTAGAATGGTGGTTGCCAGAGGCTGGGAGAAGGGAAAATGGGGCACTATTGTCTAATGGGAATAAAGTTAAGTTTTAGAAGATGAAGACAGTTCTGGAGATTGGGTGCACAACCAATGTTAAGGTACATAAAATACTGATGTGTACACTTAAAAATGGTTAAGTTATGTATATTTTTTCCACAATTGAAAAAAAAAAGGAATGAAGTAATGATACCATGGATGACCTTGAAAACATTATGCTAAGGGAAAAGAAGGCAGACACAAAAGACCACATATTGTATGATTCCATTTATATGAAATTTCAGAATAGGCAAATCTATAGAGATAGAAAGTAGATTAGTATTTGCCTCAGGTTGGGGGATCTAGGAGAAATGGAGAGTGACTGCTAATAGGTATATGGTTTCTTTTCGGGGTGATGAAATGTTCTCATGGTGAAAGCAGGCAGTGATGGTTGCATAATTCTTGGAATATACTAAAAACCATTGAATTTTTAAACGGGTAAACTGTATGGTATGTGAATTACATCTCAATAAAGCTGCTAAAAATTAAGGCAGAAAGACTGAGAATGAATGAACTGTGCTTTTTAAAAATTATTATTGTTAGGTTCTGTGATCTAACATTATCTACGGTTGACAACTGCATTCTCTCAATGAACTGTGGCAATGTGAGGCTGTTGCTATGACAGGACAGGGGAGGAGTGTTATTCACAAACAGGAATACAGCTAACTCAATCAAAGAAGTTAGAAAGAATGTCTGCAGGCTTAAAAAAAAAAAAAAAAAAGAACCCACAAGCGGAGATACATTAGAAGATACTTCAAAGAAAGTTGTAATAGGTCAAACACATTTCTAGAAAAACAAAACAACTAAAAACCTTCAATACAAAAGAGGCTTGGGAGAGGTCTTTATGGCCTGATTGCTAATTTAGCATCAAATGGTTTTTCTCCAACTAAGTCCTATATTGTTTAATCACTTTATAATCTCTTCTGATTTCCTGACAAGATAATTTGGAAGTTCAAATGTGCATTTCAATTTGCTTCTCATCATTCTGTGTTTGATCATGTTCTGGGACATTAAAATAGACAATACCTACAAAGATGTTTAAGAGTAGAATAGACTGTACCATAAAAATGACATTAAAAAAGGACAGCGGTCTGTCTTAAAAAGGAAGGAAATCCTGTCACGTGCTACAGCATGGATGAACTTTGAGAACATTATGCTAAGTGAAATAAGCTGGTCACAAAAGGTAAATACTGTGTGATTCCACTTGTATGAGGAACTTAGAGTAGTCAAATTCAGAGACAGAAAAGTAGAATGGTGGTTGCCACAGGCTAGGGGAAGGAATGGAGAGTTATTGTTTAATGGGTATAGAGTTTCAGTTTTGCAAGATTAAAATGTTCTGGAGACCTACTGCACAACAATGTGAATATACTGAACTGTACACTTAAAGATATTTAGGATAGCAAATTTTAGTTTATGTGTTTTTCATCACAATTTAAAAAAATTTAAAAGGACAGTGCTGAGTTACAAGCCTTAATAAAAATTTCATTTTTATTCTATTAAGTTATAACTGACATGGAAAGAATTTTTAAATTTTATAAAAGAAACTTGCTGGCTGTGTTTATCTTTACTTTTTACTCCTGCTGGAGTAATGAAAACAGATTACTTGGTTTAATTTTGTGATTATTTTTACTTCCTGGTTCCTGCCTGATTATGCAATGCTTTTGGTTACAAATAGAAATAAAGGAAAGTTTATGTGCTGGTCTATTATTTTTGTGATATTACATTAGAGAGGACCGGACTGAGAAATATTTCTACTTATATTAAGTTTTTATACAAATTTATTTCTAAATAAATTGAAATTTGGGGGCCTGGGCCACTAGGTAAGGAATATTCCCTAAGGTCTATGGGCTGATGCTGTTCTAAATCTCCAAGTGTATTCTTATTTTAACTGATTTTACAACACACTAGCTTCCTCTTTCAACAAACTTAGAAGGGTGTAGACTCTATCTTGAGTAATACACAGAATATTTCATAGATTTTTAAAAATTTCATCACATTTAACTCCAAAATGTAACCATTGCTTGGAACTGTCTCTGATAATTTAATACAAGATAAGCCAAAAAGAACAGTTGTTCATTATCATCCTATACAATGGGTCAACTCTGAGAACAGCCACTAACTATTGCATACTTACACTATGTGCATTCCTGAGTTATCATCTGTGCTTTTAGGTAATAATCATACATATGCATTTCTAAATGTGTTAAAGGCATAATAACATCCATTTTCTATAAACTTTATCCTAAGCCTGATGAGTGTTCTAGTATTAGATTTCTATAGCATACTCTTGAATACTGAGCCTGAAGCAGTGGTTAAGATGTCGAAGTCTCCAGGACATACTGGTGATTGTTTGTAATTGTGGGGCTATATTATATTTACTTTATTCTCTATCTGGTTAATCAAGTTGATACTCAGGTAGCTGCTACACTAAGCCCTACCTGAATGGCAACTGTATGCAGCTCGGTTAAAATAATGAGAGGGCTCCCAATCTCACCCACCACCTTCCCACATAACCTTATTTGATCCTTTCAATAATTCTTTGAACTTGTCAGAGAATGAAACTGAGGTCCAAAGCAATTAAGTGATTTACTCAAGGTCACACTCTTACTTTCATTCATTCATTATTCATTTAACTACTATTTATTGATCAAAGTTGCCTGTGTGCAGATAGGCACAGGAAATACAACTGCAAAAAGAAACCAATTCTGCCTTCATGCTCTTACAGTCCAAAGGGAGAATCAGATAAGGATATATACGATTATCATACAGGACTGTGTCTTTAAATGGCTGACCCTATATGTTAACATTTTACTGTTCCCCAGGTGTCTACCACCCTTTCTGAAGGTTCTTATCCTGGCTCACCAACTTCATTTTCTGTTTTATGTGTGTGTGTAAGAGAATAATGATTATATATAAAACACATACATAAACATATATAATATAAATATACATTTATACCTGTATAATATATTCCTTTATACACATACATTTAAAGGAAATCTGTTTGTTCTTTAAGGTACAAACAGATCTTCCATGGCATTAAGGGATTATAGAGCGCCTTCTCCTCCACTAAGAGACTGACTGGCTCCTAGGAAATCTCATCCAGTTTGAGCCCCGGTAGTGACAGGACGGTGTCAAGGAAAGAATGCTAATGATTTTTCCACTAGCTGATCCCAAAAGCTTGGCAGAGGGGAGCTCAGTCCACTGAATATTTATATAGCACCTTGATTAAAAAAGCTCAGAGCAATATTCTAAGTAGCTATATTATAACGTCATTTTGTAAACTGTTTATCTTAAATACAAAAATTAGCTCCTTTACCAACCCTCATTATTTGTTAAAAATAATCACAAGATAAATTTCATAGGAAGAAGACTAGAAGTAAACCTGTAAATGGTGATAATTCCTGAGTGGTGGGATTACAGGTTATATTAATTATCTTCTGTATGATACCATGGATGACCTTGAAAACATTATGCTAAGGGAAAAGAAGGCAGACACAAAAGACCACATATTGTATGATTCCATTTATATGAAATTTGTATTCAAATCTGTATTCAAAATTTCTACAATTAACATTATGGACTTCTCATTTAGGAAAAGAAAATTACTTAAATTAAAAAAGAGGCCATAAAAACACAATCTCACTTACAATTTTAAAAATACAAATTAAATAATTCTTTAAGCCTATCATATTGGCAAAGATGTTATGAATCTAATATACCTAATATTTGCAAGGGGACAGCAAGCTAAGCACTGTCATACACGACTGGTGGGATTACAACTTGTCACCAGCCTTTTGGATGGTGATTTGGCAATACATATCCATCCAAAATTTTAAAGGCACTTACTTCTGAATCCAACAATTCTAAGATTTTTTTTTCTTACAGATATACTTGCATAAAGGTGCAAAGATATAAGGAGAAGGATGTTCAATAAGGAATTTGTTAATTAAATTGTACTATATCCGGGGGGAGGGTATAGAGTACATGCTCAGCATGCACAAGGTCACGGGTTCGATTCCCCAGTTCCTCCATTAAATAAAAAATAATAATAAATAAATAAATAAACCTAATTATCGCCCCCAAAAAATGAAGTTAAAAAAAAAATCTTTGCACAGGGAACCATATTCAACATCTTATAGTAATCTATGATGAAGAAAAATATGAGAACTAATGTATGTATGTTCCTATGTGACTGAAGTATTGTGCTGTACACCAGAAATTGGCACAATATTGTAAACTGATTGTACTTCAATAAAAATATATTTAAAAAACCCCAATAAATTGTACTATATCCACATAGCAGAATACTCTGCAACTGTTAAGAATAAGATAGGTCTATATGTACATATGATTATAATTTACTGTTAATGTAAAAAGCAAGCTTCAGAACAGTGAATATAACCCTTTTTGCAGACAATTTTAAAAGGCTGTAAATACATATATGTACTCGTGTATGCAATTAAAATGTCTGAAAGAATATTCTAAAACCTAGCTGGAAATATCTCTGAGAATTGAGAAGACTGAGGTAGGTGAGAGCTTTTTATTTTTTTGAACTATACTCTTTGATATTATTTGAATTTTGGTACATTGAGCATGTATTTTTATTTTTAACAGCTTTATTGGGGCATAATCCACATACCAAACAACTCACCAATTTAAAGTGGTTTAGTGTATACATACATTCACTATTTTTTAGTAAATTCACAGAGTTGTACCATCATCACCACAGCACGTATTTTTTTAATGAAAAATATTTCTAAAAATGCTCCAAAAGTAAACTTACTAGTGGCAAGAGAATGTGTCTGTAAGACACTTGATCAGAAAAGAGTCTGAACAGTAAGGGAATGATAAACATAAACAGGGAGGAAAAAAGATGGAGGGGGTCAGAGACAGAAAAAAATAAAGGTGTTAAAATGAATTTTAACTAGGAACATATTAGATCTGCCTTCGTTAAATAAACACATCCGGATTCTGTAACAAAAAGATCAAGGTAAGATATTCGGGCATGATAAGAAAAAAAGAAGAAGCCCTTCATTTGATGGTACTGCAAATATTTGGATAAACCAGACTCTACGTAAATCTGCAGACAGCTGGATGTGAATTCCATCTATGGAAGACACAGATAAAAAGAGTTTAGAGAAATATATTTTCTCTGTAGTTGTTAGAAATCTCTCCTGCCTTAGGAAAGCTGACAGGTACTAATTCTCAAGCAATGAATACTTACTGAACATCAATAATGCTGATTTGGTTAACAATATCTGAGACTATAAGGAGAGCTGCTGGATGGAGAGGAAAGGGCTCCTGAAACATACCGACAAACTCCGTAAGCACAAACCACGCAGGAATAGTCTGACTCTTTGGCCCAAAGTTCTGTAGGTTTTTAAGAGAAGGATGAGAAAACATACATTTGAACAATAATGTTTTATGAAAATATCTAGCAAAACTCACATTTAACCTCTGTATTACTTAAAATTACCTCGTCTCTGAGACTTTCCCCTCGTTAAAGTCTTTCTTGAGCACTACAGATCTTAGGAACGCTTTGTAGAACACTGCCTTAATTTCCTTTTTCATATCTTTAAAAAGCATAGTTCAAAAGTTGTGCAGTTGGAGGAGTCTCTGGCACCAGGAAAAGCAAACTTTACTGCTTATCCTATAAAATCAATTAGCTTGGGTACCACGAGCTCCTATGTATTTAACTGGGGCACTGGGGTGATTGTAGCAATTGCTCTAGTTCAACATCAATAAAATAATGGCAGTGTACACAGGATAGCCACACCCATGCAAAACCTGTTTTTATAAAGAAGTAAATGTCAGATTAAAAATAAAAGTCAGTAGTGCTGAATTAGAAAACTGCAAAGTAATGCTGGTGAAATAACTTATAACGATTAAAAATTTAAGGTCAGTCTGTTAGCTGGTGGGACGAATCATCTTTAAAAGTAGCTTAAGTGGTAATAGTTGTAAAATCTGTTTAGAATCACTCACCTAGTGGCTAACAGTTGACATATACTTGACTCAAAATCAAGCAACAAGGAATCCTCGAGAACAAGCTATCCTTTGAAGTATTATAATATGGCATGTTTTTCTATTTCCACATGTGCATGTAAGTGTATGCACGTGCGTAACAATATTTTATTGGGAATTAACGTACTGCTCATGCTGGAGACTGTTGCTAACAACATAATCAGCTCTATAAATGCTCTGATTGACTATAACACTTTAGGAAACCGTATGAAAATAGAAAACGTTACTATCCCTGGTAAGATGCCGTGTAGGACAGTGATCAGACTATAACTTGTAGTTAATTATTAGCTTAAAAGTAAAATTGTTTATCAAAAAGGTTACCTAAGTCTTGTCCTGTGACTGTGACAACAAATTAAAAATGGAACTGCATAAACCTCCAAAATATGCAAAATGGTAACTGAAAGAATATCACTTTAATGACAGTTAAAACCATCCATCTCCATGGGCTAAATGTAGATACATTTGGAAGCTAACCTTGGCTTTCAGGCTTGAAGTTAGACTAGTAGGACTTCTATTGTCATCTGGACAGGTGGCAATAACCTTAGACGGGGATGTCAGAGCCTCCAAAGTCTTCTTTTAGATCTTACATCAAGCTACAATGAACCCTGGCTTCAGAACAAATTTTGAATGCCAAAAAGCAAAGGCGAAGGGTTAACTGCTCGTTATTTTTTATTTCTTAGATGCTAAAATATTTTAAAAAGCAAGGATGTCTCAATTTAGATTACAAAAAGGCACTCTGATGAAAAGCAAATGTGTTCCTAAATGTATTCTGAAGTAGATGGTTGGAAAGCTATTATAGAATTTTTGGTCTAAATATATCATTCTTTTAGAGGCAGAACATATTGCTGGGGGAAAAATCCTCTATCACAGGACTTATAGCATATAGTAACTAAAATGTTTTTCCATTCGTTGAATTTTCAATGTTGGGGAATATTATTCAGTAGACCCAGAGAGAAGTCCTAAATTGGAAAAGCAGCTGAGTCCAAGGTCATCTCTCTTGTTTCCAAATATATCTTGAAACAAATGCAAGAAGGGCACTTTGCTGAGTGTTATCTGGACATATATAGTTTCAATCAAATTCTTCAAGAAGTGTCAGAATAAAAGTTGAACATTTGTTTGACACTGCCAAGTCACTAGCAAGTGGGTCTCTTCAAGGCCCAAGACTCTCCTTGGCGACTTGGCAAGTATTACAACACAAAAGACTCCCCCCCCCCCCCATTCTTGAGAAAAAGAAATCAAGCACTGTTAAACACCAGCTCTAAATTTTTTTTTCTCACATTTTTGGATATATAGGAAATCATATAAACTTATAAAAACATCTTTCAACAAAAATATAACTTTTAAATATTCTGTTTCTCAGCTAAATTCTTTTGCACATATCCAAAAATGTGACATGTAACAAAAAAGTGATGGTATAGATGAGATGATACAGAGTTGTAAACTAAGTCAAAAAATAAAATGCTGAATTTTAGAGTTAGTGTAAAAAATATCCCCCCAGATATAATGAAACAAATAACCGGCTTATTGCCTATGTCATAAAAAAACCCTTAAACTTGGTCCATGATAGCAGTCTCCCATGAGATGATCATTTTCATTCTCTCCAGTGAAAATCTCATTTCATCAAGGGTTTAAAAGGAAGCGGGGATATTAAGAACAACTCAGACAATTGCACTGACTCAAAACCTTTAGCAATTTGGTTTCCAACTCCTTATCTAGCTTCAACTCCCTTATTCTCTCCAGCCTTGTCTGGCTGGAAACTCAGGGCATTCCCTTCTTGGGGCTTCCTGTTCCCCGTGGAGCTCCTGCTCCCTCCCTGAGCCAAATTCTACTCATGCTTCCAAAATGGTTTTAACTTCTACCATCTCCTCCAGCCGGCCTAGACTGTTTCAGCCCACAGCATTCTTTTCCCCCTTTGAATTCCCATAGGACTATTAACTCCTGATCCTACTCCAAAAGGCTGAATTGAAACTTTCAGAGACCCTTAATCCTAAAAAGAATGTAAGGAAGTCTAAGAGTTCTGATGTTTCTAATGAAAACTTCTTTGATTTCTGAAATATCAATAAAAACATTTGGAAAATTGGGGTGGGGGGCCTCTGTTTGCCTACTGGATAATCCAGTGCCATAAACTGCTTCCATTGCTAAGTCCACTTGTCATCTTGATAACTAGACTAAATTCTCTGAAAGGAGGAGCCATGCCTTTTCCTGCTTGATGTGCTTGACACAGAGCAGGATGCAGGACGGGGCCAATGAATACTTGCTGGTTTCACTCCTGCTGTCTTCTCATGCTCTCCCGCTTACCTACCCAAATTTTACTCATCTCTCCAGGACCAGATCATTCCTCCTTTTTTGATGAGGCCTCCTGGACTCCCCTTTGACCCTTTAGTCTTCCCTGGATTTCTGTTTTGACTGAACTTTGATAGCACCACAAAATTTAGCACTTGATTATTAGGTTTCAATATATTTGCTGTTGTTTAATATATTGTTAGTCTTGTTAACGACAGGGGCCATGTCTTACACTTTCACTGTATCTTTCATTGAGTCTAGCTGAGTGCCCAGCACATCTTGTGAGAGCACAAGAGCATGGCACATAATAGGAACTCCTTTCCCTCAACCTCATGCAACTGAGTAACTTACTGAGCCATTCTAGACTTCTTGTCATTTCCTGAACACGCCATGTCCTTAAATGCCTTTATGTCTTCCACTTTTCTTATGCCTGTCAAAATCTTAACTAATTCTTACAAATTCAGTTCAAGTCCCACCTCTTCCGTTAATCTTTCCTCAATCCCCCACATCAGAACTAATTGCTTCTTCCTATGAGCATCTTGTTCTATACATAAAAAAACTTTTAAAAAAATTTTTGCTACTTAATATTAGATTCTTCTAGACTGTGAGCTCTTTAGGAGCAAAAGCCAGGTCATGCTCATTTTCTATTTTAGCAGTTAGCACAGTATCGAGCACACAGAAGATACTTGATAAATATTTGCATATAAATAAATGAATGAGCTTACAATTTCATTCTCCAATTAATCAAGTAATATCTTGCTAATTTCTTTGGTTTAGCCTTAGCATTGTCATAGAGGAAAGCAAGAAATGTTCATAAAACTATTCAATAGATTCTGGATTTGGCTAAATTAAATAAATTTTGTGGTTTTGCTTAATATTTTATTGTACTTCAGTCTTTGTAGAAGTTTCACTGCAGCATTGTTCATAAAGTGAAAAACTGGAATCATTCTAAATGTCCAGCAACAGGAGGCATGTATCAGTTTAAGGCTTTCACAGAGAAAGTTTTAAATTATAACCTTATAAAGCTTCAATCTGCTCTGTATCCAAAACTACTACTTCTTTTATGCATTTACTTGCCAATCATTTTTACTATAATTCCCTCATCTGGTTTGTAGAGTTTATTTTTAATCAAGTGGTAAAGTAGTAAAGTTTGTTCTTCACGTACAGTAAGCAAACACATTAAAAAAAGAATTATAAGAAGTATTAAAAATAGTTTCACATATACTACAGTTCATAAATGGACATCAACCTGCCTGGATATATACAACCAGTATATTCATGGGTCACACTGCAGGACAGCACAGTAGCTAAGAGCACAGGTCTTGGACCCTGGCTCGGCCATGTTACTAGCTGTGTAATACTGTGGAGTCTTTCTGTGCCTCAGTTTCCTCATCTATAAAATGGGGATAATAGCACCTACCTCAGAGGGTTATTTTGAGAGTTACATTAGTTCATACACACACAGCATGTAGGGCAGTGTCTGGTACATACTAAGTGCTCAGTAGTGATTTAGCTGCCAGTGTCACCATCATCATGATTATGATTATTATGATTACAGAGCTTCGGGGAACAAAGTTTGTTTGATCTTGCTTTGCCTAACTGCCATTTAAAAACATTTTCCTTCCTCTTTAAGTTTGCTTCGCTTTCAGAACCAATAAACTAATCAGGCTGTGCTCCGTAACAGTGGAACAGGCTCCCTCCTGAGGAGTGAGCTGCACTGCGGTTACTCTACCGAGGCTCGAAAGCAGTTTGCTACGAGAGCTACCACACTGATTTCTGCACTGTAGGGAGAATGAAGGAGATCACTCAAAGGTCCCAACCTAATAAATGATCCCATGAAGCATTGTGAGGTTCCTTTCAAGCTCCAAAATTCTGTGACCATTTACTAGGTTATCATGGGCAGTGTTAAGCAGCAGTCTTGCCAGGAACCTGCTGTTAATACTCTGAACTGAGGCGGAAACAAATACTTTCACTGAAAAGCAATCTTTAATTGCTTTCTGTGTTCTGAATAGTGAATTTCCATAGAAGTAAACCAAGTTTGGTGACTCAAGTCTCCCAGCAATTCTAGAAAGGAAATTGTGAAATTATCAGTGTTTGCTGAGAAAGAACTCACAGTTTGCCAAAAGGGGGAGCATGGGAGCAGAAGCATGTCTGTTCAAGACTTTTAAAAAAATACTTGCTTGGATTCTGTGCTTTAGTTTTTGACTTCTTTTGCAAGGATGAGATGAGGCTAAACAACAGTTAAACAGCCAACTTTCTCTTTTTAAGACTGTCTTAAGACAGAAGGGTCAAAGACTGAAAATACACGGACAACTTTCAATGGTCCCTCTCTATCCTCTCCAGACAAAACGCTCACCTCATGTCTGGCTGCCACACACCCAACAGCTCTAATTAAACTGCTCTCATTAAAAGGAAAGGGAGGAGGAGCTAAGCCAGTGGCTTCTCCCGAGGAGAGAAACAATTACATATTTAATAAAAGTGCAACTTTATTTCTCTCCTGGCTGCCACGGATTGTTTAAAAAAGAAGGAGTCATTATATATATATATAATCTAGATCTCATCTTCACCATAGCAATGGAGAAGTTATTGATATAATCAAGTTTAATGAGTTAATCATCAGGGCGCTAACTTACCCACTCCCTAGGGCTAAACACTCCTTCACGCCAAGGAGGGGGTATGATGTAAGCGCCTAGAACCTTTTGTAGAAACAAGTCTTTAATTCACATTCGTTAGTCACTAATGTTGGGTGAATGCCTGTGTAAGACAAGGAGGTTTCTAAAGACACACATCTCTATATGGAGTCATTTTTCAATACAAACTTAATGTTGCCTTTGTAAAGGCAGCTTTGGCAAGTTACCCATTTGTGTATATTTTCAAATTCAATTTAGAAGAATTCTGAAAATTTATGTATTTTTAGCTTGAGCAACACAGTCAGTCTCTTGTTTTACTCAAATTATCAAAAAGTGCTCTGTATCGTGTTAGCCCAAAAACTTAAGAAACACACTTGGAGAATGCACAGAGCTTAAAACTTTTCAAAAAAATTATATATGTTATATAAACTAATAGTTTAATGAAATGGCTTCTTTCATTAGTGCTGTCT
The DNA here is from genome assembly GCF_048773025.1 of Camelus bactrianus. Lineage (NCBI taxonomy): Eukaryota > Metazoa > Chordata > Mammalia > Artiodactyla > Camelidae > Camelus > Camelus bactrianus. The sequence continues at coordinate 7,034,050 of NC_133570.1, read as the reverse complement.
GCTGCATTAAAGCAAAATGATAGAAAGTATTAATCTAAAGAAGAAAGCGGGCGGGTGGGAGAAGGTATAGCTCAGTGGCAGAGTGCATGCTTAGCATGCATGAGGTCGTGGGTTCAATCACCAGTACCTCCATTACAAATAAGTAAATACCTAATTACTTTCCTCCCCCACCCCCAAAAAAACTAAGCTTAAAAAAAAGAAGAAGAAAGTTAACTGTTCTACAATTTCCCAAGATACGGTTTAATTTCCATATGCTTTTGAGCAATGTTCTAAGACTCTTCTGCTGCACTCTTGGCCTGGGAAACACAGGATCTTGGATTCAGTTGTTAACAGATTTATATAACAGAAAAGAGAGTATCCTATTGTAAGATTCTTTTTAAAGGACAATCTTTAAAGTTGGATGATTTCCTCAACTAATACGGAAAGCAAGGTAAGTAGTAGCCTTTGAAATTTACAGTTTAAATAGTCAGTCCCATGCAACAGCTGGCGACACTGAGTCCTAGGAGGAGAAAATCTGTGAACACAGAAGCAGATTTCACAGGCTACATTTTTCTCCTTTATTTGGCCCATCATGTGGAAGACAGATTATTCTCCAAAACAATTATCTCTCTCATCAATTAGCCAGCGGGAGTATCAATCCTGAAGGAAAAATGTAACAAGCTCTTCTTCTGTAGGTGCCAGCTGTCAAAAACTGTCAGAGTTAGTCAAAGCTTCTTAATGTTCCAATCAGATCATAAAATGAGTTGAAAGTCACTGTACAAAACCCATTAAGCTGCACTACTAAATGTCCAACGTTACATAAAAACTATAAATAACTTTGTACTTTTAGGGCTTCTTTTTCAATTTGCTTTTCTTGAAGTAATAATGATGTTCTGCTTCAGTTAATAAAGTAATTTTGGAGCTGCCTTAGTGTTTAATCCACAATTCTTTCCGTGTAGATTAAAGATGGCAAGCAATAGCCAAGTCAGAATTATAAGCACTCCTTGGAGTATCTGTCATTAACAATTTTAAAAATTAAGAGAAGAGCACCAAAGATATGAAGGCTAAAAATACTAATCACTAGGCTTAGTAGTCTTACAAAGTGATGCTCCTTCAGGGAATGAAATGCTGTTTCTTGGAAGGGCATCTAGTCTTTTTCAAATATTTGCAAGGGAATTCATACTATGGTTAAATGAACATCACTTACTACTGGCTTAAACACAGCAAGCCAACAGTAGCCAACAGTGAACAAACACAGCTACCTCAGTGTTCAAAAACTGATTACCAAATTAAGAAGGATTTGCTTCCACACACTGAACACAGTCTTTCCTCTTTTAGTATATGGCTGACCTAATAGTTGATCTAAGGGTACAAGTGAGAATGCTAGTAACCAATATTTTCCCAAGTAAATAGCTAAAGTAAGCTGAGGATCAGATGCAAACCACTTAATAATACTGAAATGCTTCTTTGTCTTCTTAAAATATGTTAAAAGAAGTTTCTTTCTATACTTTCATACCCTGATGGGTCCCATCTCTTTTTGCGATACCTCCTAGAATTACCAATAACCTCCATACTAATAAGTCTCTCTGATTACCAAGAAAGAAGCTTTCTAGCAAAAATTAAGAATAGAACACATTTAGAACAAAGAGATACAAAGCCATTAACCAAGTTTGTATATCCTGCACAGGGTAGAAACAATTTTCTTCATTAAAATGTGTTGTTTGTTTTTTGCAGGAAAGCTAAAAAGAAACAACCCAAGACGGATATGCTAGAGTTTTCAAATCTACAGGAAAGACATTTTGAAAAGTATACTGAAACTGAAAGGACGTAAAGGGTGGCAACTGAATTTAGCATCTTTCTTTAATGAAAAAATCAAAGAAATCTTCAACTACCTTGTCCAAATGAAGCAGAGATTAGAGGCACTTCGAACTCTTGAATTTTACTTGAAATCTTGTGCTTTTTAGCACATGACAACACCTGTATCCTATGACAACACCTATATCCTATGACAACTTTTTATATGTAAAATAATAGTCCCCAAGACCTAAGTACTATATTAGATTTTTTGGTGAAAATAAGTAACAATCTTTACATTTAATACAATACTATAGCATGAATACTTACTCAAAAAAGAATAAAATTTGACGCTATATAAATTTTAAATAAATAGCAGTGATTTGTGCACCGAGTTTTATTTGCTTTTAAATAATACAAATAGAACAAATATGTTTTGTGAAATATTAAATTTGCTTGAATTTTACAGAAGAAAAAGAAACTGAAGTGAAACTGTAGGAATTGCTGAACTTCAGATAAATGTTTCTTCAAAACAAGAGATATTAGTTCCTAAAAGATTCCTCTAAAGTTAAAAAAAGATTAAGAAAAACATTAAGCCATTGGGTTATTACATTTCAAAAAACCCTACATGTTTCTTAATGGACATATGTTTACATTTACAGATAGTAAACCCCGTCTCCTGTCTCATAAAACTCAGGAGACACCAGTGATATCTAAACTAAGCAAAATAATAAGAGCCTCTTTTTTATATTAAAAAACTTTTAAAACCTAAATCTACTTTAACATTATTTTCCAAGAAAACTTAATACGGAATGGCTAATCTGAAAACAAGATGCTGTACAAATCACTTTCAAGAAAAGAAATACACTGTGGGGTTACGGTTATAGCTAGTAGTATCAACTAAAACCCCAAACGATGACACATGAACTCAGAGTATCAGCCGATCCTCTCCTCCCTCCTGAATTACCTGACCAATGGAAGTTTGGCTTTGTTGTTTCAGAAAGCACTGTTTCTTACATTCCATCAATTGTTCAAAATCACGCCACATTTTCGCTTGTTTCATATTTGGACCATGACTTTCTCGTACAGCTTTTTGTTTTTCCCGGAGTTTCTACCATAAAAAAAAAATCAAGAATAATTAAATCTCATTTATAGGGGTTTACTTCTATTGTTCTAATCAGAAGAATATGGTGTGCTTTGTACATTTGATGAATAATGGTTAGCTGAATCAGGTTCTCCTATGATATATAAAAACTAGGATGATAAACGTTAATTAAACTTATGATAGATGTAAGGCAACCTAAAGTTAAAAAGACAAGAAAAAAATAAAAGAAAGAAAGTGGGAAAAGTAAAGGGAATCAGGAAAGTGGAGCAGTATCATACTGTATAAAAAAATGCAGACTTTGGAAGTTAGAAGACTTGAGTTCTAACGTTGGTTTTTTCACTACCTATAAGGAAGACAATTTCCCTGGACCTCAGTTTTCTCAATTGTCAGTTATGGCCAATAATAGGGGATAAAAAAAGCTGATTTTGTGCTCAATGGAGAAAATGTAGACTGAAAGTTATTGTTTTATCCCAATATACTTAACTTTATGTTTACTCATTCATGAGCTATATGTATACATTATGATAAAAATTCTAGGTTAAAAGTATTAAATAATATTTGTTGAATGAAGGTTGAATGAGTAAAGTCAATTCTATATTCTTGTTTTTTGTAAGCGATGACTCAAATTGCAGTTTAGCCAACATATTCATTCAACACATTTGTTTTTGTTTTTGACTTTTGACCCTTACACCCATTTCTAAAGAAATTTTGCTTTATATATAATTTTTTCCATATGATAACCAATATGGAAGTACTTGATAAACTATCATGTGTTATACATGTTGTTATCATTATTAAAGATTATATTCTCTGTAAAGCACAGGGAAATATATACAAGATCTTGTGGTAGCTCACAGTGAAAAAAAAATGTGACAATGAATATATGTATGTTCATGTATAGCTGAAAAATTGTGCTTTACACTGGAATTTCACAGAACATTGTAAAATGACTATAACTCAATAAAAAATGTTTAAAAAAAAGATTATATTCTTTCCTGAATCAATCTTTAGTATGCTCTAAGGGTATGCTCTTTGTTCAAATAAACTGTAAGCAAATATTCCTCAGGGAGAAGGTCTAGTGATTTTCTAAAAAGGCTCAAATCCTTATCATAATTGTTTTTGTTCCTAGTAGCCTATACAGTTTCATCTGCCAAAACTGTTCTACTTGCTGACCCTAAAATTCTAAACAGGGATAAGAAAATCATCAGTAAATTGCAAAACTATACTTTGGTTGTAAATTATGGCCAATTGAGGAAGGATGACTGAAAAAGGGGGTGGTACAAAGTCAGAGGCAATGGGAGGAAAAAAGAAGGGAGGAAAGAAGAGAAAAACAGAGATGATAGTGCACACATGAGGAAACAGTATGAAAGACAGACACACACTGACACAGAACGTGAGAAATCACCAAGGAGGGCAGAAAAACAAGCAAAGACACAGAAACATATTACACAGGAACATCCCCATCTTTTCCTCTTTTAGTACATACAGCTGGTCTAATAGTCATTTTAAGAGCACAAGTGAGAAGGCTGGTTGTTACCCAAAATGAGAGGCTAAACTAAGCTGAGGCCAGATTCAAACCACTTACTGAAGAGCCCTCCTCACCTATAGTTAATGAAAGCAAAGTTAATAGCAGATAGCAATAGAAAACAAAACAGAATTAAGAAAATATAATTTAAATATAACCAGGAAATTTTTGAAACAATACCTGGTATGAAAATACATCTATTTAAGTCTATGTTACAAATAAAGTATTTTACAACAAATATTTTTATCCTCATAAACTAAAACAAAAGTAGTAAGTCAGATCAAGAGTTTTGAGAGTATTGAGCATGATTTTAAGACTAAGGTACTACTTAAACTGTAAGTTTTCTTGTATTATTGGAATAATTTCCTTGTCAAAAGTTCTAACAACTTATAAAAGTTATTTAAAGAATCAAAGACAGGATGTGAGCACTGTCTGTGTCAGAAATATTAAATTTAATTTGCTTCATAACCACGTGTGTTTGGAACCTTTAACTTTATGAATACAACTGCCTTTAGAACATAATTTATTTTTAATGTTACTGTCACTTAATACAGATTTATTCTGTGGAGAGCTGCAATGTACAAAAAATACTTGTCACAGATTTCATTGTGCTTTAAAGGAGAAGGTGGTTTGGGAAAGGAAAAGTTACAACTCTCAGTACAATATTCCATAGCACTTGGTAAGGCAGGTTCTAGTATGTCAGTGTGAACTGTAGCCCTATACCTTGGTCTAATTTCAGAAACTCAGTTGGCCTAAGGAGGCCTGTGGATGCCCAGTCCTTGCTGATTTGGAAGGCTTAGGCTATCATCTCTTTGAAAGCCTAGGTCTGTTCTGTGTTTGCCTTGAAAATTTACATCTACTCTAAGGAGTGAGAGGATCAAGAAGCTTTGTTTCTTTTCTTTTCTTTTCTTTTTTTTGTTTAGGGGGAGGTAATTTTATTTATTTATTTATTTATTTATAGAAGCATTATTTCTTAAATGATATGTCCTGACAACTGGAGAAGCAGCTAATCAATGGCTCATTTTGCTGAAGTATGCTTGATATCAGACTACCATTACTGCTTTCTCCAAAGATCCTGCAATAAAACACTAAACGGGAAGAGGAAAGAATAGTATTTAATCAGATTTAGCAATTAAGTTTGGACCTCTGAAAGGATTCAAGATTTGATAAATATTTCTCTACACAGAGCATCCATTCAGATACTTTTCAAAGTAAATGAAATAGAGGCATGTTTTCATGTGAAAAAGTGTATTACATATGAAATATCTGTATGAAAGTCAATTATTGACAATCATACTAAATCCTAAAACCTCAAAAATCTCTAGTTAAAATACTATACAAATGAATGCACAACTTGATTCAAATACATCCTTTTAAATATGAAAATTATTTTTTTCCTTTTGAGTATGGCATGTCATCCCATAAATGGAATAAGGTGTACAGAAGTCAAAATTTCTCTCTAAAATGGAGGAATCAGCTTTAATGTTTCTTTTCATTTTTTACTTATTTGCATTAATATGATGGATATTTATTCACAATTCATACAAAAAGAACAGATGAACACTTTTTATAGATATGGCTGATTCCAGGTTTGGAATAGGGAATGAACAGAATGAGCCTGGAACATTTGTCATTCCAGAAAATAAAGAAGTCATCAAAGTCTAGCAGTATTGTTTCAAAAAGATTCAAGAGCTGACTTCAAGAGGCTTCCACTGGCAAAAGATAGGCAAATGTGAGCATGGATAGGAATAATAATCACAACAGACTGAAATATATCAAACATGTTAAATCTAGACATCATAAAGATACTTTTGAAAGATGATAAAAATCCAACCCATCATTTTGCAAACCAGTAATAAACAAATCAAGCAGTTATTCTGCCTTTCCTATATGAACTGTAATTTAGTGTAATTTAATTAATCTCACCCAATAAATGAAGGAACAACATAATTAGAATATGACTGCTTGCAAACTCTAATGAATTAATGGATTAAGAAAGTGATTTTCAAAGGCTGCCTACATTACACAAAGAGAGCCTCCTGATAGAAATACATACTACTACATGCGAAGTATGCTTCCCCAATATCGAATCATATTTAAGCAAGCCTCTAGATCTAACTACCAATTCACAGGACATACTGAGGACAGAAAAACATGCTAACTGGCAGCACACAGCACAGTGAGGCCATCAACAAAGTCCAGAACGTTGGAAAATGACAAATGACCAGTTTTTTTCTTCCAACAAATAAATTGCAAATAAAAATGATGGAGGAAAAGGAACTTAAGAGCTATGTCAAATAATAGCAATGTATAGACTCTTAGTAGGATCCTGATTTGTACAAATAAACCATTAAGGAATTATGAGACAACTGATGAAGTCTGAACATTGACTGGGTATTGGGTATTATGAAATTACTGTTAAATTATTTTTGGCATGTTAATGGTATTGTGGTTCTGTTAAAAAAGATGGGTTATGATACATACTGAAATATGACCAGATAAAATAATAAAGTCTCTGAGACTTACCTAAAAATGGGCAAATTTGGGGGTTAAAATGGGTGGGACCACAGAGAAAACAAGTCTGGCCACAAATTTAATTACTGAAGTTGGGTGATGGTTACGTGTGAGTTCTTTACATTATTTCCTGTATTTTTTTATATAGACTTGAAATTTTCCATAATAAAAGATTTTAATTTTTGTAGTTTTTTGAAAAGTTTTTTTTCAAAAAGATTTTTTAAAAGCCTATTTAGCAATTACTCCATTCTTTTCTATACTATTTATTATTCTGAAGTCCACATTTAGAATATTACTTACAGGTTGAATGGGAGCTAATTCAGCTTTTATACAGAAGCAGATACATGTATGTCTTTAATAACAATTCAAAAAAAAATGTAAATTTTTTAAGGTAAAAAAATAATTTTACCATCATCAATTTACTGAGTCAGACAACAGCTAAACTGTACAATACATTAAGACTGAAACAAAGCCATATTTTTCATTTGTACTTTCAGAATGGACAAGCTTTTATATATAGGTATATGTATATACCTATATATAACCATTTCCAGGTTTCAGACTCAAGAATATTTGAACATTGAAATAAGACACCCATACATAACCAGTATTTTAAAAGAAAAAATGCAGCTAACAATTCCTAACTATGATGCTACAAACTTGACACTCCTATTAGAAAAACTAGTAAGAAACTTCAATTTTCAATAGGGAAACTAAATAAGAAACAGATAAAATGGTGGACAGAGAAGCACAGTTAGCATTCATTATGAAACATGGACTTAAAATCATTGAAGATGGTCTTAGAACTCACGTAGGTAATTAGCTTTAAATATCTAATCTACTTATTTCAGTTTAACCAGGAAGAAATGAACTCCAAAGCAGTAAAGGGGTTTGTCCAGAACCACAAACTTAGGACTGAAGCCAGTCTACTTGATGGCAGGTCCTGGCAGTTGTTGATAGATATAGGTCTTTAAAAAAAAAGGATGACAGAGCTGGTGTCTTTAAAATGACTGTCAAAATGTGTTGTTTTATAACTAGAAAAATCAATTAGTTGGTCACTTTAGTCCTGATGGTCAAGGTCCTTACTGTATACCACTTCTACTAGGAGTGGCTCAGAGAACTAAGAAAATAAGACTCAATTATACACTCCTATTTTCAGGAGGTCTCATATAAGACTGTCAGGAAGCTGACTATCTTAAGTGAAGTCTTTTTGATAATTTGTATTAAATGAATCAATGTTTATAAAGGACTTAGACCAACCCCTGGCTCACAGTAAGAGCTTTGTGTTTATTACATAAAATAAATGAATGAGTTTATACTTATAAACAGATACCTAAGAATAATCTGAAGCTTGTAGTTCATTACACATGGCACTTTTTGTTAATGCATGAACTCTTTGTTACTTAAAACTAGATTTTTTGCCCCCAAAATTCATATGCCTTCACTTTTATAAAACTAAATTCCTAAGGAGGAGTCTTCATCTTTGAAAGGGAGTAAGAAGGTTTCAATTTCCCCTTGAAAACTGTACTATAACCTTTTAAAAAAAATGACAATGGCATTACCATGTCCTGAAAGCCGGAATTAGACACATTAAAAAAAAAAATTCTTACCTTTCCAAGGTTTTCCTGTTCAGCAATATTTTTGGTATACTGTTCCCTAGGAAGGTAACATAATGATTTAGTTTAAATTTACTTCAGTTGATTTGATCATACAGCTAAATTATAAATTAGCATGTCTATCTAAATATATTAGACAGTATAAAGCACTGCAGTCATTATCAATCACTCCCTTTCCCCATCTTTAGTTGGTTCATCTAATAAATAGTAATACAGGGGAAAATAAGGCAAAATATTATATAAGAAATTAGGTTAAGAGAATTAAAATGTTAACTACTATTTGTGGTTAATTTACACTTAAAACAATGGCAACCCACTTGCTTAAATTACACTGTGTTTTTGAAGAGGTTTACAGAAGGGAGAAAGGATACACATTTTAAATAAATGTTAAGTAGCATCTAACTCTTCAATACAACTTCTAGGAAACTCATCCTACAGAAAAACCCCATAACTTAAAAAACAAAGACTATTTATTTCACCATTGCTTATAACAGTAAAAATCTGCAACCAACTAAATGTGGATAGATAGGGAAATGTTTAAATAAATTTGGCACATCGATTGAAAGGAATAATATAGAGCTGTAAAAAAAAATGATGTAGATCTATAAATACTCACTAGATAAATTATTAAGAAAAAACTGTATACATAGTTTAATTTTATTTATGTATACACAAATATATATGTATGGACACATTAGCAAGAGCATGGGAAAAGAATATGGGGTAATATACACCAAAATACATTTAATAATGTCTATTAAAATATTAGACATTTATGAAGCATGGCAATGTAGACAACATTCAATTTTTGTGTGCTATACTTGATAATGATTACTTTTTGTTTTTACTTCTTTTGTAAGCTAAAAAATTGCAAATTTTGAAGATAAAAATACAAATAATAAAGTACCTTTTTTAAACAAAAGCATAATTATATTTTAATACTACATAATACAAAAAGTGAGATTTAAAGAGTTAAGGACAAAGATTGAAGGATGAGGACAAAGGGACCAACAACAAGATAAGGGAAATTTTAGACCTCAAAATTGGATGGAAAAAGACTATGTTTCTGCGTCAAGCTACACAGTAATACATAAGAAGAAATTAAACAAGACAAAGTTGGAAATCTAAGAAATAATAAGCCAGAAGAGAAATTCTAGCAGCCTAAGTGAAGGAAGATTCACTTTTATGCAAAAAGGTAGGTAAGCATGATTCGAAAAGAGAGAAAGGTGATCAAAAGTACCTGAAGTCCTTACAGAGTTGAAATGAAGGCAGAATTTGTGCACAGGAATAAGGGTTGAAGGGAATGAACACAATTTTGATGAATCTTCACTTTGCCCTTAAAATTTATGACACACTAACTTAAAACGGTTTGCCTTTCTAGCTCTCCAGGGAAACACAGCTAGGAGATGTAAATGACGTACTGGTCAAGAAGAATGTATAGTTATAATTCAGAGAGCTTTAAATAATTCATTTATTACCCTAGGCCTAGAAATATCCAAATTGTTTTAGAAGTTTCATTTATATTTTATCAAGAAATCAACAAGCGCATGCTCTTTTCCCATAATACTCATAAGTAATTTTAATTTACTCAACCAGTTTATTCAAGAAATAATTACAGAGCACCTGTTATGTATCAAGCATGCCCTGGGGTTTCAAGAAGAAAACAGAACAGACAGGGTACTTGCTCTCCAGGAATTCATACTAAATCATTTCCAAAATACTGCTGCATACATTTTATTTAACTTGAGCCTCTGTGGTATATATTGTCCTCCTTATTTTATAGAGATAGATCTGCCCAAGGTCACAAAACTAGTAATGGGAAAAACAGCTTAGAAACAAAATTTTATCAGTTTCTCTCTTGTACTTTGACATAAAACATGCTGCTTCTTTAAATAAAACTAAAATCTGCAGATGATCTTTCAAAACCGAGCTAATTTCTTAGACTTCTGGCCTTACCAGAAAGTATCATAATAGTAGAAAATGAAATAACTATAAAAATATTCTGTCTATAATAGTAATAATATTTTAAACATGAATCAATGAGTCTAGAGTATAATTAATTCCTCTTTATTCAGAATATTCTTATCATGTACTATTTTAGTCAGGGCACAATATTTTTCTAATTTTCTCAGTTTTGGAAAACTGAGGAATGATAAAGGTTTACAATGACTTTTGAAATGATGAAGAGGAATATCTAGCTAGAAAACTGATCAGAAAACCAGTAGTTCAGGAGCAATATTTCCTTCTTTACTATTTATATTGATAACTTTGGAAGAAATGAAACAATTTCTAAAACTTTTATTTTTCAAGAATAAAATTAACTTCTCATGTTTGCGAACTATTAGCATTGACTATATAGATTTAATGAGCAAAGTTTACATTCAATGAAAGAATCTGAATAAGTACATTCAGTATGTTTAATATGTTAGAGTATTAGAAAAAATATATACACCAGAAACTGACACAACATTGTAAACTGACATACTTCAACAAAAAAAAGAAAAACTAATATTCTATTAACAGGATATTTTCAGTCTGGCTTGCATCATATTAAAAAATTCAGATTTGCAAAACATTCTTATTTCTTAGATTCCTTTTTGTAATTTTAATGTATATACCACTAAAAATCTCAACTGCAATCTAGAATAAATGCATCTTATGCTTCATTTGAATTTTTACTGAATGGTAAAAGTAAAATATTTGTATTACGATAAGGGGCAAAGAAAACTTATCTTGTGCAATGGCTGCATTTTATCAAAGCTACCAATTCAACTATAAATTTATTTTTTAAGGCAGCATTTGATTTATTACAGTATGCTACAAGCTAGGATTACAAAAAGAAAAAAATCACTGTATAAGAACTAGTGGTATTTATACACCCATCTTTGTTTTAAAGGCTGGCACACTGCAATCACACAGTTTCTATCTAAAATGCAGTTGCTCACACTGCACAATGAGGAGGCAGATGACCAGAGTCCACGCCACGTGGGACGTTAAAAATAGACCAATCTTAGGGTTTATAAAAAAGCAACTATAAAAATATATGTATTCCTGAGGAGAGGGTAATGGAAATTAATTGCTTAATGGTTATAAGAGTTTCTGTTTATGGTGATGAAAAGTTTTGGTACTATATGGCAGTGATAGTAGCATAATATTGTGAATGTAATCAACGCAACTGAATTGTACATTTAAAAATGGTTAAAATGGCAAATTTTATGTTATATATCTTTTGCCACAATAAAAAAGTAAGCAAGCAAGCAAGACAAATTATATGCCTTCCTACTTAAGTCAGAAGGCTGGACTCTCCAGATGTTTAACAAAATTTAATCCCATATAATATCTTAGTATCTGCCTATTTAAGTACTCCAAATTTGTATAATTCAATCTTATTTATAAAACTTCTATAGGTGTGAACATTAAGTAACTCAGTATAAAAACAACAAAATTACTTGCCTAATTGCCTTTCTTTTTTCTTGTTGATCAGCAGAGACATACGCCTTCATTTCGTCGGTGGCACGACGAAGCTGTACTTCTAGGTTCTAAGTGGAAAGACTAAATTTGAGGTTAAGTCCTTGACGCAGAAAAATCTCAGGAAAGTTTTTGATCCACTTGTTTTGTCTTACCTTAATCATACAATTCGTATAATGGTATCTACTTTCTTCTTGAAGACATTCTTCACGAAGTCCTCTGACTTCCTAAAATATACAATTTTAAATGGGTAATATTGAAAGAATAATCAGATGCAGAAAGGATGACTAAATGTACAACAAAAGAAATACCATGAGAGTCATTGCCCCTTTTGTGACTGAAACTATGTAATAAATAATAGACTAGGTTGCAATGTTTTCTAGAGACCACTCATATCACTCTAAAACTTACAAGTTCAGTTATTTAGTAAGTACCTACTGTGTGCCCAGCTCTGTGCTAGGTGCTGGGGACAGAGGAGTGCACAAGACAGGCTTCTGCTCTCACTCAAGTAGAGAAAACAGACATAAACAAGGAAACATGTAGTGAAGGTAGTTTCAGAAGAGGGTAAGTGCTACGAAGTAAATTCTGCAGTAAAATGTGATAGGGTGACTAAATGGGCAGCGTCAGACAGGTGATCAGAGATGACCTCTAGGAGGAGGTGACAACTTTTAAGCAAAGACCTGAAAGGTGAGGAGAGGTCATGGCAAAGAGCTGGGGGTAGAGTATCCCACAGAGAGAACACACGCAAAAGCCCTGAGGTGAAAACAAGTGCGGCCTGTCTGAAGTCTAAGCAGCAGCCAGTGTGGCTGCGGCTCCGTGGACGAGGAGCAGAGAACATGGACATGACGTTGGTGAAGGAGGCAGTGCCTTGTAGACCGCAGTTTTGAAGTTAGGTTTTAAGTGCAATGGGAAGCCAATGGAGGGTGGCCTAAGTTCTATGAAGGTTTCTTTGGCTGCTCTTTGGAGAATAAACCTTAGGCAGGCAAGTGTGGAAGGGGAGAGCAGTTGGTGGGTTACTGTGGGAGACTAGGAAAGACACGAAAGGGGCCTGGACTTTGGCAGTAGGGGTACAGATGGAGAATTGAGTGTGTGTGCAGCAAATTTGAAGAAATAAAGATGTATGGGGCTTAGGAGACAGACTCAGGGCATGAGGGTGAAGATTTGGGAATCTTTTGACATTGGTATAGTGAAAATATACATCCACAGGCAGTTTTTGCTAAGCTGTTAAAATAAAAACTGTCTTCTTACCTGTTCTAATTTGGACCGATTGCTTTCGAGGCCTGCTGCACAGCTATCATACTGGGATTTCTTTTCATCACACTCTTGGGTTAGTTCCTAGTATGAAAAGGTAAGTGATTGAATAAGTGAAAAACAAAGGCCTACAATGTGGCTCTGAAACAGTACGTGCCCTTGTCAGTCTTGTAACTTAACTCTAAGCTTCTTGGCATACTTACGAGTTATTTATACAACAATCAGACATTTGAGAATTATGATAGATGAAGGTGCTGATAAAAACAGTAGCTGCCATGTATTGAGCTGTGTGCCAGGCTCTATGTTAGCAGCTGGGGATACAAAAGTGAACAAAACAGCCAAAAACACTTCCCCTCAAGTAATGCTCAGACAAGTAAACAGGCTGAGTGCTAAGATCAGCAAATGCACTGTGTTACAGGAGCACATGGGACTCTCACTGGCCCTAACCCAGGCTTGGGGATCAGTGAGGACATCTTCCTGGGGAAACTGATATCTAAGTTGAGGTAGGAAGGATTAGTAAAAACAGTTAGAGAGAAGGAACAAGATCAGGAGAACGTTCAGAAAAAAAGGAACAGTCTTGGAAGCCAGAGAGGACAATCTAGGACACATGAGTAGTTTATTATACTGAGGCACGTCTGGGAAGTGTGAGAAGAGGCTGAAGTCTTCGGCGGAGGCCTGATCAGAATTTTGTAAACCATGTTAGGCTATTTGAGTTTTACCCCTGACAGTAACTAAATTTCACAACAACCCCTTAAGGTAGGTATTAATATCCCCACGTTGTGCTTGGAGAAAGTTCAGGGAGGACAAGTATCTTGCAAAAGACTACACTGCTAGAAAGAGGTGCCTTTGAGTAGTTTCAAACTTTCTCTTCATGTAATATTTTGAATCAGATAATCCAAAAATCTTCTGCCACCAACACCTAGAAATGCTAAAAGTACCTACGAATGCTTGATAAGGTAGAGCAAACATCCTTCCAAATCCAGAGCTAAGTGAACTCTCCAGGAAGCTAAGAGGAATTACCTGGGCTAGAAGCCAAGGATGACAGCCCATGGCTACCCGTGGTGAAGGGAACTGGGGGCGGTCAGTCTTGGTCACAGAATGATTATAATGTCCAGGCAAGGCAAAAGCCTTAGGCTTGTGTGGAGTGGGAAGTTAGAACTAAGAACCTCCTAGTAAAACTGTTTTTCAACCTAGAAACCCGTGAGTAAAGGGCTAACCCCAGGCCTGGACTGATTCAGGCCAGCCTACGAATGACACTGGTTTCACAAAGCACAGTTTCCATGGGAATGAGAGAGTTAACATACATGGGTAATGTTTTGTGTGCTTCCGTTGCTATGTGGGACTGTATCTTGTTTGCAGAGACTAGCACAGTATAAAAGATTTGTGGGAAGAAGGAGCTGTGGTTTTTATGTCTCAAACTGACCTACAGACTTCTAAGGCTCTTGTGAGTGACAGTCATATACACCCCAAGTGGGAGAAGGGCAAGAGAGGCTGTGTACTGGGGTAGCTGCTGGGCCTGTCAGTAAGATGAAGATACCATAGAAGATGAAAGCCTTTTATTTTGTCTGTGAGGCTGATGGTCAAACTGATCAGTAAATGCAGCTGTGTTGCTTCAGAGGTGGATGGAAAAAAGGGGGCCTAGCCTCAGGCAGATTTGGGGTTTGAATTTACCCTACCTACATGGTCTAAGAACTCTCAAGCTGAGAGCGGAGAGCAAAATAAGCTCCAAGCTTGTGATGCTCCTAAAACACCTGGCAGAACAACTGTAGAACTACTCGGGAGGGATACCCTCTCCATCCTGGCTGCTAGGATTCAAGAGACAAAGCCCACGAAAGATAAGCTCACAATCCAAAAGCATAAACATACAGGAAACCATCACTATGAGTGAGAATCAGAAGATATAAAACACAGTAGGGGTATACCTCCAGGAACTCTGAATACTAAAAATAAGACTATCAAATAAGTATGCTTAAAATAATTAAAGTTATAAAGGAGAAAATAGAAAATGGAGCTGAAGAAATTATCCAAAATTCATCACAGAAAGACAAAAAGGGGCTAAACAACAGGGAACAGAATAAAATAAGTCTAATATATAGCTCATAGGAGTTTCTGGAGAACAGACTAGAAAGACCAGGGGAGAGAATATTTGAAGATACGTAGAATTTTTCCAGAATTAATGGAAGCCAAAATGCACAGATTCCAGTAGAGCAAATAAAACTAAATCTATACTTAGGTCATGGTAGTGATACTGGACAACATCAAAGACAAAGATAAAAATATTAAAACCATCTAGGGATTCAGTGCAATTCCTATCAAAACACCAGTCATACTTTTCACAGAACTAGAACAAACAATTTTAAAATTTGTATGGAAACATAAAAGACCCTGAATAGAAAACAACCCTGACACCTTATTGCCATTAAGCCTTTAAACTAAAAAAATTGTAAAGCATCTATTTAGCAGATTTGGCTTTGTTATGGTATGAATATTAATAGAAAGTCCATATGTTTCAAGTTCTGTAAAATATGAAGAAAAGTGCTCTTAGCATTCTGTGTAAAACTGTATTGTTAAATATATGTTGCAATCAAGAAAAAAGAAAGAAAGAGAAAAAGAGAAAACAACCCTGAGAAAGTAGAACAGAGCTGGCGCTATCATGCTCCCCGACTTCAGACTATACTACAGCACCAGAGTATTCAAAACAGTATGACAGTGATCACTTCAGCAGCACATAAACTAAAACTGGAACGATACAGAGAAGATTAGCACGGCCCTTGCATAAGGATGACATGCAAATTCATGAAGCATTCCATTTTTTTCACATACTAACTGCTATATATAAAATAGACAAACAACAGGGTCCTACTGTATAGCACAGGGAGCTACCTTCAATACCTTGTAATAGCCTACAATGAAAAAAGAATATGAAATGGAATATACACACACATATGCATAACTGAATCACTATGCTGTACACCAGAAATAAACACAACATTGTAAACCAACTACATTTCAATTAAAAAAAAGGAAAAAAAAAAAAAAAACCCAAAACAGTAGGATACCAGCACAGAAAGACATACAGATCAATGGAACAGAATAGAGAGCTCAGAAATAAACCAATGTACTTATGGTCAATTAATCTACAACAAACGAAGCAAGAACGTACAATGGAGAAAAGACAGTCTCTTCACTAAGTGGTGCTGGGAAAACTCGATAGCTACATGTGAAAGAATGAAAGTAGAACATTTTCTCACACCATATACAAAAATAAACTCGAAGTGAATAAAAGACCTAAATGTAAGACTGGAAACCATAAAACTCCTAGAAGAAAACATAGGTGGATTTTACATAAATCATAGCTATATTTTTTTTGGATCAGTCTCCTAAGGTAAAGAAAACAAAAGCAAAAAACAAACAAATGAGATCTAATTAAAGTTAAAAGCTTTTACACAGCAAAGGAAACCATCAACAAAATGAAAGACAACCTACCGAATGGGAGAAAATATTTACAAGTGACGAGACCAGTAAGGGTTAATATCTGAAATATATAAACGGCTCATACAACTCAACAAATAACATGATTAAAAAATGGGCAGAAGACCTGAATAAACATTCTTCCAAAGAATACGTACAGATGGTCAACAGGCTCATAAAAAGATGCTCAACATCATTAATCATCAGATAAATGCAAATCAAAACCACAGTGAGATATCACCTCACGCCTATCAGAATGGCTATCATCAAAAAAGACCACAAATGGGGGGAAGGTATAGCTCAGTGGTAGAGAGCATGCCCAGCATGCACGAGGTCCTGGGTTCAATCCCCAGTACCTCCATTTGAAATAAATAAATAATTACCTCCACTCCCCCCCACTAAAAAATTACTTAAAAAAAAAAAAGGCCACAAATAACAAATCTCGGCAAGGATGTGGAGAAAAGGGAACCCTTGTATACTGTTGGTGGGAATGTAAATTAGTGCAGCCACTGTGGAAAACAGTGTGGAGGTTCCTCAAAAATCAAAAATAGAACTACTATATGATCTAGCAATTCCACTCCTGAACATGTATCCAAAGAAAATGGAAATGTTAATTTAAAAAGATCTATGAGGGGGGAGGGTATAGCTCAAGCAGTAGAGTGCATGCTTAGCATGCATGAGGTCCTGGGTTCAATCCCCAGTACCTCCTCTAAAAATAAATAAACAAATAAACCTAATTACCTCCCCCCACCAAAAAAATAAAATAAAATAAAAATTAAAGAAGAAAATACATTAAAAAAGACATATGCACTGTAATGTTCATAGCAGTGTTATTTACAATAGTCAAGATATGGAAGCAACCTAAGTGTCCATCAACAGATGAATAAAGAAGATGTGGTGTACATAGACAATGGAATACTACTCAGCCATAAAAAAGAACAAAATTTTGCCATTTACAACAATATGGATGGACTTGGAGGGCATTATACTTAGTGAAATAAGTCAGAGAAAGACAAATACTGTATGGTATCACTTATTTGTGGAATATAAATAATAAAACAAACTAGTGAACATAACAAAAAAAAATTAAAATCAATGATAGAGAACACATTACCTAAAAAGAAATGAGAATAAAACTGATAGCAGATCCTTCAATACAAGAGAAACCGGAAAGCAATGAAAAATTTTTTTTTCAGATCAAACCACTATTTAAGAAGAAGACAAAGATGGTTTACTTATAGTAATGATTCTTTATTGAGAGAACTACTAAAGGAAAACAAGAAAATCTGATTTCAGGAAGAAGGAAACTGAATCCAGAGGAAGGAATAGAGAAGCAATGGTGAGAACTGCTAAATATGTGGGTAAATTTAAACAGGAAATAACTGCATGAAGTAGTAATTACAACAGTAATGACCACCATGTCAACCACTTTTAGAGATGAAGAAATAAAATGGAAATAAAATGCCAGAGGATTTCAGCACATGTGTAAGGCAGGAGAGGTCCCTGTGTCATTAAATAGATGCTGATTAACTTTAGGCAGGAAAAGTATGTTAAACATTTAAGACTAAATACAGAACAGAAGAAGACAGAAAAGTTAATACAGTGAAAAAAGAAGATTTAAAAGAAAACAGGAGGGTAGGAATGAGGAAAAAAAAGAGAAGGCACAGTAAATGGGATGTACAAAATAGAACTAAATTTCAGTGAAGCAATAATAAGAGTAAATGAAAACGAACTAAACTCACCAATTAAAAGCCAGATTCTCAAACTGTATGTAAGAAACTATACCCACACAAAACCCAATGGTATGCTGTTTATGAGAGAAATACAGGGCAAAAATAAGGACAGAGAAAGCTGAAAGTAAACAAATGAAAAGATATCCCAAGCAATACTAATCACAAGAAAGCTGGTACACTTACATTAATAGCAAACAAAATAAGATTCCTAGACAAAAGCATTGCCAGAAATAGAGAGCCATAAAATAATGATTAAAATGAATAATTTACCAGGAAGTGTTTTTTTTAAAAAGCCAAGTATCTTTTAAAATTGTGGTAAAATACACATAGTATAAAATTTACCATTCTAACCAGTTTTAGGGCTACAGTTCAGTGTTATTAAGAAAGTTCACATTATTGTGCAACCAATCTCCAGAACCCTTTTCATCTTGCAAAACTGAAACTCTACACCCATTAAACCACAACTCCTCATTCACCAGGAAGTTTTGAACAACACTTTTAAGAAGCATGATCTGATGAACACATGGAGAATCCAGTACTCAACAAATGGAAAATACATTCTTTTCAGATCAAGTCACTAAAAAATTTATGTTGGCCTCAGATCTCTCCGTGGCCACACTTAACTCTAGAAGACTGTGGAGCTACACTTAAAAAATCCTCAAGGAAAGAAAGTATGATGTAAAGATTTTATGTTCAATCAAGTGGTTGTGGAAATATTTAAGGCAAAAAACTCTAGAATATGCAAGAACTCATCAGAAAATATTGTTCTTGTAAGCTTTTTTTAAGGACTCTACTAGAAAACAAATGAGGTAAGATAAAAAGTAGGAAAATGGCCAATGAGAGGATTGGTAACGAGCACAGAATCTAACAAGTACAGGTGTAACACCAAAGACAAAGGTGGGAACTAGGATAATAGAATGGAATGTAAATGCTGCCTGCCCTGACAGTGTAGACACGATGCCATAACATTTGCAGGGAGACGAAGAGGAAAAGAAGGTGGAAGGCAGCATAAATAAGCTGGCTTCCTCAATTTTCAGTTCCTGGGGATGGGTGAGGGAATGTCAAACGATATAATTTAAAGCTGATAAATCAAGTCATAGTAGAAGCAGATTACAAGCATAAAGGCAAACAGTAAGAAAGGCAATACAAGCAACCAAAACCAGGTGCTAAAGGAGAGGGAGGGGAGGGAGATGTTAGAGCAAATGCACCAATTTCATCACTCTGCTCACAGTGCGGATTGACAGATAACCATCTACAGAAATGGGTGATTAGTGGTGGTGTTACAGATATAGCCAGTAGAGCAAAACCGCAAGCCAGAAAATACGAGAGCGACAGACAGACCCACAAAAACACACACACCATAGCAAGGGGAAAGGGTGAGAACAGGGGATTTTTTTTTTTAAGAGGTTTTAAAATCGGAAGCAAAACCTAAAATGCAGTAAGACCAAATATGTCTGCATATCAAGAAATCTAAATTGGCTAAATTTATCTATTAAAATAAACCTTTCAGATTATATCACATAACAAAACCCACTTCAAGACCTATTCAGAGACACACCTAAAGCAAGGTAATTTTTTAAAAGTTGAAAGCAAAAGATGGGCAAAAGTATAGCAGGCAAGTCAAAGAAAAGGAAGCGAACATTAGTATCAGTCAGAGTTGAATTCTGCCCCCGCCCCCAGAAAGCCTCTGTCTTTCTTAGATAGTAGAATAAAGGTATGGAGACCAAACTTCAGGTAGCCAGTAACTAATTATCCATTCATTAGTTTTCAAAACATTTCTGGAAAACACACAAGGAACTATTAACAATTATTCCTTCTGGGGAGTGTGCTGGGGGTGGGGTGCAGAGAGAGAAACAATTTCTACTCTTTTCCTTAAACAATTCTTTACAGTTTGAATTCTTTTTTTTTTTTACAGTTTGAATTCTTGCCAAGAGCATGGTTTTACTTTTGTAAGAGAAAGCAATCAATAAGAAGTATTTCAGTGAAATCAATAATTATCAGACTGTATACTCTAAAATGAGTATTTTAGCTTCTTCCATACATTAGCAATTATATGTATTATGCCAGTTAATTAATATAATTTATGGAACTGCTTCTAAGAAAACAAACATGAAGCTTTTCAAGATGCTACCCTGATTCTAGATAATTTTAAAAGATTTAGATAAATATAAGTTATACATCTTGAGTTGTGATGCTCCAATTTTCAAACAGTTATGAATATTCAGATTTAGAACAAAATGCAAGTACAAAAGAAAGGAAACGTACTAACATTTCACTATAAAATTCCCTAGATATTTGAGAGCTGCCCATTAAAGCAAGAAGTATAAAGTATTTTTAGGTACTTCTGCCTAAATGGTAATACATGATGATAATACGTCTATGTAGTTTCAAGAGTTAAATATACTGAAGTTAAAAATAAATACTATTCAAAGTAGAGAACAATTAAGAATTTCAGTTAATATTTGGAAACAGCTTAAAGTCAATGAAGCGGCTAACCTTTTTCTTTTCAGTATACTTTTCATTACAAAAGATTTCTGGGTAAAAATAGAACTATACAGATAGGATACACGAAACCGGCATATGGAGATAAAACAAAATGAGCATCAGGGACTCACCAACTGCATTGAATTCAAACATAAAAAACAAACCGTTAATGCAAATATGGGCAAGTTCTGTATTCTTCTTCTAGATTTTTTAAATTGCAGTAAAATGTACATAAAATAAAAATTATCACTTAAACCATTTTTAAGTGTACAGTTCAGTGACATTAAGTACATTCACACTTCTGTGCAACCATTACCATCATCCATTTCCAGAATTCTTTTCATCTTCTAAAACTGAAACTCAGTACCCATTAAACACCAACTTTCCATTTTCCCCCCTCCCCTACTCTGGCAACCAACACTGCTTTCTGTCTCTATGAAATTGACTATTCTAGGTACCTCCCATGAGTGGAGTCATATAGTATTTGTCTTTAGCAGTTGACTTTTCAACATGGCAAAAGACAGAGATGAAAACGCTTAGATGACTTACGTGCCCCTTTGACTTGATAAATATGTTAGGAGCTGGAGAGCTGTATTATTTTGGAAAGGTGGTGAGACAGCTATATTTCTTTTTTTTTTTTGCATTTTATGTTGAGACAGCTATATTTCTTTGTAATGGGAGAGGTAGGAAATATCTGACATATGGAGAAATCTAGTTAAATCATATAAAACTGAATTTCAGGTATTTGTTATAATATTGTAATAAATGACTATAGAATTTAAGAATTTATGGTTTTACAAACATATACAATTTGGTTGAAAGCACTAGTATATCTTTTAAAACTATTTTTAATAATTATAATTATAAATACCTTTTTAAAAAAGTTCTTATGCATTAGTCATTGTTGTTGCAAAGTGCCTTATATGTGTTATTTCACTAAATTTGAATATTCATAACTATTTGAAAATTGGAGTATCACAACTCAAGGGACAAGTTTACAGGTGAGGAAACTGAAGTTGACAGAGATGAAGTCACTTACCCAAGGGTATCTGGAGTCTGCCTGATTCTGCAGCCCGTGTCCTTAAATCAGCCTATTCAGGTTGCCTCTCTGTAACTAGCACAATTGGTACCACTTGCCTTTCACTATACTTCTACCTGAGCATTTTGGTTCAGGGAAGCTTCAGGAATCTAAACAGGAGTTTGTGGATAATGACAATGAATATGATAGTAATAACATTTATTAAGTGCTTTCTATGTGCCAGGCACTATTACATTACTCATTCAGGCCTCATAACCACACAGTTATTCAGGGAGTCTCTTTAGGCAAATGAGTAAATAAAGACACAGAGAGGTAAATGCACTTGCCCAAGGTTACACAGCTGGTAAATGGCAGAGCCAAGTTCTTCTTACTAATCCACACCAATAACATGACTCAGTGAGTTACTTTATACTGGCTTCTCACTGTTCCTGCCACCAGCCATGTTTTTTTCCTGTTTCTTCTCTCCATCTTGTAGTTTCTCCTCACTCATATTTGTAACCTTACCTTGCTTATGGCTCCTCATTGTTTATACCTCACACTATGGCCTTTCTCTCTACATTCTTTGGGTTGAAGTTTTCACTATAACTGCCCTATTTTCTAATTCAAATTCCTGGTGCAGCTCCTTTTTTTTTTTGAGGCTGTTTTTCATGTCAGACTACCTCAGAGATCACCACCTCTCCTCAGGTCAATCAAGTCAAGGATTCGTCTTTAGTTTAACTGGCTATGCTTGTGAGTAAGGGTTGGAAGAAAGGGTGATATGGTGTGGCTACCTAGAGAATTTTCCCTCTGGAGAGGCTGTGGGGATACTGGATACTTTATTTAACATCTTTGGTACACCACCCATTATCCTAGTACTAACAGACGAACAGTATTCATGTTTGTGTTCTACCCTTATCCTTTTATATATACTTTTCACATGGTTGCAATGGTAGTATAAATTACATTCAGTTACTTTAAGGTTTTATTCAGTCAATGTATTTCCCTTACTTGCTACAGTCTTTATAATTCTTCTTTTCAATAAGCAGAAGTAGCATCCAGTGCCTTTCGGTAGTCTAAGTCGGGGGTAACGAGGTCCCAAACTAGTGTTGGTGGAAGAAATGCACAAGAAGGAATAGATCTGAGTGATGCACAGAAGAGCTAACTGTGGACAAGGGAACAAAAGCCAGTAAAAATAATTTTGAGGTCTGAAACCACTAACGATGCAGGTTAAAGATAAGGAAGAGCTAGTTTTGGTGGCAGTAGTGGGCGACGAAGAGGGGAAATGGTGAATTTCTGATAGACACATCAAAGTTAATACCCAACAAGAGTTCCGGAGACGATACTGGAGCTCAAGATGAAATGTGTAATCATCTGCCTAAATATGTCATTTGATCACAGCCCAGGAGAAGATGCCGTCACCAAAAACTCTGTGGAATAGGACTAGGTGAAGTCCGAGGAGACTTCAGGAAAGACCCTGGTTTTGGTTCAAGCCTATAGGATGCAAATGAAATTACTTTGTGTACTTAATTAGAGTTTACTTTTGGAATTAAAAAATTGCTATGTCCCTTTTAAGATCCTTACCCTAATATCTACCAGAATTGTGTCTGGTTTATAGATCCAAGTTTAGAACAATGTAGGTGTCCAATACTATTTGTTGAATTAATTAACAGAACATTTAGAAAAGTATTTTAAAAATCAAGTATATGTATAAGTGGCAAGAATGTTCTAGAGCTGGAAGCAGACCTCTATGGAATTAAATAAATAATAATTATCGAGCCCTTGCAATGTGTTAATAATGCTTTCTCATTCATACATTTAATATTCACAACAAGCATAAAACAGATATTTTCAAATGGTCCTTAGATGAGGAAATTGAGGCCTAGAGAGTGTTGAATAACTTGTTTACGATGATGTAAGTGATGGCACATGGACTCAAACTGCCATCTACATGAGTTTAAACCCTTTTTTTCCTGCTGTATGTCATTCCGCACCACACTTGTTAATTCTTTTGAAATATATTGCTAATTTATTAGTTTAGTGGAAAAAAGCCATTTAGTATATGAAACTAAACTGTGCCATCTGTCAGTTTAGGGCCAATTAGGGCATATGTTGCACAGATTAAGGATGAGCTTTGTAACATGCCATGATTGGAAACCTGCTCCACATAGACTATAGTTCTGATCCTTGCATTTCCATGACAGTGCATTTCCTTTAATGTTCTAAATATCCTTTCAATAAAACTCCCCAGTTTAAGAACAATAGGCATACCTTAAAGATATCTTGGGTTTTGTCCCAAACCACTGCAAAAAAGCAAATATTGCAATAAAACAAGTCCAATGAATTTTTTGGTAAAAGTTATGTTTACACTATACTGTAATCTATTCAGTGGCAATAGCATTATGCCTAAAAACATACATACCTTAACTTTAAAATACTTCTTTGCTAAAAAATGCTAACCATCATCTGAGTCTTTAGCAAGTCATAATCTTTTTGCAATAGTAACATCAAAGATCACTGACCAGATTACCATAACAAATATGATAATAATGAAAAGTTTGAAATACTGTGAGAATTACCAAAATGTGACACAGAGACACAAAGTGAGCAAACACTGTTGGAAAAATGGCACCAAAAGACATTTATTTGCTCGATGCCGGGTTGCCACAAACTTAAAATTTGTAAAAACGGTGGTATCTGCAAAGTGCAATAAAGCAAAGCTATATCTGTATTTACAAACAGATTTATTAGCTTACTATTTGGGAGAAATTTTATCATCACTAGAAATACATATAATTGTTCCCCTTTGTCTGCAAGTTCCTTACTCAAGAAAAGCATTAAGAAAATCAAATAATTAGAACATGCCCATGAAAACAATTCTTGATATCCTCAATCTGAAAACCTTGCTCAAAAAAGATCTCCTTTTTGAACTTGTTGTATCTTGACAATCATTTCATTTCCTTATTTCCTTCATCTCCTTCCCTTTTCCTAATCAGTTAAGTAAATAATTCTGATTATATTTTTTCTATACTATTCTTAAGTTGGGTTATCTTTTGTTTTTCTTAATTTCTTCCTGTGTTGTTCCATCTCACCTATTACAGTTCAAACTCCAGAGGACAGGGACTTGTCTCTTCCATTTCTTTTGTTATGGCAATAGTGTGTAATGAAATAAGCAGATTTGAAATAAGATGATATAGATGCTACAGTCAAACCCCAACTCTCTCACTTCCTACCTGTCCATCTGAATAAGTCACTAAACCTGTTTCTTACTCCATGGCATTTTCTATAAAAAGGAAATAACGTCTATCTGATTTCAAAGTCCATGTGATTTTTCACTCCGCTTCTCTGACTCTGACGGATGGCATTCATGAAGTGTTTTACAGTTCCATCCTCAGGCACATGCAGTACATACAGCTCACATTCAAACCTAAAATTACTACACGGAGAATGATAAAATAACAGCTGTTAAAGGCAGTGGGGAAGGCCACCAGATCTGGATTGTGGAGGGCAATTACCTTCTTACAGTCTATTTTTAAAGTAATGCCGAGAATTAGCTTACATATGACAATATTTCATCACATTATCATAAGCTATCACTGTCTGCCCCCAACTCTGCTCCCCAGCAAAGCAAGTTCATTAATCTAACATCAACTTGTCACCACTCGTTGGCAGACTCTGAGCTTTTACCTGGCCACAGAAGAATGTGACTTCATATTTATAGCTCTGACATGAGTATGATTTAGAGCAAAAATCTTATTTGGTTGCACCTGTGATTTCAGCTTAAATTCCTTCTCTTTCCCTCCTCCCCCCACATCATTTATGACAAAACAAATGCCGTAAATTAAACAAAAACCTTTGTAGGTCATGTTATTACTCTCTTTTGCAGAATTATACGAAATAATATTTTTTCAATAAATTACCCAAGTAAAATATTCAGGATTCTAACTAATACATCTGAACAAGATGGAATATTAAAAGTATCAAAAAAGCAAATTCTCTTACTTGACATTTCTGACGCAATTGTCGTAGCTCTTTTATAACTGGAGCTAGAGCTGACTTCTTTTCAGACACCAGAGAATTTAGTTTTTTAACCTGTCATTTAAACAAAAGACATGACAGCTAAAAAAAGAATTCAAAAGAATAAAAATACTACATGCATAAAGATATTTATTGAAGTGTATATATAAGAGTGAAAAAAACTATAAATTACTTCAGTGCCAAACAATGGGGAAGTCATTTAGTAAATCTTGATTCCTCAATAAGACGGAATATCATTTAGCTATTCAAAATATCAGTTTTTAAGACTGAAAACCATTATGGGAAGATATTTATAACCTAATACTGAATGACTAAAACAAATTACAAAGTTGCCCATATACAACTTTGTATTATGTAAAAAAGTAAATAATGATGTAGGTTATGTAAAACACACATAAACATGGATGAAGTGATATTCAAAATACTTACAAATGGTGTAACTAATAACCAAGCAGAATGGGCACAAGCCACAAAGATGAACAGGGTCTTGGAGGCCTCTGCGGTGCTAAATGTTAATCTTTTTAGGAGTTAGAATGTGGTGAGATCGGGCATTCTGGGACCAGTGAGGACAAGACAGGGGAGGTGGGTACTCTGAGAGTTTGGGGCAGCAGCTGTTTACCAATAAGGAATGAAAGATTTCAACATTTTAATGCCTGATGAAGCTATATCTGTGTATTCTGGTTGCACAGTAGTCCTGAATATAGAAAGATATGAAGGACACACACAAAAATGAAATAATTTTACTATTTGAAGTGGTACAATTTGGGAAAACTTATTTTTATCTTAAATATTCCTTTAATGTTATGTAACTTTTACACACGTCAAAAAACCACAAAGTGCATAAACTATCAAATTGAACAACCTCATTAGAATGGAAAAATTTGAAAGAGAGTGATAAAGACAGATGAAAGAATAAAAACAATGTGCAGAAATGAAAGTTTGAATGTTTCACTGAAAACAGAACAAACACAAAAATATCTGCTTTACAGCTACACAATAAAGACAAGAAGAACAAGAAAACCATGGTATCACCATTTCTGACATGTCATCCAGTGTCCGTCCTTTCATTTCATCAACTTCACTCTTCAGTGCAGATACTCTTTCCAGTTCTTCTTGGGTGTAACTATATCCGGATACACCCTTTTTCTCCTCAATAGTTTGCTAAAAGTAAAGAATAAATGCAAGTATCAAAGTGAGGTCCATAAAATGAATGTCAAAACCTTGATGATTCCATAAAAACTATACAAATTTAATACACAGTAATAAAGTTGTAAATAAAACAAAATAGTTTAGAATACTAAAGAACAATCTTCACTGACTTCAACAATAATTACATATCTTCATATGTAATAAACTTACACTAAATTTTACTATGGTATCTTCAGTTGCATAGGAAGTATTTACAATTCTTAGGCTTTAGAATAATGCTATGTATTTGGCACAGAATCTAAAACATTGGATACATTCAATAAATAACTGGTGAATAAATGAATTTTCAAGTGATCAATTATATGTGTTTTCTCACTCATCCAATTTTTTATTATATACCTTAATGTGCCAAGCACCATTCTAGTCACCAGATATACTGCAGTGAATAAAACAGGAAAAAAAAAATCCTCTCCCTCAAAGAGCTAACTTCTAGTGGGAGTAAATGAGCAAAAGGTAAACAAGCAAAATACATCCCGTTTAAGGGAAGAGTGGGGTTGGAATCTTAAATAACAGGGTGATTAGAGAAGGTCTTCCTGAGAAGATGGCGTCTGGGTAAAGTCCTGTAGGAAGTGAGAAAGCAAGCCAGAAAGACACCCAGGGGATCAGCAAGTGCAAGAGAAATAAGGCAGGTGCATACCCAGCCTTTTGAAGAAAGAGCTAGATGGGCAGAGCTTAAAGCAGAGTGAGAATGAAGTGGAGGAGGGAGCGGGGGAGCATATAGGACTCAGCTGGTTTGCTGAAACAGTCTCAGTTTATGTCTGTTGTCCTTTGCATTCTCAAAAGTGTCCTAGTTTAGATGATAAATTATGTTGTTACCTTATTTTCAGGCCAGTGAAAGAGCTTAGACTTATTTTAAATGAAATGGGAAGCTTGCTGGAAGGTTCAGAATAAAGGAATTTTTAAATGATCACTTTAACATCTGTGCTGAGATCAAACCATAGAGGGGCAAGGGCAGGGGCAGAGAAGCCAGTTAGAAGACCATTCCAATAACTCAAGTTAGAGATGATGGTAGCATGAACCAGGTAGGGGCAGCAGAGGTGATGACAAGTGGCTCTGTACATATTTTGAAGATAGATCCAACAAGATATGACAGATTACATGTAGGGTGTGAGGGAAAGTGAGGGGTGAAGAATGACTCCAAGGTTTTGGCCCGAAGAACTGGGAGGACGATGGTGCCATCTGTTGAGCTGAGGAAGAGTTGGGAGGCACAGGAGAGGGAGTAGTGAAGATCGGAAGTTTAGTTTTGGTCATGTTAAAAACTTGAAATCTCTATTAGAAATCCAATAGAGACGTCGAGATGTTACATGTACAAGACTGGAACTTGAGAAGAAACCTAGACTGGAGATACAAATTTGTGAGTTGTCTGTATAGACAATGTCTTCACAGAAGTAAAGTCTCTATCACAGGTGTGAGGGCTGCATCTTAGGAGTAAGAGAAAACTGGAAAAATATCAGCTCTAACCAAACTGCATCAAGGTGATCTACGAGGAAAAAAAAATTAAATGCTCTTTCCAGGAAGACAAATACATCCGGAGCCTGACATTTGATAAAAAGTTACTAGGCAAGCAAAGTAACAGAAACAAATGTCTGAAAGCCAAGAGGAAAAATACAGACAATAGAAACAGGCAAATGAATTTATCAGTCAGGACATTTAAAATAGCTGTCATTAATGTATTCCAGAAAACAAATGAAAAGTTGGAGAATGTTATAAATAACTGGAATTTATAAAATACAATCAAATGAAAATTCTAGAACTAAGAAACATACTTGATATTAAGAATTCAACACATGGATTACACAGTAGACTAGACACAACAAAAAAGGAGGATTAATGAACTGGAAGATAGTAGAGCAGGAAAAAAAAATCCAGATTAAATTACAGAGAGAAACAAGAATAGAAAATGAAAATAAAGCAAAACACAAAACCCATAAGAAATATGCTAAATGGTGAAAAAGTCTAACATACATGTAACTATAGTTCGTAAGGAAGGAAAAAAATGAGACAATGATAATATTCAAAGGAATACTGGCTGAGAACTTTTCAAAAACTGACAAAAGATACTAAGCCACAAATTTAAGAAGCTTTGCAGACCCCAAGCAAGATAAATGAAAAAGAAAACTACATTTAGGAAAATCACAGTAAAACTGATGAAAAACCAAAGACAATCTTAAAAGCAGCCTGAAAATAACACTACTACCTTAAAAAACAAGACTTAAAACAGAAATAATGTAAATCAGAAGACAAGGGAATTAAAGCTTTAAAGTGCTGAAAGAATATAGCTGCCAACCACAGATTCTATATTCACAGTGAAAATGTGCTTCAAAATGAAGGTGGAATAAGTATGTTTCAAAAAAACACAAAAACTGAGAGGATTTATCACCAGCAGACATACAGTAAATGAAATGCTGAAAATAAGCTCATCAGGCAGAGGGAAAATGATCTCAAAAGAAGAACCATGATGCAAGAAGGGAGGAAGCGCCACGGGAAGGGTAAACATGTAGATACATTTAGAATAATATCATGTGGAATTTAAGTTATACATAGAATGTAAAATACATATATCCACAATATCACAAAATATGGAAAGGAAGTAAATGGAATTAAAGTGTTGTAAGGATATAGAAAAATAAAAAATTTAGGGAAGGCTGTAATCAGTCAAAAGTACTTGCTGTAATCTCTGGCAATAAGCAATAAAAAAAAAAATAACAGGAATAACAAAAAGAAGCTATAACTAGTAAGCTAAAAGTGGGAAAACCCACAATAGGAACAGCTTTGCTGTTAGAGGGATTACTCTGGGTTTAACTTTTTTCTGACAACCAAGGCACAAATATATAAGGAACAAGCCTGCAGGCAAACTTCCACAAAGCACCTTCCCTGGACATTTCTTTCCAAAGCTCCATGGAAATGGCTGCTTAGATTTCTGCCCAGCAGGCCATGATAAATAAATATTTTACAATCAATCTCTTGGTATGATCATTTTGCTCATATTAACTAGCTAACCAAAAGAAAAATCTACTTGGAATTCAACTTCTATTCATTACCCCAATCTCAGCATACATTAAAAAGTTAGTACTTATTGCTACATTAAAAACAGATGAATCAGTTTACATGTCATCTCTGTAATTAATCAGAGAAAACCAATAATTTTACCGTTTTTTTAGTAAAAACAATGACTTCAGTATAAAGCTACAACCCATAACCCCCCTGGCATTTGAACTTCTAGAACTCCAAGATAATATGATATTACCAGTTGATGTTGAATGTTTTCATGACGTTGCTTAAGAAGTTCTTCTGTCCTTTGCAAAAGGCCAAATTCAGCTTTAAATTCAGCTATTATCTGATGCTTCTTTTTGAAAACCGTACTCTTGCTTCGAAGTTTACTGACGTATCGTTTGAACTGTAAAAGAACACAACACATAGTTTAATGAGTAGAAAAGTAGTTGCTAAGTATCATTTATAATCTGAATGCATTAGAAAAAAATGTTTCTACCATCCAACACGTGTCACAAATATATAACAATAACTTAGTTTTATTAGAAAAGTTGGAAAGACTAACTGCTCACTTAAAATACTTTTGTTATGTTTTTATTTTTTGTACCCATTAAATGTTGTAAATCCTTATTATAAAAGCTACTCATTTTGGGCTTTACAAATAAGGATTAGGAAAACAGAAACTTCAACCCTATGAAAGTTAAAAGGTTAAAAAGAAGAAGAAAAAAAAATAGACCAATACTGGCTGAGGTCTTATCATGATCGCTCTTAATGTACTGTACTATTTTGGTGGCACTGGATCTACTGGGATTAATACAGCCAACCAGAATAGTCAACATTTATAGCTACTATTTATCATTTAAGAAATGCACTGTGACCATATATCCTAAGAAGCATCTGAAATTCATCCTGAATGTTAAAAAACTAAGAATATTTCAAATTAGTGGGAACTCATAGCTGCTTGATTCAACTATTTACACACTAATACTAAAATTATAACTACTCTACCCTAATGGAAAGACCCCATCCATTATTAAGTAATATCAAACAGAGTTCAGAAAAGCAAGTGAAATGAATACATAAAGGAATTCATTTGATTAGTTCTATTTATTAGCTATTATGCACTAGGCAGTGTGCCACACACTGAGACTACAATTCTAAACTGATACTCACATGTCCTTCCCTCATCAAGTTAAAGGAATACTGGGAAAAACAAACACTGAACCAATGTTTACAACCATGGTGAAGCAGTGAAGGGGCCCTGAGACTAAATAATAGGAGTTTAACCTGGGCTGGGATGAAGGTAGGAAAGGTGTGGCTGAGATTTAAGAGGGATGGATTATGACAAGCTTCTCAAAAATAACTATATTTAAGCCAAGACTGAAGAAGTAGGAGTATGTTAGAGGAAGGAGGAAGAAGCAAGGGAGAGTACTCCAAGTAGAGGAAATAGCGGGTGTAAAGGTCCTGAGGCACCAGCTCATTAAAAGCATAGCTCAACATAAGAAGCAAATGTGAAAATTTTCTGGTATTTCTGAAACAGAACATAATACTTTAAAAAAATCCCTTCCTCTTATGTACCATTAGTACTAATAATTCTCAGGGGGTTTTCTACTATATAAAATAATTTTTTCCTGCTCTATCCTTTTTATTAACTACATCATTTAAAAAATCACCATAGTAAGAATCTGGCCTATTATATTTAACCATTACTTCAAAACAAAAGTAAGCCTCCATATTGCCTAACATAAGAAAATTCTTTGATAATCTTAGCCTTTTTTATGCAAGGTCCTTTATAAGGCTAATTGGGGTGTTATAAATAATTTTATAAATAAAAGTCATGAACATATTGCTGAAATTTTAGAAAACAGAAAAGAGGAAAAATTCACTCAAAGCCACTATCCCAACACAAGCTGTAATACCATGTTGATATTTTACCTCCTAATTAAGGCTAAATCTAAGGTCAGTAACTCTAAATTGTAAGGTAGCAAAATAGGAAGTAGAACATTTCTAAAATGTAGTTTTTTTTTTCTTAGACTTGATGGATTCCTGAATACACAAAGAAAGTCCTTTAAAATAGTAAGATTAATTATTCTTCACATAAAAATAACCTCCTAATTTCCAGTTTAGACATCTTTTAAAACTTAAACTTTGAAAGAAATGAAGGACACATTGTGTTTCAGAGGAAGGAAGTTCAAAAGGTAGTTTTAGTTAGTTATTAAGTTAGTTTTAATATTAAGGAATCCAGTTCACATACAGCAAATGATCAATGGCTGAATAACAGAAACAGTTTAAAAAATTTAAGTCATACTAATGGACTGAGTCTAATAACTTGTAATTTTTCCTTTTAAAGGATAAATGTGTAAGCCTGATATAACCACAGACTCAGAATCCCCAGAGTAACTATATGTTCTATTAAAAGTGTCCTGGGCAAAGTGCCCAAAATGAAATCAATCCTGTTCATCTGCTATCCTCTGTATTATCTAGGCCAATTTTCCCCTTCTCTATCTTGCTGTGCTCTGGAACTATTTTTAAAAGCTAAAAGCTATAAATGTTTTTGGTGAAAGAACAAACCCACCGATTACTCAATGTGCTCTATGCTGATTGGTTATTATTTGGCATTCACTGGACAAACTACCTAGGGGAAAGGTAGTCGGGATCAGATTAATGACAGTTCTATATAATTAAGCAATAGGTGGCATCAAAGCACTCTGAAGGTTCTACTACCCCCAGTGAATTAGAGGAAAGAAAATGCCTTATCAATGATTTTCTTCCACTGGAAGTTTCTTGTAACTATCATTTGGATTTTAGGTTATTTCCAAATTTTTTAGATTATCAAAAAAAAACCAACCATGATGACATATTAAGGCCAAATCTTCAGACACATTTTTAATAATTCCTATAGGCCATACTTCCAGAAATAGGGTTGTGATAAACTCCCTTGCCAGAGTGCCTTTCTAAGGCTGTTTACAGTACTGTTTATAACTATCAATTTGATATGCAAAATAGTACCTTATTTTTAATTTGCATTTCCTTATTAGGGAATCTCAGTTTTTCGTCATGCTAATTGTACATCTGTGAGGATCTTTTTTTTAATGACTTGCCTGTCTTTGGCTCAGTTTTTAATTGGAGCATTTTCTGTGCATCTGTAACAGTGATTTTCAAACTTTTTGGTCTCAGAAACTCTTTATATACTGTAAAAATTATTGATGATCTCAAAGGGATTTGTTTATATAGATTGCTGGCATAGTAAATTTGAGGGAAAGGAACAGAATATTGAATTAATGGACCCCTTACTTCATAACATATAAAAATCCATTCAACTGTATTATAGACTTAAAAGTGAAAGCCAGAACTAAAAATCTAGAATATAGGAAAATATCACTATGATCATTGAGATAGGAAAAGATTTCTTAAACAAGACACAAAAAGCACAAACCAAAAAAGATGACTGATAAATCTGACTTTGCTAAAATTGAGAACTTTTGTTCATCAAAATACGTATTAAGATATTAAGAATATAAATCACAAGTTGGGAGAATATATTTACAATACATTAATCCAATAAAGAATTTGTATCCAAAAACATATAAATTAAATCTATGAATCAATGAGAGAAAGGCAAATAATCCAATAGAAAAGTGGATAAAATACTTGAATCGGCACTTTACAGAACAGAAAACTCAAAATGGCCAATAAACATATTAAAAGATGTTCAACCTCATTAGTAATCAAATTAATAATACAAATTAAAACCACAATAAGATACCCACCCGATTAGCAAAAATAAAAAGTCCTTTAATACTGTTATCAAAGATGTGGAGGAAGCAGAACACCTATACATTACTGCAGGTGGGAGATTTATAATTTAGAACAACAGTTTGGAAAACAACTTGGCATACCTACTGAAGTTGACCTGTGCTCAGTTCCTGCCCTACCAGCTCCACTCCCTTGAACAGCAGGGCTTCTCACACTTATCTATGGGATGGACTAGTTTTTACAAATTTCTAACCATTTATGGACTGGGTACTTTAATAAAATAATAAAAATGTTCATACAACATCAAATTACTATAAATGTTCCTAAATGCTTCCTTCCTCTTAACTTATAAGGTTGTGGGTTAGTAAGTAACTAACAGTCTGTGGACTGGAACTGGTCCACACTTTGAGTAGCACTGCTCTAGAGCTTCCTAAATGGAGTATGCTCCAGTACACTTGTGTGGCACAAATATTATGGGTGTGCCAAGATATTAACCCACTCAGACTTTGCAGAATCTGCACATTATTATAAAGAACTCCCAATTATTATAAAGAACTCCCAATTATTATAAAAGAACTCCCAAGCCAGTTACTCTCAGCTGTAAACAGCCTGTCCTTTCACTTCAGTATGCTGAACAATAATCATTTTCTTTAAGTGTCCTATTTTGAAAAAAGTTAGGAAACACTACCCTGGAAAAATCCTTGCTCATAGTCACTTGGGGGATTTATACACATAAAAATGTTGACAGAAACACTGCAATAGCAAAAAATTAGACAACACAATACAACAAACTGCTGTATATCACACAGTATAGTATATACAGTGAAAATAAACAATTACAGATTCAAGGAAATAATGCAGAGCCAAAAATCAAGTTACAGAATACATAGAGTACATGCCCATTAGTATTGCTTAGGAAAACTAAATAACATATTGTTTAAGGATACAAATGGATGGTGGTCAAACAGTTAATAAAAGTCAGAGAATGGTAAAAACCTAACTCAAGATGATAGTTACATCTGAGAGGGAATGAAAACTGGATGGGATAGGGAAGAGGCACACAAGGAACCTCAAAGGTTTTCTCTTTTTTAAGCTGAGCAATAAAAGTACATATATGTTCATGATCTCATATTTCTTTACTCCTCACATAACACACACACACATTTTAACTACTACACAGTTTTAAAAAATTAAATATTTTAACATCTAACCAATGAGTACCAGGAAAAGAGAAAAGAAAAAAAAAAAAAAAGATAGAAATAATACAAGACAAGTTCCAAAAACTGAAGGACATGAGATTCCAAATTAAAAGAGCCAATGGTATATAGCACAGGCAACTATATTCAATATCTTGTAGTAACCTATGGTGAAAAAGAATATGAAAATGAATATATGTATGTTCCTGTATGACTGAAGTATTGTGCTGTACATCAGAAACTGACACAACATTGCAAACTGATTATACTTTAATTAAAAAAAAGAGCCAATGGAATGCCTAACTCAATGAAAGAAATAATTATACTTAAATCTGTAATCTTATAAATTTAGAAAACCAGAGGTAGAGAGAATTCCAAAAGTTTCAAGGAGAGGTAAAATAAAAATAATAATAACAACAATAAAAGGTCACATCAAAGGACTTGGAATCAGAATACCCTCAGAGAGCAATAAGAAACAGTAGAAGGCAATAGAACGGTGACTTTAAAATTCTCAGAGAAAAAGATTTTCAACCAGAATTCATTATTTAGTCAAACTATCAATCATGTATGAGGATGGAATAAAGACTGTTTCAAACAAGCAAGACTCACACAAATTTATCTTCCAAGTCCCTATTTTAAGGAACGTTCTCTATTATAACCAGGAAATAAACCAGGAAAGAGAAGACTTGGTATGTGGGGAACAGGGGATTCAAAACAGGAGAGTGGTACAAGAAATCCCCAGGGTAATGACTGTGAAGCCCCAGATTACCACTGTACAGCAAGCCTAGAAATTCATTTTCCCAGACCCAAACAGAATGAGAGGGACTCTAGAAAGAATGAATCCATGGTTTAAAAAATGTAATTAATAGATTACTGTGTATGACCATATGCCATATTGAGAGAAACTGTATAGTTCTATCAGAAGGTTTAGAGCTGAGTGAGTGATAGGTAAATAAAAAACTAACCAAACAAAAACATGAAATGAGGTCAGTATTAATTTAAGGAAAAAAACAAAAGTGTACAAGAGAGGATATATAATTACAGTATACTATGTGGCTCAGCTATAAACAGTATGTTTAGACAATCATCATAATGAATATAGTAAATAATTATTAAACCAAAAATTATAATTATACTGGAAGGCTATAAAGAATGGATGGTGCGGAGGGTATAGCTCAGTGGTGGAGCACGTGCTTAGCATGGACAAGGTTCTAGGTTCAATCCCCAGTACATCTATTAAAATAAATAAATAAATAAATAATCTAATTACCCCCCAAAACAAAACAAAAAAAGGATGGATGGGTATGGGGGTTACACAGGGAATGGAGAATGTTAGAGCTAAATCCTCATTTCCTATGGTACTACGTCCAAAACTGAAAAAAATCGAGAACTTTTGGCATAAACATGTTTAGAAATACAGAGGTGGGAATGAGGAATAAATTAGGAGTTTGGGATTAACATATACACACTACTATATAAAATAGATAAACAACAAGGACCTACTGTATAGCACAGGAAACTATATTCAATATCTTGTAATAACCTATAATGGAAAAGAATCTAAAAAGGAATATATATGTATATATATGTATGAATAACTGAATCACTTTGCTGTATGCCTGAAACTAACACAACATCGTAAATCAGCTATATTTCAATTAAAAAAAAGAAATACAGAGGTAAATACTAGAAGAAACAACTAAAACCATTAAAAGTGGTTGCCGCAAGGAAGCATGACTTGGAAGCATAGATGGGAATCATTATTTTCATTATGAGCTTTGTAGAACTGTTTTAATTTTTAAACTACATATTTGCATTAACCTAAAAAATTATAATTAAACTAAAAGAACAATCTACTCTCAAAAAGCCCATCACCAACAAAAACCTAACAGCTGATAAATTTTATTTTGAATAGATTTTGAGTATTAAAAATTAAACTTGCTCATAATTCTGTGTTATAATAACTTATCTGAGCAAAAATTCACAAATAATTTCATTTAGAACTTACTCATTAAAGGTCCTAGGAGCAGTACAAAAGGGTCAAAGAAGCAATTCAGAGTTGTTGAGATCATGGGCTTTGGAGTCAGAGAAACATAATTTCAAATCCTGGCTCCACCACTTAGTGATCTTGGGTAAATTTTTAAACAAGATCTATAAAAGGTACTAAAATTCCATAAAAATTGAATAATGGATAATGATTAATAACATTTGTCATTCTATTTGAACACAGTTAAAGAGTAGCTAGGAAATAAGAGATAATTACCATTCCTTCTAAATATTAAAGAAATTTAAAAGATATCAAGTAATTAGAATGAACAGAAAAGTAAAGATCTAGGTGTGATGCAATGCTCTTTAGAACTAAAATAGAACAATCACTACTGTGAGAAACTACAAGTTACATATGCTGAGTACAACTGTGTAAAAATTTTGTATATATGCATATAAACCAAGATTGGGAGAGAATGAAGACATAAAAATAGCTGTTGTGTTGGGCAGGTAGGGTTATGAGTGAATTCTCTGAGATTTATTTCTTAAGTATTTAAAAATTGAAAAAATATTTCAAAGGAACTGTGGTATAGGAGATAAGCAACAAATCCTTGAAATATTAAGGAAAAAGCGTTCAATAGTACAGGTCAATCAAGCAAATCTGTCATGAAAGTGAACTATAAAGATTGCCACTGTGCATGAAGGCACATTATAGCAGCTATTACTAATAATTTGGACCAATAAACATTTTAATCTAAATTTGTCATTTATTAAGGGGCAGCCATCATTTTATATGCTAAGATCAGTTAGATTAATGCTTTATAGTGCTAGCTTCTGGCTTCAGGACCAATTTTACAAACTTAGCTACTTTGTGATCAAAATGGAATTTGACAGATGTTCTTTCTCCTTTTATCCATTTAATATGTTTTAGAACCTTTAATAGTAATGATCAAAATCTGGGCTAGCTTTTTAAAAGGACAAGGCAGTTTATTTCTCTAAGTATGTAACCATTTACAAATGCTTTTCAAGCTTATCTAGAACTCAAAAGTATTACTGGATTCCAGATATCATTCTGGATATTTATGCAGAAACAATCTCTACTCCTGCTGCAAAATTTCCACCCCAGTATCTGGTATGAAACTATTTCCACAGTAATTAGCTGTGAAGACTTTACAAGATAACCATATAAAAAGTACTTTATACTGTTAAGAACCACAAAGAGCTATTTTTTTTAAAACACTATTTCCCTTTCACAGAGGTGCAAATCCATAGAGAAATTAATACAACTCCCAAAGTTCAGCAAGTTAGAAGAACTGGATTAGAATGAATACTTTTGTCCTCAAATCCTGTTAGTCCAATATGCATGCTCTTCCCCCCACTTCTTAATTAAGTCACATCTTTGTCATTTATTTCATCAAATGATTTTTAAGCACAAAAAACTACAGAAATAGGCCCAAGAGTTAGGTGTAAGATGAGGTAACACCAATTGATCAAGAGTGGAATGAATATGCCCAAATGGACACCCACAACTTCTTTGCCCATTTGTCAGTGTTTCTATCCTGCCTGAATTCAGACTTGCAGGAAACCTGAAAAGGCCATCTTTTCAAGTCACGCTTCATGACATAAATCATCTGGACCCTGCTAGAGTCTGGTCTCAAAGAGTTACTATTTGTTTTAAGGCAAGAAAACAGTGTTTCAAAGCAACTTCTGTTTTCTGCTAAAATGATAGTCTCTTCAAATCACCCACCATAACTAGTGTAATATACAAATAGAGATGTACAAATACTATTCTAACCTTTTCCAACCTCTTAGCTTTATGTTTTCAACTTTAAATTAGAAAATCTCACCAAGTCAAGCATAAACAATGTAATTACCTCCATATGGTAGTGGATATAGTTAACTGCTGATTCTCTAGAGAGTCTATAATAAGGCATATGATATATGCTAGTAGAAATCTGTCTTAATAGAAACTTGTGGCACAGGAACATTCATCTGTGAAACACAGTTAATCATGCCATCCAAGGTCTCTGTGCGTCTATTATAAATCAAATCACAACCACACAGCTGTTACCATATCTCTAAAGGGTTTTTCAACTGCTATCCAAGCAGTTAACTCTCAAAAAATTTTTCTACGAAAATCTTTCAAATTTTGGGTTAAAATGTGGCATTACCTAGGTTGCATCAATAATACCCTACTTCTATTACAGTGAATTGAGTCAAATTTATTTGATTCTGTTTTGTTCCATCTCTTGGGAAATTTTAGGGGCCTCAGGTCCTGCTATGAACTCTGAAGAGTGTAATGTGATTTGAAAGGTTCTAAAAATATCACAGGTTTGCCTGGGCTCACTTAGAAGGGTGGATGATTCAATTACAAGTGTCAAAATTTGATTCCTAATTTTTCAGGATCTGACAGCTGCAGCAAATCTTGCCAGGATTCCCTTATCTTCATTGTGCTTCTCTTTGAAGTATTTAAAGACGATTTCATAATCTTTGTAATTTAGCTCTAGGATTTCTGTCAGTAGCCGTAGAATGAATTGGTTGGCTCTTTCTGAAACTGCTTATACATATTATTTGATCAAGCACATTTTTAAAGTAGCCATGAACTGTAAAATAGCTGAGCTTCTTGTAATGGTAAGGGAAGAAAACACAACGAACTCTAAACCCATACACCATAAACCAGGAATAACCTTGCAATGCATGAAATGCCAATGAAACCTTAACCAGAAGTTCATTTGTTGCTATTAAAAAGTTTAAACCCAAAAGGCATGCATTCATTTGAATGACAGCTCTGAGAAGAATACTAGCACTGCATCATTGGGGCTAATTTTTTGTTTTGCTTTTCAAATAATTAAAGCAGAGATTCAGAGATATCGAAGTGATGAAGACAGCAAACATCAGTAGCCATGTGGCGCTGCTATTCTTCGAGAAGCACAGAAGTATAGCCTCCATTCTTTGCTCTTCTATTAAGTGGAACAAAGTCATTAAGCTTAGATTGTTGCCTATAAAAGGATATAAATCATACTTACCAAAAGAATTGACAGCAAGCTACCATATTAAATGCACAGTTAGGTTTCTGGCTAGGTATGTAAAAATAACTTTATACAGTAAAATAAACAACTATGGTTAGGATGAAGA
The DNA here is from genome assembly GCF_048773025.1 of Camelus bactrianus. NCBI lineage: Eukaryota > Metazoa > Chordata > Mammalia > Artiodactyla > Camelidae > Camelus > Camelus bactrianus. The sequence continues at coordinate 6,993,784 of NC_133570.1, read as the reverse complement.
CTTACATATAAATAATAATGAAGACTTACATATAAATTTGTCTTGGCACTTCAGTGCCAAGACATTTAAAATATTACCAACTTTCTAATGAAAAATTATGTATCTAGATTAGATTACATACTTTTATTTAGGTTTTCTGCCTTTCCACCTCTGACATTTACCAAGCGTCTTACTACACGCCAGCTATTAAGTAAATGATGGTGAAAAAGAGAGATGGCCCTGCCATCATGGAGTTTACTGGTTTCTTAGGGGAAGCAGAGACTGAATAAGTGCTCTTAAGTGTGTTGTATATTACAACACACATGAACAGAGTGCTGTAGGAATATATTTCAGAGATGTGGGGGTATGAGCTGGGAAAAAATGAACATGGTAAAATTCCTGGGAGAGATGCCACTCAAGCTCTTTCTTATTCTAAAATCATATTAACCACAGCAACCTTTTATTGACAACTAAGAGTCATAATTATGAACATCACTATTATACTATGCTATAACACTCTGTTTTTTTCTATCTCTTCTACCCTAAAACCTGCATAAAGTAAAATATCTCTATGTAAACACTTTTACCACACTCCAAATTATGGAAAACTAAGGACACTTAATATTCAAATGCTGTCCCAATACATAAAGTTATCGTAACTTGGAAAAACAGTAACAATTTGAACTTTAAATATAAGCAGTTTATTGTAAGGTAATTATATCTCAATAAAAGTGTCTGGAAAAAAGGGAAGAAAACCCTCTGTGTAACAAAAGACAACATATACAAAGTTAAGAGACAAATGACATACCAGAAGATACCAATTACCTCAGTTAATACACAGAATATTTATAAAAATATGACAAATAGATAAGAAAAATTCAATTCATTAGGAAAAAGTGACGAAAATAAACAGGAAAATGACCAAAGATATATAAATGACCAAACATGTATGTGGACAGATGTTCAATCTCAATCAAGAAAGATGAAAATTAAAACAAAATTCTGTCAGAATGACAAAAAAATTAAAAGATCCAGAATCAAGTGCTGTTTTAAGTAAAAGAGGAAACAGATCCTCTCGTATACTCTTGGTGGGAATAAAGAAATTATACATACATTTTATAGAACACAACATAGCAGTTAAATTTTTTAAAGTACAAGATAACTATTATTATAACTGTAGGTAATATTTATGAAGTGCTTCCTATAAGCCAGCCACTGTTGTGTTCTGCTTAGTTATATTAACTGATTTAACCCTCACAACCACCGTATGAGGTGAGGACTGTTATTATTCCCACCTTATAGACAAGGAAACTGAGGCACAGAGCAGTTAAGTAACATGTTAAGGTTGAACAGAGCAAAGATCTGCACACAGATGACTCCAGAGCTGATTCTTTTAACCTCTAGAGAATAGCTTCTTCATTTACTGACATGAAAAATCTCTAAGACATGTTATTAAAAGCAAGTTGCATAATACACATAGTACACCATTCATATTTTTAAATCCACAAAACATTATTATCTATATCTGTATCTATCAACAGAGAGAGGACTGAAAGAGTATTCAAAACTGGTAGCAGTGGTTTTTCTTTGGAAAAATGTCTGAGAGGCTGGGAATGGGGGAAGGACGTAATCAAGGGGGACTTTTGTTTTATGTGTATTGTTTGATTTTCATATCATGAGAATATATTCAAGTATTAATTGTATAATCTGATTTTTAAAAAAATTATTCTATTTCATTTTATTATTATTATTTATACACTGGAAAAAATCCTACTTGGTCATGATTCTTTTAATGCACTGTTGAATTCAGTTTGATTTAGGGATGGAAACAGGTATTCCATGCAGATAGAAACAAAAAGAAAGATGGGATAGCAATACTCACATCAGACAAAACAGACTTTAAACAAAGACTATAACAGGAGACAAAGAAAGCCATTACATAATGATACAGGGATCAACCCAACAAGGAAATACAACGATTGTAAATATAGATGTACCCAAGATAGGAGTATAAAGCAAACATTACCAAACATAAAGGGAGAAACTGACAGCAACACAATAATAATAGGGGACTTTAGCACCCATTTTCATCAATGGACAAATCATCTAGACAGAAAATCAATAAGGAAATACTGGCCTTAAGTGACACATTAAACCAGATGGACTTAATAGGTCTATAAAGAACATTCCATCCAAAAACAAGAATAATACTAATCCATCTGTATTAGGAGTCTCCAGGACCATCCTGATGTTTAATGACTTGCTAGGAGAACTCACAGGACTCAGCATAAAGTCATATTCTTGGCTATGTTTTATTACAGTGAAAAGGTACAAAGCTAAACCAGCAAACGGAAAAGGCACACGGGGTGAAGTCAGGAGGAAACCAGGGGCAAGCTTCCAAGAGTCTTCTCCCTTAATTCCTCCAACGATGAGTTATAATAATACGTGTGAAATGTTGCCAACCAGGGAAGTTCATTAGAGCTTCAGCACCCAGGGTTTCTACTGGGGGCTGGTCACGTACGCGTACTCTGCCTAGCCCATACCAAAATTCCAGACTCCAAGAAGGAAAGAAAGCAGGTGCTCAACATAAACCACACTCTTTGTACATACAGTTTAGGCACATGAGCCATCCTTATCAAGGAATGGTGGGAATCCTTCTAAAATCCAAGTTCCCAGATGCCAGCCAAGGGCCAATCTTACAAGCAAGTTTTTCTAAGAATAGTTTCAGACCTGTTTGTTAACCCTTTTCTGCACTCCATTATCCTCATAATCCTTTTGATATTTAAATGCAATCCTATTATGTCTCTCTTTAGTTTTTTGTTCTCAGTGAATACATAATTAATTCTTTTTATGAATGTTTCCAGACTTGTCATCTGTTTTAGTCACCTTCATCTAGGCACTGGCTTGACTATGTCTCTCTTAAAACATGAAGCCAAAAATGTAAAATAATATTCCAGGCATAATTTTAGCATAAATAGGATACTGCGTTTTTATTAATGGAGTAAAATATTTTGATTTTTTAAAGACTGCATTACTAATGGGTGATTTTGAGCTACAGATAAAACTCATTCTATGACATTTTATTTATAATCCCATTAATGGCATTTCGTTTGCTTAAGCATAATGCTCCTAATTACCAAGATGATTTTGAATCACAATTCTATCATCTGTCCTTGACTGACTATTCTTTCTAGCCTCCTGTCATGTAAAAATTATTAAGGGTTCTGGAGCCAGACTACTCAATCCAAATTATGGTACCACTACTTACTAGCAATCTGACCTTGAGTAAGTTAGCATAAATCCTCTGTGTGCCACAGTTACTTTATCTGTAAAAACTAGGAATAATAATCGTATCTATCTCAGAGAGTTGTTCAATGGAATAAATGAGATAATGTATATAATAAGCTTAGCATTGCGTATGGCACACTCTAATTACATAATAAACATTTCTTATTAATCTATATTATTGATAAGAATAAACAGGTCAGGATCAAGGGCAAAGTGCCATGGCATTTTGGGGGTGACTTATCTCAGAGATAATAGCAATCAAAATTCTTTAGGAATATCAATTCAATGAGATTTATACTTTATTATGCACTTAAATCCAATATAAAAATTCAAGATACAAAGGACAGTTAGATATTCATTATTATCAATTTTTAGTTATAATAGAAGACTGTAGTCTCTAAACATAACCTTTTTGTCACCTATCAAATACTTGAATAAAAAGAAAGAAATCAAGATAGACTAGACTGGTAAGAAAATCTTTATCACTGAGAACATAATTTCAATTGTTAGAGAAACTCCTACCTATGTCAGAAGTCTGGCAGGATAAGAGATAAACACACTCCTGTGCTTATTCCTGTATATTGCCTACAAGGCAATATGATGAAAATAAAATATTAAAATGGTAGCCAAAGTATAATGGAAAGAAGCATTTTTACCCTCTATCTTTTATTAATAAGAAAAATCAAGGGAACACTAATGAAAAAGTCTAGTAAAGAACAAATACTTGTAGCACTTGTCATCTGAAATCAGAAGAGTTTAAATTCTCAGACAAAATGTAACATCTGGAATGTGAACTTTAATGGCCATAGGAAGCATCAAAATGCACATTTCAATACTGAACTTTAAAAACTTACTGACTTTTGAAGAGAAAATGACAAAGGAATATAAATTATGCATAATACTTGCTATGCTTATTCTTACTAACACAGTCACATTCCTAAATTTTTCCAAGAAAAGATTAATCAACTACATATGGATAATCAAGGAATGAAGGTTTATTTCCAAACAAATGGCTGTCATACAGTTTTTAGCAAGCTAACGTTTCCAGTAATGGCTGCCTACAATGTGGTCCTATTTAGAGTCAAATATGAATCTTAAAATTAACTCATTCTAATGGTGCCTTGAAGTAGGGTGTGGTGTGGAGGGATAAAGTGGGAGTTTAGGATTTGCAGATACTAACTACTACACATAAAATAGATAAACAACAAGGTTCTACTGTATAGCACAGGGAACTATATTCAATACCCTGTAACAGCCTATAATGAAAAAGAATATCAAAAGGAATATATATACATACATATATATACATATATGCATAACTGAATCACTATGCAATATACCAGAAATTAACACAACATTGTAAACTGACCATACTTCAATAAAGAAATTAAAAAAAAAATAGCTCAGTATTCACTTAGGAAGCACAGCTGCAGAGGCATTCAGATCTGGGTTCAAATCCTTGCTCTGCAACTCAGTGTGTGACTTCAGGCAAGTTACTTAAATTTCTCTAAGCTTGTTTCTTCACTTATAAAATGGAGGTACTATTTATCTCATAGGCTTTTTTAAGAGGATGAATTAGGATATATTGTATGTATATATTATTGTGGCTAAATAAACTTAACATAAAACTTACCATTTTAACCAATTTTAAGTGTACAGTTCTGTGGCATTAAGTGCATTCATATTGTGCGACCAGCAGCAAGGATATGTTTTTAAAGTGTTCAAGATTGAGCACACAGTTATTGCCCAGTGAACAGCAGCTAAAATAACTCATTAGTGCTAATTTATTCTATCTTGATTCTGTGTGAATTATTTATCCAAACAGAAACTATTTCATACTTATTTCTACTGAATTGCTCCCAATCTGGGAAATACAAATTTCAATTTTTAAGCTGTAAGCTATATTCCTAGCTTTCAAATTCTTCACCCAAGTAAATGACAAATATATAAAATTATTAAGCACTAATAACACTTATTTAGCATATAGTATGTACCTGGTGCTATTCTAAGGACTTTACAGGTATTGACACATTTAATCCACACAATAATAATTCTAGGAGGTATATACTAATAACAGTCACATTTTATAGCTGAGTAAAAAGAGGCTAAGAAACCTGCCCAAGGTCACCCAGCTGGTGGGCTGACAAAACCAGAATCTGCACTCAAACCAAGTTCTGGAGACCAGGCTCTTAACTATTCCACTAGGCTGTTTCTCCCACATTCAATAATGTGGGAATGATTACTTTTGGATGCCAGATGTCATACACTGATTTAGCCTTTGAGTTTCTCAGAAGCTTGGGCATCCATTATTTCATGTGTTCTTCCTAACGACAATGAAGTGCAATTACTCCCATTTTACAGATAGAGAAGTAATTTGCTCAAGGTCAACAGGAATATGTAAGAAAGACTGGATCCCATGTGGCCACTTGGCCACAACTGTGTGAATCCATAATTTCCCTGAGCTTCAATCAATTGTGAAATGGAAAAAACAGTAATATCTCTTACAAGAAGTAAAGAAATATATGTTTGCAAAGCATTTAGCACAGAGCCTGTATTAAAAGTGCTCAGTGAATGTCAGCCCTCTCTTTCATCATTCTTCTGTGACTCCTGGCATAGTATTCTTTTCAAACACCATGCTACTGTTTCTTGATACCCTCTCACCAACTGCATTAACAGATGGGTGGCAAAGAACATGATTTTTTGGTAATTACCATGTGATACCAAATGAAACCTCAGTGAAGTCCAGCTATATTATATAATTTTAAGTATAACAAACTTCCTCCCTTTTGTCCATATGGTCTACCACTTTATCAAAGTAGAAAACAAAATTGGTCTACCAAGATTTGTTCTTTATAAAATTATGCGTAATGTTCCCCAATACATTCTGTTCTTTTAGGTAACTGCCAAATGATTTACTTGATTTGTTCTAGTTCCTGACCAGGCATTATTTAAAAATTAAGTTGACATTATTATATCCAAAGTTATCCCTTTCTCCTTAAAAAAAATAGCATACCTTTTTCTGTCATCAGATATTTCTCCTATTCACCATAATTTGTCAAAAATAAAAGCTAATAGCTTGATACTAGGTCCTTTTCCCTCATATTTGCATAGAGGGAATATCTAATACTGAATTTATAAGTACTATTCAAGCCAAATATGGCCATAGTATTTGGTGTTTCTTATCAACTGGGCAGCATTTTCCTCAAGAAAAGATAAAAATGCTAGGAGTGGGTATGGTCTCTTATAAAGCAAAACTGCTCCATGTTAATCTTTTTTTTTTTTTCCTGGATAGCAAGGATGTCACAAAGCACACTCTGTTGGCTTCCAAGTATCATTTAAAATACTTACATGTCTTAAAGCAATCTGGAAGTGGATGTTAAAAGCCAAAGGAATTTTTCAATCAACTGCTGACTTCTGAAATCCACTACCTCCTCAATAAGCTAGAAGGCACACTGGGAGGCTACAATCAGGAGCCCCAGAGAAAAGTGGTGCTGTGGAAACAATTCATCTGTCTTTGGCAAAGTGAAGATTCACTGCCGGTTTGTACCAGTATGAATTCAATTACTTCTCAAAGCCAAAAATGAGATTTAGATTGGAGCAGCTTTTCAAAGTAGCTTCTGCTGAGGGTTGGTAGCTAATATAAAAATAAAAAGCTGTAACAAGTGGTAAAGTGAGGCAATGTTTAGGAATTAAAATATGACCTATCACTTGATTTGCTAAAAAAAAAAAAGGCACTGAGCTGAAGACAAGATATTTTGCTTCATTCATCCACTCCTTCTTGAGCTAACTTTATGAAACGGAGATGGGGGTTATATTTTTGGTGCTTAAGTTTAGCCATCTATAAATGACAACATTACTTGTCCCACTTATCTCATGGTCCTGACAGAAGGATAAATGAAATGACAGCTGTTAAAGCATTGTTCAAAATGTAAAGTATATAGCAATGTAAAACATAACTATTTTTAAAATTTATAAGCCTCTACAATGAAGACATTTTAATAGTGCTAGTCCCACTGGCCAGATAAACATTACTGACAAAGTTAGTTAGTGATGATATTTTTCTCAGCCCTCTATGGAATTATATTTATCAACAAGTATGAATATTTGTCTTATCTGTTAGTTCTAACTCATTTGACTTTACTTTAATAACTTAATACTTATAATAAACAAATTCAGCATAAATCCACTTAATTAAAAGGTGAAAATTTGGAACACTATCTCATAAAATCACTCAAATTTCTATCATTATATATTAAGAATATCTCAATATTACTGCAAAGGGTTTTCAGTTTTAAATAAACAGGCTCCACAAAATAAATTTACTTCCCATTATTGACAGTCGAACTAAAAAAGTGAAGAACATTAATAGTTTCAAATGAAAATAGTACTCATATTTTTGTCCTATTAAATACCTCAACTTACCTCATCTCCCTTCAAAACTTCGGTGCCATCAAATTCACGGGTCTGATTTGTCTTTACTGACACCTCTCTCTCTAGGTTAGCTAACTTCTCCTTTGCTTCCTGAAGTTCCTCAGCTTTGGCTTCTTTTTTACGAGAAATGATGGATGCCTAATTGAGCATTAAATATGAATGTAAAATAAGACATACAATCAACCTTCTATTATCTTGTGAAATTATGTACTTTATAGATTTCACTGAGCTAAATTTTCAGTATCAGGCTGACTTCTCCTGACCAATAGTGCTTGCCCTACTACCTATTATCACTAGTTATATATTTAGTATGAGCATGTAATGTATATCAAACAGCAACCTAAAAATATTTTGGAGGACAAAAGCCCTGAAAATACTGCACAAATCAGCAGAGAAACAAAAATGCAATAGTAATAAAAATATTAAAATCTTGTCAAGTAACACTCAAATGCTAATGAAAATATATTCTAGGTAAGTAAACAGAAGCTAACACTAAGTTGATTTTTTTCTGCATGGTAGGTTTCCTCTCATTGGAAGAAAATAAGAATGCTTTATTCTCAAAACTACGACACATGTCATCTTATCTAAATTCAATGTCCATGCTTTCAAAATGAAATGTTAAACCATCTATTACATTTGGGGAATTCTAACAAATAAAATGCAGGTTCAAAATCAAACATCTGACTCACCAGAGTCATGCAAATGTTTACACAATCCAGATGGCTGCTTTTAGCCATAAACGCAGCACTTTATATTAGTTAGCAATTCTTGGGGGATTTCCTTAAATGAACCATGGCTGTACTAGTGTAAGAAAAACATTAGCCGTCTTCTCAAGTGAAACAGTACAAATATTTTCTTCAAATAAATTTGACAAGAGGGGAAATTTCTAGTGCAAACCCTTTTAAAAATTCTATTGTCCTTCCTGTTTAAAAAATGAAAAGACAGGCGATGAAGTAATGTTTCTCTCTATAGAATTATTCCAGCCAAAAAAAGAGAGGAATGATAAGAGTCAGGATTGTATAGGAATTGATGGTATACTTTCTTAATACAATAAAATAAATAAATATAAACCTCAGCCCAAACCAGGATCTTATTTAATAGAGAAATATGAGGGAATATTCCACTTAAGTCTGAAACAAGATAAAAATGCCCAGCACCTCCACTACAATTTCACATTGTCTTGAAGGTATTTGCTCAAACCATTAGACACGAGAAAGCAATAAGAAGCGTAAGAATTTGAAAGGAAACAGTGGAATTTTCATAGTATATGGTTATGTACCTAAAAAAAGTCAAAAGAATCTACGGGAAACAAATCAATAGCTTTCAAAGATCAGTCAGAAAATATAAGGAAAGAAAAGCCCTCATTTACAAAAGCAAAAAAAATATGTAAGCATAAGCTAACAAGAGAAGTTCCAAAATCATATGAGGAAAACTATTAAACAATCCTGAAAGACCCAAAAATAAACTTGAACAAATGGAGAGACATACCATGCTCTTAGATAGGAAGAAAATATTGTAAAGATGCAGGCTCTGAGGTAATTGATAAATATAAAGCAACCGCAGTACTTTTAAAAGCATGATTTCTTTCCAGAGCTAGACAAATTGATAATAAAGCTTATCTGGAAGAACATACAAATAAGCATTGTAAGGAAAACCCTGAAAAAGTAGAGCAACTAGGGGTGAAGGTGGATAGTTTTATTAGATATTAGAACTTGATTATAAAACTTTTATAATTAAAACAGTTAATATGGGTACATAAACAGCCAGGTCAGTGGAACAAGAGAAAATCTAAAAATAAATCCAATAGCATTTAAAAATTTAAAGTAAAACAGAGGAAGAATCTCAAATTCATTAGGGGAAAAATGAACTTTTTACTAACTGGTATTGGGAAAATTGGACAACTGGATAGCCGTATACAATAAATACCATATATGAAACCTCCCCCCTAAAATACTAAATAGACCAAAGATTTAAATATAAAAAATCAAATCACAGAATTCCAAAAAGAAAACTTGAGTAAATTTCTCCATAACTTGTAAGAAGGAAAAAAATGTTCCTAAATATGACTTGAAATCTGAAATAATAAAGGAAAAAAATGATAAATTTGATTTCACAGCAGTGAAGAACTCTCCCATGGCAAAAGAACACCATGAGCAAAGTAAAAATGCAAATTTTTTTCCCAAACGATGGGAAAATGTTACATCTATAAGCTAGATAAAGAGTAAATATTCCTGTTATAAAAAGTTTGTAAAACTAGGAAAAAAGGCCAAGAACCCTACAGAAACAAGGGTATAGATATTAATCCTTAAAAAGTAATCCCTAAAAATTGAAATAAACACATTTGCAGATCGAGTTTTAATTGGTGGCATAACCATACAGAAGAACTATTCCAAGTGACTTTAAAACAGTTATTTGATTATAAGTCCCTAGTGGAATATATCCTAAAGACAAAACAAACTGAAAAATAATTTTCAGCAGTAATCATATTTTTGGTGGTAGTACCAGTACTTTAATTTTGAAACTGCTGTGTGTAAAGTATGTATTAAAGCAAATGATGAATTATGTTGGAGCGGTGAATTATGTTATATAAAGCAAATAATGAATTCAATTATGTTGATGTTACTGAGAACCAGAATTTTCAATGTAGGATAAGGAGAAAGATGTGAGATTGATGAGATTAAGTAAAAACCCAGTAGTCTGAACTGGAAAGGTTAGTATGAATACACGGTGTACTTAATGAGACAGAAAAAGAAAAAATACTTCCTAGCTCTGTTCACTGAAAAGACCTAAAAACAATGGCCATCCCAGCAGAAATAAGGAGTCCTAATACCCAGTTTGTGGTGCGTAAATACCATTTCCTACTACAACAAATGGGGTTTGTAGAAGAAAGTCTAATTCTAGGACTAGTGTAAGAAAGTAAAAGATGAGCCTAGAAATAATCATACTAGAAAGCAACGACATCAACAAAGACAAATACAATCGTACAAGGACTCAGAAGTTAACTTGAAAAGCCTTCTAGTAGCTAATGGAGCAATCTGAGCATCATTAAGGGAAATGTTTAAAACTTATCAAATTTTACTGTATCTATGATTCATAATAACATGAAACAGACATGCAACCAAAAAATTAAAAACTAACCCTAACTGATCACTTAACCCTAACTGATTGCTGTCACTGAGGAAACAAATGCGTTTTGAAGACCAATAAATAAAGGTAAGAAAGAGCATGTATCCTGACTCTCCTATATAAACTGTAACTCAGGGTAACAAAATAGTTGGAGAGGAGGTTTCTTTTCAGAAGTGGTCCAGCTAATAAATGAAGAAGTAATCATAGTATCAACATTTTCCAATCCCTAATGGAATTAATGGACAGGCAATGATAAGCAATGGCTGCTAACATCACAAAAAAAAGAGACAACCATACATTATTCCCTCAAAATGAAAAGTACAAAATACCACCTAGAAAGTATTCCTTACCAAAAAATTTAAAAACAGAATTTGTTCAAGCTTCCAGTTCTAATATATAGGAAATTCAGGAAATAGAGGAATGTTTTAAAATGACACCACAGGGTTGCAATCAGTAAAGCACCAACTATGGCAAATGCTACAGGATAAATAAACAAGTTTTTTCAATAAGTAAATCACAAGAAAATGATTAAATAAATGTATAAATAAGTGGGGAAGAGAACCTATAGATTAAAAGAGACTTAAGTGTATCAAATAAATGCAGTGTATAAATCCTATATGGATCCTAATGAAAACAAAGCTGCTAAAAAAAATAGAAAATAAGAAAGAGAAAAAAAGACAAGGAAATCTGAACTCTGATTGGATATTTCCCAATATTAAGGAATTATTAAAATTTTCAAATGTGGTATGTTGTTTTTCAAAAGCTTTTATTTTTTTAGAGATACAGTCTGAAATGTTTATAGATGAAATAATATGAAGCCTAAGATTTGCTTCAAAATAATCCAGTTGGGGCTGGGGGTCTAGACAAAACAAGAGTGGCCATGACTGCTATAGCTGAGGGACACACGAGAGTTTATCGAACTGTTTTCTCTACCTTTGTATATGGTTAAATTTTTCCATTACAAAAAGGTTTTTAAAAAATTCTAGCATCCTTGAATAATGGTTTGTTAAGTAGCTCAGTATCTTCTCAGGTTACAGATCATTCTTCACACAAAACTCTTCCTGCCTCGGTTCTTGTTATCTAAGAATCTTGTTATCTAAGAATCTATAGTTGTCATTTGACTCATCTAGAAACACATAACAATATATATACCCTCATGATTCAATATTTGTGGATAAAATGATGAATGCCTTAGCACTAAATTTAAATTTTTCTCTATGTGCAAACTAACTTTAAACCTGAAAAAGTATTTTGCCTTTAGTTCATTAAAGATTATATTTTGATTTATATCACTTAACCTATCATATAAAAAAATCAAATTCCACACTCAGATATAAACACAAAGAGCTCTGTCACCACAGCTGGCAGGTGCTCAGGAAACTAAGCATTATCAGATATATTGAGTTTCAAACTTGAACTTGCGTCTTTTGTGGCTTTTCCACCAATTCTTTGTTATAATCTGGAGATTAACAATGACAGAAGAACATTGATTCTTTACTTTCTTCTCACTTTAAGACTAATGATAACATAGACCATGTTTATGAAGATGTTTATCAACAAGATTACAGATCTAAATATGTGGGCCAAAAAGAATGGGCTTACCTGTTGCCTATATAGTGACAGTTTGCCTTCAATTGGCTCATTTCTCATCATTTTCTTTTCAATCAGCTGATTGATCTGTTTGTTTATTTCATTTATCTAAAACAGTATAAAGGTTAAAAAGGTTAAAACTCTCCCTATGATCACATAAACTAAGGGACATCTGGCCAAACAAAGCTTTGAACTTACAGTTGTTATCATCAGTGTTCTGATGGGAGGAACAGTTCCATTAATGTTATGAGCGAGTTGTTATGATTACTTTTAGAAACAATTTGTATTTCATAGTTCATGATACATATTGACACAATTTGATTACTTACATGGATTTAACCATCCATGTCTAAGTTATCCTAAAGTATTCTACATGAAATATTTACACATTGTTATCAAAAGGATGATTTCTAAAAATCTTAAGTTATCCCTTCACCTAGGCTGTGACTTTCAAGTAACTGTAAGTTACCACTTACAGCAAATCTTGACTAACATTCCCAGGGACTTAGTACAAGGAATTCACAAACCCAGCTGAGAGTTGACATAAACATCTGAAAATCCTTCCTGTTCTAATGAATCATCTATGGTTCTATGATAGCTGTCCTTTATCCTACTCGTTAATCTAAACTGTTTCCAAATGTAATAAAATAAAACTGAATAAAGCCAGTAGAAGCATACAGTCCTTCAATTAAAAAAAAATTAACTGGCTTTCAGTATATCTATTCTTTGAAAAGACTAAAATTATCCTGTTAATCCTATGACATTAAATTTGAGCCAAATCTGACTTGGACATCGAATTTCTATATGTAAATTAAAAGAATAAAATGGTCAGAACTATGTATTGAATTGCAGTGACTATTGAGCACATTAAAGGATTGCAATCAAAACTTTTCAGTTAATTTTCATGATATTTAATTATTATTTTAAAAATGTACATTTGATTAGTGTTTTATTTCTGGAGAACAAAGATGAAATATGCTATCAGGTTTCAATGAGCAGTACAAGAAAGTTTAGTAATTTCAAGCAGGCATAAAAAGCTAATAAAAAACATTAGCTTTAAATATAAAATTGCTATAATATTATTCTTGGAAATAAAAATGAATGATACTTAAAATATTAAAAAACTGCCATCTAAATGATTATGAGTATATATAAAACCATGAGTCAATCATACGCATTAATTTATACATCCAAGTTACTTAAGTTTCCTAATCAGTTGACTAGGTTTTCGTAACAGCATGTGGATTAAGTAACAGCATTACATGCTATAATTTCTCATAAAGAACAACTCATAAGAGTTGTCAACTCTTAGCACAGGTTAACTTAAGAGTCAAAGTAGCACACTACAGAGAGCAGTTCACATAATTTTCACAAGACTGGGGATGAGATTAAACTGGGAGCTATAAAAAGAAGATGATTGTTACTTACTTTAGATTCAAGTTCAAGAAGATCAGAATGGCCCATAGCAGGCTCTGAAACCACTTTTTGTAAAAAATGCGATTCTTTTTTCTTGTTCTCTAATTCTTTAGGAAATTTTTCAGTTACCATATATGAATTAAACTTTATCTCCTCCTCTAGCCTCTTCATTAAGCCTGTAAAAATAAAATAAATGAATGTTCAGCCCAAGAGAGCTGGTACAGTGATGCTTTGTAGAGTTTAAAATATAAGACCTGGATAGTAGGGCATATCCATCAAAAGCATTCTGTATAATATCTATATAGAACAGTAAAAGATTGGCCATTGAAATTTTTGATGTTAATTAGAATGATAATGAAGGACAATTTACATAGAAGAATAAATTACAGAAAAAGTAATATCATGATCATTCCAAATTACCACTTAATTCTTTTATACTCCACAATATGAAAAAATAACATTTGCAGAGCCAAATATATCATCAGGTCCTGTTTTGTCTTCTAAGTATTTAAGGAATCCATGAACCAAATTAAAACACAAATGAAATCTAACCCAGGTTCTTTCCTCTAGAAGCAGTCATTTATCCTTTTCCTTTCACAGTACTTATGATGTAATTTATATTTTCAATATTCATAAATGGTAAAACATTATAATCTTCAGCTTTAAACCAATGAAGACCTTACTAAAGGTATAAGTTAAAATTTGAAAAAGAGTAATTACCTATACTCATAAACATTTTCAGTTTTCCACGTTTGGTAGCTTTGATTTTGTAAAGTATTAATATACAGTTAAGTGGCAACTTAAATTACATTTTTAAGATTTAATAGTTTTCTTATTCTGGCAGAGTGCACAAATACACATACACACAGATTTTCAGTGAATAATAGTTTTGTTATAAATTCCCAGCCTCAAGAGATTTAAAAGGTTTATTTCAGATCTTTCCATTACACATTTACAAATTCTGGCTCGACTTTTTAAAACAGTGGATTTCCGGTTTAAGTAACCTACGTACGTAGATTGCATAATAAATCTGGCCTAAAGCCTTAACATTATTTTTAGTTCTGCTGTGCACATAATATATACACATATATTAATGTGTAAAAATTTATTAATGGCAAATTCATGAGTTTTCCATTCACCTCTATAATCACCCCCTCTCCACAGCCCATTTTAGGAGCTGGGGAAAGGAGGGAAGAGAAAGTGTTTAATGAATCACACTTATAATTAGGTAGTCATTCCTATACGGTTTCTGATTAAACCTGCAGCCTGGCTTCTCTGGCTATCAGATGACTAGTTTTTCCATCTTCAAGTTCTTAAACATATCATATGTAATCAGAGACACAAGGAATCAAGGTCTCAAATGTTTTTCAAGATTTAAAATTCTTAAATATTACTTTCCCTGTTTAAAAATAATCCATAGTAACAAAGCAGATTAATGGTTGCCTGGGGAAGAACAGAGAGGCAAAGAGGGGCAGGAGTGAGATATTACAAAGGGGCACAAGGAAATGTTTGGGGGTGGTGGATATATTTGTTATCTTGATTGAGGCTGATGGTTTCACCAGCGAATACATATATCAAAACTTAAGTGTATACTTTAAATATGTGCAATGTAGTCTACGTCCATTTTACCTCAGTAAAGCTGTTAGAAAACATAAAGTTACCAACACATTTTAAATTCTTCTCTTAAAATTTTTAACATATACCTTAAAAAGCAGATATATGTTTCTATGCAGTTTTTAACAAGTTATCTTTCAAAATCCTGGTGAAATTAAATATAAGGTCACTAAGATTTCAGCAAACTTTCTGATTAAAAACCCTTGGCGGGGATAAATTGGGCGTTTGGGATTTGCAGATAGTAGCTACTGTATATAAAATAGATAAACAACAAGGTCCTACCACACAGCACAGGGAACTACATTCAATATCTTGTAGTAACCTCTAATGAGAAAGAATATATATGTGTGTATGAGTGTGTATGTGTGTATAACTGATTCGCTAAGCTGTACACCAGAGATGAATGCAACATTGCATACTGACTATACTTCAGTTAAAAAAAACTCTCTAAAAAAAAAAAAACTCACTGATCCTACTACAACTGAATGAATAGCTTGTTTTACATAATAAATCTCACAAATATGTAGAGTATAAAGGTAAATTAACTTCAGTGAATGTTTTATAATATGGTTGTTACTGTAAAAAAATACAAATTATACTGTTACACTAAAACTTTTATGTTATTTAAGCAAATAGAAACTTTTTGTAAGTCATTTTTTGTTACTAAAAAATTTAGATGGATCCTGTTAAACTAAATGAATCAACTGAACATCAGCTTAATTTATTCTTTTCCTAGGCTGCTGAATATAATGCTTAAGGCTCTGCTTCCCAGAAAGATGTGAACAAAGAAAGAACTCCTTAACTTCCTACTCCCCACTTCCTGTCCACCCACAAAAAACACATACTGCACACATATCTTATTTTAATATTTTCAGCCATTTTTATTCTTACTTGACTCCCCTCCCACCTGTGGAAAGGGTCATTTTCTTCCTATCTAGGATTTAAGTCTTTACTCCCACCTCCTAACTATTTAACAGGTTATTTACTGAATGCTGGCTGTGTGTAATCTAGTGTGCTAAAGCATGGAAATAGAACAATTATGACTTGGGGACTAGCCTGGAGTTTAGTTGAGTCAGAGTCAGATATGCCAACAATGAACATATTGCAGTAATTGCTGTAGAACATTCAATGCAACACATGGAATACAAGGGAGGACACAGGAAAGGCTGTTACCAATTTTCCCTTTTTCCTCCTGAATCTTCAAATCTTCATTTGTCTGACTCTTTCCTCCAGCCTATAAACACCACTACACGACTGTCCTCCCTCAATTCTCAATCATTTGCACACACCCTCTCTTGCCTTCTTTTCAAACACAAGCAGTCAGAAGAAGCTTGCCCTTTTATCTCCACTTCTTTCTCTGTCATTCGCTCAGCTCACTATTATTTGTGTTCTTTCAGGTCACTGTGCATTGGCATGGAATGGCTTCCACTCCTTTACCTCTCCAGCTTTAACCCAACTCAACTGCCACACCTCCAGGAAGCCATTTGACTCTTCGTTAGGGTCTGGTGCTCTTTGCCTCTTTGTTCTCACTGAACCCTGTGCTGAGTTCCATCGGTGTTTTTGTCACACTGCACTGTAACTGCCCAGTGCTTGTTATTTCCCCAGTAGATTCTGAGCACTTGAATAGAAATATCTTTGCTTTCTATTCCCAGCACTTAGCACAGTACCTGATGTGTAGCAGGTGTTCAATAAATATTGAATTAATGGACTACTGGTTTGAGCCAATTATTTCTATTACTATTAACAATGCAACTGATTTTATTGTTTAGCGGCATCCACTAACATATTACTTATATTAATATTTTAAACCAACATTTCAAGAGATGCCCCAAGCAGAGCAAGTTTATTTGTCCATTTTATTACTAAATAGTTTGTATTTCCTGACCCAAACAATTCTATTTAGGTTAGACAGCCAAAGCAAAATAAAGTCTAACAACTCAAAAAGTGAAGTACTATTAGTACTGTAAATATCTCTTGATATTCTGTTTAGTTATCAGAATTAAAACATAATCGCAAAAAATATTTAACCTAATAAAATTAAGGATAACAAATATTGTAGAAACACATGTTCAGGCTAACATTTTAAATTGTATTAAACTGTATGGATCAATTGATTATTTTTCTGCACACCAAATCTTTCAGATTTGTATACATTATCTTCATTCTCAAAAATTAAGTGGTAAGTTCTAAAAATCACTTAGCAAGGATGGACCTATGTAAACAAATTGCTTATTGATATTAATTTTTAAATAGCTACAATTTAATGAATTTACTTTGAAGACGTCTTAATTTTTTACAGTAAAGATATGAAGGGACATCAAATCCAAAGAACACATACTGAGAAGATATATTATATATTATGCTAAGGAGAAAAAAAGCATTAAAATTTTTGTCTTGAAAATTAACATTCTCCTAAAAAGCGAAAACTTAGTGAATAAATAATCAAATGACACCAACAACTAAATGCACACCAACTTCCAGGTATTGCCTGGATCTGAATCTATGACTGAGAGGAGTGAGAGATTCTATGGAAAGCCATTGATTAACATGTATTTAACCATATACGTTGCAGGGAATAATATACTGGTTTCTTAGATATCAATTAAATATACCATGTTTCCTTGATTTTAAGGTGCCATCAATTATAAGACACCATCAACTAAATTACAACTACCATGTTAAATGTATATATAAAGTGTAAAATATACTCCTGTTGCAAAAACAATTAAAATTGGAAAGACTATGTGTCTAGAATCAAGGAAATACTGTATTATCTCTTTTAACAGCTTTATTGAGATATAATTTACCATATAGTCATAAAATTCATCCATTTAAACTGTACAATTAAATGGTTTTTTTAGTATATTCACAGAATCATATAACGATCACCACAATCAATTTTAGATCATTTTTATCAACTTCAAAAGAAGCCTCTATACCAACTAGCAGTCACTTCCTCCCCCTAAACACTCACCCACCAACACAACTGTCCTCCCCTACAATCCCCTAACTAGTTTGATTTTTATCTCTATGGATTTGCTTATTCTGAAAATTTCATACAAACGGGATCATATAATATATGGTCTTTTTGACTAGTTTCTTTCACTTAAGATGTTTTGGCAATTCATCCATATTACAGCATGTATCAATACTTCATTCCTTTTATTAGTGAATAATATTCCACTGTTTACTCATTCAACAGTTTAAGGATACTGGGGTTGTTTCTACTTTTTGGCTACTGTGAGCAGTGCTGCTATGAACATTTATGTACAAGTTTTTGTGTAGACATATGTTTTCAATTCTCTTGGGCAGATATCTAGGAATGAAATTGCTGGATCATATGGTAACTACATTTTTAACTTTTTTTGAGGAACTGCCAAATTGTTTTCCAAAGTGGTTGCATCATTTTATATTCCCACCAGCAGTGTATGCAGGTTCCAATTTCTCCACATCCTTGTCAACACTTTTTATTGATTGTCTTCTTTATTACAGTCATTCTATGTATTATATCTTAGAGTATAATATTTCACAGAATACTAGAAAAAGATAAATTTACCCTCTAACAGCTGCATATTTACACTGGAATATGTCTTCAACACCAGTGAGAGCTTTGTACTGCACTTCCAGTTTGCAAGATCTCCCTTCTGATGAGCGAAAAAAACACTTAAAAACTGACTAGGGTGGGTTTGGTGGTATAATCTGAGATATTAGAACAACTTATTCTCTATGTAAAGCTAATATGACAACAAAGACAGGGATACCCATGTCACTGGCAGAACCCAAAATATGAGAAAACACTCAGTTTTAAGGGTCCAGGAATTTATTCTTTTTTTTTATAGGCCTGGCATGAAAACCAATAATGCTATTTTTTCCATCCATCTTTCACATAACATCCTTTCTAAGTATCTTACATATTCACACACCAGAGAGCCTTCCTCCATGGTGGTTTTCATTACCTTCACTACCCTGACAAAACACTGAAAGGGAATTAAGAAACCCCAGGTGAACATTTAAGGGTATCTTCATCAGGGCTGTCATTTACTAGTTATGAAAAATGATGCCCCAAAATGCTGAGCTATCACTTGATGACAATTAATTCCCAATAGTTGATTGCTTTAAGGAAGACGATCAATTTAAACTAATATTCTCACTGATACAATCACCTATATCACATTACACGATCACCTGTATCATATGACAATTTCTACTTACTTTCAGGCTTCGCATCTGCTGCTGCATGGCGCATACTTTTCAGCTGGTTTTGTATTCTTTGTAGTCTCTGCACTGCATGAAATAGCTTTAAAATACAATTTAAAAACTCTATTACTTGCTTGAAACCTATCACTCACAAAGACAAGCAATGAAAATTACAAGTTCCACATAATTCTTGTGATATAAAAGGAACAAATAATAAGAACCAAGGAAATTATTATGCTAAACCAAAAATTTAACTGGTTCTCTCAATATCTTTTCATGTAACACTTAAAAAAAAAGCTTTTAGAAATTTTTCTTTAGTTATTTGTTGAATTAGGTGATCAAAGAAAAATACTTGTTAAAGAAATACATGCACCAGGCTTTTCTTGTTAAAACACAGTTTTCTCAATTCTAAGGAATGCTAGCATTCTCTGAAATCACGTCTCAGAATCAGAAGCTGATGCTAAGTAACCATTCAGGGCGTGGGCAAGGCAGCTCACTGCTGCAGTGTAACTATTCTGATGCCAAGTCAAGTTCCAAAAGAGTCAAACACCTAAACTACCCGTTTCGTAGGAACTGGAGCTGATTTGATATGTATTTTTAATGTACAAGTCTACTCAGTTTTAAGATAGATTTTTAATAAAATAAAAGAAGTACTTCCTGGACAAATTATTTTTTCTTGAAGGCAAAGTATAAAAACATGGACTGTGTGTGATTTTGTGTCTTTTCACAAAAGAATAAAGAATACTGTGATCAGTGGAATAAAATGAACGCTCTCATAGCCCCAGAATCTCAGGATACCCTTTAGAGATTCTAGAAGCTTTATTCACAGTTAATCTTACTGCTTAACATTACAATGAATATTCTGCAATGTTGCAACAACATGAATTAAGCGTAGACCAAAAGATAGTGTATAGATACATACAGAGGATACAGAACCCCAAATGTGGTATTGTTTCTGCTGTTGGTGGCACAAAATACCTTAAAAGAGTATTCTATCATGTTAACAAAGGGAAACAGGAGCTTCCAGCATTTGAATGATCATGAGAATATAAACTTTTATGTGGATACCTGATTCTTTTGTTCCTGTTTCTGTTGGGCAAGAAATTCTTCTCTCTCTTTCTCAACTCGAAGTTGTCTTGCTATTTTAAGCATCCGTTGATGATTCTGAACTGTCTCCACCTACAGTATGGGAATAAGTAGTATATGTTACTGTCAGGTTTAAGACAGACATTAGGAGGTCACATAACGCAGACATCCACTTATCATTTCCTTTTGGTAAATAGTATTCCCGAGAGATGACATGAAAGTTCCAGACTCCAGGTCCTTAAAAGTTCTGGGCTACTGCCCAGGGAGATTCCCTTCCCATCAATGTTATTTGAGTCCATCCTTAGATGTACACTCACGCCTTGCTTAATCTTTATTTGCATTCCTAAATCTTTGCAAGTCCTTAGGACTTGGGGCCAAAGTCTTACAGTGCTAGCTCTTGCCTTACCCTTTTCTTCAAACGTTCAACTCTCTTAATGAGCTGATCCTTTTCTTCCTCCATCGCACTGATATCCTAAAAAACAGTCAAGAAGACATTATAAGGAAAAGTATTCTTCATCTGTAGAATTCAAGTGAGGTTTTTATATGATTATGCATCTTCCATTTTCTTCACTTACAACTAGAGCCGTAAGCAACCAAGATCCCCTTTTAGATAAAGGGCATTTCTGTCCCCCAACCAGAGTTCTTTATTTGGCATCTTGGTGTTCATCTAGAAAAGCAACTAAAACAGGTTATAAAGTAGCAAGGTAAAGCTACCAACTGGCACATTTGTATTCTGATTTCAAATATGGGCACGTGATTTTCCAAAAATTTTCTACAATGGAAAGTGTGCAGGTCTAAAAACATGAACAACAGCTGCTGACATCCCATCTGCTCTATTAAATATCAAACTATATATTCTGCCAATTTTCCATCAAAATTGTTTTTAAGACTATGGTGTTTTCAGGACATAAATTTGTGTCTGGCTTTTGTCAATTAACCAAATTCCTTTCTACAAATAAAGACTTCAAACAAACCACCTTCCTTTTAATCAGCTCCACAATATTTCCAGTAAAAACAAAAAAAAAAGTCCTTACCAAGCCCCAAAACCTAATAAGCTAAGTCTCACAGCAATACTAAAATGAAAAATATACATGGTAGTCAGTATTGATACAGTTTGCGGAAATAGACACTGTTACTCCCTACTGGTGGCATTGTATTGAAGAACAATATCAAGTCTTAAAATAAATGTGCATACTTTCTGGCCCAGTAACTTCACCTCTGGGACACTGTAAGGATTGTCTTAGGTGCTATTTATATCTAAAAATTGGAAATGACCCAATTGTTTGAAGATTATTAAGTAAATTATGTCACAACACAATGAAAGTCACTAAAAATTATGCAGAAAAATGATGACTGACATGATAAAAAGTCATGATATGACATTACTTGAAAGAAGCAGACTATAACATTTATTTATAATACAATACCAAGAAAAAGGTTTAAATGTATTCACTAAAATACAAGTAGTAGTTATTGCTAGAGCATGGAGTTATGAATGAACTATTTTCTACTTTTAGCTTAATCATATTTCCTTACAAAGAATATGTTTAAAATAATTTGGTAATAATTAACAAAATTAAAATTACAGAATCTTGGTTATTTTATCATTTGAGTTCATTCACATGACATAATAGAGGAATAGGAGATGAACATCTATCTCTTATTCCATACTTTTTTATAAGTATCTACTTGTGGGTCTTTCTCTTGCATTAGATGTGCGTTCATCTTTCATATCTAGTATATTCAACAAACTCTTACTGAGAACCTACCATATGCAGGGCACTGTGATAGGCACTAGGGATATAGTGGTGAACAAGATACACAGACATGGTCCTTGCCCTCATAGGGTCTGAATATAGTTGGGAAAACAGACATTAAAATAATCATAAGTGTAATCAATGTTATAAAACAAAAAGAATTGGGGGAACTAATCTATCTGAAGAATCTGGGAAGGCCTCCCTGAGGAAGCAACTAACATTAGAAGTCCTGATTAAATGAGAAGATAAAGTTTTTATTTCTAAAAGTACAAAATCTATGAAAGTGAGAATTAGCAAGTGTTCAGAGAAAGAACTTATATGCCTGGTGAGAATATAAAGATATTTTTGGAGAACATTAAGTAACATGCATCAAAAGTCCTAAAAGTTCTCATATGCTTTAATAAGAATTCCACTTCTAGAAATTTATTCTAAGGAAACAATCACAGATATCCCAAAGTAAATTTATGTAGAAGATAATCAGAGCATTATCTATAACAGAAAGAAATGAAAACAAAACACTAAAAATGGTTAAACTATCTGTACCATGGAGTATTATTTAGTCATTAAAAATCATATTGTAGAAAGATAACCATGGGAATATATTCACAATGTAATGATTAAAAAATAATAAGATACAAATAATTATGGATACAGCGTGATCCCAAATACACACACATATACACACACAAAACCTGAAAGGATATAGTACAACAAAGTGCTAACAATTGGATCTTTTCCTTCTTTGTTCTTTTCTCTATTTTCTATAACATATATCCAATGTATATATGTTAGATAAAGACCCAAAATTAAATTACTTTTAATCCATGGTAATGGTCTACATAGTGCATAAGAATCCATTATGAATTCAGCCTGGCCTCATTAATTTCTTCAGTAAAGAACCAGCAAACGCCCTACAAGAGAAAATCTGCCATTTGCTATCACTAGTTTCCATATAGTCTTAAGACTCATACTGAATTAACTAAAAATAAAATTGCTAAATCTAATATTATTCAAATCCAGAAAAATTATGATGCTTTTTTTCCTTTACCCTTCGTATTTCTGCTGTAGAAAATCCAGATGCCTTGAGCTGTTCACATTCTTTATGCAAAGTTTTAAAGGCTTCCATCAACTCTTCATACTAAAAGAACAAGTTGAAAAAATGATAAACTAATGACTAGATTCAGTAGGCTTTTCTTTTTTCTATTTTTTATTTTTATTATTTTTAGTAGGCTTCTCTTAATAAAGTTATCTATTAACCTACAGTGATTACTTAAATCATTATAGAATAGCATTAAAATACATCCTTAAACATTTATATAGGACACAAAAAAGTAGGTGTATATTATCCAGTCACTAAAGACTTCTCTGGTTACTTTCCTAACTCACATTCTGTACTCTAGCCATGTTGGTATTCTTTCAATCCCTGGAATAGTCCATACTCTCACCTTCGATTTCCACACCCTATTCCTCTGAGAATACCTGTGACCCCCTCACCCCCAGCCTGGGTATCTCTTATTCATCCTCCAGGTCTAAGCATAGACCTCACTATCCTCAAAGAGCCTTCTCTAGCCCTGTATCTATCCTATATCAGAGTATCATGATATCAGAGTAAATACCGTATAAAATTGTAATTGCTAGTTACTGGTCTGCCTCCCTCCTTTAGACAGTGAGAGCCAGGAGGACAAAGATCATATTACTCATGTAGACTTCTGTATCCCTGGGGCCTAGAATAGTGCATAACTGATAAAAGTTTTCAATAAAAAATAGCTGAATGAATGAAAAAAATCTCAACTCTTATCCAAAATTTTTTTAAATAGTATTTTTGGTGGATAATGACAGGAAATTAATAACATTTTTTCTTCACTGATAATATCCTGCAAATCTGTAAATCAATGATTCTAAAACTCTTCATTCAGAAAGACAATGTGCATTTTTAATCAGGCTCTCTGCTAAATGACTGGCTAACTGTGTAAGTCATTTTATATACACAACTCAAAAGATGCTTCAAGAACAAATATGTCTTTATTATTATTAATTTTCCATTAATAATTAGCTGGGCATATTTAGTAAAAACTATTAATAAACTTCCTCCAGAGGCATTAGTTTTTATCCAATTTATTGACGGGGGATGGCAGGGAAGAGAAAATACTTCATGTTTTCACTTCTCTACTTCTCACATAATGTAAAGTCTTCAAAGTAAGGGCTGTGGTGGTCTCATTCTGCTGTACTTTTCTCATGGCTTCTAATGTAAAGTTTGACATAATTATTTGCATAAAACTTTCAACCCTAGAAATGTCTTAAGAGATCAATACTGACTCTTTTGAGTGACCACCATGGCTACGCAAAATAACATAATATATGGATGAAAATTCAACATTCAGTTGATCATTTTGTTTCAATGCAAAATTTTGGGCACATACCATATAGAAGCAACCCTACAAAACCCTGGAGAAAAACAAAGATGGATAAAACATGATACCTGTCTTCATAGACCTCACAATCCATTGGGGAGAGAGACTGACAAACTGTTCACAACATACGGGCACAAATAAGTCCATGTACCCACTATGGAACAAAAACACAAAGTGCTAAACAGAGGTTTTTTTTTTCCTTCCAAACCAAAGTCCTTTCAAATCTTAAGCCTGAATCCTCTCCTTCCATAATCTTTGATGGGCAATGCTTTGAAATCCCAGGACCAGGAGTGAGCCCAGCCAGAATCCTGAGCAGTCAAGAGCTTTAAGACCTTAAGGCCAGAACCCAGTATCACCCCAAAACTCGGGTGAGGAAACAGCACTGAAATTTCAAATTCCTGGTCCTTTCTCTACCTTCTGCCTGCTTGAGACCTTCTTTTGAGAGCACAAGCCTGGCTTCTTTGCCTACACACAATCTTTAAAGGTGCTCACATGTCCCAATTTAACTGGGGTAGTGTCAGTTCACATCTTTTGCTCTGGTGTAACTTTTTTTTTTAAATTTTATTTTATTGAGTTATAGTCAGTTTACAATGTTGTGTCTGGTGTAATTATTTTGATAGTCCTTTTTCTCTCTGATTTGGATGACAAATTGTAATAGTCACTAACTGATCAACAAAGTGCTCTGCAGTTCCAAGTCCAGGATCCTATCTACCCACATTTCTTAAATAATAAATTAAATTTTAAAATCCTAATTTTAGGGTTTTTTGCTAACCACATACTTTAATCATCAAAATGGTATTTGTGTACAGTCAATATTTTCATACATGATTACAGTTGAACGTTAGCTGATAACTTATTTTACCTTGGTGCCCCAGGTAATACAGATAGCAAATAAACTTAAGAGAGATCAACATATATTTCAACATGTACACCTTGCAACCCACTACAGATAGCTTAAAAATACCATTTATATATTATATACCTGTTTATTGGTATCAGCCACAGTTTCATCCTGAAGAAACTCACTTGGTACCTCAAGTTTTATTAAAAAACGAGCTAAATATGCTCTTTTCTTCAGTTCATTAGTCCTCTGAAGAAGCCAGTGGAGCACTGGATAAATTACAGGTTTACTTCCAATCACCAGGCCCTGACGAAAGGTACTCCTATAAAAAGAAAATAAACACACAGAGGCTTGTAAGTAAACCTTGAAAAGAGATTAACAATTGCTCAAAATCCAATTTACAATTTCCTGATGACTTTCCATGACTTTTTAAAAAAATAAAACCAAGGCTATTCTAAAGTCAGTCTGCACATTAACAATTATAAAATTAGGCCCACAATATTTCACTGGAATATATGGGGAGGTTGCTTTGGAACCATTAACTGGCGTGGTCAGCCTTAATACTTCACTTCATTTACTGGGCAGCTTTAAGTTATTGTTTTATGGTAGATAAATGAAAAAATGGAATAGTGGATTTGCCTGACTTTTCTGATTAGGAGAAAGAACTGACCCACTTAAGACGTCTGCGTGACAAAATAACATTAAAAGTTCAAGATTATTTTGAAATTCAGCGATGTTTTGAGGCCACTGACTTGGGGAGTACAGGTATTGCCTAGAAAGACTGACTGTAGCCTATGAAGGTTTGGCTACTAAAGCACAGCTCTAAGAAAGCATCACTTGATCAGATTCTTACATGTCCGTGGCATTTCCTGGAGGTTTGTATTTAAGGATACCAAGAAGGCTCAACATCCGTTTGGCTGTCTGCTCTGGCATCTCCTCTCGGATATCCACAACTTGCTAACAAATAAAGAAATTGAAAAAAAAAAAACGTTGTTATTGTGTATCTAACAAAGAACAATATTTAATCCCACTGACAAAACTGTTCTGCTAGAGCATAATAGTCACAATGGGGTCTCTTCATAAAAACAGATCAAGTATGGAGGCCCTAGATTCCAAGTGAGGGTACACACAAGTCAAATCAGGATTCATATTAAGAAGGTCAAGTTTAAAAAAGCCTCCAGTGGAAAAGGCCGGTGTATGAGAGACATGAGCTAACTTGCAATACAATAAAACCTTTTGTACGAGCACTTTCATTCCAGGACCAAATCTATTTATGTTTGGAAGCAGACAAATAATTTCTAAATAAGGTACAAGTAGATAATTTATTTTTGAGGTAGTAGAGAAAACTTAAAAGCACTACCATTTTACAGGCATGAAAAATTAGGCCCAGAGAGGTTAAGTAATTTGCCCAATACTCACAGATATTTAGTGGCAGAAACGGACTTTCTTGCTGCCCTTTTCATCACAGAGAAAGAGAAAATTCTTACCTTTGGGTCAATCTCAGCCAGAACATCATTGAGAACTTGTAATAGTTGCATTGGCTCCAGGGAATCAAATGTGATTAAATTATAGTTCTTCCTAAAAGGCTCCTTATTGAGATTGTCCACGATGAATTTGATTTGATCACTCATAATTAGGCCTTATAATTTAAACTAAAGAATAAAAATACAGGAAAAAAAATCCAATTTGTTGGTAACAAAGTTCTGTGTTAACAAAAATACAGTAAACAAAAAATCAGTATTAAGTTCATAAGAAGTAGGCATAGAAAGTATAATTCTACATGGCATGCAAACTGCTGTGGAAAGGATTATTTTGTTGAAAGAAATTAGAGTATGCAGACTTTATTATGAATACTGTTAACACTTAATGCTGTGTGTTTTTATATATGCATCTGGTGTAATAACAATCACATGAATTAACATCAAATTAACATAGACAAATGAATAATAAATCCCACCTACACTAACATTTCTCCCATTCAGCTCCACAACTTCTACTCAAGGATAAAAACTTGTTAGCCTGTAGACATGCTTCTAATTTTTTTTCTTTATTAGCAGTCCACATTAATCCAAATTTCCAATTTCTCTTGAAAATCAGATCTGGCAACCCTGGGTCCACTTGGTATAAGGCCACAGCCGTCTGAAACTGGGGAGAGGCTGCAAGCTTCAGCCTGGGTATGTGCTTTTCGGGTGTGTTTTGTTTTCCTCCCCTGCTACTCTTTACTCACTGACGTTATTGGCTTGGCCTTGTAGGCACTGGCTCTAGTAACTCAGGCCTTCATCTCCTTTGCCTTCAATAGTTCGGGTCTCTGCCTCTCACATTCCAAATCATTTGTAGGCTTCTGACTGCCTACAAAATAAAGTCCAAAGTCCTGGATTTTGAGACTCTTTAAGATCTAGCTCAATTTCGCCTTTCCCGATTTTATTTCCAAATTGTTACCTTTCACCCTTTCAAACTTCAGCTAAAATAATCACTGCTCCCTAAATAGTCTCTCCTCCTCTGCCTTCAGTTAATACCGTTTTCTCTGCCTAGGACTATAGGGCTATTCTCCTTCCCCCGCCGACCCACCCTCCAGAGGTTAAATCCTACCTGTCTTTCAAGCCCTGCCCTCCAAATGCAAGTTCCTCCAGGAAATCGCTGCCCTCCACGTTCTGCATCAGAATAGCAGCACCTGCCCTCCAAGTTGACCACTTTATCTGTACTGCTCTCCTGGAGTTACTTTTCTATTTTGTACTAGTTACTACTGTACAGTTTCTCTTCTCTACTAAACTGTAAATTCCATGAGGACATATCTGCCTAATTCTATCTCTGAATACCCACTGCATCTAAAACAGTGGCTTCTTCTGTTAGACTTAATGAATTTGTTCACAGGCCCAAGGTCAGAAAAAAACATAAGCCTAAACAAGGTGGCAGTGAGAAAGATCATAAATTTTTTAAAACATTGATTATCTGACTAATTGTTGAAACAGCTTAACCAAGACCCCTAATGTTTCTTGCATGTTTAGTATGGGAATAAGTGGTAGAAAGTTGCAAGCAAGCAGTTTTTTAAACCAGCAATTTTTAAAAAATGAATTAAAAAATGAACTGCTACAGAAAGAAAGAAAGAAAAAAAATACTTCAGTGATCCCTAATAGTTTTTAATCATGAATGAAGAGATGCCATTTTATGTAAGATATTAGTTGGAGCTGCATGAACCTTGCTCTGAAATAGATTTTTTTACATTCAGTGGGTGGAGCTGGATATTTAGAAAACATCAAAATGTATAAATATTATCATTTCCCTATAATTATGATAATATTATGAGTAAATGATTATTATTGCTGAAAAATAAGCCAGAAGATGGTAGAAAAGATAACCAATGTAGTTTAATGTGAAGTTTCCTTCAAGCTGTAAAAGGAAAACCTTTGCATAAATTAAATAAAAATCCACATTGGAGAAGCAATTTTTCCACTGTTGAAAGTATTTTATATAAAAGTCCATGTCACAACTTTCACACATGATATATTTAATTTTTAGGTGGAGGGGCATAGCTCAAGTAGTGGAGTGCTTGCTTGGCATGCACGGGGTCCTGGGTTCAATCCCCAGTACTTCTTCAATAAGTAAAATTAATTACCTCCCCCTCCCAAAATAAAAAATGAAATGACATATTTTAAAATTTTTAAAAATCATTTAGGCGTTATATATGTAGAAATTACATATATAAAACATAACATATATACACACAAATATATATTCTTTTTTCCTTTTCCAAAAAACAAAACACATGGATAAACGAGTAAAACGTTACCAGGAAAAGAAACTAACTGCGTTTCCCACCTAGGTGCCCACCAGCTTTCAGATGGTCACCCGCTAAGGACAAAGACGTACTGAACAGGTAGGTTGTCTATGCCCAGTGGGCTCTGGGTTCTAAAATTAGCAAAAGCAATTACTCTTCCCTATTCCAGCGGAAAGCTGCCACAATAATTCACAAGCACTCACCCACATAAGAACCTGAGGGGGTGGGGGTAAGAATTAAAACCAGGACAGGCGTTTATCTGGCACAACTCGGGACAGAAACGACACTGCCCTGGTCCCAGAGTCGCAAGAGCGCTGGACCTGCAGCCTCCTAAGACTCCCCAAAATAGTGTCCTCACCCCTCTGCCCCCGAGGCTCGGGGGGAGGGGACCACATACGACCCAGGAACCTCGCGGGTGCTGCTCTGGGCCCCATGACGGTTCATCCTGCCAGGGAGCGCCCCGGATCACCTCGAGGCCCCACAGGGGCTAACCCTCAATGTGGGGGCTTTGCTGCGACCCCTTCACTTGCGAGGTGTGGTGCTGAGAAGGGAAAGAGGAGGGGAGCTCGCTCGCTTCTATTTCGGGGTTCGGGGGAGTTTCCGAACGCGGGTTAGCGAGGTTACCTCAAATTCTCCTCACGAAACCACTTTCCCCCCAGGAGGCATCCGGGCTCTAATGGGTTCCTAGAGACGAGCTCCTTGGCAACGGTTGCTAGGCCGTGGACACGTCACTTCCGGTGGGGAGGGTCGGCGAGTTTCCGCGGGGCTCCGGCGCGGGCGGGCGGGCGCGCGCTCAGGAGGTAGGGGCTCCTCAGATGTGGTGCCGAGCGTGCGGAGCCCACGTGCAAACTTGGTTTACACGTTCTGAGCCGCTGCAGACAGCCTAGAGATTGGGGGGTTGTTACCGTGGCAATAAACTTTCCCAAACGTCCTGCAGTTGGCAGTTAACAAAATCTTCTCTTCGTTTTTAACCCGTTATTTAACCATGTTAAATGTGTCTTTTCTTTCCTTCCTCCCTTCCTTCTTTTCTTCCTTCCCTCCTTCCTTCATTCCTTCATTCACCAAACATCGGTAATGACTTCTTTGTTTGAGGCAGGGCCGATGGGATTTGGGTTGAGGAAGCATTTGGCCTGAGCTTCAAATTTAGGTTTTTGACATAACTATCTCCAAATTAGGTTATACGTAGGAACAATTGTAGTCTCTGGCGGGATGAAAAGAAGACACATTCATCATAGATTTCAGCTTCTTTGTCATGTTATTAGGCCACACGGCCTGTAGTGGGAATTAATTATTTTTCATCCAAAATTTTTTAATATGCTGAGAGCCTAAAAGAATTAAAAAAAAAAAAAAGAAAGAAAGAAAGAAAAGTAAATGGCCTAAGCTCCTTTTGGCTTCTGAGAGCCGATTTTTAGGCACCTGCAGAAATGAATAAGGTCCTACTTACATCTTCATGGAGCCTTCCATGAGGTAGGTGGGAGGAAATCTTCATGCCCAGATCACAGAGGAGGCCAGGAAGACTACCACAGCAGACAGAACCCCAGGATTGCACCAACTGGCTGTGGGGGGAGACCTTGGTGAATGGTATTTTGAACAGCACCTATTAGACTGGAGACCGCTGTATGTGGTGATGTCAGCTGGCAATGAAGAAATGAGAAGGAATAAAAAACGAAATTCCTTACACCCTGAGAACTTAGTTGCCTGCTCAAACACCTTGGAAGAAACCAACTAAAGATTTAGCATCAGATTTACAAAAGAAAGCAAAACAAAACAAATTCCGAATTAGGTATCTCCTGTATGCCCTCCTCTGTGCTGGCTGGGGGGATGCAGTGGTGGGTGTGGAATTACCTGGCCTCTGTCCCCATGGAGCTGACAGTCTAGTTCGGGAAGAGACACAGTTGAACAGGCAACACCAATACAACTATGATAAATACTATAATAAAAGGACTCAATGATGGCAGAACCCAGATGTAGGGTCCCAACTTTACTTGGAGCTGTAGGGACTGTACTCTCAGGAGAGGTTCCATCAGACAGGGTGGTGTTCAAAAGTCAGTAAAAAATTAGCCAAACAGGAAAGGGGAGAGTTATTTGGGCAGAGGGAACAGGATATTCCAAGATGAGTACACTGCTGGCTGCAGGGCACTTGGAGAGAAACTAAGACGGGTCCCAGCTCATAGCAGCTTAAAACTAGTTGGAGGAGGCAACATTTAAAACGTTGAAAAGTTAAATAACTTAAGTAAGTCTGGGAGTAACAACGAAAGATGCATACAAGGGATG
Organism: Camelus bactrianus; assembly: GCF_048773025.1. NCBI lineage: Eukaryota > Metazoa > Chordata > Mammalia > Artiodactyla > Camelidae > Camelus > Camelus bactrianus. The sequence goes on along the minus strand of NC_133570.1, from coordinate 6,961,999 downwards.
AAATACTTGATCGATCCTGTTGGGTGTGTTACAAGATTCCCCTGGCTGCCCGGATTTGAATCTTGGATTGCTGTTGTGTGGCCTCGCCTATTTCATTTCCTCATCTCTGAAATGTGGCTATAATAATAATATCTTTCTAAAAGGGTTGATATGAGGATTGAGTGAGTTGATACAAGGAAAGCGATCAGAACAATGCCTGACAGAAGAGCTAAGGACATTTGCCCTTTTTTCCCCTTCTTTTAAAAAAATCAGATGGTTAGATATGCTTCTTCTATAGTCTACAAATGCAGGCTCTACAAAGATAAGGGTGGCTTTTCTAGCAGTTTTTAGTTCCTCCTCTGCCTGTTGCTGCTGTTATGGAAACACCACACATTTAAGTTATAAGAATTCAATCCTGTGTAAATTCAAGTAAGCAACGGAATCTACTCCCTGCACTCAAACTTGAGTTAATTTTATGCTTAATGTGATTGCTCTGAAACAAAGGAAAGAATCTGAAGCCCATCAGCATGCTTCCTGGGATCCATATACTGAGAAGCATGTTCCAACCTGAAGCAAAACAGAGAGACCTAGAGAGGCCTGCACATCTTGGGTCCCTGCCTATCTATCAGGCCCACACACAGGCCAAAGGAAGACTTGCTACCACCCCTTAATTCGTTTAAGATAAAAAGATTCATTGAGGAGTCCAGGAAGAACTCTTTAGCAACAATTTTACCACAGTGAAGGCATTGCTGATTACATCCCAAGTGAAGCCACCCACATGAAGACTTTTTTTCTCCTTAGATGCTATATTGAGTCTTCCTTGTAAACCCTAAAGATGCCTCTTGGCTGATCTATGGTTGACGCTTTTAATAGGTGAAGGGAAGTCTCAGTCACAGGAGACAGACTTTCTGAAAGACTCCCACTCCTACCCTGACTTTTTTAGTAGCTTATTAGGATATAATCCACATACATACAATTCACCCAATTAAAGTACACAACTCAGTTGCTCTTAGCATATTCACAAAGTTGTGCAACCATCACCGCTATCTAACCCTAGAACATTTTCATTCCCCACCCTCAAAAAACCCCATTCCCTTTAGCCATCATCTCCTGGTTTGCAATAAAAAAAAAAAAAAAAAACCCTACCACTTCTCAGCTCCTGGCAACCACTATCTGCTTTTCTTTTCTATGGATTTGCCTTTTCTGGCCATTTGATATAAATGGAATCATAAAATATGTGGCTCTTAGCATCTGGCTTCTTTCACTTAGTGTAATGTTTTCAAGGTTCATCCATGTTGTAGCAGATATTAGTACTTCATTCCTTTTTACGGCAGAATAATATTTCATTGTATGGATTTTTGATCATCCATTTACCTGTTGATGGACATTTGGCTTTTTTTTTTTTACTTTTTGACTACAATGAATGGTGCTGCTATGAAAACTCACGTACAGACCTCCACTCTTATGGATAAAGCATTTCCATTGACTAAGTCCTGTGAGCAGGGTATGTACATCAGGAGCATGGGTAAATGGAGGGCTGGTCCTCTTGGATTTGTCTTTTCCTTCCCGGTCTTGTTAATTTTGGCCTCTTGGATGCTCTGATTGCAGACAACAGGACCAAAGCCGTGGATTCTTTAGCAGTTTTTGGTTGTAACAACAGACTGTTGTTGAAACCTACTCATCCTTTGCTACCAAAGCACTAAAATCCCCAATTTGCTTCTAAGCCAAAGCCCTTTCAGAAGAAAATGCTGTTATGTGGTATTATCCTTTAAATGTTCACCAATCTCCAGTGGAGGAGAGGGTGGGGAGAAGTGTGGAGGACATGAGAAAGAAAGTGGAAGCTGCCCCTTCTAGCTCCCTTATTTAACCTTGTAGATACGGCAAGGACCATTCACAGTTATGAACCTCTGACTCTCGGTCAAGTGTTTTTTCAAAACTCAGTTTAGTACTAGATAAAAAATATAGAGACTGGTCATCATTTCATGCAACTGTGAATTCCAAGTATACTACTACCTTCAGCTATGGCTTGATCTAGGAGCTCAATGATGTCATCTTGACTTTCTCCCTCCATCTCTTTGTCTCTCAACTCCACTTTCCTGAGTGGGCTGTTAGTAACAAGAGGCTTCCATCCTTCTAGCCTAGCAAACTCAATAAAAGCAGACTCTTTGCTTAATAGTTCCAGCAAATTCCCTGGGCAACTCTCATTGGTCCAAAGTGTGTCAGACCATTCCTGAATCAATTGTTATGACTCTGATGGGCATAGCAATAGACTGGGTAAGGATGGTTCCTCAAAAGGAAGGGCTGGATTCTGTTACCAGAGGTAGAGATACTATGCAAACAAGAACAACAGTCCTGTTCAGGTGGTCAGGTAAGGAGGTGGTTAAATCTTAAAAGCTGGGTAAGCAAAACCAGAAAAGGAAGAAATGAGATTGTACTTATATTGTGGGAAGTATGTGTATCAGTGTGAAACTTCTCCCTTATTTCCTTCAAACAAATTATCTTTTTTCAACGCAGACTTCCCCGATGGGCCAAATGGGGTCTTGGGATAACAGCAGACCCTCCGGGTCCCCACAAAAATCTGACGATGCCATGCACTTAATTTCTCCAGCCTCTTCTCATTTCAGAGCTTTCAAACAAGAACTTTCCTGTGCAGAGTACAGGGAATTCAAGCCAATTTTCTGTTTTTGGTATTAAATTTAGACCTTTCATCCTGACCATGAGATATTTCTGGATTCTGCACGAGTATTCAGCGAATGCCAGTTTTCAAGATGCTATCCCATCTGGGGCTACTCTGCATACTGCCCACTTTATCTCATTCTTTTAAAACTGGGAAAAATGACCCAGACACAGGAACAAATTCGGAAGTGGGTTATTCCATCATCCATTAATTGTCATCTAATGCCTTTGCCATCTAGGTTACTTGGAAAGAAATTAAACTTAAATGGAAACTTGAATTGAGTTTTGGAGATATCCTAAATTGTCTCTGCTCTGGCAACTTAATCTTGTGAGTAGCAGAATGTGCTTTCCTAAAAGGTTAAAAGGTAAATAATATGTGAAACATTAAACTGAATGGATGAGGTTCCAGAGCTCTTATTAAATGCCTGCCTGGCACATTTTTGTCAAATGGTTTTTTAAAATGGGTTTTGCGAGATTCATGGGCAGTGTAGAGGAGCCAAAATAATATGCAATTCATATTAGCTCCTTGGTTGTAAGTATGGGTTGAAGTATAGAATGCATCTAACATTCTTACTGGGCTCAAATAATAATTATGGCATCACTTACTGAGGGCTTACTGCATGTCAGGAACTTTGTTAAATACTTCATGTATGTGTCAGAATTTATTAAAATATCAACTATGTGTGTACTCCTTCTGCTTCCCCTCCTCTTAAACAATCTGCATCACCTTGAGTTTTTCAGGCTGAAATCAGAAGCTCTACTTCTGTCTTTTGTAAAAGTCTAAAGTCTTTGAGGGAGTTTATACTGGCTGTCATCAAAAGAGGATTGGGGAGAAAAGTTCCTTCCAGAGTAAGAAGACACAAGAGAGATGCTAAGAAGATTGGGAAAGGATCACAGGTTGATAAATCTGGGGTGGCTCCTGAGAAGGTGGAAATAACCCCCAGGAGGCCACACCATGAGTCCAGTGGCTTCCAGTGTGGTCCAAGCTTTCCTTGTCTCAGGCCTGACACGAAGCATCAGTGCCACTGGACCTAAAAGGACCAGACAGCCTGGGATGATGGGTGGGTGACCAAGCAGTCACAGGGATGGGCCACTGACAGGAGATTGCAAGTGATTCTCTGAAGCTTTGTCACTGCAGAAGGGCACAAGGACTTGGCAACCTCCAGGATATGTGTAAGGAAGAGATGCCCAGGAATGACAGGATGGGGCTTCAGAGCTGGAATTCAGTTGATTATAATACACTTCCTCTAGCAAATCTGAGTTGTGAACTCAAATGGGTAATCTCTGTATCAGTCAGCTTCCTGGCAGGATAAAGGAGGCACACTCTGGGCAACTGAGGAGAGCTTAAAAAACGACTATTTCTAAAGGTTTGGGTCAGGTTTATGGAAACCAACAAGGGTCCAGAAAACAAAGGCAGTCATTGCAGCCTAACCTGAAGCAGCCAGAGAAGGGAACAGGCCCCAGAAGCCCGACACAGAAGCTGTAATAGAGAAGGTTGCCCAACAGGAGCCTTTAGATGCAACCAGTCTTGACCTCACTCTCCTCCCACCCTCTGATCTCCTGCCTGGCCTCCTGTTAGCTAAACCCAACAGGGAACCAAAGGGGCAGGTATCCCTTGAAATCACTAGTGCAAACTGGCTTTCCAGGGAGAAAATGGCAAAGTGGGGATCTGGAGGGACAGATGGAATGAATTATAAATTGAATTATACAATAAAAATTGACCGACAGATTTTTTTTTTTTTTTTTTTTTGAGAAAGATCTTGTATGGTCAGCTGAACCACTCCCACATCTGCAAGCTGCCCTGGTTCTCCAGCTGAAGTTCCAGGCATCGCACGGAGTTAGGCCTAATTTCATTTTGGCACACTGCCCACACCCACATCATCTCATTTTAATCTTCATGACAGGTTTGCAAGGGCAGTATTGTTTTTTCCACTTCATGATTAAGGAAATTGAGGCCTGGAGAGTTAATAGAGGGCCCAAGGTCTCATAGCTGGCAGCTGGCTGAGCCAAGATTCAAACACAGGTCTGCCTGATCCCAAAGTCATTTTCATCAACCCCTAAACTGGCTCTAAATGGCTCAGCAATCTGGAAGAAGGATCATAAATCAAGCCACTGAGGCAAAGCAATTTTCTGTGTGAGGCAAAGGGATTTTCTGTGTGGGAGGGCCAATGTTAACACACTGTCTGGCTTTCTCTGCCTACAAGGGCTTTGCCAAGGAAACTCTTTTCTTCCCCAGGTAGGGCTAATGGTCTGAAATCTAAACGCTTACTCTGGAATCAAAGAAGGGGAAGATGGAGAGAAAACACTTGGCCAGTGATGGGAAAAATGTGTATTTTCATTTCAGATGCCTTTCAAGTTCTTTTTTTCCCAGCTGAGTGCTGGTGTATTTATAGAATTTAGGGGGAGTATTTAAGGGTAACCAGCAGTGGATCTGCATTTTGGGCCATCAGGAAGCTCAGAATCATGCAGGAAAAGGTTGATGGGAGGGGACAAGAAAAGGCCAGGAGCAGCAGGGCACAAAATAGTCTTCTCCTTCATGTTGCCAAGATCTTTCCTCCCTCCTGGGCTGATGACATCAAATCAAGGTCTGTAAGAGTGCTATAGATGGAATTATAGAATCAAACGGATGGATGGCGAAACAATTTGTGGTATAAACATACAGCAGAATATTACTCAGGTGTAAAAAGAAATGAAGTTCAGAGACATGTTACAGCAAGGATGAATCTTGAAAACACTTTAAGTGAAAGAAGCCAGACCCAAAAAAAGGCCACATATTGTATGATTCCATTTATAAGAAGTATCTAGAAAAAGGCAAATCCATAGAGGCAGAATGCAGGCTGGTGATTGCCAGGGGCTGAGGGGGAGGAAAGAATGTGGAGCAACTGCTTCATGGGTACAGGATTTCCTTTGGGGGTGATGGAAATCTAGAAATAGACAGAGGTGGGGGTTGCACAATATTGTGAATGTACCAAATGGTGCTGAATTTCCCCTTTAAAACGGTTTATTTTATGTTATGTAAATCTCACCTCAGTTTAAAAAAAAAATGATGGGCAGTCAGGGCATTGGGAGGTCACCCCAAGTCTTCCAGGCTGTGTTTGCTCCCTACAGCTGAAGTCCCAGGTGCTGCACGGCATAAGGCCCGATTTCCTTCTAGGCTTCCCTTCTCTCTCTACTCCCTGACCACTGGTTTCCTTTCAGTTGCTCAGACACACCGAACCCGCCCCAGCCTCAAGACCTTTGCACTGCTGTTTCTCCTGCCTGGCTGTTCTTTCCCCAGGCCTTCACCAGCCTGGCTCCTCCTCACTCAGGTCACAGCTCAGACGTTAGTTTCTCGGGGAGGCCTTTCGTGACCCCTTGACTTAAAGTAATCCACCTACCAGCCATTCTCCATCACTGTGTTTCAGACTGTGGATTATGGCCCATTAGTGGGTACTGAAATCAGTTTAGTGGGTCCTGACTGACATTTTAAAAAACTGAAATGAAGTGGAATAGCAACTATCACACAGGATAAAGGTAAATACTTCTGTGTCAGAAATACTTTTGCTGTGTAACAAACCACTCCAAATTTATTGGCTTAAAAACAACACCTTTCCACCTACAAGGCTATGGGTGAGGTGGGCTCAGCTGGCAGTTCTGCTCCACCTGGCACCTGCTGGGGTCGCCGTGTGACTGAATGCAGCCGGGAGCTTGTCTGGGGCTGGAACATCCAAGATAGCTTCCCTCCTTTCAGGAACCTCAGAGCCCACTGCCATTTCTCCCTCTTTGGACTCTCTCTTTCTCCTGGTGGTCTCTCATCATCCAGTGGTCTAATCTGAGCTTCCTTACATGGCAGCTGGGTCCTAAGGGCATAAAAGGGAAAGCCACCAGGCTTCTTCAAGCTGAGGCCCAGAACAAGCACAGTGTCATTTCCATCACATTCTATTGGTCAGAGCAAGTCATAAGACCCTCCCAGATTCAAGGAAAGGAGAAACAGACTCTGCCTCTTGACAGAGGAGTGCATACCAGGAATGATGCTTGCCAAACTGTTGGCAGACATCTTTGCAGACCATCTACCACAAATTGTTTTGTGAAAGTTTTATTTCAGCTCAATAAACATACATGTGTGTTCATTGGGTCACACAATAAATATATTTCTTACCGTGAGTCACAGTCAAAAGGTTTGAAAAACATCCCTTCCACATCCCTTTTTAAATTTCTTCCATAGCACTTAGTACGCTCGGAACTGAATTACCTTTATCATGTATCTCCCTCCTCAGAACATAAGCTCTCTTGGGGCAGGGACCTTGTCTACCTTGTTCACTGCTGTATCCCCAGCACCTATCAGGGCCTGGCACTTAACAGGTGCTTAATAAAAATCTGCTGTTGTTGGATGGGCAGTAACAGCTATCATTTATGGGGTGCTGAATACTTAAAAGCGTTCGTTATCTCACTTAATTTGTTCAACACATATTTGAGTTCCTACTGTGTGCTGGTGTAACCACAGGGAACAAAACAGACAATAATCACTACCACATGGAGTTTACATTGCACTGTGATACTACAATAGTATTGAGTAGATTTGTTGATACAGTTTTGACAGATAAGCAAACTGAGAGCTTAGGCAATTTGCCCAAGGTCATACAGCTAATAATTTCACCCTGATAATCCTTCTCCACTCTGCCACAGATGTTGGGTCTTGTGCAGAGATGGGCCTAAGTGGTTACAGATCTCAGTTCCTGCAACTGCTTCCTTGAAGGCTCAAGCTTCTTTCTGGGAATCAGGCACTGGGCAGTGGGAAGAGGTGAGTCCCATGACCTCAGAGTCCCTGCCTACCCCACCCCACAGCCCCCCCACTCCGTGACGACGGCTCACACCTGGGGTGTTGCAGATTTGAGCCACAGGTCTCAGTCACCCCCACTGTCTTATCGGCATGTGACATCCCCAAGTGGCTGGGGCCCGCAGGCCTGGCAAAGAATGCAGCCCGAGCAAAAATAAACCTGCCACATTCTTTGGCAGCCCCCTGCCCCTTCCCGCTCTCCAGCCATCCGTCCTCACAGCAGAGCCTGCCAGAGAAGGCCGAGAGAGGGAGAGCAGGGTGGAGGAAGTGCCGCTGCGGTCCAACCCTGAGAAAGAGAGGGAGAGGGGAAGAGAGGAAGAGAAAGAGAGAGAGAGATCACCTTATATGGGAACATGCGCAGACAATGTGTGGCAATGGCTTAGAGGGCAGCAGAGGTCAGATACCAGACAGATGGAAGAAATTAAACATGGGACAGAGCGTGTTCCTGGGCCCTGAAAACAGCTCTTGTTTCACAGCGAGTTCGCACAAAACCTGGCCCGTTTTCCTTTTTTGCCTAAGCCGAGCAAGATGTGCGTCCTAAACTCTACATGACTTTGAGTCAGGCCCCCGACTCTGGCTTGGCTGAGGTCTCAATCCTTTCAAGTCATTTCTTTGACGAACAAAATTCCTCTTTGCAAAAAAAAAAAAACCCAAAAAACTGGGCCTGTTTCCCAAGAGTTTCCAATATCTCTCCAAACCGCGTAAATTAGTGGTTAATGAGTAAATACCCCTCCATTTCTCATTCATTTATTCATTCTTTCATTCAACAAATATTGAGGACCAATTATACCCCATGCACAGAGCAGGGTCTGGAAAGACAGTCTTGATGATAATGAGTAATAGTAATAATAATAACAATAACAATAATAATAATAGTTACCATTTGTTGATCTGCACTCATCTGATATGTATTTCAGTTCATAACAATTTACTTAGCACCTTCCATTTTCGAGTCATTGGTGATACCTAATGTTGATCTAGAATCATCTGGTTCCAGCCGTCGTGGAGTTTACAAGGGGGTGGGGGAGTAGAAATGACAGCTATTGAACGAGTGATCCCACTGGACCCTAACAGCAGCTTTTGGAGTTAGCTACCATTGCCGTCTCCATCTTACACAGGGTTTCTTCAACCTCAGCACTACGGACATTTTGGGCTGGATCATTCTTTGCTCTGTGTGTGCGTGTGCGTGTGCACGTGTGTATGCATGTGCGTGTGTGTGTGTTGGTAGGTAGGGGATGCTGCTCTGTGCACTGTAGGATATTTAGCAATATCTCTGGCCTCTACCCACTAGGCATCAGTAGCAATAACTCTCCCTCCAGTTCCTTCAGTTTTAACAACCGAAAAATATCCAGAGATTGCCAAATGTCCATGGGGGACAAAATCGATTCTAGCTGAGAATCACTTTTTCAACAGATGAGGAATCAGAGGCTCAGGGCAGGTTATACAACTTCCCTAAGGTCATACTACTGGCAAGTAGGGCTCACATCCTGGTCATTCTGCGTCCAAAGCCTATGGGCCTAACCATTACAGTGTGAAAACCTGTTTCCTTGACAACAGATGACTATGGGTTTGGATGGTTATAGAACTTATTAGCTAGCTCATTTCACAAAATGGAAGTCATCAGTGTTAGTTCAGATCCTCTGAGAAGCAGATGCCACGACAGGCACAGACTTGCAAGAGATTTACTGAGGATTTCTTTATTTACGCCTATGGAGGACAGAGGAGAAGAAAGTGAGGGTAAGCAGGAGACTGTTCAGACCGTGACGATGGTCTGATACCTTGCAAGGAGAGGGAGAAGGAAGGACTGGCCTTGGACAGCAGCACAGTTCTAAGAAAGTTTTGGCCATGCTGAAAGGGAGTCCCCCAGCCACGGTCAGCTGTAGGAGGAATTCAGGTTGGGCAGCAGTGGGGCTTCACTAGTGCTCCCACTATGCTCTGTGTGGCTGGGAGCAGCCTGGCGAGGTATGGCCTTGGCATGAACTTGGTGAATGCGGAGAGGTGGGAACTAGACTGTCAGTCAACCATGCTCTTCGCAGCAGACTCTTTGGAGTGAGATCTGAGCGGTGCACTCCCAGGCTGCCACATCATCAGAGAAGTGCTGTCCAGTAGCTACAATCACCTGAAGACAAGATTTAAAAGGCACCAGAGATGCAGTGGGCAACAAAGCCAGGCTGACATCCTTTAAGCCAAAGGGTTCGTTTTCCTTGCAATGTCTGAGCTTCTCAGTGAGCTTCAAAGTCAGCTTCAACTGGGGTACCACCAGCAGGGAGGTAGTCCAGCCTCAAGGGTCTCCTTTGTAGTTTCCCATGTAGGCACTCTCTGAGCCTCAGTTTCTCCATTTGCATAATGGAATTAACCTGCCTTATCTCACAGGGTTGATGTGAGGATTGAATGAATGTTTAAGGAACTGCTTTTCACGGGAAGATGGAGGTCCTCCTGCACAAACTTTCTGTGCATCCTTTGGTTTTGTACGGACACCTCCCTGCTAGCCACCCTCTCATTCTTCCAACGAAGATTCATCTTGGCACCTACCCAAGGGACAGCAAACCAGCATTTCCAGGACTAAGTTTCACAAATGGACAAGTTGTGTTTGACTCACAGAGTGCTAAACAAACAAACCAATAGAATGAACCTTCATGAGAAAACTGACGAATTTCAAGATGAAACCAAACTCAATGTGACTCAACTCCATTTGTTCAGACTGTCTAGAATTTTGGGTTCCGTTGAAGAAATCTGGATATACTAGGTGGCAGACTGGCTGGAGGTGAGAAGAGGCTGCCTGCTCGAGATGGGACATGTGCTGACCCGTTTGCCACAGTCCCCACTGCTCCCTGTCATCTATGATCCTGAAGCCAGTGTCAGTTGCTGATTACTATCACATTTTGCTGCCATTCTTAGAATGACAATCCTCTGTCTCGTGTATCTATCAAAGGGGAAGCCTATGCTCTTTTTTGTACCTGTCCCTACATCACCCCCTGATGCCTGCAGCATCCATGTTTACCTTTAAGCTTGCCATCCTTTTAAGCCCTTCTGGAATCTTCTTCCTAAAATTATCCCTGCGGTTTCATAAGAATCCTCTACATTTTTGTTTACCTTCAGTTCACAAAGCAGTGTCATTTACTTCTTCCAACAACCCAAAAGACCCATATTATTTCCTCCATTTTAGAGAGGAGTTGAGTCCTGGAGAGATGAAGGGCTGTGCAGGAGAACACAAGTGGTTAGTTGCAGAGCAAAGTCCTGGCACTAAGCTCGATACTTTTCCAGTTACTTTAGGCTGCAAAGTGTATTAGAACTTTCAGTTGCAAAAGATAGAAAGTTAACTGAAACTGACTTAAGCAAAAAGCTTAAAGTTTATTAATCCCAAGGAGTTATGGGCTTTAAGCACAACTGAACGGAGGAGCTCCAGTGTTGTCCATAGGACTCTGTCAATACTTCTCCATTTCTCTTCATCTACTCTTTACTGTGTTAGCTTTATTCTCACCAGGCCACTCCACTCACGATGGCAAGACAGGCTTCACCCTATTAGCTTCAAACCCAATGGAAAAAGATTTTCTTTTTCCAGACAGTCCCAACAAATGGACTTGAGTCCCACTGATCCTGATTGGCCTGATCTAGTCATGAATCCACCCGTGAGCCAATCACTAGCCAGAGGGATGGGGTGTTTTGATTGGTCAGTTTCAGTCATGTGACCACCTTTAAACAAGGGTTGGGGGTTAGCTACACTAATGAGCTGAGGGTTGACAGTGGCAAAAGAGTGACTCCCCAAAAGAAAAGTGGGTGCTGTTATCAGAAAGGGGATTAATTCTAGACAGGTGAAAAAAACAAAAACAAAAACAAAAAAAAACAGCCCCAACCAGATTATCCATTACACCTGGAATCTTGCCCACCATTTTCCCCTCTAGCCTTCCAGTATGTACCCGTCTTCTCCCCTACCCCCACCTCCATTGCCTTGTTCCTGAGACATATCCTTCCTCTCATTGGAAGGCCATCCTTATACCTTCTTTCCTCATTTAAATTGACTTCAAGACCCAGGTCAAGCCTCCCCTATTCAACCATTCTGAGCTTCAATTAAGTTGTTCTTCTGGGAACTCCCAGTACAGTGAGAATAAAAAGCACACACCCCAGCACTCAGCTCCATAGCTGTTAAATGGATGAATGAGGAGAAATTTACATGAATTGCAACAATTAGGAGGCAGGGTCAAGATCAGAAGGAAATAAACATCACTGTTAGTGGTAGCATTCTTGATGGGTTATGGGTGATTCTGGCTTTTCTTTATCCCTTTCAATATTTTCTACAACTGAAAAAAAAAGATAATAGTAAAAAGGAAGTAATGTGAGTCTGGTTTAAATACCCAGACTATAAGCAAGGTGGAGGCAAGGGCCCAGTGTTGATTCTCACACATCCTCCGAACTCTCAGCGGCAGGGCACACAGTGTAAGAGCTAGTTAGAGCTCAGTGGGAGCTAAATTAACAGCATCAGGACTTATGACAGAGACTGTCCACTTCCTTCCCAAAAGCCAGTCCCCTCTCTTCTTTCAGACTCTCCAAACTCCAATTTTGTGTGGTGTCCTCTGCCTCTTCCTCACTGCCATGTGCTTCATGAAGATGACTCCAGCCCCAACCCCTGCACTGATCAGTCTAGCCCAGGATTTCTCAACTTCAGCACTATTGACATCTTGTGCAGGATAATTCTTCTAAAGCTGTTGAGTGCCACCTTGGAGTTTACTTGTTATATGAAGTAAAAATTTCCTTAATGCCGAAGTGTTAAGGCTAACTTGAGTCGTGCCTTTCTGTTACAGCATCTTAATCAACACGAAGGTCAGTTAAAGACATTGCACACACATACAAATAAAATGACCGTCAAAAACAGTGATTCTGTGGGTAGGTGGGGGTGGATACTAGAATCTGGAGTTGGCGGCAGGTGTTTCACTTGACAGTCCCTTTTGAGTACCACTGTTGATATAAAGCTGTTCCAGTTACACGAAGAATGCTGACAGCCTGTGCAGGTGCTGAGACAGAGACAGGGGCTTAATTCCTTTTGCAAAATAAGGAGCAATATTTGGACCTGAAGCCACTATGTCCCACTATACAAAAACTGTTGCAAAACACCAAGTTCTATACTTGTCAGCTAATATTTCTGGGAGTCTACGAAACAGCTGCTAAGATGGAGCCGGTTAAGAAATGTTAAGCCAAATGGCATAACCTCTAGAAGCCTCAGTTTGCTCATCTGTAAGCTGGGGAGAGCAAGATGTAGATCCTCTGATACTGAAGGTCAGAAAATACTGCATGAACCATAAAGCAGGTAGTGGGTTATCACTCCTAAGCAGGCAAGACATACAGCAATGCAGTTACTAGCATTGGAATGTTTAAATTTAGGATGTGGTGTAACCAAAATTGTCTGTTGATTGTTTATATGTGGTCTTGTTAAGTTTCTTATGCTTCTGGGCTTCTACTTCCTCATTTGTACACTGTGGCAAGACCTCATTCTGACTGTGCACTGAGGATAAAATAAGGCTGTTTGTAAAAGAGAAACATTCCACTATTACCATTTCACCACAGTTTTCTTGTCTTTTCTCATCCTGGGTCAGGGAATAGCAACATGGCAAACAAAACTAGACTTGGAGGCACCGACTCCATGGTGAACATTGGTGCATCGCTACCCTCTACTGGTCAGCAGCAGTGCCACAGTTGGATACAGAGAAGAGAGGGTCCCTGGAGGGGGACCCTGGAAACTGAGGCTCAGAGAGGGGAAGGGACTTGCTGGAGGGCACAGAGTTAGCCTTGGACAGAGCATCTGGGACTCCTGATTCTTAGCTCTTTCCAAAGGGAGAAAAATGAGGACTGGAACTCACTCATTACGGCTTCACTCTTGCTAGGCTCGCAGGAGCTTTTCCAGGTAGTCTGATTGGGATTTTTTTCTCTCCAGTTCTTCCCTCACCGCCCAAATTGCTTGGACTTCCTGTCCTTTTCTTCGCACCAAGGTAGCCACTGTCAGCCCCGAGGCTGAGTCCTGTTGGGTCCTGGGAGCTTTACAAAAATGACCCCAGATCCTTACAACTGCTTTGTAAGGTGGGCCAGGAAACTAAAGCTCAGAGAGGTTAAGACACTTGCCCAAGGTTGAACAGCTGGTAAGCAAAAGAACCAGGACCTCAACTCTCACCTGAGACCCCAAAGCCCACATTCTAACTGCCACCAAAAAAACCCGAAATAAAGCAAAACATCATGGCAACTTGTGTTGAAGAAATGATATAAAGGTAATCGTGTTTTTTTAAGTGCCCCAAATGGCATTTGCTGGGCAGGTATATGATGAAGCAATGAAAGAGGGGAGATTTTTTTGAGCACCAACCACATACCAGTGACATTTACATCCATTATCTGTCAATTCTCCTATGACTCATACATGATCTTGAATCCTGTCCACAATATTAAGGCAGAAATAAGGAAACTGATTTCAAAGAGTTTAAGAACTTTGCCTGAAGTCACTCGGTGAAAGCTGGCATTCACACTCTAATCCCCCTGCTTGGTGTTAGTATATAAACAAATCATGCTTTTAAGAACATACACAGAGGAGAGTATGCGGTAGCCTGGGTCCGGCTAGGCTGCGGGCCTCTGCCATGAAGCCCCTCAGGCTCTCCTGTAAACCGTCTTCTTCCTGGAGGCCTCAGGATTTGAAGTCCTCCTGATCTGGATTCAAACCCACTTCCGAGCACTACCAGGTGCCAGGCCCTGGCTGGGTATGTTATTTCATTAAATTCTCATGAACACTGTGAGGTTGACAGCATTTATTACCTCCATTTTCCAGGTGAGCAGACTGAATCTCTGAGAAGTTAAGTACAGTTGACCTTGAACAACACGGATTTGAACTGCCCTTGTCCATGTCCACGTGGACTTTTTTCAATACTGAACACCACAGTATTACACGATCCACAGTAGAGTGAATCCCTAGATGTGGAGGAACTACAGATACGGAGGGCTGACTGTAAGTTATACGTGGATTTTTGACTACATGGGGGGTCGGTGCCCCAATCCCTGTGTTGCTGAAGGTCAACTGTATCTTGCACGAGTGCGTGGGGGAGCCCAGGTGTTGATAATTTGCCAACCTTCTATGTGATACTATCTTCGTGGTCTTATTCTTCCCCATTAGCAGACAGGAAAACAGAGTTTAAGACAAGTGAAAATGACTTGTCTCAGAGCCTTTGCACTCATTGTTCCCTCTGTATGCAATGCTCTTCCCAGACGTCCCAGTGACTCACTCACTCCTAAGATCTTCACTTAAAAGTCATCTTCCCAGGGAGGCCTTTTCTGACCATCCTGTTTAAAAGTTCATCCTCAACTCTTACATCTCAATGACAAAGGGCAGACGACCCGATTCAAAGATGGGCAAAGGACTTAAATATACATTTCTCCAAGAAGATGTACAAACGGCCAAAAAGCACGTGAAAAAATGCTCAACACCTAATGATTTGCATTAGAGAAAACCACAGGAGATACCACTTCATACCACTGGGATGGCTGTTATTCACAAAATAGAGAACCATCAGGTGTCGGTGAGGATGTGGAGAAATTGGAACCCTCACACCCTGCTGGTGGGAATGTAAAATGGTGTGGCCACTGTGGAAAACAGTTTGGTGGTTCCTCAAAAAGTTAAATATATGACCCAGCAATTCCACTCTTACTTAAGTTTTTACCTGAAAGAACTGAAAAGAGGAACTGAAGTGCTTGTACCAGAATGTTCATGGTAACGTTATTCGCAATAGCCAAAGGTGAAAACAACCCAAGTGTCTGTCAATTGATGAATGAATATATAAAATGTGAGACAGCCGTACAATGGAATATTCTTTGGCTACAAAAAGGAATGAGCTACTGATACATGTAAAACATCAATGAACCTTGAAAATATTACACTAAATGAAAGATGCCAGTCACTAAAGACCACATACTGTATGATTCCATTTATGTGAAGTGTCCAGAATAGGTAATCCATAAAGAAAGAAAATTGATGGTTACCAGGGGCTGGTAAATCCACAGAGACAGAAAGCAGAATGATGGTTGCCAGGGGCTATGGGCTAAAGGAATGGGGAGTGACTGCTTAAGGGGGACAAGGTTTTCCTTTTGAGGTGATAAAAATGTTTTGGAACTAGATAGAGGTGGTAGTTGCACAACATTGAGAACGTACCAAATGCCACTGAACTGTACACTTTAAAAAGGTTAATTTTACGTTACGTGAATTTCACCACAATTTAACCAAAAAGCTCAACCCTAAGTACACCTAATCTTCCTTCTCTGCTTGATTTTTCTCCACAGAGTACATGGTCCTCTCACATACTATATATTTGAGTTACCTATTGTTCATCTTGTTTCTTTAGAATATAAATTCCAAAAGGGTTGGAATGTTGAACTCTTTAGTTAACTTACATATCTCCAAAGAGCCCCTGGCACTCAGTAAATGTTTGTTGAATAAATGAATTAGAAAGAGAGTAATGGTGAAGCTGAGTCCTGTTCCCCAACTCTCCACCCCATCTCTAATTCTAACCGGCTCTTGATCGTCAAGCATATTAACAATAATCCTCAGTCTGGGCTCACTTTTTCCCCTCCTTTTCCTAAAGAGCTAAATGCACAGGCTCTCAGCTCAGCCCGATAAATCCTTCTTTGCTGAGAGTCTGAGAGAAGAGGGGCAGCAGAGAAGACAACTAATCCATCACTATGTGGAGAAACACTGTCTGCTCCGCCGCTCTGCGGCTGCCCACAGCAATTGATTGTAACCCCAGATGGCTGCTGCGAGGCCATCTTGTCCCCCAGCCAGGATGACATCAGTCCCAGCTGATGCACAGGTTGCTCTTCAAGGGGTACATTTACAGGAAGGAGTCAATAACCATTTACTGAAGAGCCATTCTAACACAGCCCTGAACCAGGCACTGGGCCAAATTACAAATGTAAGATATAATCATTCATTTGATCATTCATTCATTCATTTACTTACATGGTTTTCAAATATTCATTGAGCACCTACTATGTGCCTTGCACTGTCGGTGGCCCTTGATTTCCTAGTCTACAACTGAATTTCCAGCTTAGGCGCCAACGCTATATATACCAGGGTTTCTCAGCCTTAGCTCTATTGACATTTTGGACCAGACAATTCTTTGTTGTGGGGGGTTGACCTGTGTATTGTTGAATGTTTAACAGCAACCCTGGCCATTAGATGCTAGTAGCACTCCCTCAATCATGACAACTAAAAATGTCTCCAGGTGTCGCTAAATGTCTCCTGAGGGTGCACAATCACCCCTGTTAATGAACCAAGGACACGCAGTGTTAATATTAGTTATAATAATAATTATTATGAACCAGCACCATTCAACGTGGTAAGTCCTTTATCTCAGTTATGTTCATAACAAGCCTACAAAGAAGATGCCATCAATGCCCATTTTACTGATGAAGAAATCGAGGTTCAGAGATGTTAATCAACTTGTCCGAGGCCACACTGAGAGTAATGGGCAGAGCTGGGGTTCAGATCCAGTTCTGTATAACTCCAGAGCATGAGCGCTTCACCACGCTACATATTCCCAGCCCCTGACACAGAGTCTTGCACATAGTAGGTGCTCAATAAACATTTGTTATCTGAATAAATAAACAAAAGGATGGGAAAGGATTGTGAGAAAGACCTGGAGAAGCACAGGCTGCTATTCTGGGGCTTGATGTTCAGGAAGGGCATATCTTACTTCTTTCCATTATTCATCCATCGACCAATCCACTGATCCACCCATCAACCCATCTATTCATTCACCAAACATTCCCTGAACACCTGGGTTGGGCCTGGCACCTAGGTAGGAGTCTGGTTTCAAGATCTCATAGCCAAACAAAAGATCTGAAATGTGTTCAAAAATTACTGCAACATCAGGTTCAAAGTGATATGCCTTGTTGTGAAGGTACACACACAGATGCTGTACTAGCCAAGACTCTTGGTTGATAGGAGTGTCTGCTTCAATTGGCTTAAGCAAAAAAAGGGATGTAACTGGCTCCTGAAACTAGTCAAGCCTTCAGGCATGGCTTGATCCAGATGTTCAAATGATCTCATCAAGAATCTCTCCATCATTTCCCCCTGGATTTCCCTGAATTGACTTCATACCCTGCTCACAAATGGCCACCAACGATTTTAGGCCTATATCCTACCAGCCTAGCAACTGCAGCCTAAGGAGAATGCTACTGTTTCAGTAATTTTAACCAAAATTCCAAGACTTATCAGACTAACCTTACTCATGTGACCACTCTTGAACAGAGTGCAGTAGCCTTGCCGAAGTGGTGCTTTGATTGTCT
This sequence comes from Camelus bactrianus, assembly GCF_048773025.1. Lineage (NCBI taxonomy): Eukaryota > Metazoa > Chordata > Mammalia > Artiodactyla > Camelidae > Camelus > Camelus bactrianus. Next base: position 6,944,217 of record NC_133570.1, on the reverse strand, counting down.
AGGACTGGGTCCTGGGTCCACCCCTGGGGCCTGTGGTTAGGGACGGCTTGACCTGAACCAAATCAACTGAGAATGCAGAAAGTATGGTTCTGCCAAAGGAAAGCCAGAAGAGAAAATAAAGCCAGACAGAAAAACCAACAGATGTCTACTCCAGGTATAACACGGGTTTAAAGGAAAGAGCAATCTCTTTTAGCTGTGAGATCAGGGAAGGCGTTTCGGATCTTGTGGAGGCAGTGGGCTTTGAGATCACCTAATGAACCCAGAACATTCACACAGGACACAGCCTCGGAGCTGGTCAGAGATTCCAACATTCCATACCCAAGACTCTGACTTTCAGACACCCCCAGTGCCAAGTTAGACAGACCAAATTGTATGGGCCCACTCCCTGAGGAAAGACACAAACAGGTCCTTTTACCCGGGGAAATAAATTCTCTATAGAGATCTTCCCAGACTGGGCCATGTTATATGCCTTATAGCTGTCCAGGTCCCCTGTGAACACAAAGATTTCTTTCCATTTGTGGGCGAGGCTAGTCATTCAGCTCCAGGTCAGAGGATCAGTTCATCGGTACCACTGGCAGGAACTCTTAGTTGTCCTTCAATATCCATTCTCCTTTCTCAATAGAAGTAAGAAACCTGTTTTTAAGCAAGGTCGAACAGAGGACTATATTTCCCACCTGTTGCGGGCAGGTGTGGCCATGTGACTAAGTTCTGACCAATGAGCTGCAAGTGGCAGTGACAGGTCATGCCCTTAAAGAGAGAAATTTTCTTTCTCCTTCCCTCCTTCTTCCATCCTTCTGCTTGGAATTAGATACTGATGGGGGACCATTTTGGGCCAGGCTGTTATGGGCAACAAAACAGAGATGGGTCCCTGATGAATTCATTCCTCAGAGCCATCATACCAGCCCTGAACCATTTTCATCCAGACTGTATGTGACAAAGAAATCAATTTCTACTTTATTTAGGCCACTGTTATTTGGGGTCCCTATTGCATGCAGTTGAGCTCTTATCCTAAGTGATATAGGGCCTGTATCTGACATTTCCATTGTCATTGGGAAGAGAAGGGAAAGAAACAAGGATGCAACACCCTCGATAAATCCTACTGTAAGAGTCCACTACTTCATTTAATCATCAGGACACCGTAAGGTAGGTATCACCGTCCCCTTTTATAGACAGGGAAAATGAGGCTCAGGGAGGTCAAATAACTTCTTTCAGATCACAAAGACGTGGCTGAGTTGTGATATGAGCTCAGAACCACCTATTCAAATTAGCTCCAAAAAATGACTTTCATAATAAAAACACAGCTCTCGTGAAATCTTCTAGAAAAGCTACAGCCTCAAGAAGGCCAAGAATCAGAGTGGTTCCAGGGACCACATCAGCTAAAGCTGGAGGACTTTCACCCTAGTGCTCTTCTTTTTACTTGTCCTTTAATGTCTTTGTCTCTTAATTCATACTCTTGATAGAGAGGTCCCAATTGGCTACTGGCTAGGTAATGGTCTGGCTCTGCCTGGCAGGTGCCCATCCTGGTCTAATCATGGTTTAGGGATATGAAGGCCTGCTGATTTCAGGCTGAGCCAGAAGTTAGGCATGGCAGAAATATCTATTTACCTTTGCTAAAATTAAATCTTTGAATATTGGGTTATCGAACCTGAGCATACAGAAACCACTATCCTTGTCTTCTAAGAGCTTATATCCTCTTATTATTATTGTTACTATAATTAATAACATATCACTATTAATTAACAGCTGCAATTCACTGAACATTATTATCTATCAGGCATGGTGCTTCTAATGAGTAATCTCACATAATTCCCTTAAGGAAAATAAGTCAGAAACATTTCATCATGTATGGCAACCCAGAGACATCTGGGATTTAAGAGATATGCTTTGAGGAAAGAAGTATAATTATTCCACTTTCACTTAACAGGAGAAACTACGTGGTAAGTGCAGTTGTAAAGGAAGGCAAGCTACTGGGCAGGCGGAAACTAAGTGGGGGCTGTCCCAGGCATACGGGAAATGGGACTGGGAATGAAAGACAGGTGGAGGAGGGAAGAAGGGAGGGAGAGGAAGAGGGAGCGAGAAAGGGAAATCAGGTTTGATTGTTTGGATAAGAGGGAGTTTTGATAGGAGCAATGAAATGCGCATGGAGAAGGACAGAGAGCTTCAAATCATGGACTCTACCACCACTCCCTCCATCTTCTAGCAGAAGAGAACTAGGGTCTCTCCCCATCTCTTTCCTGGGGCCTCCTGAGCTCAGCCTCCTGGCCTGTCCCTCAGCTAGGGTGCTCACTTCCTATTTGCTGCACCTGCTCTATTCTATGTCACCATCTCCATGCATCCAACCCCAGCCTGGTGACCTGATTCCAGTTCCTAGACGTTTCATTGGTTTCTCCGTTTGGCTTGGACCTCTTGAACCACTGAGACTACCCTGATGACCGCCACGTCACTGGCTCAACAAAAAGGGCAGAAGCAAATCAACATCTTTGACATGAAGGTGCTGTCAGTTTCACAGGGGCCAAGAGAATCAGGCTGTACTTTAGTTAAGCTTGTTTGATTGTGCGGAATAAATACTAAGTCATACTATGTTACTGTGATATAATAAGAAATATATATTTGGTCTTAGCCTCTGGTTTCGGACACAGAGCTCCTAAATGTCTTGGAATTTCCTGGGTGATAGGAGCGTCTTTTGTCCTAATGAGGCCATTCTTGGTGGTCTCCTGGACAGGTTCAGGGCAGGGTCACCAGAAAGACCAAGCCATGATTAGAGGCCTGGAACTTTCAGTCCCATCCCTCACCCTCCAGTGGGGGAAGAGGGGCTGGATGCTGAGTTAATAACCAATAAGGCCTCTATAAATATCCCTAAACTTCGGAGCTCAGAGAGCTTCTGGATTGATGAACATATCCATGTGCTGGGAGGGTGACACATTCCAAATCCACAGGGACAGAAGCTCCTGTTCTTGGACCCCTTCCAGACCTCACCCTATGTTCCTCTTCACCTGGTTATTCTATCTCCTTTACCATATTCTTTATAATAAACCAGTAAACACGTTTCCCTGAGTTCTGTGAGCCACTATAGTCAATTACCAAACCTGAGGAAGGGGTCATGGGAACCCCCAACTGTAGCCAAATTAACTCCTGGGACTCACTACTTGCGACTGGTGTCTGAAGCAGGGGCAGTCCTGTGGGACTGAGCCCGTAACCTGCTGAGTCCATGCTAACTCTGAGTAGTTAGTGTCATAACTGAATTGTAGGACACCCAGTTGGTGTCTGGAGAGTTCGGGAACTGGTTGGTGTGGAAAACCCACATACTTGGTGTCAGAAATGCGGTGAACGCAGAGACACACAGAGGGTTTTCCTTTTGGTCACACCTGTTATGCATATGATCAGAGAGAAACATGAAATATGGGATTTCATGAAAAAATAAAAAAAAGAAGAGAAGTCATAAATGGGTCAGGCTTCTTGGGCTGCAGAATTAGCAAGGAATTCTCTATTCAGGGCTACTCTTGGGACCCTTGGAGCTGGTGAGTCTTCGTGCCACAGCCCCGCCCTCAGCTCCTCTCTGCTTTCTCTCTCTGCTGCTGCTTTTTGTTTCATGTCCTAAATTTCCATCTATTTAGCATAACTTTATTCTACTTTTCCCTCTATTCTCTGTAACAGAATGCTCTGTTGGAATTAAACTAATGGCTTTTTATCTCCGCTTTAATGAGAGAGAGGGTGACTCACTGATACAAGGAAAGCATTTCCCCTCCGGAAGGTGATGTACTCAGCTTTTGGGTTAAAAAGGAGATGCTATCAAGTATATGTGGATATCTTGGTTAAGTTAAAAAAAAATACTTGATTTCTCAAAAAATTAAACATAGAATCACCATGATCTAGCAATTCTACTCCTGATTGCATACCCAAAAGAATTAAAAACAAGGACATGACCAGAAATTTGTATAACCATGTTCATAGCAGCGCTATGCACAATAGCCAAAAAGTGGGAACAACATAAATGTCCATCAGTGGGTAAGTAGATAAACAAATGTGATCTATCTGTAATGAAGTATCATTCAGATTTAAAAAGGAATGAAATTCTGACACATATTACAACATGGATGAAACTGGAAGACACTATGCTTAGTGAAAGAAGCCAGACACAAAAGGACAGATACGGTATGAGGTACCCAGAGCAGTCAAACTCACAGAGGCAGATAATAGAATGGTGGGTGCCAGGGGCTCTGGGAAGGAATGGAGGGTTATTGTTTGATGGGCACAGAGTTTCAGTTTGAGATGATGAAAAAGTTCTGGAGATGGATGGTGGTGATGGTTGCATAACAAGGTGAATGTACTTCATGCCACTGAACTGTACACTTAAAACTAGTTAAATTGGTAAAATTTGTTATGTACATTTTACCACAATTTAAAAAAAAAGCTCTAGGTTTATTTCATCTTGTGGGAAGGGCAAAGAGAAGAATGGGGCGCATGCTCTTTTCTTTTTCAGGTCATGATCTCAGTACACAGAGTTCCCTGTAGTTTCTGCCTCAAGTAAATCTGGCTCTCCACTGAGTGTCCTTGACGCCCTCTCCAAAGAATGCTAATCCTTCTCCCACTCTTGGGGTGCCCTCCATGGTCCCTAACTCTATTTCCAGATCAATGATCCATCATCTTGAGTGAACTCTGAGGCTCACAGCATCTAGCTGTACCACGTTCTATGTTTTCTCCTTGCTGATGCCTATTAATCAATCAATCAATCAATCAATCAATCAGTCAATCCTCATTCTTATAGGACTTCAGCATCTGGCTCATCCTTTCTCCCCATCCCAGTTCCTACCACCGTACTTAAGACTTTAATGACTGTGAGGATAATCCAAGACCTGGCCAACCTCCTGGTCCCTTGGCGTGTCTCTTCTCATTTCAAGATCTTCACTTGAGCCACTGCTTCTCTTGACCATGTCCTAGGTCTGAGCTGGCCATGGTCATTTCCTCTGTCTTGTCAGTGGAGGAACAAGCGCATGACTGACTTCGAGCACTACAGGGTAGGGTCAAGTGGGGAGAGAGGGGCTCTGGGAAAGATTTTCCTATAAAAGAGACAAAAGAATTGATGATCTTTATTTTTGAGGAGGAACCCAACAACAAAGGTGGTAGCGCAAAGAGAAAGAACCTGTGTCCTTGATGGTGTTGTCAAGTTACTGAATCAACCCTCTCTGAAGTCTGTTCCCCCTCTAGAAACCCTATTATATGAGATAATAATTTATTTCATATTAAGCCAGTTTGAGTCAGGCGTTCTTTTACTTTCACATAAAAGCACCCTAAATAACATAATTCTCAACTCCCAGCCAAAGCTCAGCCCTAGATCAATGTACAGATCCTTCTATTCTGTTTTCATACCTGTCCTGCTAAGACTGATGGAGAAAGCAATGGGTCCCTTGTCTCCTTGAAACCCCACACACCTCTCTCCCACCCACCATTAGAAGGCAAACCCCAGTTTTCCCCATCCTTCCCTGGCCTTGTGTTTATGATTGTGGAACATCTCGGTTATTGCCTGAAGTGGTCGGCTCTTGACTAGGAAATGGATTTTAACAGGTCCCAAGAAGAGCATTTGTATTTGGCTTGAATGGAATGGAGTGGAGGAAAGATCTTGTGATTAAATGAAATCCAGCACCCATGAAAAGGATAAAGCAATTACACTCAGGATAAATTGAGTGGACCAAGTTGCTCCTAGTGCTTTGGTTGAGTTAGGGGGAAAAAAGGAGCTTCCTGCTCTGCATTGTGGGGCTGGCAAGGGATATAAGCCCCAGGGGAAGTGTGATTTAGGTAGAAAGAGGGGCAGAGATGTAGCTCTGCTCACACTGTTTCTGGAACAAATGTAGAAGACCAGAATAAAGTAGTAGATACCAATGATTACAAATTCTACAGCTATTTGAACCACTTGGCAAGAGCTGGTTGGTCTCTGGGTGTGGAGGCGGAGGGCGGGGGGTGGACCCTGGAGGTGGGAAGGCCCCAGGCCCTTAACATAATCTCAGTCATGCAGACTGTTGCAATAACACACTCATGGTCTTTAATTCTCAACACCACCCTGGAATTCCTGTTTTCCTTGCTGGCTCTCTTCTCTCATTTACCATAGCAACTGTTTTGAATCTTCTTCACTCTCATCGAACCTCCTACCCCTCTGCCTTCCCTTGCTACTCATCAGGCAACTCTGCCTCGTATTTCACACAAAAAATAGATGCCATCTGACTGGGACCCCCCTCACCTTCCTCACTTACCTGCAACTGTACTCACTTTTTCCTCTAGCCCACAGATTTAGTCAGCAGTGCTGTCCAACAGAACTCTCCACGGTGGTGGAAATGTTCTAGGTCTTCACTATGGTAGCCATCAGTCACATGCGGTTGTTGACACTTGAATTAAGTGTGACTGAGAAACTGAATTTTAAATTTCATTTGTTTTTAATTAATTTAAATTTAAATAGCCACATATGGCTAGTGGCCACCCTACTAGGCAGCACTGATTCAGTATAACTCAGAGAAAAATATTTTTGAATACCAGGGCCCTGGGATTTCTCCTAACGCTGTGACATCCCTAAGCAGCAGACTTTTGACCAACTTATTATAAGAATTGTGAATTAGGTGATGAGAAAGAAGGAAGAGAGGGTTAGAGAGACATGTTCACAAGAAATTGCCATGGAGAAATACAGGGGAAATAAACATCATTTTGATAAGCTTTTTTAGTAGCTCCAGTTACCAAGAAAGGAACCACAGTGAATCCTGGCAGGAACATTGCATTCCTGAAGAGGCTCTTCCCATCACCACATCATACTATCATCATTGCAAATCCGCGCTAGTCTTGACTCCAACGCGGAGTTTGAGTGGGAGGAAGAACCAGGCACCAGCCAGGTGCCAGTGTGATGTAGTTATCAGCTGAATTATTTCTAAGGGCATCCAGTTATCTTTGCATTTTCTGCTGTAAAGCAAAATGTGTGCAGCACAAACAGAATGTGACTCAAATGTCCCTTTTCTGTAGCTGATATTGTTCACTTTTGATGATTCTATCACATTTCAAACAGCTACACATCTTTTTACTTCTTCTTCTTTTTTTTTAATGGAGGTACTGGGGATTGAATCCAGGACCTCATGCATGCTAAGCACATGCTCTACCACTGAGCTATACCTGCACCCCTCCCACACACATCTTAAATATGAAAAATCAGGATACCACATCCCCTCCATCCACTGACCTCCTCTAAATGGCTGGCCAATTGCTCTGAGATTGCATTTTGAGTAATTTCTTTCTCCTCTGATTTTAAATACTTCTACCATAGACTAAGTCCCCACCTATCTTTATGTTTAATACTTGACTCTCTCCGGTTCCATTAATTTACCTGTCAGTTTCCTCACTAGTGCCCTTTAATTCTGCAACATTATAATCACTCTTAATAGCTCCTGTGGCCACTGGCTTATTTGTGAACGGCTCTTCCGCTGGCTTCTGAGTGCAACAACCCCCAACACATCCCGCCTGTTTTCCTCTACTTCCCTGATGCCTCTGCTTAGCCTCCTTGGTGTTGGATTCTTCAGGGATCTGCCCCCAGTCCCCCTCCATATCACTACATCTTGTCCCTGGGGAGACCCCTGGCCTCCACCCTTGCCCCTCCTATCCACTTCCCGAAGCACAGCCAGAGGGATTTTACTAACATGCAAATGAGATCACGCAGCAACTTTGCTTATAAACCCACCTATTGCTCTCAGAATAAATTCCTCACTCCTTAGCAACAGCACAGGAGGCTGAAATAGACTGGGTTTCCCCAAAGCAGACCCTGAGACAAGGATTCGGGTGCAAGGAGCTTATCTGGGAGGAGAGGCCAGGAAGGGGAGTGGGGAAGTAGCACAGGGAAGGAAGGGTAGGCAGCCAGTACTGGAAGCATTCAAGAGCAGGTCACTGCTGTGGGCACCTGGGGCCCAATCCCACTAGGGACCTCTGGGAGACTTCTTACACTACCTCCAAGTTGTCCCACTGAAAAGAGCTAGGGTATTAAACCAGAGTCCCCCAGTTTAGGCGCCTCTGTTCTCTGAGAGCCACACCTTTCTCTCTCACTCCTTCCTTTTTTACCTTCCTCCCTCGCCTCCAATCCCCTCCCATTCCTCACCAACAAAGGGTCCCTGGCGCCATATTTGTTCTGTGGCCCCGCCCACAGCCATAGCTGATTGGACCAGAGGTAAATAGCCAGACCAATCACATCCACTCCCCTGGGCTTCTGGAATTGAGCGGTTGATCTGGGCTTTCACTTGAACTTTGGACACCTACCCATGATAGACCTATCTGGCCACAAGCCCTCAGAGAAGCAGAGAGGTTCAGTGTTTAGAGACACATGGCGGGTGCACAGACAGGCAGAGGTGGGACCTCACAGCTTCAGGCAAATTGAAAGAGCAACTTCAGCGCAGGACATTTTAGTTTCCTATTCTACTGATAGCTTCTTGCGATGCTGGGCCACATTTCATGCCTTTGAGTTCTGTGAGATAATAATGTTTCCTCAAAAAAAAAGAACCTTCCTTTTCTGCTGAAGAAAATCACTTGATTCTTACGACTTTTAGTCAGAAACACACACACACACACACACACAGCTTTGACTAAGAAATTCACCCAAGACTTGAGTTTCTGCTTCACAAAGAAACAGAGACCATTATTCTTGACATTCCACTTTGAACCTCATTCAACGGCTCCAATGTTTCCAATGTCCCTCATTAAAAACCACCATTCCCTCTGTCCTCTCATAGCCAAGCTTACCGGAAAAGTATCCCACGTCTACTGTCTCCACTCTCTCGCTCTCGTTAGGCCTTACTTGCACTATTATTTTATGGGAAGGTGTTCCATTTTGAAGCTGTGATTTGAAGCGTCTGTGGGATATTTAGGCCTGGAGGTTCATGGGCTGCAGGTATGGTGGAGCTCAAAAGGCAGGTTTGGTCTGCAGATACAGATGTTTAAAAATCGATCAGTGACTTTTTAAAGTAATGCATACATATTACTTTTTTAGGTAATACATACATATTACTTTTTTAGGTAACACATACATACTTTTTTTTAAAAAAAGTAACGCATTGCTTTTATTTAAATTGAATTGAAACTCCACCTTCCCCAGAATCCGATGATAACTCTATCCCTTTGTTTGGTGATGGACTCTCCCTCATTGAATGGGTCAATAAACTTACTTTTGTTGGATGGCACATTTGTTTCTGATGGTCTTAGGCTGACAGGGCTAGGTCATGGGTTGACCTCCCAGGGCACAGAGCTGGGTGGAAAATGGATCTAGAGGGTCAGGCAGAAAACATCCAGCATAGAAATAAAGTCCTTCCCCCACATCAGCCCACAGCAAATCTAATTCCCCCCACTGTCTACAGACCAGAGTGAAGAAGTGAGGGAGGGAGGAGGGGGAGACCTTCATTGATGCAGAGTTCACAAACATCTGGGGCTGAATAAAGGGTTGTAGAAATGAATCAATCAGCCTCTGAGTGGGGCTTGAGGCAATGGAAAGATCTAGGCTCTTTACTGAGGCACAATGGAAGCACTGGGTCTCCTGACATTTGAAGGGGTGCCCCTTTACCCCAACTGAAACGAGTCAAAAAAAATTGAAAGAAAAAGTGGATAAAGCTGAATTCTTAAAATGCCCTTCCTTTGAACACTATCTTTGTGCAGGCATCTGGGGGAGGCCAGCTGGGGCGGGATCATCTGCCAGCCAGGGCTTTACGACTTGGCTTTTCTTGTTTATTCTCAGCCACATCTGGGGCAGTTGCCAGGGCCCGCCCCTCAACTCTGCCATCATTGGAGGAACTCAAACTTAAAGGCTCCTGCTAAGAATCAGGACGTTTCATTTCCCTCTTACTGGTGGGTCTGCTGTGGCCTGCCTGGGTGGTTTGAGCCCTGGTCCAGCCCTGAGTGGAGAGCGAGCCTCTCACCATGTCTGCCTGCTGCAGCTGGAATGATGTTTTCCAGTATGAGACAAACAAAGTCACCCGGATCCAGAGCATGAATTATGGCACCATCAAGTGGTTCCTTCATATGATAATCTTTTCCTACGTTAGGTAAGTGGGGTGTGGGGATGACCCTAAATCTCTGCAGTGGCTAACGGCATGGAAAACCCCAAGGTGCAGCTTCTGGTGCACATATTGAATTCCCAATGGTTTTAAAATCTGAGACATGAGGCTCACGCAAGCTGGTGGGTAGTGAGGGGGGAGGAAGCAGCAGGCGGGAGGAAGCAGTGCCAGTCTGCTGCAGGAAGAAGCCACGGGAAGGCAGTGTGACGCTTTGGGTTCTCACCCAGGCCTGCCAGGGCGGCAAGCTGGGCAGGGCATGCCTGGGGAAGGTGGGAAAACACAGGGCTACACCCTGGGTTCCCAGGGAGGAGGCAAGGATTCAGGGCACACCTGGTGATAATGCTGGCATCTATCTGAATCATCACTGCTTAGGGGGAGGAATAGGACCAGACTTGTAAATGTAACTTTACATACTCCTCAATGTCAGGAAGATGCTCTTTTTTTTTTAACAGCTTATTGCAATATAATTCAGATGCCGTACAGTTCACCCTTCTAAAGGGTACAATTCAGGAGTTTTTAGTATATTCAAAGAGTCATGCAAACCATCACCACAATCAATGTTAGAATATTTTCATCACCTCAACAACAAAAATAACCCCCACACCCTTAACCATCACTCTCAATCCTCCTATTCCTCTGCAGCTCCAGGCACCCACTGATCCACTTTCTATCTCTATGGATTTACCTATTCTGGATATTTCATATAAATGGAATCATGCAACATGTGATCCTTTGTGTCTGGCTTCTTCCACTTAGCATCATGTTTTCAAGTTTCATCCATGTTGGAACATGTATCTCATTATGGCTGAGTAATACTCCATTGTATGGATATACCACTTCGACTGGAAATTTGAGTTGTTTCCAATTTTTTGCTATTATGAATGATGCTGCTATGAACATTTATGTACACATTTTTGTATGAACATGTCTTCAGTTTTCTTGGGTATGCACCTACGAGTGGAATTGGTGGATCACATTTTCAACCTTTTGAGGAACCACCCAACTGTTTTCCAAAGTGGCTGCACCATTTCATATTCCCACCAGCAAATCTATGTTCAAATTTCTCCACATCCTCACCATCATTTGCTATTGTCTGTCTTTTGGATTATAGGCATCCTAGTGAGTATCTCATTGTGGTTTTGACTCATATCTACCTAATGGCTAATGCCCCCTTGTTCTTTGTGATGAGGATGATAATGATGATAACCTGCATCTATATAGGGAGACAGTATACTGTACTAGCTGAGGGTAACCTATTTTATAATCCTGGCTAAGTTTCTTTGGTCAAGTCACTTAGTCTCTCTGAGCCTGTTTCTGCATCTATTCATAGAGTTGTTGTGATAATTAAACAATAAAAGGCATGACAAGCCCTTACCAATGTCTGGCATACACTAAGAGCTTCACAAACAGTAGCTATTTTTTTAAATAATCTTTTTGAATTAATAGATACTTTCACACACATCCTCTCCTTTGCCCCTCAAAGTAACCATGGCCACAATTGGGATTTGAGATCTGAAAATGTAGATTCAAAAATCCTTCACCTTTTTGAGCCTTGGTTTTCTCATCTGTAAAATGGGGATTAATATGGTTGTTGTCAGAATTAAACAAGTTCATAAATGTAAAGCTGCTGTGAAAAATACCTGGCACATGGCCAGTCCTTACCAAGTGTTAATTCTTCTTTTTAGTAATATTATTGGGGTTATCATTATTTGATTCGTATGTTTATTATACAACAAATATTTTATTTGTCTTATTTTAGAATTGAGACACATTACTTAGACCAGGTATCACAGAACCAATAATAAAGAGCATAGTTAGCAAATGCTCCCTTATGAATTAATACATAGATCATATGTCACAGTTTCACATAACAGGTGATGTGGTTTCCTGGTATTCTTGGGCATAGCATGCAATGTCTTAAGCAGATTATTGTATGTATAAGAACAGCTTATTATGAGAACACCTTATAATGATAAATATTTTTCTTTCATATGATGGAATCTTATCTTACATGTATTTAATTCCCTCATTCAGTTGTACATGTTTCAAGGGAGCACAGAGAGAGAGAGCACAATTTAAACAGTGCAATGATTCAGCAACTGGGTGCCCCAGAGTAAGTGTGAGGTGGGGTTCCCTCAGTCAGTCTCTGTTCCCACATGCTTCTCATAGAGTGAGCATCTCTCGTACTGTGAATATTTTCTACCCAACACACCCCTTAAATAAGCCAACTCCTTCACCTTCACCTGGAGCAAAATTGGAAAAACAGCAACTTGTTCCAGAGCTGGAGGGAAAAGAGGCTCTGATGAACGCATTGGGAAGTAGAAGGTCTGTTTGCTATGCTTTGTGAACAATTTAAGGATTTACCAAAGACAATTTTGACAAGACACTATTTTTACCTTAAAGGCTGACTTTAGAAGATAACCCCCATATACAATGCTTTTCCATTGTTTATATTTTAAATTATAAAACTGAAGAAAAAATATTTCCAACTTTGCTTTTCCCCTCTATGGTAATGGTACTTTTATTTACATGTCACTGAATGAAGTCCCATAGGACATGCTATGTTCTATCTATTGAAGGCTATTTGTGAAATGCTGCCTTAAACGATATGGTGAGGCCTCAAGTTGATATAATGGCAGCTTGACCATCTGTGAAATGGGTAGACTCATGGTGCACAGGGACTGGGGAAGGTAGTTTGCCTCAAATAGGACTGGTGTGGACCAGAGGTAGAAGTCCAGACAGGCTTAGGTAATATTCAGGATATTAGCAGCAGGCGGTGGATTCTGGCCCTGGGATTCTGGGTTCAGAGGCTGTCCATAACTCTGGCTGAAAAGGCAATGGGCCAGGATAATGAAGACAGACAGGGAGGTACAAGGCAGGGGCTGCCAACAGAGGAAATAAGACAAGAGGCTGATCAGCTTTTCATAGTTCCTCACAACCAGGTTCCGATTTGGAGTCAAAGGCAGGGGCTGCAGCTACAGGCAAGATCAAGTAGCTCAGCCTCCAGGCTTGCAGGAGTGTGTGGAGAGGATGCTGAGTAGGTCTGCGTTAGTCAGAAACTTAATGCAAGTAAGCCACCAAGCCACACAAGGGGGTTTATTGTCACATAACAGGGCATCAGAAGAGATGGAGCTGTCCTCAGACATGGATGGTTATAAAAGTTCAAACTGTGGCAGCTGGGTCTCTCTCCCCATATCTTTTTTTTTTTTTTTTTTTCCCATTTGTGTTTCTCTCCCCACATCTTGACTCTATTTGGCTTTCTTCTTGAATAGGCTCTTTATGTAGCAAGACGGCATGTTCGTACCCTTTAGCAACCCCAGACAAACAAACAAACAAGTCTTTTCTGATAGTTCTGGCAGGAAAGTCACAGGAAAGACTGACGGTTGAGCTCCAGTTACACATCCATCACTGAACCAGTCCCTGTGGCTGGGGGCATGGTGTAACCTGATTGGCCACCCTTGGATCATGTGCTGGCTCCTGTGGCAGGAAGTAGGGAGAGGGTGGCAGAGCTGAATGTGCCCAACCGGAGCCCTATGCTGTGGCTCTTCCTTAGGAAGGAAGAATTCCACTGCCAGAAGAACCAGGAAAAGGAAGGGGTGGGGGCAGGGGGAGAGACAGACAAAAAATAAACATCCATTACAAGGTCTTTCCAAAAGCTGGAAATACCAGGGACTTCTGAAGCCTCCTGCTCTATCCCTGGCTTGTCTCAACCCAGCACCTGGGCTGTAGAAACTCTGCCCCAAGTTATTGCCAATGCTGGGACCTCGGTATTCTCAACAGAAATTTCCTCTGAGAATCAGCTCCTGGAATTCCATACAGTCTTCCAGCCCATGTTCTGTTTCACCCTCTGGCCTCAGTGAGATGGGAAGACTGGGATAATGATGACTATACTCCAGGAAAGCTGAGATTCAAACACCTGAATGACAATAAAGGTAACTTCCTTCTGTTGTTGGCTTTATTTGTATCATCTCATTTGATACGTTGGGACGTAGATATTCTTTTCATTATTTCACAGTGAAGGAAATGGAAGCTATGAAAGATGGAGTTAAATTCTGAGAAACATCCAGTTAGAAAGTGGGTTTCAAAAGGGATTTGAATCCAAAGCCAATGCTCTTAATCCACAAACCACACTGCTAAAGTGAATACTTGTCAGACTGCAAAAGCCCAGGCACTAGGCTTCCTCAGCCTTTAGCCAATGATCCTTCCTTTTCACCTTGATCCTCTTTGTCTTCCTGAGTTGGCCAGGGCAAGTGAAGGATGAGGATGGAGGCTAGAATGCGCATCCCATGAGCTTGTCCTTCTCTATTATTTATTCATTCTCCAGAATTTAGAGCATCTATGAGGAGTCAGGCACTGTTGTTCAGTGGCACTAGAGATTATAACAGTGAGTGAAACTCATTGGATTATATTCCAATGGAGGAAAGAGACACGATATGAAAATGCAAAGAGATATAATAAAATGTCTGATGGTGCTAAGTGCTACGAAGAATAAGAAAACAGGAAAGAACAGAGAATGGGCATATGTGTGATAGAGACGTTGGGGCTGAGATCTACACGAAGAAAGGGAACCAACCATGAAGTATCTGGAAGAAGAGTGTTTTCGGTGCAGGGAATAGGAAGTGCAAAGGCCCTGAGCCGGGGACTTGATAGGGTGTTCAAGGAAACGGAAGGAGCCAGTGTGGCTGGAGCAGAGAGAACAAGGTAGTGAATGCAAGGCAGTAGGAGAGCTGGAGAGGTAACATGGGGAGGGGAGGGAGGGCAGATCATTCAGGGCCTTGGAGGCCATTCTGAGTTCCTTCGATTTTATTCTGATGAGCTGAGAAGCCATAGGAAGATTTAAAGCAGGGAACTGAAAGATACTTGCATTTTGAGGGGAAGATTTCCCTCTTCCCTGGAGACAGTCCTCTCAGAAGCCTTTGAAATGAATACAGAAGACTAGGGAAGGTTGAGAGAGAAATGCGAGAACAAACTCCACTCACAGCTGCTTCTTCCTCATCCAGCCAACCTCCCTCCGTGCCAACAGCAAGCACAGTATTGTCCGGCACAGCCTCAGGCTGTCTGTCACCATCGAAATGCTGCTGTTGTGCTAGTTCATGGACATTAAATGTAGCCCGTGGCTGGCTGCCTGTTTCACGGGAGCGTGGCCACACACCTGTGTGGCTGGGCCTCCTTCGGGTGAGTTGAAGTGAGTCTACCGCTGAGGTGGGAGAGTCACCAGCGGTGTGGAGGGGGAGGGGGCAAATCCAACCCAGGCCTGGCCCCTGGGGCCCCTGCCACTTGAAGGCAACAGAAACATGAAGATATCTGCCACATTCTCATCCCACCCTGGCCCCCTGGGTAACAGACAGACATGGGAGGAGCCAAAAAGACCCATTTCAGGAGGAGACCTCTCCCCAGGAGAAGAATCCAGCCACCTTATACACGGGATCAAGAGGACAGCAAATGCAAAGGTCTAGAAGCAAAAAGGAGGAACAGTCAAAGGACAGCATGTTCCAGAATCTGGTGAGAGAGGAAGGAGGAGCAGGCGCCAAGGGCAGAGAGGTAGGCAGGGGCCAGAGCTGGAATTTGTTTCTCAGTGCCATGGGGAGCCGCTGAGAAGGTTTGTACAGGGGAGTGAGACCATTTGATTCATGTTTCTAAAAGCCCTCCCAGGCCACTGTGCAGAATGTGGATTGTAAGCAGGCAAGAGTGGCAGTCGGGGGACCAGTAAGAAGGCCGCTAGAGCCACCCAGATGAGAGAAGACGGCGACCTGGACTAGAATTGGGCAGTGCAGTTGGAGAGAAGAGGGCAAAGTCAGGCTATGTTTTGGAGGGAGAAACTGATGGGTTTGCTAGAAGGTGAAGATGACTCTAGGTTTCTTGGTGGATGAGGATGCCTTATACTAATAAAAGGAAGACCAAGGAGAGGAAGCTTGCTGACTAACGTAGCATTGTTAACAATGTCAAACAAACTATTAAAACATCTCGACTATTACCATATTTCAGCATCCATCTTAATGTCTAAAGCAAAACATTAAAAAAGCTAGAAGCACATAGTCTAAAAAAAAGAAGCATGGTCTTTCCAAGTGAATGATTTTAGCTTTATGAAGAGCTTGTGCTGTTGCCCTGGTTTTCTCATTTCACTGGGGAATGGCAGAGGCTTCTCTGTGGACCAGCTCTCACGTACCCACAGGCTTCTGGGTACCACCACTCCAGCCCCGCTTCCCACCGGGGTGGGACTCTCCCAGCCCTCCTGGTTTTGCACAATGCTGGGAAAAGCAAGGACCAGGTTACAGGGATTATTCACAGGACTGCACCTGCAAAATGCCAGAGGAGGGGAAGTAAAAGTGGGACTGGAGAAGCCAGCAGGGACCCGATTGTGAACAACCTTGAACTTCATCCTGAGGGTACTGAGAAAGCAGGAAGAGTCTTCCCCACCCCGCCATCAACATTTTATTTTGAAAAACTCCAAACTTACAGGAAACATTAAGGGGGCTGTGCTCATAGTTTTGTTTTAGAGAGAGCACTCTGCTTTCAAACTGGCAACACCTATAGAGTACAGCGGAGCCCTTAGCGAGGGCCAGGTTCTGTTCTTAGCTTGTGATGTGTGTTAGTCTCTTTGATCCTTATAAATAGTCCTACAAAATTGCTTCTCATAATGTGTGATCATGATGTGAGCAGCGTGACTATGGGGAAATTCCCGTTATGGGTTCCACCTCTTGACTATATATCACAACTTAATTTTCCAGCCTCCCTTGCAGCTAAGCATAGAGACCCAGGCTTTTCAAACATGTGCACCAAGCAACAACACTTCAGTACACAGGAAATAACATACGGTGGTGGGCATGAGCAGAATTCATCTTTAGGAATGCATGGGGGCAGTACCAGCCTTGACCTACACAATAGGGACCACTTCCTGGACCCTGTGCTTTAGAAATCCCACCTTAGCCCTCTGCCAGCTGTGAGCTTCCCCATGGACTAAGGAGCCTGTGGGGCTGCATTAGTTTTCTATTGCTGTGAAACAAACTCAGAGGCATAAAACACTGCCACTTCTTAGCTGACAGTTCTGTTGGTCACTAGTTTGGGCATGAAGTGACTGGGTCTCTGCTTAGGGTCTCATAAGGCTGAAATCAGAGAGTCAGCTGTGCTGGGTTCTCACCTTGGGACTCTGGGGAAAAAAATTAACTTTCAGGCTCATTCTTCCTGTTGGCAGAATTCAATTCCACGTGATTATAGGACTCAGAGCTCTGTTCTCTTGCTGACTGTCAGCCAAGGACCACTCTCAGATCCTAGGGACCACCTGCACTCTTTACTGTGCGGCCCTCTCCATCTTCAAGCCAGCAATGACACAATGTTCTCATGCTTCAAATCTCTGACTTCTCTTCTGGGACCACCCAAAGGAAACACTCTGCTTTTAAAGAGCTCGTGTGATTGAGTCAGGCCCACCCAGATGATCTTGCTGTCTTCAGGTCAGCTGTATAACATAACCTGATCATGGACGCATTTCCACCATACTCAAAGTCTGGGGGACTAGGCAGGGTGTGTATGCCAGGATACAGGAAATACTGGTGTTCTCTTAGACATCTGCCTGCCGCAGGGGCAGAACATGCCCATCTAGAACACTGGATGCGTTCTCCCATCCCTCCATGCTCTGGGTATGCAGGACCCCAGAATTCTCTTCCCAAAAGTCTCTTAATCTTTTCCCACATTTTCCTCTTGAGAGAAGCCCATAGCATCCAGGGGCATGCTCTTGCGATCAAGGATATTATTTTTAAAGTCTGTTATGACTTTTAAATAAGCAGAATGGGGGCCTCCACTTGTTCTTTTGCCTGAGTGTTAACTTCCTGTCACTGCTGTAACAATCACAAACTTGGTAATTTAAAACGATGATTTATTCCCTCACAGTTCTGGAGACCAGACATCTAAAATCAGTATCAAAGTGCCAGCAGGGCCATGCTCCCTCCAGAGTCTCTAGGGGAGAACCCTCCTTGCCTCTTCCAGCTTCTAGTGGTGGCCTGCATTCTTTGGCTTGTGGTCACATCACTCGAATCTTCAAGGCCAGTATCCTTGACTCTCCACTCCACCTTCAGAGAGCTTTCTCCTGT
The DNA here is from genome assembly GCF_048773025.1 of Camelus bactrianus. Lineage (NCBI taxonomy): Eukaryota > Metazoa > Chordata > Mammalia > Artiodactyla > Camelidae > Camelus > Camelus bactrianus. Next base: position 6,926,072 of record NC_133570.1, on the reverse strand, counting down.
ATGTGTAGATGTGGATGCATGAAATCTCCCTCTGTCTCTCTCTTATAAGAATACATATGATGGTATTTAGGGCCTACCTGGACAATCCAGGATAATCTCAGCATCTCAAAATCCTTAACTTAATCACACCTACAAAGACCCATTTCCCAAATAGTTTAACATTTATAAATTCCAGGGATTAGGATCTGATAGCTGTGGGGCCATTATTCAGCCTACTAGGGGAGGGTTGGCCCCCACAATCCAGTTCATTGGGGCACAGCAGTGACAAGATTCTGGCACTTGCTCCCAAACATTATTGGCAGGGGCTGCCCACATTTATGAGAGCCCACCTCATGGCTCAGCAGTGGCTGGCAGTCTTTTCCCCGGAACAGTCCCTGTTCTCTGGGGTGGTGTTGGCTGTGCAGTGTCTCAGCGAGCCTGGTTTTTGATCCTCTGAGAAATTGTATGAACTGCCTAATGTCCTTTTAAAAATCTTTCTTTACTTTTTAACAACTTTATTTTTTGTTTGTTTGTTTGTTTTTTGTTTTGGAGGGAAGTAATCAGGTTTATTTATTTATTTTGGTGGAGGCACTGGGGACTGAACCCAGGACCTTGTGAGTGCTAGGCATGTGCTCCACCACTGAGCTGTACCCTCCCTCTTTTAACAACTTTATGGAGGTATAATTTATATATCATAAAATCACCCATTTTAAGCATACACTTCAATGATTTTCTGTAAATTTTGTAAGTTGTATAACCATCACCATAATCCAGTTTTAGAACATTTCATCACCCCAATAAGATCCCTCATTCCCATTTGCAGTTGCTCCCCATTCCCACCCTCCAGACCCAGGCAACCACTAATCTATCCCCTATTCTATAGATTTGCCTTTTCTAGACAATCTTTCTTCTTAAACTCGGCAGGGTGGACTCTGTTGTTTAGAACTAGAAACTCTGCCAGCTAATACTAATATCCCCTAATTATTGAAGAAGAAATTACGACTCACAAAGGCTAAGTAACTTACACAGGACCATGTGGGTAGTAAGTGGTAGAGCCAAGACTGAACCCAAGTATCTCACCCCAGAGTCCAAGCTCTCTCTAAAGTAATGGAGAGAATGGAGGAGACAGGAGTACAAATGGAGAGAGGGAGACCATTTAGGAGGCTCCTGGGTTGTCCAGGTGAGAACTGATGGTGACTTGGACTGAGGAGATAACAGTGGCAGAGGTCAGAGGTAGACAGATTTGAGTAACATTAGGAAGATAAAACAATAAAATTCAGTAATTGAATGGATGAGGGGGAATGAGGGAAATGATGAGTTAGGGAGTGTGCCACTTTTCTAGTTTGGGCAACTGATGGCTGGTGGAAGAACTTACTGGGATAGAAAATGGGGGAGAAAACACCCATTTGGAGCAGAAGATGAGTTGAGAACTAAAGGCATTGAGTTTGACACATCTATGGAACATACAAATATACATGCTTAGTGGGGAGTTGGATATATGAATCTGGAGCTGGAGCTGGAGATTTATGTATCACCAGCATATAAATGGTGACTAGAATCATGGAAGTAGCTGCAACTGACCAGCAACAGAGGATGTAGATAAGAAGGCAAGAGGGCTTAGAACAGACACCTGAGGAATACTGACCTTTAAGTGATGGGAGGCACAGAGGTTCCTAAAGGAGTCTCAGAAAGGGTGAACACAGAGATCCAAAGCAAGTTAGGAGAATGTGGATTCTGGGAAGCTGAGGGAAGAAGGGGAGGCAGGGAGGCGGTGCATGGTCATGTCAAATGCTGCTGAGAATTCAGGAAGATCGGGTCTGGGGCAAGTCTATTGGATTTAGTCATGGTGTTGTTGTTTACTTGGCAAGAGAGGCTTTAGAGAAGTGCTGGGGGTGGGAGCCAGACTGGAGTGGGTGGAGGAGTAAATGGAGACGCGGAAATGGATGTAATGACTCACTTTTCCAAGGGACTTGGCTACGAAGGAGAAGAGAGGCATCAAGTGGTGGAAGGAGAAGAATGTGGGGTTGAGGGAGGGTTTATTTTTAAGATGAGAAATCATGTTGAAATGCAGATGGAGAGGAGACTTAAGAGAAAGGGAGGTGATGAGATAAATGGAAATCATCACCTTCACCATCATCATCATCATCATCATCATCATGGTTACCAACTAGCAACCACAAGGAAAGCTTTTTCTGTGCTGGGACTGTTCTAATTGTTAGATATTTCTTCCTTATTACATTGAGCCAAAATCCATCTCCCTATAATTTTTCCCACTGGTTAGATCTCTGCCCTGTGGTCCATCTTCTACTTGACACTCTCCAAATGGCTGTACCTTGCTATTATATTTCTCCTCTTCTCCAAAATTATATCCCCAGTTCCTCTATCCATGTGCTCCCAATACAGTATCCAGACCCTTTACTATCTTAGTCAAGCCCACACAACCACATTCTTGTTTGTCAAGGCCCTCTTAAAACGTGGTGTGTGCACTCTTGCTGTGCTGGTGGAAACATGAAATGGTTGAATCTTCTGTGGTTTGGCAAAATGAATTAAGATAAAAATGTGCACATCCTTTGACCCAGAAATTTATCTTAAGGTGTAAAATTTACCTTAGGTGTGAAAAGATTCTTGTGCAAGTATGCGCCTAGCAACATGAAAATGGAGAGTGGAAAGACAATGAACCATAGTGTTTAAGAGAAAAGACTGATCTTCAATGATAAAAGACTGAGGGCTTCTCCTGGCTCCCTGAAGATCATGAACAAGACAAAGATGTCGATTTTCACCACTGCTATTTGACATTGTACTAGATGTTCTAGCCAGAGCAATTAAGCAAGAAAAAGAAATAGAAGGCATCCAACTTGGAAAGGAAGACAAACTATACTAAATGATATGATCCTATACATGGAGAATCCCAAAGAAGTCACAAAAAGCTGTTCAAGTTAAGAAACCAATTCAGTAAAGTTTCAAGGTTCAAGATCAGCACACAAGAATCAGTCATGTCACTATATACCAACAATGATCAATCTAAAGAAGAAATTAAGAAAACAATTCCATATTCAATGGCATCTAAAAGAGCATAAACTGTGGGGCCAGTGTTGCTACTAACTATGTGTCTTAGTCTACTGGGGCCACTATAACAAAATACCACAGACTGAGCGGCTTACAAACAGCAGAAATCTATTTCTCATGGTTCTAGAGTCTGGAAATTCTAAGATCAATGCACCAGCATATATGGTGTCTGGTGAGAACCCACTTCCTGATTCATACATGGCTATCTTTTTACTGTGTCTTCCCATGGCAGAAGGAGATAAGAAGTTTCTGGGGTCTCTTTTATAAGGGCATTAATCCCACTCATAAGGGCTCCACCCTCATGAACTAATCACTTCCCAAAGGCCCCCTACCCTCATACCATCACATGAATTCTAGGGTCATAAACGTTCAGTCTATAGCACTATGTGCACTTGGGCTACTTTCTCTGTGCCACAGTTTGCTCAGCTATCAGGTAGGGGTAATACTAGTACCTTCTTTACAGGGTTGTTTCTGGGGAGGTGAATTGAAAGAGTTACTATATATTATTAATATATGTTTAGAAGAGTGCTTGGCACAGGTAAGAGTTATATCAGGGTTACCAAAAAATGTTTATAATTTAGAAAACTGAACAAAAGTTCCAGTTAAATGTCCATCAGTAAGAGACTGGCTGGCAAATTTTCACAAGTCACCTCTTAGGCTGAACCATACGGGACTGCCAACATTCCACTGCTTTGGCCTACAAAATGGGCAATTTCACATGTTCCAACCTAAACACCAGAATACTCTGTAACCATTCAAAATTACTACGTACCCTAGATCTATCTTTATCATCCATTTATCACTATTGTTGTGCAAAGAATTAATCACGTATTATTGAGTAAAAACAGCAAGTTACATAATAGCATACAGCATGTGGCCATGTTTGTGTGTCTAGATACAAATATGAAGACATCTGGAAAGTACTTGCAAAGTTTCAACAGTGATACCCTCTGAGAGGGAAAATTTTGGAATCTTTTCATGTTCTTTGTGCTTTTCTATGAAATTTACACTTTGACAACAACAAAAGGAATTTTCCTTAAAAAAAGTTGGGGTGGTCATAAAACCTGAACACAGGGCTCCTGTTGCTTGCCGCCTAATTAGGGCTTAGGTCACTGGCCTTTCACCACCCTCGAGTGGAATATTCTACTTCTCTTGCTAAAGCTGAAGACAATACTAGTTTTTTGGGTTTTGTTTCTTCTGAATTATGAAACATAATGTTGGTTCACATAAACTGAGCAATATTTAAAATTTGCAGGCCTCTAAGATAAACCTCTGCCAATTTGGGTGGTCCATGACCTGTATGTGTATAACTTGAGATTTTTAGCTTAATGACTTTACATGTATTCATTATATTTCCGCTAATTGGTAAACATTAACTAATAGAATAGGGCTCACTCTCTGCCCCCCATATAGTAGAATGTGTAGAAAGTATTGTGTTCTTGAGGAGGAGTTTTTTAAATGAGAGGGAAATAGTTTGGGAAGTATGAAAAGGAAGGGTTTTCTAGGTGGCAGTAGCCAAAGGGAATTAGAAGGGCAGATGATGTCCCAGCCAAGCTGTGGGTGACAAGAAACTGAACCCCCTCACACTAGCTCAAGGGAACGTGGGGTAAAGTGGAATGGGGGGAGCTCTTCTAAAGCTGTAACAGGCACTATATTATATATATATAGTAGGCTAAATAACCTCCCCACGCTTCCGAATCTCCATGTCCTAATTTCTGGATTCTGTGAATATGTTACCTTATGTGGCAAAAGGAACTCTGAAGTTGTGATTAAGTTCAAGGTCTTGAGATGGAGAGGTTATCTTTGATTATCTGAGTGGCCCCAATGAGATAACAAGAGCCCCTAGAAAGCGGAAGCAGAGGATCAAAATCAAAAAAGGAGATGTGGCAAGAGGAGCTGAGGTGGGAATAATGTGGCTATGAGCCTAGAGAGGTCAAGGCAGCCTTTAGAAGCTGGAAGAGGGTAAAAACAGACTGCCTAGTGGAGCCTCCAGAAGGGGCCGGGCCTGCTGTCACCTTGATTTTAGTCCTGTAAGATTGATTTTAGGCATCTGAACTTCAGAGCTGTAGAGGATAAATTTGTGTTGTTTTAAGCCGCTAAGTTCATGGCGATTTGTTACGGCAGCAACGGGAAACTGATACAATTGGCATTTAACTTGCCTTGGGGATGCAGGCTCTCCTCCACTTTCTTCTCAGAGCATCTCTGGCTGCTCCTGGCCCCTTACTGACCTTCCCCCACAGCTGAGTGGACCAGGGATGGACATAATTAGATTCTTCTCTTGGGATTTTAAATGCAAGGCGTCGGGGCTACAGGCCCAACTTCTCCACCAGACAGAGAGGGCACAGGGCCCACGGTTCTCTTAGGGGCCCATGAACACGTCTGTGGGAGTAGGCGTCAGTTAGCCAGATAGGAGAGTAGTTCACTTGCAGGTCACTTTCGCTTTAGTGTTACCTTTGCTCAGTGAGCTCAGCTCCTGTGAGAGAAAGCCACGCTTTGCTGAGAGCCATATCCTCCCCTCGGTGCTTTGAGGGTGCTCTCATCATGGTGGCATGCAGCCAATTTCCCCTGAGGTGCCAGCACACATCTGTGAAAGTTGTTGTCATTGAGAACGCATGGATCGGGACTCTGAAGAGGCTCTTTTTAGTGGGTGTCGTGGTCTACATCTGGTGAGTCGAATGCAGGGTGCTGCCCTGGGGCTCCCGGGGCTGACCTCACTCCCCAGCCTCCCCTCCTCCCTCGGCCCCTCCGTAGCCCTCCTCCTGGGCCAGACGCACCTGTGCACCCAGGCTGCTCTCACCTTCGCCCTCTTCCACCTTCCCAGACTCTTCGGCTCTCCTCTCCTCATCTCTATCCACCCCCTACAAGACCGGCTCAGGACCTGGCTGAGTCCCTAGCTCCTGCATGCCCCTGTTCGCTCCAGGGACCAGTGGTTTTGCCCTCTTCAGAATGCAGAGAATTGTAGCCTCTCAGAGCCGAAAGGTCACAGGATTAGGCAGTTACCCTCTCATTCAGGGACTAAATCCATGGCACAGAGAGGCAGCAAGCCTTGTCCGAGTCATCAGTGGGTCAGGGGAGGGCTCCTAGGATGGTCGTTAGAATGTTCTTTCCCTGGGGCAGGATACTCTTTCCTTTCCTCTTTTCCCTTTGATGCAGCTCTGAAGCATTTAAATTCTTAAAATGATAGGTTCACTATTATATGAAGACCAATTTTCTGATTTATGAGAGGGTTGGAGTCCCTTAAGGCTGAACGATAATATATTGTGCATCCTCGAATAAATGTGAGAGACTGAGCTTCCCAAATGGAGGGCCAAACTGACCCAGGGTTATTCTGGCAGAATGCTGAAATATCCAGCACAAAAAAACACTGCACACACCATGTGCACGTTGTGGTACTAGGCTGAAATGTATTGTTGAATAAGTATCATCGTATTTGTCTATGAAATTACAGTTCATAGCTCTGTCTCATATATGCTGACTGGATCGCAAATCTGGATCTCTGGCCCCAACATTTTTCTTCATGAGCTTTCTTTTTTAATGAATGTTATAGAAATACCCCCCAAACACTGAGACTAATATAATAAAAAACCCATGTACCACCATTCAATTTAAGAAATACAACATTACTAATCCAGTTTTTGCTCCCTACACATCCTGTCTTTATCCATTCTCTTTCCTCTTCTCTTGTAAATGCTACCTTGAATTTGGGATTTGTCATTCTATGTTTGTTTTAATATTTCTACAATATATGACTATATCTATAAAAATATTTTTCCTTTTTTTATTGAGGTGAAATTCATGGAGCATAAAGTTAACCATTTTAAAGTGAGCAAGTAAGTGACATTAAGTGCCTTCACAATGTTGTGCAACCATCACCTCCATCTAGTTCCAAAACATTTTTAGCACCCAAAAAGGATACCCTGTACCCACTGTGACGTTACCTCGCATTTACCCTTTCTCTCAGCCCCTGGCAACCACCGATCCAGTCTCCAGCTCTATTCTGGACATTTCATATAAGAAATCACATACTATGTGGCCTTTTGTGTCCATCTTCTTCAACGTAGCACAATGTTTTTGAGGTTCATCTACAGTATGCTGTGCATCCTTTCATTCTTTTTGTGGGTAGATAATATTCTATTGTATGGATAGACTACATTTTATTTATCCATTCATCTTTTAATTTGGGTTATTTCCACTTTTTGACTATTGTGAATAGTGAATATGTGTATGACAGTTATTTGATGAAGTATATAACGTTGTTCTGAATTTCTTTAAACTTTATCTCGTACTGTGGCACGCTTTGTTTGCTCAACAATATATTATTTCCATATGATACAAGCAGCTCTCCCTTCATTTTCACTGTTGTAGAGCATCTCATTGTATGAATCCAACAATTGATTTACCCATTCAATGTTCAAGGACATTTAGGTTATTTCCAGTTTTCCCTCTTATAAATAGTACTGCTTTAAACGTTCTTGTACATAATTCCTTTGGCACACGTTTGAGGGTTTCTCTAGGGCTGATACCCAAGAGTGGAACTGCTAAGTCACGGGGACTTCACCTCAAATGTACAGTACTTCATGTTGCCAAATGTGAGCTGTCTTTCCTTGAGTCTCCCAGGGGTTCTCAGCCTCTGCTGTGCATTAGAATCACCTGGGGAACTTTAGAAAAATATATAGGTACCTGGATAACCCTTCAAACCTATTAAATCAGAGTTTCCAGGGATGGGACTGGGGAACTGCAATTTTGAAAACTCTCTGAGTGCAGTCAAGGTTGAGAACAGCTGGCACCAAGTCTTGGCTCACTGTGTCTTGGTTTCCCAAGGTCAGGTCGTTGGCTTAGACTTCCTAACATCATTCAGATATTAGGGGCTAAGCCGAGGGAAGAGATCAAATAAATACATGCTGAGTGAATAAGTAAAGTATTTAAAATAAAATCTCAATTATTCAGGGCAACGGGAGACAGGGAAAACAAATATATGAGGATGGAATCTACCATTTAAAATGATCAATTCCACTTTCTCCCTCTCTTCCTCCCACCATAGTAATTTAGATTCATATCCGAAAGAAGGTACTACTAGCTAACGAATGGGCCAAATGGGAGGAAGCCAGAGGCAAAGCCACATGAACAAGTATAGCACACGGTTAAGAGGTCTCGCTCTGGGTTACAGGCAGGTCAGTCAGGGACCTCAGTTCTGCCTCTGACCATCTGTGTAATCTTGAGCAAGTTCCTTCACCTCTCTGAACCATTCCCTCGTCTAGCAAAAGGTGATGATTACAGTAACTGTCCCCTCTGGTTGTTGTGAAGATTAAAGGAGACAAAGTTCACAGAGCAGTTGACACGTACTAAGTACGCAGTCAACGGTAGCTGCTATGATCATTACTATTTATAAACCAGGTGGCTGTTTCTGGAAACAAGAGGCGAAAACCTGCTGGACACACCCTTGGACAGATGCTAATTACTGAGCCCCAGAACAAAGCTGGGGGACCAAAATCGGGGAAGAACTTTGGCCTCTGAGAAGCTGCCCTGTAAATCAGGTTTATATTAGGCAATATTAGAGGTTGGCCTTGGAGGTGATAGTTTTCCACATAGTGAGAACTTACCATGTGCCAGATACGGTGCTAAGGAGTTTGCATGCATAGCTCATTTCACCCTCACAACAACTCCATGAGGTAGGTATGGCTATTCTTCCCATTTTACAGATAAGCAAAATGAGTCACAGAGAAGTCAAGTCACTTGCCCAAAGTCACCCAGCAAAGCTAGGATTTGAATGGAGGCAGCCTTTGGAACCCGCATCCAAAACTACTGCAACTGTGCCTCTCTTACCAAAACCATTGAGGCTTTTCTGTCTCTGCCATTTAGCTTTGCTTTGGTGGGTGACAAGCGGTACCAACGGAAAGAGCCTGTGATCAGTTCTGTGCAGACCAAGGTGAAAGGGATAGCAGAGGTGAAACAGGAGATTACGGAGAACGGGCTGAAGAAGGTGGTACAGAGTATCCTCGACACTGCGGATTACACCTTCCTCTTGCAGGTGAGCACTTGTCAGCATCCTCCCTGGACTCATCCCTGGCCACTGTCCCCAGGGCCTTGCCCTCATCCCCTGGGACCAAGAGCCTCACTCCAGAAAAACACTGGCCTCGTTTAAAAAGCTCTGTGAAAATCCCAACTGAGAAAACCTAAAAATTGCAAAATTGGGTCAGATCCAGCAGCTCAAAGGAGATGATTCTTTGCTATATCAAGTCCTACAGGGTTTCTCAAAATAGCAGTGTGTCCTGGTGCATTTAAAGCATGATTTGATTCACTCGCACTTGATTTATACACAGCTTTTCAGAAGCAGGGCCATTAAGTCAGCAAGCTCTGCCTAGATCCAGAAGGGCAAGGAACTTCCTGCCTAGAGGGGACCAGCCCTTCTGTATTATTTGTGTGGCATTTTATCAATAAAAATGCCTCCAAGAAAACGTCTTGGGTACATTTTTGCACAAATGAAGATACAGATGACAAAGAAAGGAAGGGTGTGGATCACAGAGAAAGGGTATGAGGCTGTCTCAGTGTGCAAAAAGAGAAAATGAAAGTAGAATTGTCAAAAGGGAGAAACTGAAGTGGGGATGAGAACACCAAAGAACAGATGGGAGGCGGGAGGGGTAAAAGGGCACATTGGTAGTCCCTAGGAGCTGCAACGCTTTGCAGAACCATAAAAGCCAAGCTGCTATCTTTGTTTCTAACAGTGGGTGATTAAAATTTCCAGCTATTTCCCAGGCAGTGGGATGCCCTATTGCCCTGGATAATCTGTCCTGGATAATCTGAACAGTGTTCTGACAACCCCACCCCTGCCTCCCCAGGTCCTGAGTTTCAATTTAATGGGATTTTACTGTGTCCAAAAAATGAAAAGGCTGCTTTTGAGGCTGGAATGGAAAATGAATAGTCAATCAATCTGAATGTTCTGCTCTCCCTTGGCTCAGCAGGGCGGCTCATCCAGCTTTGATATTAAGCCCTCAGGGTTGTCGAGTTGCTCCCAGACCGATTTCTAGACTGAAGCTTAGAAGAGCGGAAAGGTTCACCCCCAGGCACTTAGCCAGCTGAATTATTATGATTAAGTAGTTCTGTTTTCGAAGGCTTTGCATTTGCCTTCTCCCCTTTTTCTCCGCAGGGGAACTCCTTTTTTGTGATGACAAACTATCTCAAGACAGAAGGCCAAGTGCAAGAGTTGTGTCCTGAGGTAAGGAGTGATGGGTGGTAAGAGTTCTTGGAAGAGAACAGGTGAGAGGAAACGGAAACTGAGGCCCCACGATGCTTTGGAGACTGCAAATATTCACTGAGCATCAGCTTTTCTTTTGTGGGGTGTAGATCTGGGCTGGGTGGAAGAAGGGTGAGAAGACATTGCAGTTCTCACTTCATAACCACCAGATCTTTGTCTATCCCCCTGGGCCTCCAGCTCCAGCACTAGGAGCCTGTGCAGGCTAGCGGCCTGCTTTCTCCATTGCTCGCACCCTGTGCAACTCATGACAACAGGGACCCTTGGCATTTGTGTGGCATCTGATGTTTTAGTGGAGCCTGACAACAATTTTAGGAGGGTAACGGCATTCCCAGCCCCATTTTACAGGTCAGCACACAGATCAGAGAGGTTAAGTGACTCCCTCAATATCACACAGCTTCCTTGAAGGCAGAGCCATGCTTAGAATCCAGCTGTCCTCATTCATAGCTTCTCCTGCCATGTTCCTGGCCTGGGAAGACTGTTGGACAGCTCAAGTTTGCCTTTTCATCCCACTTCTTAGTCTGGGAACTCAGGGTGGACGTGCTCTCCCTACTACAGTTTTTGCCATCATTTCTACCTAAACTTGGAACCAAGTTAACCTTCACTTGGTGTCTATCTCAGTAACACTCCCCTTGTAAAGAGATCTCTTTATGTTTATTTTGCCCCATCTCTCCTTAAATGTACCTGCTACTCTAAGGAAGTAGCTGGCAGCCATTCCAACTAAAGACCACTTCCCTTCCACCTCCCTTCCCAGCAGCATCCAGACTCTAATCCAGTTTGGGGCCCTGACTCCCATACTTCGTCCCACACACTCCACCCCCACAGCACTTTTCACAGACACTTTTCAAGTTGTTGAGGCTTGTAAGGAAGAGAGTTAGGGCAGCCCAGAGATTAAGAGGCTGTGTTTAGGATCTAGACTGCAAATGCTTCAAAACCTGACTTACTAGCTTTGTGACTTTGGGCAGGTAATGCCACTGCTCTGTGCCTTGATGTGCTCATTTGTAAAATGGGGCTAATAGCAAAACCTAGCTCTTAGGATTGTTGAAACAAATGAGGGAATATCTGTGAAAGCCTGAAAACAAGGCATGACACATTGTAAGCTCTCGACAAATGTGAGCTCTTATGATTCAAGTTACTCCTCAGAAAGGATGCCGCTCAGACTGGTTGGAACCCAAAAAGCAGTGCAGAGGCACTACCAGCCTAGAGAACACTACGTAACCCTTAGGATTTTAACCTGTGACCTAAGCTGGATTGGGTTGCTCTAATTGGATATTTGCCTCTTCTCTTTCCATCTTGACACTTACCCTAATTCTGATCAGGAGGAGGTGGAAGGAAGTCAAGGACAGGGCTTGATGTCTGTCTCTGTAAATATGGCCAAGCCCCAGTTGTACACTGAAAGGAACAGACGTTGGTTCTATTTATCTATTGCTGCATAGCAAATTACCCTGACTTAAAGAAACAAGCATTTAATTAACTTGCATAGTTCAGTGGTTGACTGAGTTCAGCTGGGCGATTCTTCTGATCTTGCCTGGGGAAATGTCTTACGGAGCTGCAGTCGGATTGCTGGTGCCATCTGGAGGTTCACCTGGAGTTCCGTGGTGGCCGGCCACCTCTTCCTCTCCAGGAACTCTCAAGGCTTCTCCTCCTTTCAGCCTCTCCACAAAGGCTTTCCAAATTTACTGACAGCAGCTTCCAAGCCTCCCAGGCTTAGGCCTAGAGCTGGCACAGCATTACTACTGCCTTCTGTCAGTTGTTCAGTCACAGAGCCAACCCCTCTCAACGGCAACAGTGACAAAGAATTTGTGGCTACTGTTAATGCATATGACCATCACAAAAAGAGAAGATTTAAATAAAACTTGTCTTTTTTTAAATTTTGGGATTTCTTTTGGAGAGCAAAATAGAGTTGGTTTATCTCCTTTCTTGAGATTTCTTTCCAACTGATAATCAAAATAACATAGCTTTCTATGAGCCACAGTGAATGATCATTCTTTTGCTCATTCATTCATTCATTCCACATTTATCAAGATCCACTGTGTGTCAGGCACTCAGGCTACAAAGATATGACCCAGGCTTTGCATGCAAAGAGTTCACAGTGTAGCTGGGGGTCACAAGGGCAGGAAACCAAGGACAAGTTGGGTGACAGGGAGAAGGCAGCTTGCGAAGAAAATAGAACATAAGAGAGACTGAAAACTACAAGAAACATTCATTAAGCAAGAGCTGTGTGCTAAACCCTTCCTTACCATAACTCATTTAATCTTCACAACAACCGCGTAAGACAGATCTATTCATCCCCCTTTTACGGGTGAGGAGACAGACTCAGAGAGGCAAAGTAGCGTGGCTAGAAAATGGTGCAGCTATTACCAGACCCAGGTGTCCCTGGCTCCAGCCTGGGGCCTCCCCTGAATCTCTCTAAATTTGCACAGAGAGGCTATTTTCATAGAGCTTCTGGTTGCCCTAAGATTGGCTGTTAAACCTGGTCCTTAGAAAATGGGAAGCCGAGTATGCATAAACCAAGTCATCTCATTTTTCGTTTCCTTATTCTGTCTTCAACCCTCAGTCCTGAAATCTGACTGACCTCATTTTTTCAGGCCAGGAGAGAGTGCTGGCTGGAGCCCTTTATTTCCACATTTTCTGCTGCCTCGCTCAGTTCTGCAGCCACAGGGCAGCTTGGACCAGGCTCCCTGCTCTCCACTTCAAAGGCTGTCCCTCAAAGAGAATTTTGGTTATTTTTATTTTTTATTGAGATATAATTCACATACCATAAAATTCACATTTTGAAGTGTACAATTCAGTAGTTTTTTTAAACTTTTTTAAATTGAAGTATATTCATCAAGCTGTGTAATCATTATCACTATCCATTTCCTGAATATTTTCATCATTTCAAGAAGAAACCTCATACCCATTAGCCATCACTCCCCATTCTCCACCTCCCTCAGCCCCTGGCGACCACCAATCTCCTTCTGTCTCTATGGATTTGCCTATTCTGGATATTTCATATAAACAGAATCATACAATAGATGGTCTTTAGTGTCTGGCTTCTTTTACTTAGCATCATGTTTTCAAGTTTCATCCACACTGTAGCATGTATCAGTACTTCATTCATTCCTTTTTATGGCCAAATAATATTCCATCAGGTGAATATACTAGATTTTACTTGTCCATTCATCCATTGGTGGGCATTTGGGCTGTTCCCATTTTCTGGCATTATGTGCAAGTGTTTGTGTGGACATAGACATCTGTTTTTCTGTATTGTTGGGACACACAATGCTTATTCCTCACTGTCTATCCTTCTCCCTGCAGTATCCCACCAGAGGGACGATCTGTTCCTCTGACCAGGGTTGTAAAAAGGGATGGATGGACCCAAAAAGCAAAGGTATGTTCCATTTCTTTTCCTGAGACCTCCCTGGTGGATGATCTGGAATCTTGGTGACATTCACAGTGCCCAGATCATTAGCTTCTGGCTCTCAGCTGCCTTCATCCACCTTCATCAGAACATGGATGACCCTGTGCCTACCCCATGTCTTGGCTCTGTCCCCAGACAATCAGCTGCTGATAATGGTTGTGACTTTAATTTCCAGTGAAAGCAGCTCCCCCAAATCTCACAGAATTAGCATCTTCAGGGTTCTCACTGATAAAAAATTTGAAAGGCTCATAGTATCATCTGAGTATTCTAAATGTTCCCTCTTGAATTTCTTCAAAGGCTGAAAAGCGTGAACAGTACCCCAAAGAACCCGGGGGCAATGTTAACCTGCAGAATTTCCAAAGCTCTTGTTTTAACTTAAAAAGGCACATAACAATTTTTTTAATTGCTACAAAAAAAAAAAAAAAAGTAAAACCATCAGTGTTTATAACACACATGTACACAAAAAGGTATATGAAGTTTCCATTCCATTCCATGTGTGATTGAGTTGGTGTAGAGATCATTAACATTGCTTAGTATTTAACTCTCCCCTTAAAAATCTGCTGTGACACTGATGCTCCTGGAAGATGTGCTGTGCTGACTCCATGGCTCTGTGTATCCTGCTATATGCTGTATACACCTAGAGGGACTATTTAGAAGCCAAGTTCTAGTCCATTTATATAAAGCAAAAGAATACACCCAGCTCAGCCCCTCTCTCAGGATCTTTTCTTTCAAAGAAACCAAAAAATCTAACAGCCTCCATGATCTTTCTGTGTTCTCGCTGATCTGTTTTTGAAAAGCTTGCCATTTGATGTGTTCCTTGCTTGGTTTGTCTTACATAAGTTTGTGGTTTGGATGGGGTTTCATGGAAACTGAAACTGCGTGGGTTGAAAAACGTAACAGTCCCTCGCTTGAGCTGAGAGGAGTTTTCTCCCTCTGGGTTCTTTCACACCTGTGCTTCTACGACCCCTTGACCCTCGCAGGAATGCAGACCGGAAGGTGTATAGAGTATGAAGGAAAGCTGAAGACCTGTGAAGTCTTCGCCTGGTGTCCCGTCGAGGCAGTGGAGAATGCCCCAGAGTGAGTTCGGGGTTGGGTAGGTGGGGACAAACATGGTGGCCATCAGCTTTGAGCAGATGAGGCCTGCCAGGCACTGCTCCTGCTTCCCTCCTCAGCACAGTCCTGCCAAGCCCCAGGTCTTACTGGCTTGGTGACCCTCATGCCAGGCACACTAGTGGTCTCTGGAAGGACCATGTTAGTTGTTAAAAATTTGAAATTATTCTCTACTGGCTGGTAAGTAGCTACTACCCTGGGCACCCTTGGGTGCCCCTGCCCCCTGGCCGTCCCAGCACCTTCCAGGGCACCTCCAGACACCTCCTCCGGTGCTACAGCAGGGTCCATTCTGACTACCAGGGTCCGTCCTGAGTGATTAAGGATGACAAGGTGGGAGGGAGGGAGAAGAGGAAAAAGGAAGAAAAGGGAAGGGAAGGGAGGAGGAAAAGGAAGGAAAAGGGATGGAAGGGAAGGGAAGTTTCCTTAGATGCTCACAGTGACATACAGATTTGGTGGTCCCCTGTATTGACTCTTCTTTAGCACACAAGGTCAGGCCTAGAAGGAAGAACTTGATGCTAAATCTCAGAAACCCCTGGGAGGGATGCATTTCAGCAGAGAATAAGGGGACCTGGACTCAAATCCTGGCTTACACATCCCTGCTTAGATTCTTGAACAAGTGGCTTAACTTCTTTCAGCTTGTTTCCTTGTCTTTAAAATGAAGACAATGTGCCTTCTCACTGGGCTGTTGTGAGAATTAAATGAGATGATACTTGTACAATGACTGATACGTGTAAAGTGAGCCCCATGCTTGGCACATAGTCAGTGTTCAATAACACACACACACACACACACACACACACACACACACACGCTCTGACCCTAGAAGTGTGGTGGTTCTAGACCAACACTGTCCAGTGGAGCTTTCTGCAATAATGGAAATATTCTGTACCTGTATCATCCAATATGGGGGCCACTAGCTCCGTGTGACTATTGAGGACCTGAAATGTGGTTACAGAAACTGAACTGAATTTTTTATTTCATTTAGTTTAAATAGCCACGCGTGCCCAGGGGATGCTGGACTATACTGGACAGTGAAGCTCTAGACAGTGTGACTCAGGGCCACACCATCAGCATCTATAGGGCAAAGAGAAGACTTCCCCAGACCGACTTTTTAAAAGGTTTATCATATCAGGGTGGGAAGCACTAGACAGTATCAGCCTGTCTGGCTCTCAATCCTTGATGGTACCATCTCGGTTCATTTTTAGGTCAGGGAAGTTTATTTGTCACAGAAGGAGTTGTCCAGGGCCTGGGTGGGACATCAGCCTACAGTCAGGTAATCCCTAGTTCAAGGCAAGGGGCCTCTTAATTGCATGTGATTTTCAGTCCTGGCTCTGCCACCAACTCATTTATCAGATAAATTCTGTACATCTCTAATGTGCTAGGCCCTGGGCTGCAGTTTTACATGACCCTGGGCAAGCAACTCCCTGAACTTCGGTTTCTCATATGTTATATGAATGGGTTCCTTAGAGGATTAATTTACTCGTTTGCCCAACATCTCCACTACTACATAGTAGGTGTTAGATATTTACTTCACATTAACTATACACAAGGGAGACTGTGCTCAATTTTATGGAAAATACAAAAAGAGCCAGATGTGGAGCAGGTCTCAAGGCTCTTGCAATCTGATAGAAAAGACACATGCACAGAGAGCTGTAATTCAGAAGAGAAAATTATGTCATGAGAGAGGAATAAAGCGGATCCTGTAGTCCTCTGATTTTGAGTGTTGCCCAAGAAGTGTGGGGTTGAGAATGTTTTAAAGGCAAAGGGTCTGGCACATAGCAGGAATCTGTTGTGAAAAAGATTTTTTTTAAATGCAAGTGACAAATATAACTTCAAGTGGCTTCAGAAAAAACAGGGAGTGTTAATTTTTGGCTTGTGTTTTTGACTCTTGTTAATGAGAAGTCCAAAAATACTAGCTTCAGGCAAGGCTTGATCTAGGCTTCAAATGATGTGTTAAAATTTTCTCTCTCTTCCTCCATCCTCTTCTTCCCCCCAACTCACTCTTCCTTTGCCCTCCGCCTCCCCGCAACCCTCAGCTATTCTTTCTTCCATTCTGGCTCTCCTTACACTGTGGTCTGGGGACTCCAGGTGTACACTGTCCTTACTACTAACAACCCTAGAGAAAGTGAGCTTTGTTTTTCCAATCGTTCCTATAAAAGATCTGGGATGTTCTCAGTGGTCTAAGTCATGTGACAGCCTATGAACCAATCACTGTAGCCAAGGGAATTGGATTACACTGCTTAGCCAGCTCTGGCTTACTTGCCCACCCTGGGAGCTGTATGGATGGGCAGGAGATGAACTCATCTCCACCCAACTCCCTTGGCTGAGAGTGGAAGAGACCTGGCTTCCCCAAAGGAAGAAATTTTGTGGTGCTAGTGCCAGAGGGGAAATTGATGCTGGACAGGCAAAAATGATAGGTTCTCTATAGTTATATCCCAAATAGAGCCAAAGTCGGGCTCTGGATGTCCTGGAATAAAAAGCAGATCATTCTTGATGTTCCCTTCCAAATACCCTCCACCCTTTCCTGGTGCTTCTCCCAATATACATCTGCCACCTTCTCAGGCACACCAGGCAACAGGATGCCAGTGGTATCCTCTTGTGGAGCCAGTTCTCTCCATCTGTAACAGACTGTCAACCACACAAGGTCAAAAACCTTGACTGCCTTGTTCATCACTATATCCCCAGTGTTCAGTCCTATGACCAGAACCAGAAATATTTGTTGAATGAATGAATGGATGGTGGTGGGTGGACCTTCCTGTAGTCTAGAATTTGGTCTCCTCTAACTCCTGGAGAATTTTACACTGTTCAGAGCCTCTAGAGAGTGACTGATAGAGTCAACTATATATGTGTGGCCCTGTGCTAAAGGCTGGGGATGCCAAGATGAGAAAAATATTGTCCCAGTCCTGCAGGAACACCAAGCCCATGGTGAAAGATACAAATGGGAGTTTGCTGGAGCTGGCTTGTACCAGTTCTAAGCCATTTACGCTCATCCCTCCCCAATTCCAAGGACAGTAATGTTCTATCAGTAGTTTGAAATCAGCTATGGTGGGAGTATTTATACCACAATAATCAGTAAATGCTACAATATCAGGGCTTTTTGTTTTCCTAGAGAGCTGGTTGTTAATCATTTACCAGCACACCATTGAGCATAACTAAACATATAATTATATCAGAGTGAGAAGTGTTACAGTAAATGCCACTGGGTCTTAAGAAGGGAGGAATTCTTTCTGGAGAGGATAGAGAATTTTGGAAGGTTTTTCCTGCTAGATTGCATTTCTTTTCACCCATCACATTGAACCGAACAAAAAACCAGAGCCTCTGGTCCCAGTGGCTCCCTGACTCCCTTGGTATCTGTAATCACTGATCCTCATTTTGCATTTCTCCCTCACAGGCCTGCGCTCTTGGGCAGCGCTGAAAACTTCACTGTGCTCATCAAGAATAACATCCACTTCCCTGGCCACAACTACACCACGTAAGTGCCCAGAATGTCAGGCTGTATTAGTTTTCTACTGCTGTGTAACAAATTACCCCAACACTTAGATGCTTGAAACAACAAACATTTGTTATCTCACATAGTTTCTATGAGTCAGGAATCTAGTAATGACTTTACTGCAATGTCTCCCAGCTTGTGGTCAAGCTGTCAACGGGGGCTGCAGTCATCTCTAGGCTTGACTGGAGCTGGAGAATCCTCTTTCATGCTCACGCGGTTGTCAGCAGGAGAGCTCAGTTCTTCACCATGTAGACCTCTCCTTCAGACTGCTTGAGTGTCCGTAGGACATGGTGGCTGGCTTCCCCAGAGCAAATGATCCAAAACAGAGAGCAAGCAACCAAGATGGAAGCCACCATATTTTTATAATCTAATCTCGGAAGTGACACACCATCTCTTCTGTCATATACTATGGGTCACACAGACCAACACTGTACAATGTAGGAGGGAAAAACACAAGGGTGTGAATCCCAGGAGGCAGGATCACTAGGGACCCTCACGGTGGCCAGCTATCACACAGGCTACCACAAATGAAAGAGATGGATCCCAATTTTCAAAAGAGATGTTTGTTTGTTTGCTTTCCATTATGTGCAGGAGAAACATCTTGCCAGGTTTAAACTTCACTTGCACCTTTCACAAGACTCAGAATCCACAGTGTCCCATTTTCCGACTAGGAGATATCTTCCAAGAAACAGGAGATAATTTTTCAGTTGTGGCAATTCAGGTTGGTGGTGCCTTTGTACAGTGGGATGTGGGGGGTGGGTCAAGGGCTGGAGGATGGGAAATGGCCAGGAGGCTGGACTACTAGGTCTTAACAGTATGCTTACATTTATTATGCATTTTGTAAATCCATGCACTGTGATGAGGACTTTTCCTGCATCACCTCATCTAATCCCACAAAAACCGTATGAGTGAGATACTCAGTGTATTAGTTTCCTGTGACTGATGTAACAAATTACTACAAACTTTGTGGCTTAAAAACAACACATATTTTTCTACAATTCTGGATGTCAGAAGTCCAAAATGAATTTCACTGGGCCAAAATCAAAGTATCAGCAGGGCCATGCTCCCTCCAGAGGCTCTAGGGGAAAATCTATGTCCTTGCCTTTTCCACCTTTCAGAGCTGCATTCCTTGCATTTCTTGGCTTATAGCCCCTTCTTCCAGCTTCAAGACCAGCAGCACTGCATCTTGCCTCAATGGTCACCTTGATTTCTTATTCTGTGTCAAATCCCTCCCTCTTATAAAGACCAGTGTCTTTATAGGACCCACCCAGGTAATCCAGGATAATCTCCCCATGTCAAGATCCTTACTTTAATCACATCTGCAAAGTCTACTTTTCCATATAAAGTAACACATTCAGAGGTCCAGGGGTTAGGACCTGGGATTAGGACTATTTGGGGGGCCATTATTCGGACTACTGTACTTGGATTAGTCAGGATTCTTCTAGTTGCAAATTCTAGAAATCCAACTCAAATGATGTAAGCAAAAAAAAAAAAAAAAAGTAATCTGAGGCATAAATAATAGAAACCAAACTTAAGTGGCTTAAACAGAAAAGGAACCACACTAGCTTGTGTAAAAAGACCAGGGGAAATAGATATTCTAGTATACCCAAGGCATCTTCCTACCTTGGAAGTTTTCTCCTGCTGTTCCCTCTGCCTGGAACAGTCTGGCCCCAGACATAGCATTAGCTATCTCCCTCGCCTACTTATACCATATTCACTCAAATATAAGCTCAATGAAGTTTTCCCTTACCACTATATTTAAAATGACAATTCTCACCTCTATCCCAGGATGCCCTACGGTCCTTTCCAGGTTTATATTTATCCCTGGCACCTAGAATTGTCTGACATATCACATATTTTACACATCCATTTGTTTGTTGTCTATTTTTCCTGGACTAGAATATAAGTTCCATCAAGGCAAGAATCTTTAGCTTGTGTGTGTGTGTGTGTGTGTGTGTGTGTGTGTGTGTGTGTGTGGTTCATTTCTGTGTAACTTTCAGCACATACTGGACACTCAATAAATATCTGTTGACTGAATAAAAGGTATGATAGATTTAGGCATAGCTGCATCCAGGAACTCAAGTGATGCCTTCAAGAATCTGACTCTTCACCTCTTGACTGTTTCCCTATTGATGATGTCATTCTCACACATATTCTCCATGTGTCAAGGAAAAGCCACCAAAGCTCTAGAACTGTGCTATCCAATATGGTAGCCACAAGTCACATGAAGTGATTTAAATTTAAATTAATTAAAAGTAAATAAAACTAAACATTTACTTCCTCAGTCATACCAGCCTCATTTCAAGTGTTCAGTAGCTCCTGGTTATTGTCTTGCACAGCATGAATATAGAAGATAGCCATCACTGCAGAAAATCCTATTAGACAATGCTGCTTTAGACTTTCACACTCTGTAGCTAGTGGTCCCAGCCAATGGAGGACCTCTTTTCCAATGGTTCTGGCAAAATATCTCAGGGAGGGTTTTGACTGGTCTACCTTGGGCCACATATCTATCCCTGAATCAATCACCAGGTTCAAAGGGATGCACTGTCCTGATTGGCCAGGCCTGGGTCATGTGCCCACTCCTGTAGCTGGGAGAGGTCAGAGCCCATTCAAACCACTGAGAGTTGGGAGAGGCGTTTCCCAAAGGAAATTCCAGGTACTTTTTTCCAGAAAAAGGCAAATTGGATGCTGAGTGACAGAAGCATTAGATATTCACTATATTATGTAGACTGTGTGGCTTAGCGCTTGACAAAAAAATGATAGTTGTAATTATTCTGTATTATTTCCCCTTTCTCCAAGTCAGAGTCTCCTTGTTACTCATCTCTGTATCCTCAGCATCTAACATACTATCTTGAAATGCCATATTTCACTGATTCAAAGACTTCTCTTTTTTCCACTTTTAGTAGTCTTGAAATCAGGAAGTGCTTTCAGCTGATGGAGTCTCACAGTTTAATTGGCAGCATTTTTTTCTTAGAGGAACATTTTTTAAAAACTATTATTTTAGGGGGGAGGGTATAGTTCAAGTGGTATAGCACGTGCTTAGCATACACAAGGTCCTGAGTTCAATCCCCAGTACCTCCCCTAAAATAAATAAATAAATAAATAAGTAAAACCTAATTATCTCCCCCCTCAAATTTTTAAATAAATAATTTTTAAAAAATTAAAAAACCAAAACCAAAAACTATATTTTAGGGAGGTATAGCTCAGTGGTAGAGTGTGTGCATAGCACGTACGAGGCCCTGGGTTCAATCCCCTGTCCCTCCATCAAAAAAAAAAAAAAAAAAAACTAACAATAAATAAATATACCTAATAACCAACCCCCAAAATTGTTTTTTGAAAACTATGTCTTACGAGCAATGTTGTCTTAAGATTCAATGAGCACTAAGAAAATAATGCTCAAAAAAAATGTTTGTAGAAAGACAGAAGTACCAAGTACAGGTAAGAGAGTAAGAGATTCCTTAGAAGTTTAGAGGACAGAAAGGTCACCTGGAATTGAGGAGCACAGGTGTGGCTGAGTGGATGGGGAAGAACGTAAGCTGGGTCTTAGAGAATAAGGAGGACTTAGCCGGGGAACTGTGTGGGAGAAACATTTCATTGTGAGAAAAAGACAAAGGCGAAGATTTAAAAATTCTAAGCATACACTCCTAAGCATACATCCAAGAAAAATCACAACATATGTTCACACAAAAACTTGTACATAAATGTTCATAGCAGTATTATTCATAACAGCCAAAAGGTGGAAGGAATCCAAGTGTCCACTGAAGGATGAATGGATAAACAAAATGTAGTGTATCCACACAATGGAGTATTCTTCCATGACAAAAAGGAATAATAAAGTACTGATAAATTCTACAACATAGATAACTTTAAAAACATTATGCTAAGTGACAGAAGCCAGACACAAAAGATCATATATAATTTCATTCATATGAAAGTTCAGAATAAGGAACTTTATGGAGATAAAATGTAGATTAGTGTTGCTTAGTGCTGGGGGAGGGGTGATAACTAAGTTTACATGTTTTCTTTTGGAGGTACTGAAAATGCAAATTTGATGGTGGTGACTTGCACATATAGGTGAATATACTAAAACCTGTTGAATCGTACAATGTGAAGAGAGCAAACTATATGTGAACTGTATCTCAATAAAGCTGTTTTTTAAAAAAGAAATGAAAATGCAAAGCGTGTTTAGGGAAAAACACAGACAGTTGGGAGTAAGAGCTTTCTCCAGGGGAGTACTGGGAGATAAGCAGAGGAGATACACGATAGAGCTCGCTGAATTCCAGTCGAACAAGTTTCAACTTAATCTTTAATGGAGGGGCCATTAAACGTGTCTGCTAACAGGAGTGGTTTGTTGAAAGTTATATTTTAGGAAAATAAATCTAACAGTGCGCCCCAGATGGGAGGAGGAACAGGGACATGAGTTTGTAGCTGCCACGGTAATCGTTGTATGAGTTAGACAGGGTTGCACTTAGGCTCTGAAACTTTTAGTCAGCATTTTTTTCCCCTCAAAAGCAAACCGTTCTTTCAGTGATCATCACTGTGCAGGGAGATGTCTGGTGACTGCGTAACCCACATCTAGTGGGACTTAGAGACTGTCTCTTGTCTTCCCCAGGGAGGAATCATGGGCATTGAGATCTACTGGGACTGCAACCTAGACAAGTGGTCCCATCACTGCCGGCCAAAATACAGTTTCCGTCGCCTTGACGATAAGACCGCCAATGAGACTGCATATCCTGGCTACAACTTCAGGTAACAATGCTCCAAGTGAGATTCACCCAGTGAATGGCCACTCTTGGCTCCCCAGGGACCTTCCAAGCCCAGCTGAATGCCACCCCTAGTAGCCAGTAAGACCAGTTTTGGTTCCCAAGGCAACAAGATGAATGTAAAAGACTTCCTCTAAGAGCCAGGCAGTGATTGAATTTTTGTATGAATTATTAAAGAACTGCACGCTCTGTGTAAAACAAAAACAAAACTTGGGAAACAAAGAAAAGCATAGAGAAGAGGATAAAAATCACTCATAATTACTCTAACCGAAGATACTCGAGGATAACTTCCTGGTGAATTCTCCTTTGTCTAACCAATTCTTTCGTGAGGCTTATGTGAGATCATATCACATTTATAATATATGTGGGGTTTTTCATATGCCAGGTCACTCAGAATTCTTTGTGACTATCACATTAATGATCACAAAAGTCCATTGTGTGAATGGAATGATAACAAAAGCTACAACTTAGGGAAGGTATTCTATATACCAGGCACTGTACGTCACCATCACTAAACCTCACAACCCTCCCTGAAGGTAGATATTAGTGTCCCAGGGAAAGCTGAGAAAGGTGAAATGATTTGCCTAAGACCCACAGCTAATAATAGAAGCTCCATAATCCTAAACTAGATCACTAAGATCCCCTTTCCCTTCCATCTCATGGTTTTCTTACCGATTCCTCCATTATTGGACATTTGGGGTTCCCAGTTTTTCTATTATAAATAACTCTGCAGTATATATCTCTATACATAAATCGTTGCTTAAATTCCAGATTATTTCCTTAGGATAAATTTCTAGAAGTAGAATTATTGGATCAAAGGTTATGATCATTTTACCATATGCTTTTAGGTTTAAAAAAATTCTATGGCTATATTTTTCATTTCTTGGATTTACATTCAGTTCTTTTTCAAGGTATCTGTTATTGTTTCAGTGAGGTCCACTCTCAGCTGATGGATCTTCCTCCTTGTGTCCAATCTACTGTATAACCCCTTCACACTGACCCGTAGGAACCTGGATGGGATTTCTCTCTATGGGGCTTTAGAATATTTGCTGGTGGGCTTCGGCAGGAATGATTTTGTGCAGATTTCTGTGCATGCCATGGGATGTGGAGACATTCCTCCATGGGGGTGGGGGAGAAGTAGGAACTGATTGGAAGGGAGCACAAGAGAGTTTTCTGGGGTAATAGAATGTTCTAGATCTTGGTAGGGATATAGGTTACACAGGGTATTCATTTGTCAAAACTCATTGAACTGAATCCTTAGGAGTTATGCATTTTATTATATGTTAATTATACCACAATGGAACAAACAAATAAATCCAACAAGACCATTTCAGATGATGATAAACACTTTATAGAAAACCAAACAAGATAGCTTGATGGGGCTGGGGAGAGATGCAACCAGAGAAGGTCTCTCTAAGCACAGGATAAGACCCCACACAGGTATCCTGCACTTTCCTGAGGATTCCATTCTCCTAGTTAAGAAGAAAAACTGCTATAAAAAAGAATAAAATAATGCCATTTGCAGCAACATGGATGGACCTGGAGATTATCATATGAAGTGAAGTAAGCCAGAAAGAGAAAGAAAAATACATTATATCACTTGTATGTGGAATCTAAAACAATGACACAAATGAACTTATTTACAAAACAGAAACAGACTCACAGACATAGAAAACAAATTTATGGTTACCAGCGGGGAAAGGAGGTGGGGAGGGATAAATTGGGAGTTCAAGATTTGCAGATACTGACTATTATATATAAAATAAACAAGGCCCTACTGTTCAGCACAAGGAATTATATTCAATACTCAGTAATAGCCTGTAATGAAAAGGAATATATGTGTATATATATGTACAACTGAGTCAGTATGCTGTACACCAGAAATTAACACCATATTGTAAACTGACTATACTTCAATTAAAAGAAAAAAAAGAAGGGAAACTGCACTTAAAGGAGTCTATGTTAGGGAATCAACTTGCAGACATATTAGCTTCTCTGAATACCTTTAGTACTAATGGTCTGGACCAGTGGTTCTCAAAATGCCGGTCCCCACCTCAGCACCACGTGGGAACTTGCTATAAATGCAAATTCTCAAGCTCTACCCCAGACCTACTGAATCAGACACTCTGGGGATTGTCTTCATAAGCCTTCCAGGCTATTCTGATGCAAACTCAAGTTTGAGAATCGCCAATCTAGACTCTCAATACTCAAAACAGGGTCCTGGAACCAGCAATATGGGCCTCACCTGGGAGCTTGTTATGATGTAAAATGTCAGCCCCCACTCAATTTGCTGAATCAAAATCTGCATCTTAAGATTCCCAGAAGATTCACTGCACATTAAAATTAGAGAAGCACTGGTACAGACTATATTATCTAGCATCCCAAACATACTTTCTTCTTAGATGTTTCATCTGTCTATATTTTGTTCCTACAATGAGGCTGCTTGCTGCCTGGGGGAATGAATAAAATAAGGTGTCTACTTGATCTGTGCAAGCGAGTACAGGCCAAAGTACACGTGTGGGTGCACACAAACGCACACACACACACACACACATACACACACATTTACTGCTTTCTAACCCTTTTGCTAGTACTCTTACTGACTTCTGGGGGGTCTGCTCAAGCAAATGGATCTATTTATATTTTATTCAAAGCAGCATCATTAATTGGCAAGCAACCTTCAACTGTTTCTATTTTTGTTTTAGTTTTTGTCTTGCACAATGTTTAGAAAGTTGAGACATTCTACATAAAAGTCTGGACCTCCTACTTAAAAAAATTAAACTATTTGAAAAAAAGTAAACCATTTGACAGCTCTAGGTTCATACACCACATAGCAGCCAAACTGAGTAACAGTGGTCTAATTTAGAAAGGGCATGTGGTTTTTGGTTTGCCATGGTCCTTACCACTCCTTACTACCTTATAACTGGCTACATCGCTCACTTCTTTTCTTTCTTTCTTTCTTTCTTTTTTTTACATCACTCATTTCTGTTATCTGCCTGCCCCCTAAAGGCATTTAAGTTTCAGACCCTTGACTAAAGGCTGGGTGAGATCAAAACACAAGAGGCTTTTTGCCTTTTCTGGGTCAATTTCATCCAGGGCCCTGAAACCAGCTCCTAGTTTAGGTAGTGTTTTGATCACTCCCTGCTGTTCTACTGAATAGGCTTCTGGCCATTAGCAAGAAGAGAGGCCTGGATCAGTGGTCCCCTGACTGCCTTCACAGGCTGTTTTTTCAACAATCAGCAGATGCATGCAGAGCAATGTACCAATCAGTTGTTAGCAAATGTCCTTCAAGTTGCTGAGCTCAAGCCTAAGAACATTAGCTCCTGGAGAGATCTGAGCTTTCTGAAGAACTGGTTATGAGGTTAATACTCTTTTAGAACAAAGTGTTAGAGCATTTATTGTCTGGAATAAGCACCAGAAGTAATCTTTGGCCAAAAATAAATTGTTGAGATCTGATGGGTAACTGGACAAGTCATTTTCAAATAGCCACACAAAAGAGTAGGAAATTAAAGGTTATATGAGGTGTATGAGAAAATATAACTTTCTAAAACATAGGAAGTTGAAGGAATTGATCATGTTGCAGAATTGTGTCCTTCACCCAAAGATTCATGGCAAATGGTTCTTATTCCATGAACATGAAATTCAGTTCATTTACAACATGTGTAAAGCAGGGAAGACCGACCCAGAACAGAATGCCCAACGCGCTTCTCTGGTTCATAATGGGTATGTGTTTGTATTCGTTGCCTGTGGCTGCTGTAACAAATGATCACAAACTTGGTGATTTTAAACAACAGAAATTTCTTTCCCACAGTTCTGGAGGCCAGAAGTCTAAAATCAAGGTGTCAGCAGGCCATGCTCCCTCTGAAGGCTCTAAGGGAGGATTCGTCCTTGCCTCTTCATGCTTCTGACAGCTCTAGGTGGTCCTTAACTTGTGGCTGCATCCACCCCCAATATCTGCCTCTTTCTTTACACAGCCTTCTCCTCTGTGTTTCTGTTTCAACTCTCCTTTTCCTTTCCAAGGATACAGTCATTGGATTTAAGGCCCATCCTAAACCAGTATGATCTCATCTTGAGATCCTTAACTTATTTGTATCTCCAAAGATCCTATTTCCAAAAGAGGTCACATTCACAGCTGCAGGGATTAAGCACCTGGATTTATCTTTTTGGAGGGGCCATTATCCAACCCATTACAGGGTGCAAAAACATCCTTGCCCAGGGCCAGGTGTTTCTAAATGTGGCCCATTGACCACCTGCATCAGAACCACCTGGTACCTTTCCTGGAAATACAGATTCCTAGAAACATCTCAGACCTTCTAAAACCACCCTTTGGCCTTTTGAACACACCTCCCAAGTGATTCTTGCCCTCAGTTTGACAGTCACTCTACCAAGACCCTGAAAGCAGAAATTCAAGTATTTACTGAAACTTCTCAGTAAACCAACTTTCACAGAGAGAGAATGCAACCCTGGGGCAGAGTAGAGGTGCGTGCTTGCTTTGTGTTTTAAAAAACAAATCAATCAAGAAAGCAGAAGAAGAAAGGACTGTCATGGAATGAGAACAATCAGATGCAAAGAAATTGAAACCCCTCTGGCCAGACACAGGCACTGAAGCGCCTGAGAATACCTAACCAATCTCAATGTCAGATCCTGAGTTTTTTAAAAAAGAATTTCAGATGTTCATACTATATTCTGGCAGAGCATCTGTCTTCTGTTTTCTTCTCTCCCAACACCTGTAAATAGATTGTGAATCAATAACTAAGAAAGAAAATATACCCTTACCTAAAAACCACCACCAAAAGGTGGCAACGCGGGAGGAACAGATTTAGAAGCTTTGTGAGGCATGTAGTTTAAGTCTTCCTAACTACTCATGAAAAAACAAAACATGCCACTTTCCCTACTGTAGCACTGGTGAGAGTTGTATATTTGGGGTGACTGTTATTCGTACTCAGGTCTTAATTTATAAAGGTGACCATGTGATGACACATAGAGGTCAATGCCATTGAAAGAAGAATTTCATTACATTTTCCAAGAGGAGGAGGCATGTGAGGCCACACAGGGCCACAGGGGGAAGCACCAGGTTTGGTCAGGGGTTAGTGAGAACAAGGAAAAAGCACAGCCCAGAGACTTTCCTGTGTTTTCTATGGGAAAGGCAAGGCAGGGAAGGGGAAACAGCTTAGGACTGGCTAGTTTGAGTAATGTTGGCGGGCTCTGGGCTATAAGAGTGGTCTCTGGTTGTCTGGTAACTGGCCCTGGGCAATTTAGGGCAGGATGTGCGAGAGTTAGATACAGGAGGTGGCTGGATAAATAAATTTTCATGTATCTGCAAAAGCTAGATTGCAGGGGGGATATAAACAATGTTGTCTGTTAGTTTGGCCCTGGTGATAATGGGAGCCAAATAGACAAATACAGAATCTTAAAGAGAAACCAAACAGATTGCTGAGGTGCACCTGTCTCCAATCCATTAATCAGTACCTTCATTCTAGAAGCCAAACCTACTTTTCCCTCTTAGGAAATAATCAGATTGCTTGAAGTGATTTTAAAAATTTTTTTCTTATTGTTAATCTTGTATTGGTTAAAAATTGTTCATTTTAATCTTAAACTAAAAGCAGATTTTTCCGTCATACTGTGATGCTGGAAGTAGAGGAATTGACACAAGGAAGTGGTGCTTTGGTTCCAGGTGGTCAGAAAGAGTAGTTCGTGGGTTTGGATTATGCTCTTCCCTCTGCCAACTGAAGCAGGGCTAGAAGATGGACAAGGAAGACTAGATCGGCTACTGTTTTGGGTTTTCTTTTCATAAAATACCAGCACTTTTAGATAGATCTTTATAAATATGGATCCTTTCCCTCCTACAGATATGCCAAGTACTATAAGGAAAACAATGTTGAAAAACGGACTCTGATAAAAGTCTTTGGGATCCGCTTTGATGTCCTGGTTTTTGGCACCGTAAGTCTCTTCCCTGCTCCCAGCCACTGGCTTCTTCATTCCCATGACTATGTTCTAATTATTGCTGTAGGGTCTCAAGGGGTGAATGTTTGGGTCATAGTCATTAGCCAGTACTGTGCATCCTGCATGTGGGATAAGAGAGGGGGAAGACATGTCCTTGGGGTCCTGTTCATAAAAAAGTCATCTGATGAGTACAACAGCGGGTTTGGGGCGGTGGGGAGGGAAACTAATATTCAACTTTAAAAATACTCTGATGCTTAAAGAGAGAGAGAGAGAGAGAGAAAAAGAGAAATCCCTCTGCAAAATAGTTTGTAAGTAACAGAATCCAACTCAAATTGGCTTAGGGAAAAAGAAGTCTTTTTTTTTTCCCCCTTAGTTCACATGACTGAAAAATCCATGAGGCAACTTTCAGGCTTCAGGCATGACTGAATCCAGGTGTTTTTAACAACATCATCAGGAACCTGCCTCCCTCCATCTCTTACATCTGTTCTCTGTTTTGGTGTCATTCTCAGCGGGTCATCTCGAAGTGGTGGTGTCAGCACATACTGATTATCTTAACATAGCAACCTCAATGAAAAGAGAGCATCTCTGCCAGAGTTTCAGCAAAGGCCTCAGCAGATGCTGTTGGCATTGACTGGCCCAATCTGAGCCACACAGTCACTGCTGGACTGATCACTGTGACCAGGGTTATGTCATACTCTCAGTAGTTGGTCCTGGACCAGCCCTGAATTAACCCCTTTCCCTGAAACTACGTGGACCAAGTATGGACAGACATGGCTCTCCGATGGAAAATTTGC
The DNA here is from genome assembly GCF_048773025.1 of Camelus bactrianus. Taxonomy (NCBI): domain Eukaryota; kingdom Metazoa; phylum Chordata; class Mammalia; order Artiodactyla; family Camelidae; genus Camelus; species Camelus bactrianus. Next base: position 6,896,275 of record NC_133570.1, on the reverse strand, counting down.
ATGCTGTCTCTAGAAGAAGGAACGAGGGGATGCTGGGCAGGCAAATATCAACAGATACCCATACACTTTAGCCGACAGCATATTGTTTATGTAACATGGTGACAAGAAGCACAAGAATCAATGGGCTAGCACCGAGAGGACAGAAAGACACTGAAAATAAAAACCACAAGGGTAACCACGGGAAGAATTTGTGCAGACATTCCTTCCCTCTGTTTCCAAAGTAATCTCAAACCACTTTCAGGGAAAGCTCGTCTGAAACCCTCATCTTGTATGGAAAAACAATAAGGTTTCTTCAATGGTTCTCCTCTGTGTGTGGGTTCCAGTGCTTCTTTGTTTAAAACATTCATGTTTTCAAGCACATCCTGAGAGGCAGAAGGTATATTTTCAGGCTCCTTAATCTCTGTTGCCGTGAACACTCTGGATGCATCTATCAAATTCATGGTGCTAGACTCCCTCCTCTGCTGGAACTAACAATTACTGACTAGAGCAAAAGAGTGTTGCTCTGAATTTCAACCGAGTAACCTTTTCCCCTCTGTTTTCAGGGAGGAAAATTTGACATTATCCAGCTGATCGTGTACATTGGCTCAACCCTTTCCTACTTTGGTTTGGTAAGGGCTTCTCTTTCCCACATTTTATGAAAATTATTTGGCAAAAAGAAATTTCACTGACATGGTGCTTGTCCGGGTTTCTCCCAGGCCACGTTGTTCATCGACTTTCTCATCAACACTTACTCAAGTAAATACTGCCGATCTCATATTTATCCCTGTTTCAAGTGCTGTGAGCCCTGTGCAGTCAACGAATACTACTATAGGAAGAAGTGTGAGTCCATTGTGGAGCCAAAGCCGGTAAGGCTCACTGAGTCTATGGGACGCCAAAACACCTGTCGGGTCTGTTATATTACTGATAAATGTACAGACATAAGGCCAGAATCATAGGTGTAATCCCATGGAGGATAAGTCTCTAGACTCTACCCCAATCCATCATCTCTCAGATGAATCCTTTGCTCTTGTGAAAGAACAGAAACTAAACTGGAGGTATAACAGAAAAAGGTTGTTTTTATATTCCAGGATTTGTCAATTTTGTCTGAATTATTAAATTAGTACAGCAAAAAAAAAAAAAAAAAAGGTGTAACAACTTCAGAGAACAACTTAGCAGTATCTAGTACCATTTAAATGGGACATACTTTACAGCCTGACATTTCCAGTTCTCCACGCCTGCCCTAGAGAAACCCTCACGCAGGTACCCACACAGTACACGTGTACAAGATGTCCATCCCAGCGGTGTTAGTGACAGTGAAGAGAAGCATCTACCCAATGTCCAATAGGTGAATGGTGAAATAAACTATGGTAAATCCAAAGTAAGGAATGCCTGGCACCAGTTTTAAAAATTGATGTACATAATAAGAGCACACGTTTATACAGCATTTCCAGTGCTAGACCCACATTAACTCACTGAATCTTCACACAACCCTACAGGTAGGTTTATAGGATTATGTGATTATTATTAGAACCACAGATACGTGCTACTACTACCTCTTTCTACAGATGAGAAAATCGGGGCACAGGAAGTTTTGATGATTTGCCCAAAGTCATTCAGCTAGTAAGCGGCAGAGCTGAAATCCCAACTGAGGCAGGCTGGTTTCAGAATCCATGTTTATAACCACTACATTATAAGTACAGGCACGGGCAGATATCCAAGACATTTGTTGGCAGAAAAAAAGCAAACTATAGAACAATATATATGGTATGATATATAGGTTTAAAAACACTATATATATAAACTAATTCTATGTATTTTCTACATGTATGATACACACATATGCACACACACATATATATGAGGGGGCAATACATGTACACAAAAAGGTACCGGACACTCACAAAAGCGATAGCAGTGATCACTTCCAGAAAGGAGCCTAGGATGGGGGTGTAGTAGGAAATTTTAGGTCGTCTGTATGGTTTTGATTTGATTAGTTTGGAATTCACTACACTGACTCCATGGTTTCCTCCAATCAAAGAGAAATCTCTGGTACTTAAAACAACAAAGAGGGTTTGTTTGTTTTTCCCTTCTCCAAGAACATTACTGTCTTTTTCCAGCAGCAGAATGCATGCTTCATTGTCCACTGTACATGTGTTTGCAACTAAAAGTTCATCTTTGCAACTAAAATCAATCACTATTTCATGGCCCAAGATGGGATGAAATTTAATGAAAACATAAACAATTTAAGTTGCAGTAGTGTAACTTTCTGGAGATATTCAACCTAGATAACTGAAAGTGAGGGAACACAACAAAAGAATTTTACTTGGCACTTGGAAGACTTAAAGATATTAGACAGTAAGCTGTGGATACTCCACATCTACATATTAAGGTGTTTGGGGTTCTATTTCTGATTTACATTTAGACTCTGAATCATTCATTCTTGGTTAGCAAGAGTTTTTGGTTAGCCTGTTTAACAGTTTGTCATTTGGTTGCCTTTAGATATGTTCAGATATGCAATTCTTGATAACTCTGAACTAAATTTTTTATTTCCTAGACATTAAAATATGTGTCCTTTGTGGATGAATCCCACATTAGGATGGTAGACCAGAGGCTACTTGGGAGAAGTCTGCAAGATGTCAAAGGCGAAGAAGTCCCAGTAAGTTAAGATATTTAGTCTTTTTTTTTTTTTTTAAGAAAACTTACTATTAAATATAAATACATCTAGAAATTTGTATAAATCACAATTGATGACTTAACGAAGTAAACTACATGTAACACATGTAACCAGCACCCAGATTTTAAAAGCATTACTAGCAAAAGTCCCTCTCATGCCTCCACCCAATCACTACCTTCCCTTAAAAGTAGTCATCATCCTGTATTCAAAGGTTAGTTTTACCTCTTCTAAAATTTTATAAAATTTGAATCCTATAGTATGTATCCAGTATATACCCCGTTGAGTGGTCTGGCTTCTTTCACTCAATGTTATTTTTGTGAGAGTGATCCATGACGTTGTATACAGCCATGGTTCACTCTCACTGTTCTATAATTTCCGTTTTATAAATATCCAATTTATTTGTCCATTCTGCTGTTGATAGACATTTGGGTAGTTTCCAGTTTGGGATGCATGCCAATGATGCTGCTGTGGTAAACATACGGCACCTAAGAGTGGAACTGCTGAGTCATAAGGCAGGTGTGTGTTAGTTTTGGTAGTTCTCTAAAGTTCTAATTCACACTCTCCCCTCGCAGTTTTGGCTGCTGGACCTCTTCACTAACTGTATGAGTTTTCCGCAGTTGCCATAATAAATTACTGCAAATTAGGTAGCTTCAAACAATAAAAATTTATTCTCTCCCAGTTCTGTAGTCTAGAAGTCTGAGGCCAACGTGTTGGCAGGGCCGTGCTCCCATTGAAGGCTCCAGGGGAGGTTCCCTTCTTGCCTCCTCCAGCTCCAGGTGCTTACTACATGTGTTAGGACCTCCAGCACAAAATCAAATAGAAGTGATAATAGCAGGCATCTTGTCTCATTCCCTATTTTATGAAGAAAGTTTTTTATTTCACTATTGTACTTACTATAGGTTTTTAAAGAATGCTCTGTCAGATTAAGAAAATTCCCCTCTGTTCCTAGTTTGCTAAAAATTTTTATCATGAGTAGATATTGAATTTTAAAACAATTTTTTTTCTTCTTTTCAAATAATCAGTGAGTTTTCTTTTTTTCTGTTACATGGTGAATTATACTGATTGGTTTTCAAATCAGTATATAAGCTAACCTTGCATTCCTGCAATAAAATCAGTTTAAATGTGATTTATTATTCTTTGTACTTATTGCTGGATTCAAATCACTAGTATTTAAGATTTTTACATCTCTTCTTGAGAGAGACTGGCCAAAAATTTTCCATTCTGGTAATGTTCTTGTTAGGTCTGGGTATAAAGTGAACTCAAGAAGGGGGGGTGTGGTGGCGGGTAAAATACACATTACAAAATTTACCATTTTAACCATTTTAAAGTGTACAATTCAGTGACATGTAGTATACACACAATGCTGTGCAACCAGCACCACTCTCTACTTTCAGAACTTTTTCATCACCCCAAAAGGAAGCCTTATATCCATTTAGCAGCCACTCCTCATCCACTTCTCCTCAGTTCTTGGCAACCACTAATCTGCTTTATGACTCCGTGGGTTTGCCTATTTTGAACATTTCATATAAACTGAATCATACACTATTTGTCATTTTGTGTCTGGCTTCTTTATAATAGTATATAGTATAATATCTTCAAGGTATAATATAGTATAATATCTTCAAGGTTCCATCCATATTTAGCTAAACATCCATGTTTACCATTTGTCAGTACTTCATCCCTTTTTATAGCTGAATAATATTCCACTGTATGAATATAACTTTTTTTTAATCCATTCATCCATTGATGGACACTTGGGTTGTTTTCACCCTTTGGCTATTCCAAATGGTGCTGCTGTGAACATGCATGTACAAGAAATATTCAGTTTCAGTGTATCTGACTCAGATTTCATTTGGTGAAAGAAGGTATATGTCACAAAGGATAGACACAAATGATAGCGATTACAGCAACTTCTCTTGGAGGATAATGAATGGATTTTTTTAGAAGAGGGAGCATGGTGAGAAAGAAGAAAATGGAGCTCAGTCAACAAGTATTTACTGTCTACTGCGTGCTGGGCACTGTCCTAGGCACTGGGGATACAGGCAGTAAACAAAGCAAACAGGGCCCCTGCTCACGTGGAAAAATCACCAAGTAAACATATCAATTAAAAAGATCATTTCAGATGGTGATAAGTACTATGAAGAACACAGAATACATTATGTCATAAGAGAACGACCTGGGAGGAGGGGAACTACCTAGATCAAATGGTCAGGGCAAGAAGGTCTCTTTGAAAAGGTTACATCGGTATTGAGGCCTGGCTTTTCTGAATTTAATTTTCCAAATTTGCAAAATGGAGATCAGGACACATATCTCAAGAGGTTCTTCAAAAGCTGAAATGAGGCAATGCTTGCAAAACACTAGCACAGTCCTGATACATACATTTAATAAATGATAGCCACTAGTATTAATGTAATATTAAATGTAATTTTATAAGTTAATAATAAAATTAAAGAGCCTAGAACCACAGGGGGTTGTCACTGATGAAGGGTTTGAAAACTTGACTTTTTCAGAGACCTCCAATGGACTTCACAGACTTGTCCACGCTGCCTCTGTCTCTTCACGACCCAGCCCCCATTCCTGGAGAACCAGAGGCCATCCAGCTGCTGAGCAAAGAGGTGATTCCTAGATCCAGTGACTGCCCGGTTTGGTGCCAGTGTGGAAATTGCCTTCCATCCCAACTCCCTGAAAGCCACAGATGCTTGGAGGAGCTATGCTGTCGGAAGAAGCAGGGTGCCTGTATCACCACCTCAGAGCCGTTCAGGCGGCTCATTCTGTCCAGACAGGTCCTGCAGTTCCTCCTGCACTACCAGGAGCCCTTGCTTGTGCTGGATGCGGATTCTACCAACCGCCGGCTGCGGCACTGCGCCTACAGGCGCTACGCCCTCTGGCGCTTTGGCTCCCAGGACATGGCCGACTTTGCCATCCTGCCCAGCTGCTGCCGTTGGAGGATCCGGAGAGAGTTTCCCAAGAGTGAAGGCCAGTACAGTGGCTTCAAGAGTCCTTGCTGATAGCACAGGGCCAAGCAGTCATATTAACATCACCTTTGCTTGCATCTTGAGCTTCACCTGCAAAGATCTGTGTCCAGATTTTCAGCCAAAGGGATATGTGCTTTCCTCTCCCCCAGCTCTGTATGTGTCAGAGAGCAAACTGACCCGAATAAACAAACAAGTAAACCAGAATCCCTCAGCATAGACTGAGAGTCAAGAGATTCAGATTTCTCTCTCCATTCTGTCCCTAGGAAGCTGTGTGGTCCTAGGCCTTTAACCTCTGTACCTCAGTTGCCTTATTATCCAGCCTACTATTTTGCAGGGATACTGGGAAAGCAAATTGAGACTGTGTACATGAACTTTCTTGTTAATGCATAAAGAGCTACATGAATACAAAGCAGCTCATTTTGAGGTGAGACGAGGATGATGTCCAACCAAGAACAAACCCTCTGGGTCCTGGCTGAAGAATGAAGAGAATTAAAAGCCACAAATTTTTTGGTATTTGTCCCACAGGACCTGAGGGTTACATCCCCTCCCCATGTGTCTTGGTAGCTCTGAGGACTTTATCCAGCGATAAAGTGATGCTAGGTCAGGTTCAGGGTCTTGGTCTTAAGATGCAGTCAGCTTCCACTTTCTGTCCCTTGAACCTCTTGCTCTGAAGGAAGCCAGGTCCCAGATAAAAGTCTGACTATCCTGAGTCTGCCCTGCTGTGAGGAACCCAAGCAGCCAAGTGGAGAGGAGAGATGCCTAACCAGCCCCCAGCATTCAAGCCATCCAAGCCCAGTCACTGGACATGGGAGAGGAGCAGACTTCAGATGATTCCAGACCCTGCTAACATATGACTGCAACTTCATGACACACCCCAGTGAGAGCTGCCCAGTGAACCCACAGAACACAACTGTTATTTTAAGCCACTATGTTTGGGTTTGTTTGTTAACACAGCAACAGATAACTGGGACAGAGAACAAGCCTGATTCATGGGACACAGACTCAGCTCACACCTTCCCTGGTTCTAAGGTTCTTAGGGAGCCTGGACCATCCCTGGAGACCTTCAGTGGCTTAGGTTTCTTCTGGAGTTCTAGGAGAGCCGCAGACCAAATCAGGTAATTCACACCAGTCCATCAAATCTGGAACCCATCAAATCTAACGGCTGAGCTACGCAAAACTTTCCGATCCACATCACGTTTCTATGACTGGAAGTTAACTACTGCTGTTACAAACTGCAAAAAGCCACCTTTATGCCTTTTACATTCAGTACTTTGCAGCCAGTTACAATGGATGCAGTCTGGATACTACTTAAAAAGCAACTCACACTCAAACCTTTTACCATTTCTGTATATCAACTGCTAAGAGTATGAAAACAGATTTCCTTTTCGTGGCTTTGGCTCTAGAACTGTTCCTAAACAACAACTATTTTAAAGAATAAATAGAGACCACTATCCAAAACTGTGACCAATGAAGGATCTGTGAGTTTTTTTATATGTACTCTAAGATTTACCACTTTGGATACTTTAAAAAAGTCATTAGCTTTCTACTGTATTAATGTAAAGTAACAGAAACAAAAACCTTCTTTTTTGACCCAGGGTTTTATCTGGTGTTAAACTCAGGAATCAAGTTAATTAAGCCAGATTTAACCCTCATTTTTACCACCTTTCAGAGATATTTTTGAAAAGCGGACTATATAGGACTTCTTCAGAATTTAAATTTTTAACTCCAAGACTCCTATGTAAGTGCTACAGACTTCCACTCTCTGGCCTCTGAGCTTACGGATGTGATTTTTTTAGTGCCTTATTTCTAATGTGCTTCTATCACCTTGTGGAGCCCCAGATGGAGTCAGAATTTGGAATGACAAATAATCACTGGATCCACCTACTGTTTCCTTCACCTTTCCCAGATGCTCTGGGTGAGAGGGTGATGTGTTAATCAACCGTGTGTAAAATGTCTGACACTTCCTATAATAACACGTGTCATATTGATATTCTTATTTTTAGTCTACTGTATAAAAGAGTGTCATTGCCAAAGGCATCTCAAGGAAAGTCACATTTTGTAAGATCTGGTTTTCTGTACTTAAATTCATTCTTCTGTAATAGTAACTGCACAGTATTCACTGCTTCATCTGTGTATCAGAGATCTGCTTTCTTGTAATTCTGCCTGATTTCATGTAGAATTGGTAATGGACTTGCATTCTTCTCTTTAGAGGGAACCATTTTAAAAACCTTCCTAATTCTAGCTTGGCAATGTAGATGTCTTGACTGTTTTGATAATTAAAAAAAAAAAAAACCACACACACACACACAGTGTGTAAATCACATCTATTGAAGTATTTATTCCTTTTACTTTCTTTTCTCCGAAGCCCCCCAAATCAGTTAGCTCATTATTTGACACACTCATTCAAGACACTGATCTACTAAGATACATGTTTGGTCTATGGCCCCTGTTCCTGACACAGAGCTCCTGAATCCCGTGGGATTTCCTGGGTGATAGAACAGTCCCACGTTTTAATGAGGCCACTCTTGGTAGGCTCCTGGATAACTTCAGGATGAGGGCTGGTCACCAGAAAGATCAAGCTATGATTAGAAGCCTGAAACTTTCAGTCCTCTCCCCTCATCCTCCAGGGTGGGGAGGGGTTGGAAATTGAGTTAATAATTGATTGTACCTTTGTGATGGAGCCTCCATAAAAATCCCTACACTATGGGGTTAGGAAAGCTTCCATACTGATGAACACATCCACATGCTGGGAGGGCGGTACCCCCCAACTCCACAGGGACAAAAGCTTCTGCACTCAGGACCCTTCTGGCCCTCACCCTGTGTACCTCTTCATCTGTATCTTTTATTATATCCTTTATAATAAGCGGGTAAATGTAAGTGTTTCCTTGCATTCTACGAGCCACTACAGCAAACTACTGAAACTGAGGAGGGGGTTATAGGAACCTCCAGTTTATAATCAGTTGGTCAGAAGTATAGGTGACAACCTTGGACATGTGACTGGTGTCCGAAGTGGGGGATCATTTTGCGGGCCTGAGCCCTTAACCTATGGGGTCTATGCTAACTCCAGGTAATTAATGTCACAACTGAATTGCAAGACACCCAATTGGTGTCTGGGGAGCTGGAAAGTTGGCGTGGGAAAACCCCATACACATTAGGTGTCAGAATTTTTACAACTGGAGTGCAAGTAAACAGGAGTTTTCTTTTAGGCACTTACCAGAGACCAGTGATAGATGAGATTGCTGCTCTCACGGAGATGTGAAGAGAAGGTGACTAAGGGACTCTTAATTCCAGTTGCCCTCAAAAATTAGAGGCTTGGCTTAGGCTTCTGTGCAGAATCACTATCTGCACAAAGCCTTGCCTCCTCGAGCCCACAAGGAACTGGGACCACTACCCCCATTTATGCAAATTAGCCATCTGGTGAACTGTGAACATACACTTTCTGCTGCTTGTATGTTTCTCAACCCATATTCTAACCCCAAGCAGTCATCATTCTGGGAATCCCTGAGTGTCCCCTGACTGAAATCCTTCTGCTCTTTTTTGAATGGAAGTAGACATCACTATCTTCTTTCACTTCTACTGTGATCTTTCAGTTTCCTCTTTTTCAGTCCCATAAGGGCTATATGCATCATGTTTCCAAAACAGATGACGATCTGTGGAGAGGATTTTGCATTGCCAACATCATTAGTTCTTCTTCATGAATTATGAAGGTCACATGAACCTGAGTCTTCAGGAATCAGAGGAGGAAGCCAAAACTGACTCGTTATTTTAATCAAATAACTGCCATAGCTGACAGGCTTGGATAAGGGCCTCAGGCGAGCCTGATGGGTATAGTAAGTTACGAGTTATATTTGATTTCCCCAAGCAAACAAGAAGCTACTCAAAGACAAAGGGCACCTCTTGATCGTGTGTCCCTTCATGCCTATTCCAGCGCAATGGTGCAGTGGGGAAGAGCTGGGACACTGGAAACAGATCACCCGGGTTCAAACCCTAGTTCGCCCTCTAACTAGCCAAGTGGCCTCAGGCAGTTTATCCAATCCTTAGAAACCTCAGCTGTATCTTTGTGTCCAAGGGTTATATTAAATATTAAATTTTCTTAATGTAAATGTATGTAAAGCACTTAGCACACTGCCTGGCACAGAGCAAGCACTCAATAAATGTGAGCTACTATTACCATTTAAAGTGTTAACCATGTCTAGTGATGCTAGCCATGATCATTATTTGGACGGCACCCAAGCATCACTCCCAAGCTCTAAACCCATATATTTAACCATCTGTGGACATTCTTCTTAAATAGTTCAGAGGCAACTCAAACAGATACCAAGGAGAAATCGCTGTCTCTGCTTCTTCCATTCCACCCACATGTGCTCTTCTAGAACTCCCAAGCTTGGTTAGTAGCACCACCTGCCATTAGCTCAATTTGCCAAGGCAGAAACCCAAGGGATGCCCTCAACATCTCCCGTCTCCCTTCTCTTTCCGCATTCCATCCAATCTCACCAATTCATTCAGCAAACATCTACTGAGCACCCTGGCACTGTTCAGGTGCCGGGATAAACAAGTGAACAAGACAGGCTCTCCTTGAGGTCAGGAGCAGCGGGGAAGATAGGAGAGCAATGTGTAGAGAAAGGAGATGAGAAGTGCCTGGGATTAAGGGTCTGAAAGAAATATGCAGTGTGCTATGATAAAAACAATGGAGTTACTTCTGGTAGGGGTCACGAATGGCCTCTCCAAGGAAGTGACATTTCAGCTAGATCTGAATGTCAAGAACGAACTGACCGTGACCAGTTGGAGGCAGGGCATTTCAGGCAAAGGGACAGCAAGCACTGAAGCAGAGAGGAAATAAGTGTGTTCCAAGAACTGTCAGATGGCCAGTGTGACTGGGACATTTATGAAAAAGTCCCTACCTTCTACTCCAGCCAGGGAGGGGCACAGGCTTATTTGTTTTCTTACTGCTTCATAAACTATGTGGTCCCATCTCAGTGAAACAGAAGCTCAAAGAAAGGCAAAATAAAATCATACAGACACAAGTAATCACAGGGGTCTTTATGAAGTTTGTGATATGGGAGCTGGCCCCTCCCAGATGAAGACTGGAAATATTCAGTGGGATGAGAAGAGGCATTGCCAGCAGGACCGGTGGCACCAGCCAGGTCCAAAGAAATGAGTATGATGTACACTGAGATTACAAGTAGACTTGGCTTCTCCCTAGATTGGGAAGAAAGTGGATGAAGATTAAATAGAGGCTGATTTGGGGAAATCTTGAAAAAAAAAAAAAAGGAGGCCGAGGTGTTTGGACCAACTGCAAAGTCAAGATGGAGTCTTCCTTAGGCTGACAGGGGATATGAGGAAAGCAGTGACTTAAGAACATCCTTCAGACAGCCACGGGGATATTGGGTGAAGGGGGAAACCCTGAGAAGGAAGATTACTTCAGAAGTCTGCTGGGATCGTTTAAGAGTGACTCAATAGGCAGCCTCGACTACTAACTGGGTGCTGGTGACAGAGAGAAAAGAATCCGAGAAAGAATTTTCAAAATTCCTTTAAGTCCAACGTAGAGGGTCGGTTAAATAAATTATGGCACTCACATAACAGAATTATATGCAGCTATTTAAAATGATGCCATAGAAGGATAGCAAATGACACTGAAAGATGTTCAAGGCAGAACACAATCTGCATGACATTTCTTGCTTAAGGGAAGTGTGAGCCTTTAATGAGAGCTCATTTTTTTTCCTGCAAAGACCGCATTCCATCCAATCTTTATTTAAAAGTATTTATTAAAAAGCTTTAACCCTGAGTGTACATTTAAGAAAACAAAGAAGAATCACCTCATGCCTCATTGGAATATGTCACAGATAATGACAAATTCAGAGACAACAGAAAAGGTCAATGGCATTTCCTGAAATCCAGAAATCAAGCTTTAAAACTATCGTTTGGGTTTTTCACTACCATGAATTGTTTCGAGTGAGTCGATTAAGAGTTGGCATATGGCTGGCGCTGTACTTCTTCTTAAAGCCCGAATCTCGCCCCGCCCAACCAAATGGATATGTCGAAGTCCGAACCCCCATCAACTCAGAAAATGGCTGTATTTGGAGATGCAGCCTTTAATGAGGTAATCAAGGTAAAATGAGATCATGTGGGTAGGTCCTAATCCACTCCGAATGGTGTCCTTATAAGAAGAGGAGACTAAGACACAGGCACAGATCATATGAAGGTACAAGGAGAACACGGCTATCTAGCAGACAAAGAGAAGTCTTAGAAGAAACCAACTCTGCTGACACCTTGCTCTTAGATGTCAAATTTGTGTAATTAAGCCACCCAGTCTATGGTGCTTTATTATGGCAGCCCTACCAAATACCTCTCTCTTCTTTCTTTCTGATTGTGAAAAATATACTTGAATACAAAATTTAATGCATGGGCTCCTTAAATATTTAAGTTCCTCAGATACTTAAATACAGAATTACCATATGATCCAGCTATTCCACTCCTAGGTATATAACCAAAAGAACTGAAAGCAGAGACTCAAAGAGATACTTGTACACAAATGTTCACAGCAGCACTACTGACAGTAGCCAAAAGATGGAAACAACCCAAGTATCCATCAACAGATGAACAGATAAATAAAATACAACCATGCAATGGAATATTATTTGGCTATGAAAAAGGAGCAAAGTACTGGCACATGCTGCAATGTCGATGAACCTTGAAAACGTTATGCTAAGTGAAGCCAGATATAAAAGACCACATACTGTATGATTCTAGTGATATGAAATATCCAGAACAGACAGAAAGTAGAATAAAGTTTATTAGGGGCTGGGGGGGTGGTGAAGGAAATGAAGAATTAGTATTTAATGGGTTCAAAGCTTTTGATGATGAAAAGGTTCTGGAAATGATAATGGCTTTGGCTGTGCAGCACTGTGAATGTACTGAATGCCACTAAATTGTACACTGAAAAATAGTTAAATTTGTTAAATTTATGTTATATATATTTACCATAAATTTTTAAAATCAACAAAAACAAAAATGAATGCTTAGGCAACTATGGGATTTTTGTTTTGTGGAAATTTCCTTATATCATTAAAAAACATATACTTTTTTGCAGCATCTAGACTCTTTCAGTCTGAGTCTCAATTGGAGACTTGGGTCAGCTTGTCATTCGTATTTCCTCGTGCCCTCCAAACGCATAGAAATGTGTCTTGTAAGAAGATATTCCAGTGGAGATTCCCAGCCTGGCCAGTAAGCCAGGAGAACGATATTTATGAGGATTTGCAAGGAAGAAGGGATAAGCCAGGGGCTGGTGAATATAAACCTTACCTTTGGGTTTCTTAGGGGGGAATTTGAGGAACTGACCTTGCCTGAGGCATTGACTCTGCCACTTATTATCAGGGAAAAAATGTCTACTTTTCTGATGGGAATAAATCTGCCTTCAGCTTCCAATAAAGCACTAAAGGACGAGGTTCCCAAAGGCCTTGCTGATGCCCGTGTGGAGCTGGGCTCACAGGCAGGGAGGCATCGAACGTGCCCTGTGATTCCAGGTGCTGCCTGGCGCAGCACCTGGAATCCGCTTTTGCTTACTCGGGGCACATCCACACTAGCTCCTGTGCCGCTGAGCGAGCAAAATGGCCTGGCCTCCAAGAGGGGTAAGGTGAGAAAACCCACACGCGGCCAGGCAGTGCCGACAGGCAATTACTGTGAGTGCCTTGGCGATGCGGCGGTTTCTGAATGTGCCACAGAGGCCTCATCACAAAAACGCTGGGACAGGTGGTCCTGGAGATGATGGCAGCGCCCAGGAGAATATAGGGCGGGCTGAAGCTGCTGCCTCAGAGAAACAGATCCAAGTGCTGACGTGAAGCAGAGAAGGGTAAAATTCGAGTGAGCAGAACGTTGGAGGAGACGAAGAAGTCCCTGTGGGAAATGCATCTTGAGTAAACCCAATCTATAAACTCCACACTAACAAAATAAGTAAATGGGATGGGCAGGTGTGATTTTTGCATTACAAAGGGGTCATAACAAGCTAAGATACCTTTCAATAACATTTGAATAAAATTATATAAAAATGGAGTCCTCCCTTTTATTTTTTTCTTTTGTCTTTTTTTTTTTTTTTTTTTTGCAAGGGAGAGGTCATTAGGTTTATTTATTTAGTTTTTTGATGGTGGTACTTAGGATTGAACTCAGGACCTCCTGCATGCTAGACACACGCTCTACCACTTGAACTATACCCTCCCCCTGGAGTCCTCCCTTTTAGGAGATTATCCAAAGCCTGGCTTTCAACTGACTAGCTGTGAGACCTCTCTAAACCTCATCTTAGTTTTCTTACTTGCAAGAGAAAAGGACTGGACTAACTATGATCTCTATGGTACTTTTAATGTCAAAATGCTTCCTCCATTGTATAAAATGTGATCAATTTGTACCTGACATCAAGCTCACATAAAGTGCATAGCACATCACCTGGGAAGAATTTACTGTGTTAATTAAAATCAAAAGTCCATCCCATGGCCTCTGAGGCCCTACCTGATCTGGCCCTTGACTACCTGTCAGGATCTCACCTTGCCTCCCTCTCCTCCTTGCCCACTATGCCAGGCCTTTTTTCTGTGCCTGGTACACACCGAGCTCATTCCTACCTTAGGGCCTTTGTACTTGCTGTTCCCTCTGCCTGGGATCCTTTCCCCCCAGATTTTCAGAGAGGTGGCCCTTTCCTGACATTCAGATCTCAGCTCAAATGTACTTCCTTAGAGAGAGCCTCCCTCAGCTAACAGATACATAGAGAATTCAACACCCAACTGAGAATCATATTCTTTTAGGGTGCACAAGGAACACTTACAGAAACAGACATGCATTAGAGCATGTATCTCCTTCAGTATATTCCTAATGAACACTATGATACCCATCAGTTCTCCAACTGTATTTCAATGAAATTTGCAGTTAACTTTTAAAAGATAAATTTTAAAAATATTTGGAAACCAGATAAAATATTGTTAAGTGTCTCTTGGAAATATTTTAAATTGGATGACAGTGAAAACACCACATGCCTAATTTGGTGAGACAGACTGAAAGCACTATTTAAAGGAAGATTTGTAGCTTTATATACATTCATCAGGAAACAAGAAAGGTAAAAACAGACATGAGCTAAAAATGCAGCTCAAACACTGGAAAAGAGTAGCAGAACCAACTGCAAAAAACCAAGAAGGAAATAACTATTAGGGCAGAAATCAACGAAATACAGAAGAGACAATTAACAAAGCTAAAAGCTGGTTCTATAAAAAGATGAATAAGAAGGCTTGCTGGAGTTGTGTCTAAGAAAAAGGAAACAAAGCAAAAAAACCGTAACATAAGAAGTAGAACATAATGACATTCACAATAGAGTCTTCTTTTTAAATATTAAGACAATTCTAAACAATCATGTGCTAATAAATTTGCATGGCTTTCCCTCTGACTGCCCTTACTTAGTATTTTTATTGTCTATTATCTGTCTCCTAGCACTGGAATATAAATTCCTTGAGGCAGAGATTTTTGTTTGTTTGGTTCACAGATAAACACCACACACTGTGTCACTACTTGATGAATGTACAGATGAATGTCCCCAAGAAGGCAGCACAATGATGTCAGATAAGTTCATCCCAACCCAGGTATTTTTTGTCTTCAGCAGATTTGCCCAGGGACAAGGACAACTGCAAAGGAATACTGCTGAAAGTCTCTGGGATCTGATCACACCAATGGCACAGTGTTAATGTAGTAATCTCTGGAGCCTCTCAAATAAACTATGAATTTCTGGCTCAGTGGGCCACAAGTGTGCACAAATTCTGAGGATGAAGAGTAAAGAAGGAAAACAGTTTGGTGGTCCCTTAAAAAGTGAAACACAGATTCATCATATGACTCTGCAATTCCACTCTTAGGTATAGCCCCCCCAAAGAACTGAAAACACAATTGAAATTAATACTAGTACATGGATGTTCATAGCGGCACTAGTCACGATAGCCAAAAAGGTAGAAGCAAACCAAATGTGGACATATCCATCTACAAAATGTGATATATCCATACAGCAGAATACTACTTAGCCATAAAAAGGACTGAAGTGCTGATACATGCTACAATGTGGTGAACCTCAAAAACATTATGCTAAATCAAAGAAGCCAGAAACAAAAGGTCATGTGTATGATTCATTTATAGGAAACATGCAGACTAAGTGAGTCCATAGAGACAGAGAGCAGATTTGTGGTTGCCAGGGGCTGGGAGGGAGGGGAAATGGGAGCTACTGGTTAATAGGTACAAGTTTTCTTTTAAGGTAATGAAAATGTTTTGGAACTAGATGGAGGTGGTGATTGCACAACACTGTAAATTTACTAAATGCCACTGAATTGTCCAATTTTTAAATGGTTAACTTTATCATTTCACTTCACTTTAAAAAATTAATAAAAAAGTAAAGGAGTACCAAACACACATTTGGCCAAATGGCTGAGTGTTAAAATCAATAATCAAAGCCAAATACTACTGCCATAGTACAAGAATAAATATGAAAAATTTTCCAAATATTTAGTTATTATGTCAATTTTATTATTATACTTTACCAATCAAATTTGAGAGTTTGATCTTTATAATATAAGAGCATTTAGTCCTTAGGGCTGCTCCTGTGATTGCCCCACTAATCATTTGGATATTGATTAAATGCTCGCTTTCAACTGTTCGAAGATGGAGCTAAGATATTTTTTGGCTGCTCTGCCAGAACAAGACACTGTTGATAGTGATGTTGCCACCAGACCATTCAATTTTCCTCCCTCCTAGATACTACACGACCATGGTAAAAACGTCTGTCTTCTTCAACTTCCATACTTGAAAACTGGGTTGACGATGATGATATAATTTCACTGAAAAAAATGCCAGCTTTGTGCACTACTTGAAGATACTTTCTGAATATTTTCAAGAGCAAGTGAAAAATTATTTTTCATTCCTATTTTAGATTTCTAACATCTTTAGGCCTTCATTGTTATCCAAACTATTATCTAGTCAACTAAAATCTCTCTTAATAGTCTGTCCATTGATTTTTCTATTATAACTATTTCTAAGTTCTTACTATTTTTAAAATAAAAGTTTCCAATCATTATTTTACCAATAACAAATCTAAATAGATACTTACACCACTGATAAAATTACAACATAAAAAGTACCTAAGGAGACTTTTTTCACTCAGTTATAACTGGAATGCTCCCCTACATTTGAAAGTGAACATTCATGTATTAATACCATATTCCAATGACAGGCCTCATTCATATCACTGATACTGACCAGAGATGATAGTTACTCATGTGATTCCACATTCATTGATCGCGTACGAGTTCAGAGAGGCCAGAAACGGTGTGAGGTAGTCATTTGACGACTTGGCCTTGCAACAGCTGAGACCAAAACCAAAGCCAAATGGCAGATCTAGGCAAAAAGAAGGCTGAAGCTAAGGGTGTTTCACCTGCAGTAAAGAGGCTGGATGCAGGGAGCAGGAGGAGATGAGCATTCTAAATAATTCTCAGGGCAGGAAAGAGGCAACCCTTACCTTCATCTGACCTAAAGAAAGTGACTGCTGTTTGTCACCCCACTTTCCATGGAATTTCCTACTGACAGGGAAATGGAAAAAAATGGAAAAAGGGAAGCAACCAGACAGACAGAAGGCTACCCTCAATAAACACTTCCTGTTGGTTGTACTGACTTACACATCTCATGTACCTCAGCACGGCTCACGTCACACACACCTAACACTGAGAGTTTTAATATATGAAACTACTCAGATGCATAGTGTTCACTGAATTTGCAGGTACTACACTTAAGGATAGAAAAGAACTGGCAAAATCCCAAAAGAATGCTTTGTGACTTACTAACATGAACTTAGAGGTTATCCTTGTCTGCACTCAGACAACGGAAATTCAAAATGTCATTATTATCAGGGTGATGATTTTGGAGTCTGATGAGTCCTTCCTTCCCTCTGTGCTTTCGTTCTCTCCTAGCCACCAATTATCAAGAGAAATCTCTTACGACAGAGAGAGGCCAAGTAACTGGAAAAAGCAAGACCTCCAGAACGTTCTGTAAAACATGAATGAGGCTGAACTGTAAAAAGGGGTTCTGAGTATCACTCACATAAAGGTGGTTTTGAAAACAGAAACTGCTGTGCAGAGACAAAGAAACCTGAATTTCCACTGTGCTGTATTTCAATCTGCTAGAGATTGTTTATTTGACTAATACTCCAATAATTTGGGGAGTGGAGGGTGGGAAAGACAGTCTATATATTTCAAAAAACTGTCTTCAATAGTGGAGAAGTGGGTTTTCATTATAAGTCACATTTGACGCTTTTTGTTGTTGTTTTGTTTCATTTTTAACCAGACTTCCAAGAAAGCTTGACGCTGACACAAAACTTAGGAGAAGTGTGGTTTAGAGGCTACATTTCTTGTAAAGCCTCCCTGCTTCTTGCAAAAGACCTTTATCTTTTTCAAACAGGTCTAATTCTGGTTTAACCAGCACCAGTCTCCAGAGAGTGAAGCTTGAGGCAGACAAAGGGAGTAGGGGGGCGTGTCAATGGCCTGCAGGGCTCTGGCCCACAATCTATGCTATCATGAGCCTTCCTGAAGCTAGTTGACTTACACCTCCCGGGGGTCACCCACTCATCCTGTTTGCCGAGACTCTCCCAGTTTTAGCGCTCAAAGTCGCATGTCCTAGGAAATTTCTCAGTCCCAGGCAAACTAGTACGTTTATCAATCACCTAAGGATTTACCTCCCTTGCTTGAAGCTGTACCATACGCAGCAAGACACCCTGAGTGGGATTCAATGTGCTGTAAACTTTTCAAGTTAAAAATATGCCCTTTGCAACCTGTGTCTCTTTGCATTACCTATCATAGTATCAGTTTTTTTCTACCACTGAGTAGGATTCCCATCTAGTTTCCACAAAAATGTCACAAAGAACACTAAGTGAGGGAAACATTTCTACTGTTAAAAAAATCTTTATTTTTCCACTTAATTTTTAAGTGAAAAAAAATCTAAATTCACACAGTCTTGAATTTTTTTAAGCTCTTATTTTGTTTGGGCGAGAGATTTATTTTCTATGCTTATAAAAAATATTTTGTGGGGGCAGATGATGATTTTCCTAACTGAGTTAGCTTTGTACTTCTCCCTCAAGCTCTGGTCTCTTGTCACGTATTTAAGTATATGTAGAAAAACACACAGCAAAATCCTTCCAAAAGAAAATAAATCAAACTGTCCAAAGATTAATGACTAAAGTTAGTAAATTAAATTCTTTGTAACTTAACTGAATTAAGAATCTTATGTTTATAATGTTTCTATGGAGTTAGCTAACTATATTAGTTTCCTTTTGGTGCACTAACAAACCGCCATGAATTTAGTGGCTTTAGAAAATACAAATGGATTACTTTACAGTTCTGGAGATCAGAAATCCAAAATGGGTCTTGTGGGCTAAAATCAAGGTGCTGGCAGGGCTGTGCTCCTTCTGGAAGCACTGGAGGGAATTCACGTCTCCTGGCTTCCAGCTTCACTGCTTTGCTCAGGGCCTACAACTAGCAGTATCACACTTCTGTTGTCACAGGTCTTTGCTGACTCTGACTCTTCAGCCCCTCTCTTCCATTTTTTAAGAACCCTTGTCATTAAACTCATCTGGATAATCCAAGACACTCTCCCCATCTCAAATATCTTAACTTAATCACATCTGCAAAGTCCCTTTTGCCATATAAGGTAACGTATTCAGAGGTTCTGGGGATTAGCACATGGATATCCTCAGGCGGGGTCATTATTCTGCCTCCCACAGTAATTACTGACATCATCTTAGACAGTAATCAGACTTGACATGAACGGGACTGTATCTTTGGGTCTTATTTTCCTGAGGGTAATCTTTCCAAATATTTAGGTACGTAACAGTTTCTAAGTAAATTTGAAAAGATATTTGATTATACCTTATGCTAATATTAGGGAACATGATGAAACGTATGGGGGTTCCAACAACTATCATCTCCACGAGCACGACTTCTCCCATTTCAAGGTAACCCCCACAATCCTCATTATCCCTTAAACTTACATTACACACCAAGCAATGGAACCATAAAAATAGTCCCACATAATATAACACGATGTTTAGAGTGGACAAAAATAACTTCACAGCATTTAAAAACTATATAATGTAACAGTTAAGAGCAAAGGTTCTGGGATCATATAGACATGTATGCAAATCCTGACTCAACCGCTTGCAGATTCTAAGTCTCAGTTTTACTCCTCGGTGCCCACCTCATGGTTCATATGAGACTGAATGAAAGGAAGCCTATAAAACTTTTAGTTGTTGTTATTACTATCATAAAGATGACTTCATACTTGACACAGTAACACTGATTCCCATTTTACATATAAAGAAACAGACTCCCAAAAAGTAAATAATTCACCTAAGGTTGCGTAATACAGAATCTTATATATATCCCAGTGCCTGGCACACATCGTATCCACTCCTGAACGCCTCCGTTTTTCAGTAATATCAGGTACAATCCCTCAAAACTACTCCATCACTTCTTGTATTCATAGGCATTTTTCCCTATCCACCTTCTATTCTCTGTTGCCTATCAAAGGATGTAGTGTCTGTCTTTTTACATCCTAAAAACCAAGTGTCAAATGTGCTGAGATTTCAAGACCCAATTACAGAAAAAGGTACAGTTCACCTGCAAGAATATCATACTTCCCATTTTCTCCATTTCAACAAGGTGTAATTCTCCCTACCCACTGAATGGGGAAAAACATTTGCAGATCACGTATCTGATAAGGAATTGCACCTGGAATATATAAAGAACTCTTACAACTAAAAATAGACAAATAACCCAGTTTAAAAGTGGGCAAAGGATCTGATCAGACATTTCTCCAAAGACGTACAAATGGCCAACAAGCACAGGAAAAGCCAAACATTAATTATTATGAAAATATATATATAAATGTAGACAGCTTATATTTCATAATAATTTCTTTTAGGGCTCCTAACAGGATATCAGAAAATATTTCATTTTAAAGGGACATTGGGTCTGATAAAGTTGAGATGCACTGATCTAGCAGATATGACCAGCATATGGCCTTTTAGATAAGAGTCAGGTTTTTTTTTCTTTTATGTTCCACAATGGCTTCAGTTGCAAGGACTCCATGGAGAAAATAACAGTAAGATTATAAAGTAATTTATTCCTTACTTTTGCTACCAACTTGTTCTTTATTTAGGGGATGCGCTGTTTCTGGAGGTGCGTATAATTATACATTTGGAGCACATGTAGCTGTCATGTTATACAATGACGTATTTCACAATGTCTATGTGCCAAATAAGTGACTCATGAATCTATAAATGCCTGAACATCTAATTTAAACATTTTTTTCATTGAAGATATTCCTGAACAAAGGATACAGCTTCATCTGACTGGCCTTTTGTGGCTTGAGGCCACTGTAATTATCTTTCTTACCAGGCTACAACCAAATGATGCCCTAATATGCATCAAGGTCAGCCAATGCTGGCCTCTCAACTAAATGGTCCCAGACTGATGAGCTTTTTGGAGTTCTTGGCTCTGCTTTTTGTAGGAACTTTTTTTTTTTTTTAATTGGGCTCTTTATTTAGCACTCGTGGCCTCAGGCAGTGCCTCACACCTCTAATTTGCTAC